>NC_136068.1:1830124665-1830728301 GCF_964261635.1 Lissotriton helveticus | reverse complement strand
AGTTCCCCCTTTTCCTGAGTAACTCAGCTTCTTCAACCCCACCCTCAATCAGGCGTTTCCCCGATACCTTTGCTCCCTTCCGGCGCTTCTGTTACTCTACACGGGGCGAGTCTGCATGGCCGATCTTCCCCTGTCCACATGCTCAGATCTTTCAGCACTTAGCCTGAGGCAGGGGTAGAGCCACCACGGAAGACCCCACCGCGTGTGGGCCGCCTCTCGCTCTCTCTCCTGCCCTCTGGAACCCTCGGAGGGCAGTTGTACCGGCCTGCTGAAGGGCCGGGGCGGCTTCCCCTCTCCTGAGGAAGCTCCGGCACAGGCAGGGAGGTGACGCGCAAGGCGGGAGTCCGGTTGCTATGCGACCCCGCCCAGCGTCTCCCTCAGAGCCTTGCGTTGTTCCTTTCACACACGGCTTGGCCCTTCACAGCACCCTGACCAGTGGCGGTGAAGAATTTTCAGTCTCGGCACTTCAGCGCTTAGGAGGGGGAGGCTGATCAGTGCAGCGTTGCCGGAAAGGTGTACTGACCAGACACCAGGCGGGCGGCAGTCACTCAGGCAATGACAGCGCACTATTGACAAGGGGCAGACAGGAGGCAAGGGCAAAGGTTGGGTCCCAGCCTCACTTCAGTGGTCATAGAAAGGGACCCCTGCACAGCGTTCGCCCTCTCAGCATACAGCGCCAACCCTCCTAGGTTCCCGGGGCTGGGTCTAGGTCACTCTCACCAGCTGTCCAAAAGGAGCAGTTCGCTTAATGCGTTGACACACTGGGGCGTTGCTCTCTCTGATCTTCTCCAAGACAGGGCCAGATCAACAGGAAGGAGGGCAGCACCCTCAGACCAACCCGCAGCCCCTAGGAGCAGTCAAATTAGCCTGTGACACAATCCCCCTGGTGCTGTAGTCCGCACTGCAGCCAGCCCAGAAGTGTGACCAAAATGGCCACCCAGTATCCTCCCTTATATAGCCAGTGTCAGGTCACTAGAGTGGACCGGAAGGTTCTCAAACCCCCTAATGCTATCATATGGGCTAGAGCTCTGAGGTAATTTCTGGCAGGCGACCATTTTTGAAGTTCACCCATCCCACCATTTTAGAAAGGCGCACCTGCGCCTCAGCACTGATTGGCAGTGGTGAGGCGCCCAGAGACCTAAGGCCACACGAAAAATTGGTGGAAAAAGAAATGTGAGGCGGAAAAGAGAGAAAAAATAGGGGGAGACCACCCAAAAGCTGACAGGTCTAACAGAGACCACCAAGCGTAGCAGATCTGATCTTCTCTTCTCATGCCCAGCACTTGGATGGATGGTGTCCCTTTTAAATCACTGAAGGTTCCCCATTGTGAAGGTCCTCTGCAAACAGAAGTGATTTCTTGCCATCTTCATCATGTCCATCAGTATACAGCATACCACAAACCAAATTCTCGCCTGATGTTGAAAACAAACAATTCTGCCCACTTCAACTGCACCATTTATTGACTTTTGAAAAATGAACCCCAAATGTGCCTTCCTGGGACTCAAGCCAGTAACTTAGCGTCTTCCATCAAGCGATGAAGCCACAGATCAATTAGCGGCCTACCTAGACCTAATGCCACCCGGGGCGGACCCTACGTTTGCCCATTGCAGGTAAGAGCAGGGTGGCGACCGACGGACAACTTGTTCTGAAGGGGGGTGGGGTGGTAGTCGACACACATGACTTGTTCACCTCCGCCTCCCTCAAAAAGAGTGAAGCCCTCCTGAACCCCCAGCTACTCCACTGGAAGCAATCTTAGCATCTAAGACTTCCAGGGTGTTTGTTAAAACACCACTCGAGTAAAAGGAGAACAAAAGACTTCCTGGATCTAGTTCATTTAATGATAGTTTTGAGAGATAAACAAATCTACCATAAAAACAATATGAGAGTTCCTTTTTGGTAGATAACTATAATATATATATATCAACGCTCCAAATTCCTTTACTGCGGCAAAAGAATGGATGGCACTCTACAACTCAATGTCCAAGAATCAAAGGTTTATTGCTCAATCAAGTTAAACAGGGCGCGTTTCGGCATCACGCCTTCGTCTGCTGTTACTCAACCACAGTTCATTGAGATTTAAATAAAGTTGTTTTGTTGACATCAATCAGTTGTTACATAAACACAAAAGAGAGACAAAAAATATATAATCAACATAGTGGCCATTTTGTAGTGGTCAAAATAAAACCAACATTAGTGACCATGTCATACAAACAGACGTTATTAAGCCCTGGATGGGCAAGCAAAGCAAATTAGACAAGAAATATGTACATGATTAATCAGTGGTGATCCTATTAGGATAATTCATAAGCAGCGACGAGGAAAACACAAAAAGGGAATTCTAGTTACAGTTCTACATCAAAATTAGCCAAGATGACTGGCCAATTCTTCCCCTGTATTTAATCCGAATGGAAACTTAGTTCGGAGCTCTATGATGAACCTGGACTCAAGTTTTCTCATTTGTGCCTCTCTGTTCCCTCCACGATCTTTGGAGGGGATTTGATCCAGACAATGGAATTTGAGGAGATTACGGTCAATCTTGTGTTTTAGTGCAAAGTGTCTTGCTACAGGGTAGTTTGGGTCGTTGTGTTCAATTGCCCTAGCGTGTTCTAAGATTCGCTTTTTGACTGGATGAATAGAGCTCCCAATGTAATATAATTTACAGGGACATTCAAGTCGATATACACAGTACGGGCTTGTACAGGTGAGAAATTTAGTGATTTTCCTCACCAATCCAGTATCAGGGATTTCATATGAGGTGATTTTTCCACTTGACTGACAGGCCTTACAGTTTTGGCAAGGGAAAAACCCAGTCAGGTTTCCCAGTCGTGGTGATCTCGGGATGGCATCAAAGTGACTATGTATTAGAGTGTCTTTTAAGGATCTGTTTCTCCTGTAGGTAATTTTAGGATGGGATGATAATTGTTTGCCAACTACACTGTCTGTTTTAAGAATATTCCAATGGTGACTAATGATGTTATGAATCAATGAGGAGTCATTGGAAAAAGTCGTGATGAAGCGTGGAGTTATGTCTTCACCAACTTTACTCTCACTGGAGTGCTTAAACAGACTTGCTCTGGGAATTAGACGCACTCTGTCATATGCGTTTTTGAGTGTGTTGTCAGTATAACCTCTCAGTCTAAACCTTGCCATTGAGTCTTCTGCAGCTCTCTCAAAATCCTCTGTAAGTGTGCAATTTCTCTTGAGGCGTAACAGTTCACCAAAGGGTATACTGTTCTTCAGGGGTTTGGGGTGGCAGCTGCTGGCTTCTAAGGTGGAGTTTCCGGCTGTATATATATATATATATATATATATGATTAAATTGCTTACAATAAACAGGCCAATAAGGACATAAAAGCAGCAGCATCTTTACACAAATAATAAAAGTTACATGCACCAAAGGGACCAGCTGCATTTAAAATATACCAAACCCAACTAGAGTAATTTCTATATTGACTTTAAAAAATACAATATTAACACCATGATTACGAGTATAGATGCTATTTATCACACTGATAAATAATAATAACATGGGGTACAGTATTTATAGGGTGCAAGAAATAGCATCTTTAATTAGTTATTAAGGATAACATGCAGATTTTGGTGTTTAATGTAATAAAATGAGGATGATACCATGAATACTGTTTCTTGTCGCCTTTTTGACCTGCCAATATTTTACGAACGTTGGGGTATTTAACACAGCTGATAATTATGGGATGCGTTACATACCTACCAACTCGTAATTCTGACAGGGGTTCATGCTAGGTTGCGAATATAACAACCCTCGCTGATCAGGCCCTTAGAGTAGAAAACAGTTCAAAATGTTTTTTGCTTATCATCTCCATATTTATGAGTAGCCAAAAGTTAAGAAAATGGATTTTAACATAATACAAATCACAAAAATGTAATCACATTTTTTTTTTAAACAAGGAATCTGGAGATCTATCTTCCTAAACTAACTATGCGACTCATTGAAGCCTTGTTTCTGATTGGAATTATTACATCTACTTTCATATCTGCATCAATATTGGATACTATGGTTTATGATTAGTCTGAGGCTAAAGGTGTTCTAAACAAATAGGAACTTGGGGCCCAAATTAGAGTTTGGTGGATGGGACAATCTGTCGCAAATGTGCCAAATACTTTGTTGGCCGCACCACAAAGTCCACTGAGTATAATGGGCTTGAAATATTATGCATGGGATATCCGTCACTTTTGTGATGAGTATCTTATCTGCCATAGTCTATATCTGACTGTTGGTGAGTAAAGGACATAGATTCTTGCATTTGGATTAATATATGTAAAAGGACTTGGTAAAGATATACAGAGCTGTATTTGGATCTTACTCTTAATCTCAGATACATAATAGAATCTACTCTCCTGATTCATTTATTGTAATTTTGAAAACAAACCAATATTAGCAAATAGGCAGCAAAATACGCTCTTCTAGTTCATCTAATGTTGTTTTACAGATATTAACTAGAGTAGTATGTGGAAAATGGTAAGAAATAGTATCCCCCTTTCTGCTGCATTAAATATGGTATTAGATATACAAACAGCTATAAAATATGGGCAATAAATGTTCCCTGTAATTCAATGTGGTTTTGGGATAAAAACATTTCTACCACAAGGACAAAGCTGGACTTCCTGAGGAAGAAAGTTGGGATGATTCCTATGCTCCATTTTGTTTTCCACTGAGCTCCATGTCAAAATTGCTCTTAAACAAATAATTACTGTCTGGTATACGATTTGTATACAAACTGAGGAATAAACGTGTTCATCTTCTCTGTTCATTGAAATTGTAGAAACCCAGAGTGGAGCAAACAAGGTGTTTTACTGTATCTTTCAATTTGGGGTTACCAAATATGAGAATTAGCGAATTAAGGGAGGGGTAGGAAACACCTATGAACACATAAATATAGAACATAGCCGACTCTATAAACCAGTTATCATCTTTTACAACCAACATTATAGCCAGGGTAAAACAGGTATAAAGGAATACCAAGGACAGGATGGTTTTTGCTGCCCTGGTGTGAGCTTCCATGCTGGGTCCACCGTTAAACCCGGTGCTGTTTTGCTGCATGCGTCTGGTGTGTCTGTGAGCTTAGGATCAGCAAAGCAGTGATTACAATCACCATCTGTGGCAAAAAGCATCCTGTGATGGACATCAAGAGCTTGTAGGACAGGTGGATACCATCGCCTGTGCTGTTAGAGGTGGCGTTTGTCGCAGTAGACTTATCGCTAGGCAGTCCTCCCAAACTCCAGATACCTGAGATGTTGATGGCTAAGGATGCAAGCACAGACACCAGCACAAGCCACGGAAGCATGACAGAGATCCCCATTTTTAGACGAAGGCTCAGGGGATGGGAGAAGTTCACGATCTTGGCGCAATAGAAGACGCAGATCCAGGCATTGATCCAGAAACTTGAGAAATACAAAGATGGACTGAGGATTAAGAAGGTTTTCCAAACACTATCTTTGTTGTACACCTCTCTCTGGGTCAAACGGAGAAGGTGTTCAGATGATGTGAAACCTTGCATAAATGCATTGGTCAGCCCGAGGAACAGCAGGAGGAGATCACTTGTTGGTGGCCGGTGTCTGCTTCCAGCCCACTGGATAGCGATCGCAGCTACTATGAAGGTGTTAGAGGTGATGCCCATCAGGAGATTAATTGAAAGAATGACAACGAATAAAAGATTAAGTGGAGACATCTTGGTTATTGTAGTTGATGACTAGAGCCCTTATCTCTGTTGTTCTTATCACGAAAGTCCGCACATGAGCTTAATATTTACATCTTCTGCTTGTCTTCTGGTCCTGACGCGCAGATATTTGCCTAATGACCTCGTTTTTTCAGCACTGTACTAGTTCCCTCTTCAAAAATAACACTTTGTGTATGGAAATACTGTGGCAGATATTTAAATGCCATCTCTCCCTTTTATTCCTTCCTTCACTGACCCCAACTCTCCAATCTTCAGAGTTTGCCTTGAGTCTAGCTCTTTATCCGCTTCACTTCCATTCCCAACACATTTGTTATCTGTCTCCAAGTCATATCACCAGGGGACATGGACTTAAACAAGGGTAATTAGAAGTACTTTAGTGACCCTTACTCTGCCCCTGCTGCTACCACTCCAGGGGTGATAAAGAACAGATGCAAATGATCATTCTCAGACACCCCATTTACTCTCTGCACTTTCACACCATGGCCCTTCCCTTGTCCCTCAGCAACAAATAGGAGATCATTGAAAGAATATATACTGGGCCACTGAGTCACCATCAAGTCCGCTGGTGAACCTCCTGATGAAGGTGATGCAAAAGGGTGCCCTTAGGCATGAAGGTGCAGCACTCCCGCCACACAAGTTCGGTGCAGCTCAGGGGCCTCACCCTCCACAGCGTCTCGTGAACATCCTCTGACCTGTGATGCAGAGAGACGTGGCCCCACCATTGGTAATCCCCTCCATGCACCCCGGTGTAGTGGTGGTTCGTGGTATGCGATGCAGACCTCCCTACATTAGTGCGCAGGAGCATCTCTACCGTTCACAGCTCCAAGGGGTACCAGGTGGTCTTCTCACACAGGTCAGCAACGTGTCTCCATGCGACCTGGCAGACTTCACCACCAGGTATGGGCGATCTCTAATGTCTCAATGTCTACCTCCACGGCCCAGCAACTCCACGGCACCTCCGCATCCCACTCCGGGTCCCAGACGTAAGCCCAGCGATGCCTCCTGGTCCCAGGGACTGTCCACGCTTTCAAGGTTTTGGATGCCATGGTGTTGCAAGGAGTGCGCAATGATAAGTGATGCATCACTGGTTTTGCCCAGCGATGCGCCTCTTCATGGTTGTAGCCCTGAATTTCCTTTCCTCCTGGGACTCTGGCTGGTCATCCTGGCTGTTGCGGGGCTTGGGGTGGGGGGTTGTTGATCTGTGCTGCACTTGGCACTGGCTGCTCCACTCTGCATTCCACTGGTTTTGTTTCCTATTTTTCATGGAGGTGGACTTATAGGCTATTTTTGCCTTTTGAGGAAAAAAGTCACGTTGGGCGTTGTATTTTTGCCACTCACTAATGGGCTTTTTGTGAGTTTTCGCCTGCTAACGTCAGAATTTGTATCGCATTCACGCTAGTGTTAACTGCAGTTTTCCCCGCTGCTACCTGAAACTATCGCCATGGAGCGGCGTGTTGTAAATACATCGCTAAGAGAACGATCGTTTTTGGGGATAGGCCGTGTTGAGAAAACTATAGCTAACTAACTTTAGCATTAGTTAGCTGCAGTTCTTGTACATATGACCCTCATTGTGTAGACAAAGCTAGTCAGCAATGGAAAAGCAAGCAACTGGATTATTCGGAAGCACCATTTTATACGTTTTCATGCCACCAATTATTCTTTATGAATCTAGTAGGATCTTTGTATTCTATTGCAATGACCTAACATGGGTGAAAAGTTAAGCGACCACTGTCTGCACATTTCTAAGACGACATGACTGCTAAGCAGGCACACAGTGCTTCTTTTCGTAAAAGCAAAAGTCGAAGGAAAGGTTTTTGGGACTTGTTACTCTTCAGGTTTCAGTATGATTACATGGTAAATAATTTTTTGAAAAACACGCATTTATTAATACAACATTCTAAAGACATTGTAAATTATTTCGAGAAGAAATTAAATGCTTTGCGTGGCTTTTTGATCTACATTATAGCATTATGCATTCACATATCTACGTGTTAGGACTAGGCAGTACATACTTTCACCCTCTTGAGGCGGAAGCCGGGAGGTCTCCTCTTTCACTTATCGCGTATTTTCAAATTGTGGTGTTATTCTGCTTGATTTAATAAGCTTTTTAACTTGGATCATCTGCTGAGACCTCCCAGAGACCTTTCTCCCCCCCTCGCTGCCTGGCCACTTTCAGCCGAGTACCGACGCTGAGAGTACGGTCCCGGGTAGGCGAGTGATAGACGGCGGCCATATTGGGTGTGGGCTATTGCTGGGTCGCGCTCTAGCTGCGCATAAAAGGGGCATTCGGTAGCCCTGCGCTTGACTAGGCAGTACATACTTTCACCCTCTTGAGGCGGAAGCCGGGAGGTCTCCTCTTTCACTTATCGCGTATTTTAAAATTGTGGTGTTATTCTGCTTGATTTAATAAGCTTTTTAACTGGGGTCATCTGCTGAGACCTCGCAGAGACCTTTCTCCCCCCCTCGCTGCCTGGCCACTCTCAGCCGAGTACCGACACTGAGAGTACGGTCCCGGGTAGGCGAGTGATAGACGGCGGCCATATTGGGTGTGGGCTATGGCTGGGTTGCGCTCTAGCTGCGCATAAAAGGGGCATTCGGTAGCCCTGCGCTTGACTAGGCAGTACATACTTTCACCCTCTTGAGGCGGAAGCCGGGAGGTCTCCTCTTTCACTTATCGCGTATTTTAAAATTGTGGTGTTATTCTGCTTGATTTAATAAGCTTTTTAACTGGGGTCATCTGCTGAGACCTCGCAGAGACCTTTCTCCCCCCCTCGCTGCCTGGCCACTCTCAGCCGAGTACCGACGCTGAGAGTACGGTCCCGGGTAGGCGAGTGATAGACGGCGGCCATATTGGGTGTGGGCTATTGCTGGGTCGCGCTCTAGCTGCGCATAAAAGGGGACGGCTATGTCTCCGTGCAGCGGACGCGAACAGCGGACGCGCCGGACCTGTGCCGGAGTCGTGCCAGAGTCCTGCCCGTCTGCGCCCGTCAGCGCTAAGGAGGCGCCCTGCGCCAGGGATACTGTGCCTTGCAAACCAGTCGGAGGTTCGTATTTAAGGGAGGAGCTACTTAGTATCCGGCAGTTGTCCCTACATTGTGAGTATTCCTCTCTCGACCCGCTGTGTGGCCCTTTTCAGTGTCCATGTGGCAATTTTGTTCTTAACTCCCCAACCCCTATTAGAGCTCTTATTGAGCCCCCTCCTATTGCTTCCCTGCACACCGAGCCTTTGGCTCCTAGGGATCTCAAGTTTTGGAATCTTAATGTTACGTCACTGGTTAAACACCATTCCGCTATTCACGACCTTATCTTGGAGGAGGCCCCTGATATTTTTTTCATGACCGAAACCTGGCTCCATGATGAGGCCATGGCTGAAGTGAACTTAGCACTCCTTCCAGAATATTCCATCTACACTCAGAATCGTAACTCTAGGGGTGGGGGTATCGCAGTAGTAGTTAAATCATGCTACCCGTGTATCTGGAAGAAACTAGCCATGGATGGATGCGAAAGTGCTCATTTCCGTATTACGGTTAGTCACCATTTTACCTTCTCTGGGTTTCTGATTTATAGACCCCCTGGTAACGACACCACCTTTAGAAAGGCTCTCCCAGAAACTGTGAGCTCTCTTGCGATAGGTACAGCTAACTTCAGTGTCCTCGGTGATCTTAACCTCCATTTTGACCTCTGTCATACCCCAGCTATTGGTAGTACATTGGCAGATTTAGAGGCACTGCAGTTAAGTCAGGTGGTTACTCACCCCACGCATGTGGGCGGACACATTTTGGACCCCATATTTACTAATCTGACAGTGGTAAATACCTTACCGTCGATTCCTGTAGCCTGGTCAGATCATTTTTTAGTGGAATTACACCTTGCGATTAGAGACCCCCCTTTTAAAACCATGGACAGAGTAGTCTTTAAACGTCCTTGGAAGAAACTAAAACTTGAGGACTTCCATCGGGTGCTAAGTGAATTTCCGCTTGGCCCTTTTAACGACGTTGAGTCTGGCTATGATCTCTTCTGTGATTGGGTCTCTCAGGCACTTGACTCCCTGATCCCTGCTACGTGGAGTAAATGTCGCTCTTTTGAACCCAGTCCATGGTATGACAGCGCCTTACTGCTCCTGAAAAAATCCTGTAAACAAGCTGAAAGAGAATGGCGTAAAACCTATGATGCCGAGAAAAAAACGAAGTACTTAGCTAAAACCAACATTTACCATAGAGCCATTTGCAGGGCGCGTGCGGCCTACTACTCCCTAGATTTCAAGCGCAGTCGTAATCCTTCGAAGCTGATCTTTAAAGTTCTTAAAGACCTGACAGCTAAAAGAGCCCCAGCAGCTGAGATATGCTCAGAGTCCCACTGTGAAGAGCTCGCTATCTTCTTTTTGGAAAAGGTGCATACTATCTACCACTCCTTTCCTAATACCATCTCTCAGAGTGAGGACCAGAGGCCTAATTCTACTCCTAATGTGGTCCTATCTAAATTCCCTGGTATTTCAGAGGTAGAGTTTGATAGGCTGGTGGCCAAAGTAAAATCCGGGTCTCCTGCCGACCCGCTTAGACCTGCGCAGTTTAGAGAGTCGGCTGCACTTTGCCTTCCCCCCGTGCGCCAACTCATCAATCTTTCATTCTCCTCAGGAACTGTACCTACTAAGTGGAAACAAGCCTATGTCACTACTATTCTGAAGAAGCCCACGTTGGACCCTCTCAAACTGCAGAATTATCGTCCGATTTCTCTTCTCCCATGGGCCGCGAAGGTTGCGGAGGCTCATGCCAATGGTATCTTGACTAAACACCTCCAGACTGCCAATACCCTGGACCCCTCCCAGAATGAATTTCGGGCAGGACATAGCACAGAGACTGCTCTCCTTGCTATGACAGAACATCTGCGCTCCGTGCTCGACTCGGGTCAGACTGCGGCACTGGTGTAACTCGACCTCAGTGCCGCGCTCGACACGGTCTCACACGCGATTCTGCTGCAACGTCTGGGAGAAGCAGGTGTCTCTGACTTAGCGGATCGCTCATTTCGGGTCGCTACACCTCCTTTTGAGTCTAAGCCCTATTCCATCGAGCAGGGAGTGCCTCAGGGGTCGGCATTTAGCCCCACGTTGTTTAATATCTATGTGCAGCCGCTGGCTGCGGTCGACAAGCAGTGGGGCCTGACCATGGTTTCATATGCTTGTGGTAAATAAATAAATAATACCTCTCTTTTTGACTAGACATATATCATAACAGATAGCTCAATAAATAAGAGTCAAGATTCGAGGTAGTAGGAGTTTTGCAGGTTTAATACAGCATAAGGACAGGAACAGGACAACCTGCATAGGAATAGGATGACAGGGCCCAGCAGCTGCTGGGGCTGGATCTGGGATGAGCGCGCTAGGAAGGGTAACCTTTTAATAACAGTACATGAGCATATATACATAACGCAAACACATAGCATTACATTGCAGTAGGCGTAGCAGTGGGTGGAGCAGAAGGCGTGACGCGTAGCAGTCGCGAAAGATAAGGGTGAGAAGAGGTGTAACAGGGCGTATACATAGACATGTGATGCAAACGTAACAGAATATGTCATGAATAGGGCGGAAACCATGGAGGGGGCTACCTAAGGAGCCGGGACCTCTAACCTAATGGTGCGCGCAAACTGGCAATGACGTATTACTAGGAGAAGCTGGGGGCTATGAACTCTGTGCTAGGAGCAGAGACTGAAGTCTGGAGAGTCAGAGCGACATGTACCTAAGCAGTATCTAGTATCTGATGTTTAGGGAACATGTTGATATAAACTAGAAGTCAGGAGGGGAAAGGCTGACTTGATTCTAAGACTGGACCATGCATTATTCTACATGTAATGCGTGATGAAGAATATTAAATGACCATTAAATGCAGTATTTCTCTAACGTGGAGACGTGAAGGCTAGACAATGACGGAAACTATTGATGCAGTTCAGTAGCTTAGGAATGCAGAGAAGGAGGACTGAACTGATAACTGGAACTATAACATACTTTTGGCAGACTCAGAGGCAGAGCCAGGCTGGGCCGGGCACTGCGAGGCAGGAAGTAGGTGAAGGGTCGAGGATACAGGTGGGGGCTGTATCGCTCCTCAGCGAGGCTTTAGGAGACAGGAGCTGAATCTGATGTCCGGGCCCTTTTGAGGCCTAGAAACGGGGACTTTATAATAGAATAACGTGCACACTGAGAAACGTGGCAACGTAGCTTTACATAGGCCTGATATTCGTAGTATTCACGAGAACTGGAAACTGGCATACTAGAGGTGGACACAACTATAATTGCGTCATTAATCGGACATGGGGAATGCATATGCATATTTAATCATGCACACATAACATATGATGGATGACATGTAGGGACACAGAACATGGCAAAATTTACTTTTCCACATTCCCTCCTTGTCACTACGTTTCCATCAGGAAACATCAATATTCATGATACCATCTATCATTTCATACAGTATCATTTGCTCGTCTCGAATTATCCTGGAACGGGATTTAGAACGGGGCTTGGGACTAGGAATACAAGAGGTAGCACAAATGCCGCAAATCGCAGGGCCACATTGTATACAGAGGCAGCAGCTGAATATGATCGCTACTGCAATACCTAGAAAGGACAATATTTTCCATCCCCATGCGGAAATTATATTCCAGAACCAACCGGACCATGTCCAGGTGCCTGGATCTTGGTGTATCAGATGGGCAATTTTATGGAGTCTGGTTATAGCTGAATAAACAGACGGCGCGTTATTTGGAATGAAAATGCAGCAACTAGATCCGATGACTCTACAGGCCCCGCCCCTATCGGCCAGTATGACGTCAAGGACGAGACGATTCTGTAAAACGACAAATCTCATAGCAGATTGCTCTTCAGTTAAGTTACCTAGAGCAGAAGTAGTCTCATTTACTACAGCTTCAAGGGTTCTGGTTAACCTACGGATTAGCTTACTATTCTGGATAGGTCCTATAAAGAAAAAGAAACCTCTATTGAAATCTGTATATTGTTCTAGAGCAGTTTCAGTATAATCGACAATTGGGGACTCCCTTCTATGTCTAATGTGTACTAGATGTGTGTTTCTATGATAATCAGGTGGGGCTAGGAAAACTGGTGGCAGTAGGAAGGCAATGTAACAGGTTCCCTCCCAATCGAGGGGCAGACGAACATATGCAGTTTGACCACAAATAATATAAGAATGACGTGAAGCTTTGAAGATAGATTTCCCACTGTCACTATACTTGACAATAGTAGTACAATCACTATGTCCTACGTGTATGGAACCCTTATTTCGGACACATAATTCACCTTTGACTGGCAGTACTGAAATAGCAGGTAAGTCTGGAGTAGTATCAGACTGAACATTCAGGACCATAAAATTCGACGAATAATTACCTAAATTATACACTTCATTTTCTAGATCTAAACCTGTTCGGTGGGGGAGACCTTGCTTGTCTGGAAAACATGTACTGTTAAGAAAAGACATATCTGTTGAGGATGACGTTAACGTGGACCATGCTCCACACGAACCATTATGTGAGAATGGATAAGAAAAAAGTGGCAGAACTCCCTTCGGTGTCTGGAAAGGGGGGAGTCGACCACACACCCAACAATTAGTGGCATTGCTGGTCTGGTGTGAGTAATGTAACATGCGGATGAATGAGTTATTTCGCATGGCGAGGCGGTAAGAGAGTTCATGAGGAGGCAGATCACTAAACGTGTGCTCTACTGTAGCATTAGCAGACTTATTTACATGAAGAACTGGGAAATACAAGAAAAATGCATAACTGGTGCAGGAAATCATAATGCTGAGAAATAATATGAAACATAGAAAAACAATACATCGGATTGAGTTTTGACTAACTCTCTCACTATGGGGGTCTATTTTATACATGTCAGAAACAGTCTAACCGTTTCACCTAGGGGAGGACTTAGACAATCAAACTGACTGACTTATTTTACTAGACCGGAGTTTGAGTTTATACTCCTGTTGCGGAGTTTTCTCTAACAGGGGAGGGGTTGTAGCAATGTCTTTTGCGGGACAGTCCTTGAGAACAATATTTTGGCAATCCTTCAAATCCTGGGAAATGTTCTTTAAGACGGGTTTCAGTCCATTAAAAAGTTTAATATGAGAAAGGTGCACCCAGCCTTTGCGTCCTTCCAACTTCACGGCTGTACGGGTGGTGAGGAGGACTTGTCGGGGCTCCTTCCAGCGAGGCTCCAGCGGACTTGATCTGTCAAAGTTGCGGACCATCACCATGGATCCTGGAACGATTTCATGCGGTGCCACCTCGGTATTGTCTGGAAATGCGGCGGCAACCTGTGAACGACATGAGTTGAGGGCAGACATCAAGGAAGCTAGGTAATCTGTCAGCATATTACTTGAAACATCGGTAATACTTCGGGGTCTAGGAGTACCCCACATATTTGGGGGGCGGCCGAAAACGACCTCGTACGGGGACAGACCTGATCTGGAATGTGCGACCATGCGCATGTAAAATAGAGCAACTGGCAGAGCTACTAGCCAGTCCACACCTTTCTCTTGACAAACTTTGGCGATGCGGATTTTCAGGGTCTGATTATGTCTCTCAACGAGACCGGCTGCTTCAGGATGGCGTACACAATGGAACTTCCACTGGTACCCTAACAAAAGGGAAATATGCTTCATTAACTCTGAGGAGAATGGCTGGCCGTTATCAGAATATACGACTCTAGGGAGTCCATAACGAGGGAAGAATTCACGAACCAACTGCTTGGCAGTGGTCGTGGCTGTGTAATCTGGGACTGGATACGCTTCTGTCCACCTGGACAAAGCGCATACAACTACAAGGACATACTTGAAACCTCGACATCGCTCCATCTGAATATAATCCATCTGGAGGACTTCAAAAGGGTGGTCAGGGGGCTGGAAACCACCTTGTTCCACCGGGACACTTTTACCTGGATTGAACTGACAACATATCATACAGGTACGGACTTTCTGCTTAGCTGCAGCTCGTAAATGCTTGTTGAACCAAATGTTCTGGATACTATCTAACATAGCTTTTTCTCCTAAATGTGCTGGACTATGTGCGGTATTAATAATGACTTGAACCATAGAGTCGGGGAGAAACCATGCGGTTCTACCCCTCGTTACCCATCCTTGATCTGTCTGGACCCCTCCTTGTTCGGACCATTTCTTGATTTCTTCGGGAGTAGCATGTAACTGGATATCTATGACATCTTGAGTAGGGTCCTTAACTGTCATACATGTAATCGGATCTGGAGTATGTGTCATGTTAACTGGAATGTCTGGAGTCTGAGCTGTAAGCTTGGCTGTGCGATCTGCTAGATCGTTACCCTGGGAAATAATGTCAGTGACTTTCGTGTGTGCCTTGCATTTCATGATGGCAATGGATGTCGGTAAATGTATTGCATCTAATAGAGCTTGGATAAGGAGACCATGCTGAATCTTGGTTCCATGAGAAGTCATGAAACCTCTCTCCTGCCAGAGCACTCCAAAGTCGTGTACGACTCCAAATGCGTAGCGTGAATCTGTGTAAACATTAACTTTCAGGTTCTTGGCGTGTATGCAGGCTTGTGTCAGAGCAACTAGCTCTGCTGCTTGAGCGGACAGAGTGTCAATACGGTGTGTCTTAATAACTTCGGTGTCAGTAGTCACTGCATACGCGGCGACTAGATCTCCTGTACTAGTTCTCATACATGAACCATCCACATAAAGTGTCAGGTCGGGGTCTGGTAACGGAGTATCTGTCAGATCTTGTCTTGGCTTTGTCGTAATGTTAACTACTTCCACACAGTCATGTGTGGCTGGATTTGAATTAACTGATGGTAACAGTGTAGCAGGATTTAAAACGTTGCAGCGTCTGATTTCTATGTGTGGCTGGAACAGTGTCAATTCATAACCTGTTAAACGTGCAATCGTCAAGTGCTGAGTTTGTGTTCGGTTTAAAAGAACTTCTACGGAGTGTGGAACCTGTACTGTCAGGGAGTGTCCTAAAACTATGGAATCACTTTGTCTGATAGCTAGTGCTGTGGCTGCAACTGACTTGAGGCACGCAGGCAGAGCCTGGGCTACAGGATCTAATGTGCTCGAAAAATAAGCACATGGCTTGTATTGTCCTGCTTGATCTTGTGTGAGAACAGATAATGCTGTACCTTCACGTTCTGTGACGAAAAGTGTAAAAGGCTTACTGTAGTTCGGTGTGGCTAGAACTGGAGCTTGACATAGGGCTTTCTTTAACTCGTTGAAACTAAATGTATGTTCAGATGTCCAAGGGAGGACAGTCGATGCGGCTGCCTCCTGTGTCGTTAACTGTATCAGTGGCTTGGCTAGAAATGCATACTGAGGAATCCATTGTCTACAATAAGAAGTAAGGCCGATAAAGGCACGTACCTCCTTCTGGGTCTTGGGCTGAGGAAGACTCGCTATTAACTGGATACGGTCTGGTGTCAACTGCCTACCCCTCTTGGACAGTAAGTGTCCTAAGTAGACCACTTGCTGGACACAGAATTGAAGCTTAGAAGGGGACACCTTGTGCCCCATCTCGGCTAGGAAATACAAGACTGTAAGGGATGCTCGCTCGCAAGCACGTTCAGAACGGGCTGTGATCAGTAGATCATCGACATACTGGAGCAGGGCAGTGTCAGTTGGCATGTGAACATTATCAAGTTGTCTCTTAAGTGCTTGACTGTAAATACTAGGACTTTCTGTGAAACCTTGAGGAGCGCGTGTGAACATATAGCTCCTTCCATTTAAACAAAATCCGAAAAGGAACTGGCTGTCTGGATGAATAGGAACACTGAAAAATGCGTTCTTGAGGTCTATGACAGTGAAGAACGTGGCTTCGGAATCAATGGCCGTTAATAGGGAAGAGATGTCTGGGACAACTGGGTACTGCGGAATAATACACTTATTAAGCTCTCGTAGGTCAATCACTAATCGATATACTGGGGGTGCATTTGGATCAGTACGTTTCATGACTGGAATGATCGGAGAATTACATACATTGGAGTCAGTTTCTACAACCACTCCTTGAGCAATAAGCTCGTCAATAATTTTGGATAAGGCTGCTACAGCCTCAGGTGGCAATCTGTACTGTCTGATTCGTGGTAACACTACACCTGGCTTGAGAGTCACACGATAGGGTGTGATTTGCATGTAACCTACATCAGTTGGACCTTGCGCCCATAAGTGCTGCGGAACATTAGACAGTCTTGAATCAAAATCTCGTAATACATAGTGACCCTTAAAGTCACGTAGGAACAATCGTATTCCCTCTGGGGAACAGCATATAACTGCACCTAACTCTTTCAGTGTCTTAATGCCTAATAGGTTTTCTGGACATGACTTAGTAAGTAACAGATCAGTAGTGCGGGACAATGGACCTACTTCTAGAGTAACTGGCTTTGATATTTCATTTACGATGGGTTTTCCTGAAAATCCAAGGGAAACATTTCTTGAGCCTGAGAGCGGAGCCCCTGGAACTTCGGCGTGACTAATTGTGGTCCTACTTGCCCCTGTATCGATCAAAAACTTTCTGTCTTTCCCTAATACTTGACTATGAACATAGGGACCTTCTTGATCTACAGGTATCTCGATGAGAGGCAAGCCTACCTCCTTCTCTAGGCTGTTTCATGAATACTGCTGGTACTCTGGATACTCAGACTGTGCATACTGGTACATCTGCTGTGTAACGTGCTGTGTTGCAGCAATAGGCTGCGGTACGGTAACTGTCTGTGGTGCATTCTGTGGCTGAGGAATCTGTGAAACTTGTTCTTGTCTAGGCGGACGTGGTCTTTCTTTAGTCTTACCAGTAGCTATGTTGTGTTTCAGAACTGCACACTCATTTATAAAATGACCTGGCTGTTTACAATAATTGCAGTTCCCTTTAACGGGAGCTGCAGGATGACTGGCTTGATTCGGACCCCTCTTCTGACTGTCTTGAGGAACAGATTGTGCAACTAGTACTTTCATTTTCGTATCTTTCATACGTTTTCTTTCGTGTTCTTGTTCTTCTCTGATTCTATTCTGGTGGTATTGAAGCATCTGCAACATCTGGGACGGGGTATTAGCTTGCCAGGTACTTTCGACTTTCAAAACTCGATTTTTAATTTGTGGGCTTGAATTCTCGACTAATTTAGTAACAAAAAGGTGAGGGTATGACTCACTACTTGTCTTGAGGCCACTGTTGATGCTAAAACATTTTTCAAATCTAGAATAAAAATCACTAATATCTTCGTCTGTTTTCTGTTTACAGGCTGAGATTGCATCCCAGTCTTCTTTTCTAGTTGTCAATAATCTGGGTAAAACTTGTATTAATAATTCTGGTAATTCTTTACATTTATCTCCAAGACCGGTACCTGGTACTCGTGCCTTATCTTCAGCTTCTAGAACTGCCCAATCGATCTTTTTCTCTCCCACCTCCCATTCTTTTTCCTTAAGCTTTTCATACACCCCTGCGGGCAGCAGAACCTTTAACATTTTAATTATATCTGGATATGTGTATTCTCCCATACGGAGCATGTCTTTTAGTTCTCTATGGAACCCTTCTGGATCTTTGTCATGACAGGGAATTAATTTCTTCATCTCGAGGAGTTCCATCTTTGTAATTGGAGTGTAAACAAACACTCGTTCTAGTTCGCCACCCGTTCCTCTAACTGGGTGGACTTCTCGTAACGGATTCTGTCTTTCCATGTAAAATGGTTTACTTTCTGGGGGTGAGACATGAACAAAATGCGGGTTCAGAAACGTTCTATATTTGTGACGCTGTTCTAGAATGACACTAATTAAGTCGGTACCTAAACCTTTCCATCTATACTGGAGTAACTCGTTCAGGAGATCATGTAACGGGCCTGGATCAGAGTGTTGACCCTCATACAAAGTAATGAGGTGCTGGGTCATATACATACCCACCAGTCGTTGCTCGGCGGGGGGCATTTTCAGAAACATTTGTGCCACTATTTCGTCTGGAAAAGTGGTAGAATCAGTAATCCATCGGACTGCTGATCGGGCTAGTTCTTGTTCATGCATGGTACTTAACTCACTGTAACCGATTCGTGATTTCAAAATGTGATCGGTAGCTTGAAACACTTGTTCTAGGGAACCTTGTTCTGGTGCTGGAGAATGAAAAATAGACTTGTGTTCTAGGCGTAAATGGCGATCTGGAAATCTAGATTTTCCTACATACGCTATTCTGGCGGGATTCTCGTCCTCTATCTCTTCAGTATCAGAGTTACTTTCTTTCTCGCTTACTTGTGCTGCTTTACGTTGTTCGTGTATCTTTATTATTTCTCTACGGATTTTCTTGTACATACTCTCCACAGCACCGACGGTCTTGTGCTTACCCTCGGCTATATTATCACTCCACCTTGTCAGGGTTCTCATTTCGGCCGGATCTTTAGACGGGTAATCTTGTTCTCTTATTAGACAATTGATCAGAAACTTTAATATCATGAGCTGGATCTCGGCTTTCCTTTGAGACATGGCCTCGCTAATGCTTTCTGGATCATCCCCTGTACGGATGAAACGATATATTCTGTCTAGATCTTCTTTCATATTCGGTAAGGTGACTAGGTACTCGGCCACCTTTCTTACGCGGAATGAATATAAAACCATATTATCCTCGCCTGGGACTGGATCATAGCCGCATTCGGCAAGGGATTTTCTTATTTCTGCTACAGTCTGATGTCTGGGCGTACGCTGTGACGCTTGTGCATGTAATTCGGCTGTCGTTAAACGCTTGTGTGGCGGCGGGGTTTGAGGAGTACCTCCCCCTGCGGCCCCTAAACTAGAGTCGTCTACTGAGGCTCTTCGTCCTGGCAGAGTGGGAAATGGAAATGTAGGCTGGACTTGTATGGCGGGCTGGACCGGGGGTACCGTAACAGGTACTCCGGTGTCTGGAGGAGCGGGAAGTGCCTGATTTACAGGGACTGGCGGAGCGCGAACAGGATTTGCATATTCTGGGACTGTGTCGTCCAAATAGGACGAAATAAAAATATCAGCTGCGGTCTGTTTGTGACGTAGCTTGGTCGGAACTAATGGTGGCGGGAAATTACTGGATGCCTCTGGGGTCGCTTTTGGCAAGCCCTCGGCAAAGAGAGGATACATACCCCTATCAAGGGCATGCCTCTGTCTGTCTGATTGTTCAGTTTTAACTCGTTCACCAATCTCGATTAATTCCCTTTCTTGGGCTCGTTCCAAGGATTCTCTACTTAATTCTGACTTTCTGATTTCTTTTTCGGTTCTTTTATGAGCTTCTTTACGCCATAACTCGATGGCATCTTTCTGTGATTGTCTGGCTTTCTTTTTCCATAATGCTTCTTCTACTCGCATGATGCACTCGGCATCCCATGTACCCGATACGGGCCATCTATACTTTTCTTCTAACTGTTTGGTATACTCTACCCATAAATCTAGATACAATATGGCGCTTATGCCATGCTTCTGATACATAAAGTGACCTGGACTGTCCCTCGGCGGAACAGGAACTGCTTCTTCTAACAAACCCTTTCTAGTTTTTAGCTGACGTAATCTCGAAAAGAGAGACATTGTAAACTTGAATCGGAACACAATACAATACACGAGGAACAATAACAATTGGGAGAACAATTCAGGCATACCACGACATTGGAAATACATTGAACAACATCATAACATAACAGTTCGGACAAAATATTATCTGGAATACTGAAAACAGAAACACAAGAATTTCTCGAGAACGGAACAGACTAGAGTTACTGGATGCACTGCTGAAACAGTACGGAACATACCGGTCCCATAAAGGGACGCATCAAGACCCGTATCCACCTAGGTGAACACTTCGTTTGTGAGTCTGTGTACCACCAACCCACGGACCAGAGTCAATTTAGATTGACCCTGTCTAGATACTACCCCAGTAATGGTACTCACCGGGCAGCAAGAACGGAAAGCCTCGGACTGGACTGGACTGCTACGACGACAGACGACGAACTTCGGACTTCAGTTACGGGTGGGCCTCCGGATACCTCGGACCTTGGACTCTCGGCTTGGGCTCTGGTCGGGACTCGCCGCGTTCCTCCACCGTCTCGTTTGGATGCTGGACCGCCTCCTCCGTCTCCTCCGTGGGCCTGAGGGATACTTGAAGCAGAAATATCTGCCGGTGCGCAGAAGAGTTCCGTCACGACTGCAGAGGGTCAGGGGGTCGGCGTGGCTTCACCGACGCGTGGGGAAAGGGCAAGTCCCTATTCGGGCGCCATTATGTGGTAAATAAATAAATAATACCTCTCTTTTTGACTAGACATATATCATAACAGATAGCTCAATAAATAAGAGTCAAGATTCGAGGTAGTAGGAGTTTTGCAGGTTTAATACAGCATAAGGACAGGAACAGGACAACCTGCATAGGAATAGGATGACAGGGCCCAGCAGCTGCTGGGGCTGGATCTGGGATGAGCGCGCTAGGAAGGGTAACCTTTTAATAACAGTACATGAGCATATATACATAACGCAAACACATAGCATTACATTGCAGTAGGCGTAGCAGTGGGTGGAGCAGAAGGCGTGACGCGTAGCAGTCGCGAAAGATAAGGGTGAGAAGAGGTGTAACAGGGCGTATACATAGACATGTGATGCAAACGTAACAGAATATGTCATGAATAGGGCGGAAACCATGGAGGGGGCTACCTAAGGAGCCGGGACCTCTAACCTAATGGTGCGCGCAAACTGGCAATGACGTATTACTAGGAGAAGCTGGGGGCTATGAACTCTGTGCTAGGAGCAGAGACTGAAGTCTGGAGAGTCAGAGCGACATGTACCTAAGCAGTATCTAGTATCTGATGTTTAGGGAACATGTTGATATAAACTAGAAGTCAGGAGGGGAAAGGCTGACTTGATTCTAAGACTGGACCATGCATTATTCTACATGTAATGCGTGATGAAGAATATTAAATGACCATTAAATGCAGTATTTCTCTAACGTGGAGACGTGAAGGCTAGACAATGACGGAAACTATTGATGCAGTTCAGTAGCTTAGGAATGCAGAGAAGGAGGACTGAACTGATAACTGGAACTATAACATACTTTTGGCAGACTCAGAGGCAGAGCCAGGCTGGGCCGGGCACTGCGAGGCAGGAAGTAGGTGAAGGGTCGAGGATACAGGTGGGGGCTGTATCGCTCCTCAGCGAGGCTTTAGGAGACAGGAGCTGAATCTGATGTCCGGGCCCTTTTGAGGCCTAGAAACGGGGACTTTATAATAGAATAACGTGCACACTGAGAAACGTGGCAACGTAGCTTTACATAGGCCTGATATTCGTAGTATTCACGAGAACTGGAAACTGGCATACTAGAGGTGGACACAACTATAATTGCGTCATTAATCGGACATGGGGAATGCATATGCATATTTAATCATGCACACATAACATATGATGGATGACATGTAGGGACACAGAACATGGCAAAATTTACTTTTCCACATGCTGATGACACGCAGCTGGCGGTTGCACTCAGTGGGGACTCCGACTCTGAGGCCCCTAGGTTCAGGGAGGGTTTGACAGCAGTGGGTGGCTGGATGACCGCTAATTGTTTACAGCTCAATGCTAAGAAAACGGAGGTCCTTATTGTTGGCAAGCATAGCAACCTCTGGGGCGTTCAGTGGTGGCCTCCAGACCTGGGTCCAGTACCCATCCCGGTACCCGAGGTTAAAAACTTGGGTGTCTGGTTAGACCCCGCCCTCAGTTTCTGTGGACACACAAAAAAAGTTGCCGCTACATGCTTTGGCATTTTGCGTGGGCTGAGGGCAATCCGGAAATTCTTTGACACCCCCACTAGGCAGCTGATAATTCAGGCCACCAACTCTCGCAGCTTGATTACGCAAGCTCGCTCCTGTTGGGGGCCAATCAGGCAGAAGTTATCCGGATGCAACGCGTGCAGAATGCGGCGGCCAGAGCCTTGGTGGGTCTAACCAGGTTCTGTTCCGTGAAGGAAACCATCCGGAAACTCCATTGGCTGCCCATGGTCCAAAGGATAGAGTTCAAGATGCTATGTCTTTCTTTCAAGATTCTTAAACTGTCCTCTCCCTAGATCCTAGAGCATCTTCTCACCCCCTATGTCCCCTCTCGTTCTCTGAGGTCTTTGGGTCAAAATCTGGCTATAATTCCACGGTTCAAACGCTGCTGGGCGGGAGGACGTTCCTTCCGCTATCTTGCGGCTAGGCTTTGGAACTCATTACCAGCTCACATTCGCGCCTAAGATGATCTGCTCACATTCAGGAGGGCGATCAAAACCTACCTTTTCCCCCCTGGACTCTAACTTACTGCCCGCTGTTACTACTCTCTGGTTTCTCTTTTGTTCTGTATGTCCCTTCTGCCAGTCAAAGCGCCCCTTTGCTGGGGCAGCTGTGCGCTATAGAAGTTGTGATAACATAACATAACATAACATTATTTCCCAAAACAATATTTCAGCAGCATTTAAAAGCATCCTAATTGAATTCTACATTCGGTGATTGTTTTGTTCTCGTTTCTTCCAGTACCGATGGTAAAAGATGACCCACCCCTGAGAGCTTGCAATGCAAGAAGTGTCACTGGGGCATGTTACCAACAAGTAGCGAAAATTATCGCTAAATAGGCTTAGCGACGATTTTTTTATCGCTGCCTATCGCTGGATATGTTAGCGGAGAAAACATGCTATTAGCAACGTTTTTCTCCATTGTGCTAAAATTTCCAGTGATAGCGGCGAAATGCGTGAATATCGATGAGAATACAGCGATATTCACGCAATAGCAACGAAATGCTCTTAGCCATGTTATGCACCTCCCATTGGATAACATGGCTAAGAACTGGTGTGGGCAGGTGTTAGTATTTGGAGATATTTCCATCGCTACGCCTGCCTTGCTAATAGGCGATAGCGACGTTAGCGACTGCTTTCAGTCGCTAACTGGTTGGGTACGCCCACTTTGCATGTCATTAGCAATAAACATCGCTGACATGCAAAGCGGGCCCCAAACCGATTGCTATCGCCTAAAAGCTGTCGCTAACATCAGTTAGCGACAGCTTGTTAATAGGGAGATAGAATTATCGGCGCTTAGCGGCCAAAAACGGCCGCTAAACCGGCGATAATTGCTTATCACCCTGCTTGATAATATGCCCCACTGTGTGTTCTGGGAGTAAATATATGCCCTACTGCTGTGTGATCCAATTAGAAAACCTGATCTGCTGCAACTGATTTTCGTGGTGATTACTCAGCAGGATCAGGGTTAATCTGTTTGACACCCAAGCGCGCTCTGATCACAGTGCTATATGTTGTTGCTACTCGTAGCTTTTGCACTGGATAGAAAAACAGAACTACAGGTACCAGAATGCAACGCTGTGGGCTGGTCCGCTTTCTGAAACCTGTGACTCGAACTCCAAGATGGAGCAAAAGACTCTGGCAAGTCGCCTACTCATTAGCATTTTTTGTTTGTTTTTATTTTGTAAAAATGCAATGATTGTAATTGTGATATTAAAAGTCATTAAAGTCATATTAAAAGTGTGATTTACAGGAAAGATAGAGCCAGCGGGAAGGGGGGTGGAGTGGCTCTAATCATCAACAAATGTGTCGCCTGTACTATCCTTCCCTCAGACAACATCTACGGAAGTGAAACACTCGCCTTCTCCCTTTCTCTATCTCCCCAGCAATCCTGTATAGGACTGCTGGTCTATAGGCCTCCCGGCCCTATAGGCACTTTCTTTGAAGATCTTCATGCCATGATTTCCTCACTATGTCTGAGATCGAACCATTGCTTACTCCTTGGCGATTTCAACATTCACTTGGATAAATTAGACGACCCTCACAGTATTAAGCTCAATGACATCACTACATCCTTAGGCTTGGTCCCCCACCTGCAGTCCCCCACCCACTGTAAAGGTCACATATTAGACCAACTGTTTTCTACTGTTCCAGTAGATGTCACTGCTCTCGCGCCGGTCCTATGGTCTGAGCATTTTCTGGCAGAATTTGAAATCCCTCTTTCTACAAAGAGCCCTGACTGTTGACATAGGGACAAAGTGCTGCCTTCTAGAGCTTTTCATCGAGTCTCTCCAGCAATGCTATTGAAGGAAATTGAGATCCATCCTTGCATGCTATCGGGCTCCTTGGATACGGACCTCGACCTCCTTCAGGACTGGCTGACACAATGTTTCTCAGACCTCGCCCCCCCCATACCCGCCAAGACACCTGCGGTGAATTCATCTGCACCCTGGTTTTCTTCAGCCCTGGCAGACAAACGTCGGCAGTGCAAAAAAGCCGAAAGGAAGTGGCGTAAACATTATGACGCCAGCTGCAAGGAATCCTACAGGTCTCTGATTAGAGACTATCATCGCGACATCATTGCCAATAAAAAGTTCTATCTGGCTAGCCGCATTGAGGAGGCCACAAACTCCTGCAAAGAAATTTTCAGGATTGTTAAGGATTTTATTTCCCCCTCCTGGACCAATCCCAAAATCACGCACTCCGAGGCTTGGATTTCCGAGCTGGCTGTCTTCTTTGCTGATAAAATTAAAAACATCCAGCTCTCCTTTGGTGCTCCCAATAAGAATCATACTTCCATCCCTTGCCCGCTGGCTCCCTTATCTTCCGCGTCAGAACCCTCCCTTTGTAACTTCCATGTTATGTCTTTGCAGGCGTCACTGGACCTCCTAACTAAACTTAAATCAGGTTCTCCCCGGGACCCTTGCCCTGCCAAAACCCTTGCCCAACTCGCCCCCACCCTTAACCATCTCATCAACCCGATCCTCAATCTTTCACTTAGCTCAGGTGAAGTCCCGCAGCCTTGGAAACAGGCACTCATCCTGCCATTACTCAAGAAACCCAATCTGAACCCGGACTCTCATGCCAATTACCGACCCATCTCCCTTCTGCCTGCCCTCGCGAAAGTGGTGGAGAAACATGTCCACACTTCTCTGTCCCACTTTCTAGAGACAAATGACATACTTCACAGGTCCCAGTCAGGCTTTCGCTCTAACTTGAGCACGGAAACGGCTCTTCTCGAGGTCACCGAAGTGATCAAGGCAACCTTGGACAAGGGAGGAAAAGTCATGCTGGTGATGCTCGACCTCTCTGCTGCCTTCGACACCGTCCCCCATAACCGCCTCCTTGCTAGACTCTGGGAGGTGGGTCTGAGGGGGACGGTGTTTAACTGGTTCCGGTCCTTCCTCTCCAACCGTCAGCAGACTATCTGGGCCCCACCTTTTTCCGCCGCAATGCCACCTTTGGAGGTCGGAGTTCCGCAGGGCTCAATCTTGAGCCCTTTGCTTTTTAACATTTACATGACCCCTTTGGCGGCACTTGCGGAGGGCTTTGGGGCCCAGATCGTATCGTACGCTGACGACACACAACTCCTGTTCACCTGCGACAAGGGCCACGACTTTGATGAGATTTCTATACGGGACTGCCTTGGGGCGGTGTTTGACTGGTTCAGCCAGCACTGCCTCAAGTGCAATTCCTAAAAGTCGGAAGTACTTTTCTTTGGCTGCCCTGCTGATCCTAGGTGGAAGGAGTGGTGGCCAGCCGCTATGTTCCCACCCGACAGTGACTCTGGGTCGGCGAAGAATCTAGGTATCCAGGTCGACAACCGCCTCTCTTTCAGGGGTCAAGTGTCGGGCCTGGCTGGCAGATGCTTTGCGATCCTGAGGATGCTGAGGAAGTTCCTGCCCCTTCTTTCCATCGAGCACAGAAAGACCACGGTGCAGGCCCTGATTGGC
This sequence comes from Lissotriton helveticus, assembly GCF_964261635.1. Lineage (NCBI taxonomy): Eukaryota > Metazoa > Chordata > Amphibia > Caudata > Salamandridae > Lissotriton > Lissotriton helveticus. Next base: position 1,830,701,867 of record NC_136068.1, on the reverse strand, counting down.
TCTCGCCTGGACTATGCCAACGTTCTGTACCTTGGCCTACCGGATTATCTCATATCGCGCCTTCAGATAGTACAGAACTCGGCAGCCCGGGCCATATTTGGCCTTACCAGAAGGGCCAGGGCATCGGAGCTCCTCAGAACCCTCCATTGGCTGCCCATTACGAAGCGGATCGCTTTGAAGGCCCTGACCATCGCCTTTAAAGCCTTGCATGGTCTAGGTGCCCATTATCTTCAGAAGTGGATCACTTTCTATCTTCCCCCCAGATCCCTTCGCTCTTCGTCACAAGCCAGGGCAGTCACCCCTAGGATACATCGGGCTCGCCTCGGCGGACGCGCCTATAAACATCTGGCGCCCCTGCTGTGGAACGATCTTCCTCTCGCGCTCAGATCCTGCTCTAATCTTCTGACATTCAGGAAGGATTTGAAAACCTGGCTGTTTCAGCAATAAGTTCTCCCACCCTGTCCTCTTCTCTTGTTGCCTGCACCGCCTGTTTTCTTTTTTGTTCTTCCCCTTGACCTGTGAGGCTCCGACAGCGCCGGGACACTCCTTGGAGTAGCCGTGCGCTATAGAAGCACCCTTTTAACATAACATAACATAACAGTAAACCTAAATGAAACCTGGAACACAGCTGTGAGTGAAAAACCTTTGCTGGGGGAAAGTATTGTTGTGATCTGATATAAACCAAAAGTTATGCAATAAGTGTGACGTAATGCTCTAGTCCAGGTTTCTGTTTCAATTCTTGGACATGTACTCCGGATTTGTAATGGAATAAACAGCCTGTAAGGTTCAGGAGGCAGCAGATCAGGGACAAGAGAATAGATATTACCAAGGAGTGTGGATGGGGTCGGGCCGGGTAGATTTTGCAAATGATTTGGAAAAACAGTAAAAATTGAAAACTTTTGATTATTGTGATTATTTTTATTTCGTTATAAATTAGAGGTTTGTAAACATATTGATTTTCACCTAGATTAGTGGCTCGGAGGGCACTGGCTCCTGTCAGAAATAAATCTGGAGCCCTGTACCTGAGATCAAGGAAGGCCTGGTTGCTAATCAGAGGTGAAGCGACAGAGCAGCCATGGCTCTAAGCGCGGGACCAGAGATGCGATGACAAAGTGGTCTCTAAAGGAAGGGAAGATTTTTCGTCCCCTGGGAGATGTGTTCATAAAGGAGTCAAGATGAAGGTGTAGATGAAGGTTTTACCATATTCATAGGTAACAAGGACCCCCTGAAAATATGGATAAACCAATTCCTAGGTCAGGGATAAAACAACACATGAGATTTAACAACCTAGGCAATGAATTCTAAATACTCAAACATATATTGACAGAAAAAGAGAGAATCAGAAGAACATATAATCGGTAGCTCAACAGTTTATTAACAAAATATAGGTTAAACAACACAGTAGTAAAAAGTTGATTGTCAGTGGTCATCAATCAACAGTCACAGGTCATAATCAGATTAACATTATAAAATATAATTGTCAAAACACAGTAAAAATCCAATTAAAAAAAGAAAAATGAGGGGAACAAAATACAATGGCATGAATTAATAATCTACAGTGGCAATAAGTATTTCTCGACGCGCGTTTCGGCGACCAGCGCCTTCTGCTGGAGTAGCCACGTAATATCTATAAAATCAATAACATAACATAAATAATATGTTATTAGTCACTCTATTGACATATTGACAAGTTGATGAATATTCTAATAACATGTTTTCGACTAAATAAAATCACTAATTATGACATCACTCTGTAGCTAGCAAAAGTTCTAATGACCTCTCTTTTGGTCACAAAACAAGTATGTGACGTACAAGTAATATAGACAAAGATTTTTTGCAACACTTGACTTGTTCATTTCATCGCTCATAGGTGTATTAGGACAGTTATGAATTGTGCAATTGTTAGGTAATATTGCCAACAATATCACTTAATCTAGAATAAACATACTACTTATCAGTTTATTCTTCATCAAAATTATTATATTCAAAGGGTTCTACATTAGTAGCTATTTAGCTTTGTTAAAAACAAGGTCTAAAATACTTACTACTGAGGCAGTTTATCAAAAATTGTAACTGAAGCCTCTAAGTCACGAGTGGTTAACTACAAAGAAAATAGCAAGATTTTGTATATAAGAATGTTGCCCATTGTTTGTTTTCTATTCATAATATGAAAGTTACATCGGGGATAACTCAATATAAAGCAAAGTTTTAAAGTAACTTACAATCTTAATTGGTTTGAATATAAGATAGTTTCATGTTGATTGAAGTTCCATTAAAATAGACTCCCAGCAATTAAGTCCTATGATGCAGGTGTTTAATGAGAGAATCTCTTCAAAGTCGAATCTATAGATTAAAGTAGTGTTTCTCATTTAATCAAGCAATCCTTGGATTAATCGTAGTTATTGAAAAAAACAGCATTTCACATACTGTAATCACCAAACGGAGTATAAAAATGGGAGCTCAGTATGTATTATCTTGTAAGGAACCACAGTAATAGGCCTTACATATTAATGTTTAAGGTAAGCGACTACAATCATGGATCTTTATGGTGGGTAACTGTTCATCAATAGTAATGGTGAAAACTTATCTTAAAGCAAGATAGAGGGCATGCTCTTTCTATTTAAAGTAATAGGCTCGTTGTATCATGATTAATTAAAAGTCATAGCGACTGATTGATGAGGTAACATATTCACCTTGGTGATGTGTAGACACTTTGTTGTCTATAGATACAGGATAGACTATGATGTGGTAAGGCATGATAGAGGGGCGGGTCTAAGAAATCAAAGAAAAATGAAAGTGAAATGAAAGTGAAAGTTTTTATCAAAACCAAGTGGATGACAAAAAGCGATGGTTACTCTAAAAGATAAGATAAAAGCCAATCAGAATTTACCTCTATGAAAGATAAAGAGAAGAAGGTTGGCCTCCTGGTCGCTGATTTTGTGACTGATACACTGGATAGATACGGCAGTCAAAGCAAACAGAACCTCCAAATATGAGGTTGACGGTCTGTATTTGCGTTACGAGGATCTAAAAGATAAATAATAAGCAGGGACGCCATATCAGAATAACGCAATTGTAGCGTCCAGGGTAGAAGCCATCTAAAAGTACAAATGCGCAATCACTTACTGATTAAAAAAAAAAAAAAAAGGGTAACAGCCGACCAGGGGCAGGACGCGACCCTGTGCTCTCACAGCTAAGGTTTACAGGAACTAAAGAGGCTCGACTCGCGTACGGTATTTGTACACACGAGAGAAAATGTCTAACACCTGGGTGTTCCTAAAGTGATCTAGATGGTTACAAAAACCCGGAAGTGCGGCCGGTAAGCCACGAGGCTATTCTTCATTTCACAATCGATATTAAACGTGCACAATCTTCTAATAGCTGCACAATTCTTGGGGCCAACTCAACTATGTGCTTGAGAATGGAATTATCTCACTTTATAGTTTTATTTTTAGGAGAATCCAGACTAAAGTCTATTAATGAAGGCAATGAGATAATAAACATAAAAGACAGACTATAGTGTAATGTTGCTGCCACAATAATGCTCTGAGCCAGTGTAGGTGGTAAACGCTTCTTTAATATATATTTTAGACTCCTAACTGAAGAGCGCCGAGCCGGCGCTGTGTTCCGCTCGGAACTCGCGCCTACATAACCAGGATGCGCGCGCATCTCTAAGATGGCCGCCGCACGTCACGTCATGACGTGACGTGCATCAACTAGTATGCGCCACTACATATCTCCCCTTTTTCATACAACAATAAAGTCACTTACAGTTCACTGTCCATTTCGAAATCACGATACCTGGAGGGCCTTATCACAGTTCTACCACTCCTGGTCACTCTGGCAGTGTTCTCCGGGAGGCCTCGGTTTTGCACCTCCTCATTACTTTCCTCTCTCCTTCCAGCTGCCACTCCGTCGGAGTTCCCCCTTCGTGACTCCCCCTCTGTGCCTTGGTGATCACCATCACTTCCTTCCTCTGTGAGTCCATCTGCAGCACCTCTACCTTCTCGCTGCACCTCAGCCTCTTGTCCCGGCTCAGTGTCCTGTTCATCTCCATCTTCCCAGTCATTTCCCATCTGTTTCCATCGTAAGACCTTGTTACACTTGGCCATGCGGTCTTGGGACCATACGTTCCCATCACTGAGTAAGGCCGCCCGATCATACACTTCTTTGACCTGCATGGGCCTGCTGTATTTACTGTCACCTTTCTTCTGTAACGTTGCCAGCTTCACTCTGACCCACTCTCCTTGCTCTAATCTCGATCCCTTCACACTTTTCCTTTTGTTGTAGTAGTTGGTGTATATAGACTGCGCCCTTTCTAGGTTGGCGCGTACAATCGCAGGAGACCACTCGCTAGTGATAACTTTCTCTTTCCAGACCCGATTGTCATGGGTGAAAGGCTCGCGCCCTCTCAGAATCTGAAACGGGCTATATCCAGTACCCGTTGGGGTTATTCTGTAAGCCCATACCATGTTCTCTATGGCCTTCTCCCAGTCCTTGTTGCTTGAGATTGCAGCTTGAACAGCACCCATCACCACCCTGTTAAAACGTTCCACCAGACCATTTCCGGCCGGATGATAGATGGCTGTGTGTCTGCTCGTGATGCCGTTCCTCTGCATGAATTGGTTCCATCTGTCGGACGTGAATTGGGGGCCATTGTCACTGAGGATGGCTTTGGGAATGCCCTCCCTCACAAACGTGTCTGACAAGAATCTTAGGATGTTCTCGGTGTCCATAGTCTCCTCCACCTTCACCTCCGGCCATTTGGAGTATCGATCCATGAGCACACACACATATTTCTGAGTACCTTGGTCGTCAAGGATGGGCCCTAATATGTCAATGGATAATTCCTCCCACGGGTTCTGTGGAATCTCAAACTGTCCTAGTGCGGGACGCAAAGGTTTTAGCGTTTTGTCGGCCCCTTGGCACTGGGGGCACTCCCTGACATGCCTCTCTGCTCTCATGTCCATGCCAGGCCACCAGTAGTTCTGTTTCGCTCTTAATTTCAACTTCCCAATGCCGAGGTGACCCTCATGTAGCATGTCCAGTAGTTTATTGATTAAGTTCCTTGGGGGAATCACTTTGTCCCCTCTATATACAAACACTCCTCTATCTCCTACTGATAATTCCTCTCTCACTTCATAGTATGGCTTGACCTGTTCAGCCACGTGTCTTTTGTCCGGCCAGCCCTTGACAATGTTGGTTTTCACTTCTTTCAGGACATCGTCCTCCTCATATTCATTCATCCACTCCTGGTGGCTGATAATCTTTTCCTGGTCCTCTATTAGGGCCACCAACTCACTGTGGCTCGTGGGATCTTCTTCGCCTGGCTCCATTGCTGCCGCCCTGCTCAGGTAGTCTGCCACCCGATTCCGACTTCCAGGAATAAACTCCACGTCATACCGGAACTCGAGTAACTTCAATGTCATTTTTGATATCCTGGGGGTAGCATTGGCGTGCCCACAAGATGTTAATACCTTCACCAAGGGTTTGTGGTCAGTCCTGAGCAAGAATCGAGTCCGCCATAAGAACTGCCGGAATCTCGATGTGGCCCACACCACAGCCAACATCTCCTTCTCGATTACGCTGTACTTGCTTTCTGTGGCTGTTAATGTCCGGGATGCGAAACTGATCGTCTCCATCAGCCCCTGTCCACGATCTTGCATTAAGACTGCACCTAGCCCCTTATCGCTGGCATCAGTCGTGAGTACTGTAACGCCCTGTGGGTCATATCCCTTCAGAGGTACTGCTCCTGTGACGTCCTTTTTTATCGTGTCGAACTCCTGTTGTGCCTCTGGTGTCCATTGGAAGCTGGTGTTCTCCCTGGTCAGCATCCTCATGTGGTGTGTCTTGGAAGCGAAGTGTACCACAAATTTGCTGTAGTACTCCGCCATGCCCAAAAACGATCTTACCTCCTCTTTGTTGGAGGGTGGCGGAGCCTCAGCGATTGCCTTCACGTTTTCTGCCTTTAGCGTGATGCCTTGGGCCCCAATCTCATGGCCCAAATAGGTCACCGACTCCAGGCCCAGTCGGCATTTTGCCCATTCAGCCGTAAGGCCTTTGGTTTCCAATGTTTTCAGTACCTTCTCCAGTTTCTGATCATGGTCTGTTCTGTCTCGCCCCATCACCAGGATGTCGTCCTGGAAGTATTGTATGCCCGTTATGTCCTTAAACAACTGGTGCATTAGTTTCTGGAACACGGCGGCTGCCGAGGCCAGTCCGAACGGCATGCGGCGGAACTGGTAGCAGCCAAACGGGGTGATGAATGAGGTGAGTTTCCTGCTGTCTGGGTGTAACTCTATTTGGTGGTAAGCGGAGGTCAAATCGATGGTGGAGTACCACTTGACCCCTCTGGTTCTTGCCAGCATTTCCTCTATTCTCGGGAGGGGGAATTTTTCCACGACAATGTTCTTATTTAACTCCCTCAGGTCAACGCAGAGCCTGACCTTTCCATTCGGCTTCATGACTACCACCAGCGGTGCGAGCCATTCTGCACAAGTGATAGGCTCAATTATCCCTTTCTTTTCCAAGTCCTGAAGTTCTGTTTGGACGGCCTCCCTTACAGCAATCGGCACATTCCTTACTTTGTGGGCCACTGGACTGGCGTCCTCCTTGAGTATGATTTTGTGTTGGAATTTCTCCAGTTTCCCTACTGTGCCTCCGAATACCTTTGGATAACTCTCCTTCCATCTCGTCAAGTCTGACCAGGTGTCTGGTTCGGTGAGCAGGATCTGTTCTTTTCCTCCTGGGTCTAGTTTTATTCCCAAGTCACCCTGGTCCAACCATCCCAGTACGGATGGTCCCTTCTCTGAGACGTATAGTTTGCACATCGCTGAACGACCTCTGAACTCGAACTCTAGGTGCCGGAACCCTGCCATTAATTGCAAGTTTATATAGCGCTAGGATCGACTCCCGGAGGAGTATCTCCGCGCTTCGACCGCTGCGAAACCCTTCCTGGCTTCCCTGAGAGATGGTCCCTTAATGGGTACCTCCAGGGTGAGACCAGGCATCCCCGGCGGTCTGGTGGGGCCGCTAGTGAAGATGAGGCAAGCTAATGCCCAGAGTTGCCGAGTGTGATCGCTGATCAGAGTGGGCACCGAGGCGAGAGAATTATCGAGTCCGCTGACCCTGGTCCAGAAACCTGCCGCGTCGGGAATCGAACCCTGGTCCCGGGCCGTCCTCTGCTCTCGGGTCTGCCGCCTCTAACCAGTGAGCCACACTACTTCACTAATGGGGATACGATCACCATTATATGTGACTGGTCGGATATCCAGTTTCTCCAACTCTGGTCCTAGTACGGGTCTGAATGTGTCGTTCCACACCGCTCTTGGTACTATGGTGAAGGGTGAGCCGGTATCCGCCACCACCTCGACGGCTATACCACCCATCTTCATTTCCAGTATGGGTTTTGTTGTCCTCTTCCCTTCCACGCTTAGTATCTGATCATAAATGCACAGGACTGTGACGACCTCTTCATCCTGGCTCTCCTCCTGATTCTCCTCTTCTTGGTCGACGTATCGCACTGTATTCTTCGACAATTTCTTCCTGCACACCTTTTCGTAATGGCCGATGATGCCACAGTGCAAGCACTTAGCCCTGAACGCGGGACATCTCCTGTCGTGTGCCTCGTGCGACCAACTCCCGCACCTGTAGCACGCCTTTCTCGTGTCGTTGTTGGGTTGTCGTCCCTGCTGTCCAGTGCTGCTTTGCCCCTTGTTGTGGCTTCTCCTTTCCGGGCCCTTGTATTTCTGGTCTCTCCGTGGTCCCTCTTCGTATACTTTGTTCACCATGGCGCCAGGTGCTGTGTCTTTCTTGGTAGCGTCGGCGCACCTACGTGCCAGCTCTGCCCTCTTGACGATAACCATCACGTCCTTGAGTGTGGTGTCTCCACTCGCCCACAGCTTGTCTTGGACGTTTGTGCTGGAGGTGTGCATCACTATCTGGTCTTTGATAAATTCCTCCTCCCACTCTTTGTACCTGCACGTGGTCGCTAGTTTCTTCAGAGCTGCCACATATTCCTCGATCGACTCCCCCGACCTTTGCTTCCTCTGCTGGAAATTGAATCTGTCGACTGACACACATACAGTGGGTCGGTAATGCTCATTTAAGTCGTCGAGGGCATGGGCGTACACATCGTCATCTGTGCTGTCTCTTTGTTTGGGCACCAGGCTCTTGTATATCCTGAGTCCTTCCGGTCCCAGATTTAGTAGCAATATGCGTTTCTTTCTTTTGGAGGTGAATTCCTCTTCGTTCTCATCCTCCAACACCCCTATAAAGTTGTCTATGTACTCACGCCAGTCCTCCCATTTCATCAATGGCTCCCCTGGTTTTGGTAGGAACTGGACCGGCGCTATGGCGTACCCCGCTGGTGTGCTCATCCTTTCTCCTTTGCCTGTGGATGCTCTGTCCTCCTTACTAGTGGGGCTGCCTGGGGTGCCGTCTGTCTCTGCCTTGTAGTGTTGTACCCGGGGACTCTCGGTGTCAGCCCCCTCTTCCTGCTTTGTGGTTGCCAGCTCGCTGTCTCTGGTGTGGTGGGGTCGTTTTCAGGGTTTGGCGCGCTTTCTTGTAGCTTGTGAATAGCGTGTTTTCAGGGTTTGGCGCGCTTTCTTGTAGCTTGTGAATAGCGTGCACCCTACCCCCTTGCTAACTTCTCCGTCTGGTGTTGTGGCTCTGCCGCGCTCTTCAGTTTCACTGTTTTTATTCTTTGTACAGGCACTTATCTGCGTCACCATTCGTGGCTGTGCTCCTTCCTTGCAGTTCCTTCCCAGGGTCTGCCTGCCTTGGCTTGGTGAGTCTCCCCCGAGGGTTCTGGTCGCATCCCACCCTCATCGCCACTGTAATGTTGCTGCCACAATAATGCTCTGAGCCAGTGTAGGTGGTAAACGCTTCTTTAATATATATTTTAGACTCCTAACTGAAGAGCGCCGAGCCGGCGCTGTGTTCCGCTCGGAACTCGCGCCTACATAACCAGGATGCGCGCGCATCTCTAAGATGGCCGCCGCACGTCACGTCATGACGTGACGTGCATCAACTAGTATGCGCCACTACATATAGGATACTACCTACGAGTGGAGGAGAATAGTAAAAACTTTTCTATCTTTATTCCATCGATAATCTAACTACAAGTATGTTTAGATCGGTATCTCAATGAATGAAGGCAGTGAGATAATAAACATAAAAAACAGACTATAGGATACTACCTACGAGTGGAGGAGAATAATAAAAAACTTTTTTATCTTCATTCCATCGAAAATCTAACTACAAGTATGTTTAGATGGGTATCACAAAGTCAAACATCATTGACAGACTGGTATTTCAGTGTACTCTAATGTGTGCATTTTGTTTGACAAGTGAAAGTGTTACAAGAAAAATGAAAATTAATTCGAACAGATTCAGATGTAGATAGCATAACAGTGTCAATATATGTTTTAGTATTTAGAATTCATTGCCTAGGTTTTTAAATCTCATGTGATGAAGGTTTTACCTCCAGTTGGAGATGCAGCAAACAAACTGTTTATAACCTGATCTCGCGGTTGTTTTTGCACTACTCAGAATTATAGTGGTAACGCAGTCTGGATATTGGCCTGGTGGACGTTTTCGCTCCAGCGGGACAGGTGTTCATGGAGTGATCTAGTTTGAGGTGGGAGAGGCTGGTCTCCTCAAGGGAGGTATATTCATAGAGCTGATCTAGGATCTAGAGGCATATTACCAAGGAGGGCGATAGGCGAATATCCCCGCGTTAGCGGCCGTTTTCGCCCGCTATGCGGCGATAATATCATTGCCCTATTCACAAGCTGTCGCTAACAGCAGTTAGCAACAGCTTGTAGGCGATACTAACACCTGCCCAGACCAGTTCTTAGCCATGTTATCCAATGGGAGGTGGATAACATGGCTAAGAGCATTTTGTTGCTAATGCGTGAATATCGCTGTATTCTCAGCGATATTCACGCATTTCGCTGCTATCGCCTGGATTTTAATCGCTTTTGAGATAAACCTTGCTAATAGCAAGTTATCTCAGTGATAAAAAACGGTGATGCGCGGTGATAAAAATATTACCGCTAAGCCTACTTAGCGATAAATATATCTATTTGTTGGTAATATGCCCCCTAGTTCTGTGGCTGTACTGAATAAGTAGGTACCTACATCAATATCATATAAAATCTCTTTATTGATGTCATAACTACACTTTCAGAACTGCCTTATTTACTTTCCTGCTTAGTCAAATTTGCTTGAAAATGCATGATTTGCCCATTCTTTTCCCAAATGTTTCTCGGGGAGAACCTCCCCCATACCCTACTTATGACGGTCAGACTTGCTTGCTCGTGGCAGGTCACTAATTGAGAACTTTTAGGCTCACCACTTTCAAATGTCATCAGCCGCCATTGATGGGCAGGGTGTAAAAGGTTCAATGATTCTGCTTTGGCTACACCTCACAGTGTTTGTACATTAAAGGACAAGCTCCTGCTCCTAATAGTTCAGTAACCTTAAGAAAACGGAACTTTTCAGACTTGCCATCAACAGAGCTCTGCTCCTGACATGGGTCAGGCGGAGGAATATTGGACATGGTTTCTCAACTTACCTGCCTGTGCTCTGACCTTCTCTCCAACAACCAAGCTGTATTTATACTTTACATAACTCGGTAATCAGAAACACGTGAATAAACATAGAGGTAAATAAATAAACAAACACATATTAAATCAGTGTGCTATTGTCAGAAGGTAAAACAGCGTGATACAAGACAAAACCAATTAACATCATTCAAAACATGAACGACCCTCTCCGTTTCTGCCCGGCTGAGTAGAGACTGTTAGAACCGGGACCACCGGCCCACTTAGGGTAGCATGGCACAGAGTGGGAAGGCTAAATCCAGAAGACAACTGTGACGTACTTGCGCAGCACACACTACAACACCCCAGCGCAAACCCACCAAAAATGACACCACACCGTCTGTTAAATAGAAAATAGAGAAGCTTTATCCTTTTGCATTAAAAAGGGGGTGAAGTTTCCAATAGTTAATACATTAGGACTTTGGGCATTCCATTTGTGGATTAACTGCATTAATTAAACATTACTTTGTAATGCAATACCTCACAGTAGTCAAAGGAATTTAAATACATTTAACTAGGCAATCTGTAGGTTAGTATATTACGTATAAATCAACAGGTACATGCAGCAGTTTAAACCAAGCAGGTAAGTACATTAAATATTGAATTAGCAGGTATATGTATCAGATTAGACCAAGCAGGTAAATACATTAAGTTTTGAATTAGCAGGTATATGCATCAGTTTAGATAAAGCAGGTAAATACATTAAATTTAGAACATCTGTGGTTCTCGATTCAGAGTGCGCTGTCTTCTCCCAGCTCCTGCGCAAGAAAGTGCTTTAAGATGCTTAATTTCACGGGGGAGGTCTAGTACCCACTCTCTTTATAGGAGCCAGTCACGCTACCACGATCGAGAGAGGATCGACTTAGGGGCTTAGTTCTTGGCAGCCCTGTCCATAGCAGTACCCCCTTTTCCTGAGTAACTCAGCTTCTTCAACCCCACCCTCAATCAGGCCTTTCCCCGATACCTTTGCGCCCGTCTGGCGCTTCTGTTACTCTCCACGGGGCGAGTCTGCAGGGCCGATCTTCCCCTGTCGACACGCTCAGGCCTTTCAGCACTTCGCCTGAGGCGGGGGTAGGGGCAGCAGCGAAGCCGCGACTCATCCACCACGGGAGACCCCACCGCGTGTGGGCCTCCTCTCGCTCTCTCTCCTGCCCTCCGGAACCCTCGGAGGGCAGTTGGACCGGCCTCCTGAAGGCCCTCTCAGGCAGGGATGCGCTAGGCGGGAGTCCGGTTGCTATGCGACCCCGCCCAGCGTCTTCCTCAGAGCCTTGCGTCGTTCCTTTCACACACCGCTTGGCCCCTCACAGCACCCTGGCCAGCGGCGGTGAAGTATTTGCAGCCTCGGCACTTCAGCGCTCAGGAGGCGGAGGCTGATCAGTGCAGCCCTGGCGGAAAGGTGTACCGACCAGATACCAGGCAGGTGGCAGTCACTCAGGCAATGTCAGCGCACTATTGACAAGGGGCAGACAGGAGGCAAGGGCAAAGTTTGGGTCCCAGCCTCACTTCAGTGGTCGGGGAAAGGGACCCCTGCACAGCGTTCGCCCTCTCAGCATACAGCGCCAACCCTCCTAGGTTCCAGGGGCAGGGTCAAGGTCATTCTCACCAGCTGTCCAAAAGGAGCAGTCCGCTTAATGCGTTGACACACTGGGGCGTTGTTCTCTCTAATCTTCTCTAAGACAGGGCCAGATCAACAGGAAGGAGGGCAGCACCCTCAGACCAACCCGCAGCCCATAGGAGCAGTCAAATTAGCCTGTGACACAATCCCCCTGATGCTGTAGTCCGCACTCCAGCCAGCCCAGCAGTGTGACCAAAATGGCCGCCCAGTATCCTCCCTTATATAGCCTGGGCTCAGGTCACTAGAGTGGACCGGAAGGTTCTCAATCCCCCTAATGCTATCATATGGGCTAGAGCTCTGAGGTAATTTCTGGCAGGCGACCATTTTTGAAGCTCCCCCATCCCACCATTTTAGAAAGGCGCACCTGCGTCTCAGCACTGATTGGCAGTGGTGAGGCGCCCGGAGACCTAAAGCCACACGAAAAATTGGTGGAAAAAAAAAATGTGAGGCAGAAAAGAGAGTAAAAATAGGGGGAGACCACCCAAAAGCTGACAGGTCTAACAGAGACCACCAAGCGTAGCAGATCTGATCTTTTCTTCTCATGCCCAGTGCTTGGAGGGATGGTGTCCCTTGTCAATCACTGAAGGTTCCCCATTGTGAAGGTCCTCTGTAAACAGAAGTGATTTCTTGCCATCTTCATCATGTCCATCAGTATACAGCATACCACAAACCAAATATTCGCCTGATGTTGAAAACAAACAATTGTGCCCACTTCAATTGCACCATTTATTGACTTTTGAAAAATAAACTCTACATGTGCCTTCCTGGGACTCAAGCCAGTCACTTAGGGTCTTCCATCAAGCGATGAAGCCATAGAGCAATTAGCGGCCTACCTAGACCTAATGCCACCCGGGGCGGACCCTACGTTTGCCATTTGCAGGTAAGAGCAGGATGGCGACCGACGGACAACTTGTTCTGAAGGGGGGTTGGGGTGGTAGTCGACACACATGACTTTTTCACCTCCGCCTCCCTCAAAAAGAGTGAAGCCCTCCTGACCCCCCCCCAGCTACTCCACTGGAAGCAATCTTAGCATACAAGACTTCCAGGGTGTTTGTTAAAACACCACTCGAGTAAATGGAGAACAAAAGACTTCCTGGATCTAGTACATTTAATGATAGTTTTGAGAGATAAACAAATCTACCATAAAGACAATATGAGAGTACCTTTTTTCTAGATAATTATTTTATATATATATGTGTATTGAATTTCCAATTTTCATTTCTTGATATTATCATTTGTGATATTCTTGATTGAGTCCTTTATAATTGTCTGTGCCTTGGTCATGTTTGTTAGGAGTGTGGGTCCTTCTGGATCTATACTGCACTATTCGCCCATCCAGGGCTTGATTGATGGTGCATAAGATTATGTACTCAGATTGCGCGGGGTGAAGGGGTGTATACAGCATGCACTGGAAGGACTATTATATTCAAAAACTTTTTCCTTCCTCATGCTTTATTGTTTATTTATTCAATTCTATTCACTTTATTTGAATAACAATAGTGAATAATTGTGCTTTCTTATATTTGTGTACAATTTGCCATGCCCATCCAGGGCTGTATTTTGCACTCAAGTTGTGTTGCATTATGATTTGTGACATTCAAAGATGGCGCTCACTTTTACGCTGTTTCCTTCCCCGCCCCATAGGCGAGTCCTAAGTCCTATGTCTATGATTTTGACCCGGATGCGGGAATATATGGTGGACGCCTCTGCCGGTTCGGTAAACTTCGAGGAAGGTTCCGACCGAAACGCGTCAGTGTGCTGTGTTACAAATAAATTTGTGAAATTATACCCCTGTGAGTGCTTCCTTCATCCTGCGGATGATTGCCGCGTTGGGAGGCAGAGCGGTACTGGTTTTGCGAGTGCACCCTCGCAACGGGAGCACCCGCCTGGGAGTGCGACGCTTTGGTGCTTTCTGAGCTTCAATATATTTATATATATATATATATATTTTATTAGATTGCTTACAATAAACAGGCCGATAACGACATAAAAGCAGCAGCATCTTTACACAAATAATAAAAGTTACATGCACCAAAGGGAACAGCTGCATTTAAAATATACCAAACTCAACTAGAGAAATTTCTATATTGACTTTAAAAAATACAATATTAACACCATGATTACGAGTATAGATGCTATTTATCACACTGATAAATAATAATAACATGGGGTACGGTATTTATAGGGTGCAAGAAATAGCATCATTAAAGAGTTTTTAAGGATAACATGCAGATTTTGGTGTTTATTGCAATAAAATGAGGATGATACCGTAAATACTGTTTTTTGTCTCCTTTTTGACCTGCCAATATTTTACGAACGTTGGGGTATTTAACACCTTGGCTGCTAGGGAGATTTTCCTGCTGTGCTGATATTTTAGGAATCCCATTGTTCATGACAAGGTCAGCTCGTCATAAGCACACGACCAGTGTACTGCATGACTAGCTGAGCTCGTCATGAGCATCGAAGGAGATAACACATCTGATAATTATGGGATGCGTTACATACCTACCAACTCATAATTCTGACAGGGGTTCATGCTAGGTTGCGAATATAACAACCCTCGCTGATCAGGCCCTTAGAGTAGTAACAGGTCAAAATGTTTTTTGCTTATCATCTCCATATTTATGAGTAGCCAAAAGTTAAGAAAATAGATTTTAACATAATACACGTCACAAAAATGTAATCACAATTTTTCTTTTTTCTTAAACAAGGAATCTGGAGATCTATCTTCCTAAACCAGGGGTGTCCAAACCTGTCCTGGCGGGCCGTATCCATGCCAGATTTTTGGGATATCCCCATCTGGGGATCACGGTTCGATCCCCGGCACCGGCGGCAGATTAGCCCAGCACCATGTGACTCTGGGCAATAGCTGGCGCCGCGGCTAGGGCGGCTGACTCCGGAATCTGGGGATCACGGTTCGATCCCCGGCACCGGCGGCAGATTAGCCCAGCACCATGTGACTCTGGGCAATAGCTGGCGCCGCGGCTAGGGCGGCTGACTCCGGAATCTGGAGATCACGGTTCGATCCCCGACACCGGCGGCAGATTAGCCCAGCACCATGTGACTCTGGGCAATCGCTGGCGCAGCGGCTAGGGCGGCTGACTCCGGAATCTGGGGATCACGGTTCGATCCCCGGCACCGGCGGCAGATTAGCCCAGCACCATGTGACTCTGGGCAATAGCTGGCGCCGCGGCTAGGGCGGCTGACTCCGGAATCTGGGGATCACGGTTCGATCCCCGGCACCGGCGGCAGATTAGCCCAGCACCATGTGACTCTGGGCAATCGCTGGCGCAGCGGCTAGGGCGGCTGACTCCGGAATCTGGGGATCACGGTTCGATCCCCGGCACCGGCGGCAGATTAGCCCAGCACCATGTGACTCTGGGCAATAGCTGGCGCCGCGGCTAGGGCGGCTGACTCCGGAATCTGGGGATCACGGTTCGATCCCCGGCACCGGCGGCAGATTAGCCCAGCACCATGTGACTCTGGGCAATAGCTTGCTTAATCTTCCCGACGGCCCCTAGCCCCTAGAGACCCTTACGGGTGATTGTGCGCTTTACAAATGTGGATTATTATTATTATTATTTGGGCCGATTCCGATCCGGTTCGTAAAAGCACATCCGCCCGAATCTGTCGGACAACCACATACGCCCGGAAGAGGACTGCCCGGGACCCGTGGAGCCTGTCCTGGTCACTCTGACCTGCCATCGGCCTGGAGAAGGGAGCGCCGGACGCCCGGGGGGGAGGACTGCCCGGGACCCGTGGAGCCCATCCTGGGCACTCTGCCCTGCCGTCGGCCCGGGGAAGGGAGCCCCGGACGCCCGGGGGAGGACTGCCGGGACCCGTGGAGCCCGTTCTGGGCACTCTGACATGCCGTTGGCCCGGGGAAGGGAGCCCCGGACGCCCGGGGGAGGACTGCGCCCGGGACCCGTGGAGCCCGTCCTGGGCACTTTGACCTGCCGTCGGCCTGGAGAAGGGAGCGCCGGACACCCAGGGGAGGACTGCCCGGGACCCGTGAAGCCCCTCCTGGGCACTTTGACCTGCCGTCGGCCTGGAGAAGGGAGCGCCGGACACCCAGGGGAGGACTGCCCGGGACCCATGGAGCCCTTCCCGGGTGCTTTGCCAATGCCGTTGGCCTCCTGGAGATGGGTGCCCCGGTCGCCCAGGGGAGGACTGCCCCGGACCCGTGGAGCCCGTCCTGGGCACTCTGACATGCCGTTGGCCTGGAGAAGGGAGCGCCGGACGCCCGGGGGAGGACTGCGCCGGGACCCGTGGAGCCCGTCCTGGGCACTTTGACCTGCCGTCGGCCTGGAGAAGGGAGCGTCGGACACTTAGGGGAGGACTGCCCGGGACCCATGGAGCCCGTCCTGGGCACTCTGACATGCCGTTGGCCCGGGGGAGGACTGCCCGGGACCCGTGGAGCCCGTGCTGGGCACTCTGACATGCCGTTGGCCCGGGGAAGGGAGCCCCGGACGCCCGGGGGAGGACTGCCGGGACCCGTGGAGCCCGTCCTGGGCAATCTGACATGCCGTCGGCCTGGAGAAGGGAGCGCCGGACGCCCGGGGGAGGACTGCCCGGGACCCGTGGAGCCCGTCCTGGGCACTCTGACCTGCTGTTGGCCCGGGGGAGGGATCCCCGGACGCCCGGGGGAGGACTGCCCGGGACCCGTGGAGCCCGTCCTGGGCACTCTGGCATGCCGTTGGCTAGGGGAAGGGAGACCCGGATGCCCGGGACCCGTGGAGCCTGTCCTGGGCACTCTGACAAGCCGTTGGCCCGGGGAAGGGAGCCCCGGACGACCGGGACCCGTGGAGCCCGTCCTGGGCACTTTGACATGCCGTCGGCCTGGAGACCCGGGGGACGACTGCCCGGGACGCAGGAAGCCCGACCTGGGCACTCGCCCATGCCGTCGGCCTGAAGACCCGGGGGGACGACTGCCCGGGACGCATGGAGCCCGTCCTGGGCACTTTGACATGCCGTCGGCCTGGAGACCCGGAAGGACGACTGCCCGATACGCATGGAGCCCGGCCTGGGCACTCGCCTATGCCGTTGGCCCGGAGACCCGGGGGACGACTGCCCGGGACGCATGGAGCCTGTCCTGGGCACTTTGACATGCCGTCGGCCTGGAGACCCGGGGGACGACTGCCCGGGACGCATGGAGCCCGTCCTGGGCACTTTGACATGCCGTTGGCCTGGCGGAAGGAAGCCCCGGGTGGCCTAGGGAGGTGTTACCCAGGCATAGCCCATCTGGTCCCCCTGGCAGAG
Organism: Lissotriton helveticus; assembly: GCF_964261635.1. Lineage (NCBI taxonomy): Eukaryota > Metazoa > Chordata > Amphibia > Caudata > Salamandridae > Lissotriton > Lissotriton helveticus. The sequence continues at coordinate 1,830,684,386 of NC_136068.1, read as the reverse complement.
AACCACCAACCTTGGAGGGGTGTCCGGGCGTACCCTGTCCCTAGTAATCCGGAGGGAAATTACCCCCCTTTCTTGTAATCTGTGCACGCGAGGTGACAGAGGGGACCCAAAGCGTGAAAGTACCCTACCTCCTGGAGCCCTCGCTGGGATCTGGGAGGCGAATGGCACCTCATCGGGACTTTCAGGGAAGTTCGGCCATCTGGTCGCCCCATAGGAAAGCGTTGCGGGCGACCAGATGGCTGGGACCGAAGGGACTCCCTGCTTCCCACCCCGAGCCTTCGCGGTAGGGCTTCTGCCTGCCCACGCCGGGCAGGGCTCGGGGACCCCGGCTGGGCCTCAGGCACAGTGAGGACCACTGGAGCTCTCAGGCCCGGACGCCAGGGGGACGAATGCCCGGGATGCATGGAGCCCGTCCTGGGCACTTTTCCATGCCGTCGGCCTGGAGCCTCCCCCCCCCGACACCCAGGGGAGGACCACCCATAAAACCATAACCATGGAGCCCGACCCGGGCACTCTGACATACCGTCAGCCTGGATGGAGCCCCGGACGCCCGGGGGACGAATGCCCGGGACGCATGGAGCCCGTCCTTTGCACTTTTACATGCCGTCGGCCTGGAGCCCACTGACACCCAGGGGAGGACCACCGTGAAAACCATGGAGCCCGACCCGGGCACTCTGCAATGCCGTCAGCCTGGATGGAGCCCCGGACGCCCGGGGGACGAATGCCCGGGACGCATGGAGCCCGTCCTGGGCACTTTTCCATGCCGTCGGTCTGGAGCGCCCCGACACCCAGGGGAGGACCACCGTGAAAACCATGGAGCCCGACCCGGGCACTCTGCCATGCCGTCAGCCTGGATGGAGCCCCGGACGCCCGGGTGACGAATGCCCTGGACGCATGGAGCCCGTCCTGGGCACTTTTCCATGCCTTCGGCCTGGAGCCACCTGACACCCAGGGGAGGACCACCGTGAAAACCATGGAGCCCGACCCGGGCACTCTGCCATGCCATCAGCCTGGATGGAGCCCCGGACGCCGAATGCCCGGGACGCATGGAGCCCGTCCTGGGCACTTTTCCATGCCGTTGGCCTGGAGCGCCCCGACACCCAGGGGAGGACCACCGTGAAAACCATGGAGCCCGACCCGGGCACTCTGCCATGCCGTCAGCCTGGATGGAGCCCCGGACGCCCGGGGGACGAATGCCCGGGACGCATGGAGCCCGTCCTGGTCACTTTTCCATGCCTTCGGCCTGGAGCCCCCTGACACCCAGGGGAGGACAACCGTGAAAACCATGGAGCCCGACCCGGGCACTCTGCCATGCCGTCAGCCTGGATGGAGCCCCGGACGCCTGGGGGATGAATGCCCGGGGCACATGGAGCCCGTCCTCTGCACTTTTCCATGCCGTTGGCCTGGAGCGCCCCGACACCCAGGGGAGGACCACCCTGAAAACCATGGAGCCCGACCCGGGCACTCTGCCATGCCATCAGCCTGGATGGAGCCCCGGACGCCCGGGGGACGAATGCCCGGGACGCATGGAGCCCGTCCTGGGCACTTTGACATGCCCTCGGCCTGGATGGAGCCCCGGGCGCCTGGGGGACGACTGCCCAAGAGCCATGGAGCCCGTCCTGGGCAATTTGACATGCCGTCGGCCTGGCGGAAGGAAGCCCCGGGTGGCCTAGGGAGGTGTTACCCAGGCATAGCCCATCTGGTCCCCCTGGCAGAGAACCACCAGCCTTGGAGGGGTGTCCTTGCGTACCCTGTCCCTAGTAATCCAGAGGGAAATTACCCCCCTTTCTTGTAATCTGTGCACGCGAGGTGACAGAGGGGACCCAAGGCGCGAAAGTGCCCGACATCCTGGAGCCCTCGCTGGGATCCGGGAGGCAAATGGCACCTCATCGGGACTTCCAGGGAAGTCCGGCCATCTGGTCGCCCCATAGGAAAGCGTTGGGGGCGACCAGATGCCCGAGGGGATCCGGGCGACCAGATGGCCGAGGGGACTTTGACATGCCGTCGGCCTGGAGGTGGGTGCCCCGGACGCCCGGGGGAGGACTGCCCGGTACCCATGGAGCCCGTCCTGGGTACTTTGACATGCCGTCGGCCTGGAGGTGGGTGCCCCGGACGCCCGGGGGAGGCCTGCCCGGGACCCGTGGAGCCCTTCCCGGGTACTTTGCCGATGCCGTTGGCCTCATGGAGATGGGTGCCCCGGACGCTCGGGGGGAGGTCTTCCCGGGACCCATGGAGCCCGTCCTGGGTACTTTGCCAATGCCGTTGGCCTCATGGGGATGGGTTCCCTGGACGCCCGGGGGAGGTCTGCCCGGGACCCATGGAGCCCGTCCTGGGTACTTTGCCATGCCGTTGGCCTCCTGGAGATGGGTGTCCCGGACGTCCAGGGTAGGACTGTCTCGGACTCATGGAGCCCGTCCTGGGCACTTTGACATGCCATCGGCCTGGAGGTGGGAGCCCCGGACACCCGGGGGAGGGCTGCCCGGGACCCATGGAGCCCGTCCTGGGCATTGTGCCATGCCGTTGGCCCGGAGAAGAGATCCCCGGCCGCCTAGGGAGGTGTTGCCCAGGCATATCTTATCTGGTCCCCCGGGCAGAGAACCACGAGCCTGCGAGGAGTGTCGGGGAATACCCTGTCCCTAGTAATCCGGAGGAAGGTTACCCCTGTTTCTTGGAATCTGTGCGCACAGAGTGACGGAGGGGACCCAGGCCGCAGAGGCGCCCGACCTCCTGGAGCCCTCGCTGGGATCGGGGAGGCAAATGGCACCTCATCGGGACTTCCAGGGAACCCCGGCCATCTTGTCGCCCCATTGGAAAGCATTGCTTGCGACCAGATGTCCGAGCGGAAACGTGCGACCAGATGGCCGGGATCGAAAGGACTCCCAGCTCCCCACCACCCACCTTCGCGGTAGGGTTCCCGCCTGCCTGCCCACGCAAGGCAGGGCTCAGGGACACCGGCTGGGCCTCAGGCGCGGGGTGGACCACCAGAGCTCTTGGGCCCGGATGCCTGGGGGAGGACTGCCCGGGACCCGTGGACCCCGTCCTGGGCACTCTGATCTGCCGCCGGCGCCGGGGATCGAACCGTGATCACCAGATGAGGATATCCCAAAAATGTGGCATGGATACGGCCCGCCAGGACAGGTTTGGACACCCCTGCCCTAAACTAACTATGCGACTCCTTGAAGCCTTGTTTCTGATTGGAATTATTACATCTACTTTCATATCTGCATCAATATTGGATACTATGGTTTATGATTAGCCTGAGGCTAAAGGTGTTCTAAACAAATAGGAACTTGAGGCCCAATTTAGAGTTTGGCGGATGGGACAATCTGTCGCAAATGTGCCAAATACTTTGTTGGCCGCACCACAAAGTCCACTGAGTATAATGGGCTTGAAATATGACGCATGGGATATCCGTCACGTTTGTGATGAGTATCTTATCTGCCATAGTCTATATCTGACTGTTGGTGAGTAAAGGACATAGATTCTTGCGTTTGGATTAATATATGTAAAAGGACTTGGGAAAGATATACAGAGCTGAATTTGGATCTTACTCTTAATCTCAGATACATAATAGAGTCTACTCTCCTGATTCATTTATTGTAATTTTGAAAACAAACCAATATTAGCATATAGGCAACAAAATACGCTCTTCTTGTTCATCTAATGTTGTTTTAAAGATATTAACTAAAGTAGTATATGGAAAATGGTAAGAAATAGTATCCCCCTTTCTACTGCATTAAATATGGTATTAGATATACAAACAGCTATAAAATATGGACAATAAATGTTCCCTGTAATTCAATGTGGTTTTGGGATAAAAACAATTCTACCACAAGGACAAAGCCGGACTTCCTGAGGAAGAAAGTTGGGATGATTACTTTGCTCCATTTTGTTTTCCACTGAGCTGCATGTCAAAATTCCTCTTAAACAAATAATTACTGTCTGGTATACGATTTGTATACCAACTGAGGAATAAACGTGTTCATCTTCTCTGTTCATTGAAATTGTCAAAACCCAGAGTGGAGCAAACAAGGTTTTTTGCTGTATCTTTCAATTTGGGGTTACCAAATATGAGAATTAGCGAATTAAGGGAGGGGTAGGAAACACCTATGAACACATAAATATAGAACATAGCCGACTCTATAAAACAGTTATCATCTTTTACAACCAACATTATAGCCAGGGTAAAACATGTATAAAGGAATACCAAGGACAGGATGGTTTTTGCTGCCCGGGTGTGGGCTTCCATGCTGGGTCCACCGTTAAGCCCGGTGCTGATTTGCTGCATGCGTCTGGTGTGTCTGTAAAGTGAGCTTAGGATCAGCAAAGCAGTGATTACAATCACAATCCGTGGCAAAAAGCATCCTGCGATGGACATCAAGAGCTTGTAGGACAGGTAGATACCATCGCCTGTGCTGTTAGAGGTGGCGTTTGTCGCAGTAGACTTATCGCTAAGCTGTCCTCCCAAACTCCAGATACCTGAGATGTTGATGGCTAAGGATGCAAGCACAGACACCAGCACAAGCCACGGAAGCATGGCATAACACTTTTTTAGGCGAAGGCACAGAGGACGGGAGAAGTTCACGATCTCGAAGCAATAGAAGACACAGATCCAGGCATTGATCCAGAAACTTGAGAAATACAAAGATGGACTGAGGATTAAGAAGGTTTTCCAAACACTGTCTTTGTTGTACACCTCTCTCTGGGTCAAACACAGAAGTTGTTCAGATGATGTGAAACCTTGCAAAAATGCATTGGTCAGCCCGAGGAACAGCAGGAGGAGATCACTTGTTGGTGGCCGGTGTCTGCTTCCAGCCCACTGGATAGCGATCGCAGCTACTATGAAGGTGTTAGAGGTGATGCCCATCAGCAGATTAATTGAAAGAATGACCATGAACAAAAGATTAAGTTGAGACATCTTGGTTATTGTAGTTGATGACTAGAGCCCTTATTTCTTTTGTTCTTATCACGAAAGTCCGCGCTCGAGCTTAATATTTACATCTTCTGCTTGTCTTCTGGTCCTGACGTGCAGATATTTGCCTAATGACCTCGTTTTTTCTACACTGTACTAGTTCCCTCTTCAAAAATAACACTTTGTGTATGGAAATACTGTGGCAGATATTTAAATGCCATCTCACCCTTTCATTCCTTCCTTCACTGACCCCAACCCTCCAATCTTCAGAGTTTGCCTTGAGTCTAACTCTTTATTCGCTTCACTTCCATTCCCAACACATTTGTTATCTGTCTCCAAGTCATATCACCAGGGGACATGGACTTAAACAAGGGTAATTAGAAGTAAGAGGAGCTGCCCCAGCTTGCCCTTTAGTGACCCTTACTCTGCCCCTGCTGGTACCACTCCAGGGGTGAAAAAGAACAGATGCAAATGATCATTCTCAGAAACCCCTTTTACTCTCTACACTTTAACACTAGAGCCCTTCCCTTATCCCTCAGCAACAAATAGGAGATTATTGAAAGAATATAAACTGGGCCACTGAGGCCATCAATGGTCCAAGGACGCCTGGACTATGGGAGAGCTGTGGGATGTGACAAGAAAAGGATAATCCATTTGAGACCTCCATTAATTGAGGTCCTGAAGATGCCAATATGTATCAGGTGACATTGCAGCAGTTTAAAGAAGACTCGGCACATGCTATGTTCATCTAGTTGGGTCTTCATTATAGTGTTATTCATTATCTATTAAGTTATCAACTTAAACTATGATTTAACTTTTTATATTCTTTTGTAATTGGAAGTTAAGTAGCCCTAATAATACATCATCATGATGAGAAGTAAAGAAAAGTTTATAACCTCAAGAAAGCACCAGTCAACTCTTTTTTCATATTATGACCACTTTTTTTTTTTTTCTGTAATTTTTTATTGTAGAAAAAATATATATTTACATGGAGCATAACATATACATGGGTGGAAGAGAAAAAGAAAGAGAAGAGAGGAGGAAAGAAAGGAGGAGCTTTATGGCCATCCCTTAAACTTCTTTTCAAACTTAAATAATTCATGAACTGATCCTCTCTGAAAACATTTGTCAGACTCTCCATAAGCACACAGACCCTCTTCCAACATCACCATTTCCTCATTGTCCCTATATTCCAGGTTTTTTTCATCAGCGCATTTCACAATTGTTCTGCTGTGGTTTATGGTTTTCAGAATGCTAATATGTGAGCTGGACTTAATGTTCAGCTTCTTCTCAAATCTTGTGAATAGAATGTTTGCAAACTCAGAGGCTCTGACTTAAAACTCAACAGAAAAGACATTTTCAAACAAACCACGCTCATCCCTTGGCCCTCGAGTCAAAGATCAATGACTTGAAAAACTGATTTTTATAAAAGTGGAATTCAGAGCACTAGGTTGGTTTGCAAAGTCACCTTTGAAATCTGTGCAGCAACTCTGAGCAAGTGCTTGAGGGGTTGACACTTACTGATCTCAGGGGGCATGGAAGGGGAATGACCCACAGGTAGACACAATGTTCTGATCAAGTACAAAGCTGGTCATTTCTATAGCAAGGTCTCCTGCACTTTCTATTAAGATATTAGTTTGTTCATATGTCCTGCTGGTTGTTTAAGTGGATGCATACTGACGTCACACGCCCTGAGGTTGCGGAGTTGGTCAGTGGCAGTCATTGCGGTTGGAGCCCAGAGCTCAGAACTTGCCCCCCTCAGAACTCCACCCTCAACCCCCCTACTCAGAGACCAGAATTTAGGGGGAAGAAAAGTGGGAAAGCTAGACCCTGTGTGGTCGACAACACCACCACTATTACCGACTACGGACGGGCCATGCCTGCAGGTTCCCCATATTGCCAGAGGCCACTGGCGGCTGCAGAGAAAAAAGAGGCAAGTGAGTGCGGCGAGCAGGGAAAGAAAGACGAAGAGGGTGGTGCTAGCGTCAGAGCCAGGTGAGTCTTGGAACCGCTTAAGTCTTAGAACTGCGGGATCCCCGCAGGGTGTAGAAGCAGCCAATATTAGACTGGTGTGTCTTGCCCTTGGGGAGGGGGGTCTACTCACCATATCTCTTGTGTCCCCTCTCTCCTCCCCTCTTACATATCGGATTACAAATCCAAATGCAGCCTTTTAAATGAGGAACTAACAGGGGCTAACCAGAAAAGGACAAGCAATGTGGTTGTAGCAAGACCCTGGCCGGACACCGAGCTGATATGGAAGTGACTCAGACAGGACTGGTTGTGGCCCATGGATCCCCGGTGAACCCTCACCAGCCCAAGGGGAAAAAAGGGGAAATAAACCAGCAGCAGATACACACCGAAAAGAGTAAAAGGATCAGACATAAGGAGCTAGGACCCGGTCAGGACTGAGTGTGGCCCGTGGACCCCCTGACGATCCCAGCCAGGAACCCACCCACAACAGGAAAACATTGAAAGGAGGAAAAGGACAAAGCACAAAGATCAAGACCCCATTTCGAAATCTCCAGAGTGGGAGAGGTGTCAAGAATAATTTAAAAAGGATGAGATTTGGGAAAATAAGACATACGCCTGGGCAGAAGAATTCCAATCAGAAGTGTGCACGAAGAAGAATAAAAGGGAATAAGAATATGAATACAACTAAGACAAGTACGGCAAATGATGTAAGCGGTACTCAAAGGAGACCTCTCATTTCTCCAATATTAACTATGTTTGGAAGATTGAACACATGCCCCAAGTTTCGCTTCCCATAAGATCCAGGTGCCATAATGCAATGCCAGGAAATGTAACAGCTCTCCTGACACACATGGGCGTACAAAAACAAACTTTGCAAGCGAAACAGTTATCAATAAACATAACATATGGCACACCAAAAGATCAAGAGGATAAAGGCAGCAGCCACGGGCCAGAGATGATAGAGGCGTCAGACACCCTGCTAACAAAGAAAGAGGGCAAAGAGGCAGTCAGTAAGAACCCAAAAAACTGGATAATCACAAAGGTGCAAATAAAGGCTACAGGACCCCATCTGGTCACAGAAGACAGAATCCCACGGAAGCGATGAAAACAAATAGACCTATAAAATAATTCGAAAGTGGAAAATTAGAGAACATGGTGTTTAATACAAATTTAAAAATCAGGCTTCAACTTGACAAAACAAAACACACACATTCCACGCCAAGAGCAATCATAAATCAGAAGATCTCCCAGGGGTTAAATGCGGATGTTACTGTAAAAGCAATTTTATACAAAAGCACAGGTGCACCACTTCACAAAATATAGGAAAAGCAGATATACAATCTATTCCCAAACAGTAATGTTCTTCCAAAGTTTTCTTTATTCCTGTATCAAAAAAAGTTTATAAAAACAAGGTCATAAGCATCACTTGTTGAAAGTGGCACTGCCAACGCGTTTCGTCCTTGAAGCAGACTTCTTCAGGGCTGTAAATGCCAACCATATTAATATGCATATAAATACACAAAACTGGACATGAATACAAATCACATATATTCACTTTATACAAACATGTAAACGGTTATTAAAAACAAGGCAGACTATTTATGTAGTCCAAGAAAACATCCAAAACATAGGTATTCATGCATTTAAGCAAAAAACTACTAGAGGCAGACTTCTTATAGTATAGTCAGCTGTAAATTCATTTTGCAAACCTAACGTAAATGGTTACATTTAAAAATCTCCATAATAATTCCTACATGATGATCTATTACAACATCAAATGAGTAAACAGTAACAATAAGGGACGATATGGAACCACACAACAAGACAACAAGACTAGTAAATCTGTTCAAACATTAATAGATACTGCGTTGGTCCCTTCGCAGTTAAACACAGAAGTAACAGAACCAAAACCCAGGATAGAAACAGAAAAAAAGCATTCAGCATGTTGACTGCACAGTGTCTACATTCTGTTACTACAATGTTTACAAGGCACAACAAAGGCACTTATGTCCTACAATCAGACAAACTGGACATCCAAATAGATTTAATGAATATAATGGCCATGTACATTGTAGGTATCAACACCAAACTTGAAAGACTCACTGATTTAATTGTAAGAGTACGAAATATTAATTCCCCACTTCAACATCATACCCATGTTGGCCGATTATTGACAAGTTAAGCACCCAATGCTGGGACAGATAATACGTATTAAAATATCAATTTCGTCAACAACCAATTGAATAATTGCTGTGAATCACATGAGAACACCAAACCAAAGAAAAATCAGGAAATTAAATCTCAGGAACCAAGTGAACAGTGGAATCTAGGGGAAAGAAAACCAAAGGCATCATGTGAACCTCCAGGAGAAGCTGTGGATCACCTAAAGAAACAGCAACTGGGAATGGCAGCCATGAAGGAAGACCAGACCTCAATGGTAGGTGTTAGAATAAACACCACCAAAAAGGGGAGGCAATCAAAGAGGCTAGAAAAAAAGTGACAGAAAATAAGACAAGTGACAAATCAATAAGAATCCAGAATACATCCTACATTAAAAAAAACCTCAGTCAACCGGATGGATCTCAGTGTACTTAACTCCTTGAATTCCAGTACAGTAGATGGAGAATGCCAAACTAAGTGTGATGCAGAAGAGGCAGATGATCAGAAAATGTATGTCAAAACAAACCTAGACCACAATCTCCATCAATAAGAGAACTAGACAGCATGATAACAACAGATATCATTAATGATCGTCTTAACCCCTTCCATGCTGATGACGGCCCCCAGCCGTAATGCACTACAGTGCTCGTGTGCTGATGACGGCTGGGGGCCGTCATGACCGCACCCGCGCTGAAATCTTCAGCACAGGAGCAGAATCGGCCCAGCATGGAAGGAGTTAAAGTGGTAGAGGAAGAAATAAGATCAACGCAACAGAAAAAAATACTCAGTAGCAGAACACATAAAACATTAAAAACACCATATCAACACAAGTGACTTAAAAACAATATAAAGGAAACAATGCAGCATTATCCACAGATCAGCGACAATGATAAACATGGTCCAGGCCACTGGCCCTGAAGTCAGGAAGATATGGTGTTAAGCAACCATCAAGTTATTAATACAAACCAGACTAAAGGGACTACAGCAAATTACAAAATGGATCCCATTCAGCATATCCTGTCCATAAATGATGTAACGATTAGTGCACTGGAGATAGCTCTGGTAGACCAGTGATTGGACAAGAAAAAAGATCAGCAGGAGGGAATGAAGGGGGTCCTCCTTCATACTACAACTGAAGCTGGCACCCAAACACAGTATGTGAAAGTGGACAAAACCACATCCCAACAGGCTTTAGGGTAGCAGTGCAAACCCATAGAAAGTTGAATCTACAAAAAAACGTTTTGCAACCTCACCAGACCCAGAACCATTTCCCCCCTCATCAACAAGGATATGCTACAAATCATCTTTAGTACACTATATGATTCTCAGGGTCGATACAATATTCTCTAGACTGCTCTGATCCTAATAACTTCAGAACCATATCCAACATCCCTACTCTTGCAAAGCTCTTAGAAAAATGTGTCCAGATCCAACTCTGCGATCACAGTGACAACTATCAAATCCTTGATCATCACCAGTCAGGATTCCATCAAGGTCACAACACTGAATCTGCGCTTACCCATTTGGTTGATGACATACTAAAAATGCTGGATCGAAATGAATCATGCCTTCTGATACTGCTTGACCTATCGGCTGTCTTTGACTTTAAAAAAATGAAAATATTTTTATTGATTTTTTAACACACTCAAAACCCCCGCATTTAAAGCACATTTTCGATGGGGTCACATTGCTTGGTACAGTGCATGAGTAGGCATTTTCCTCAGTTGGGTTAATGTGCTCACCCTGATCAGTTCCACAGTAAACTTCCCAGCCTCCTCCCTTTCTGTCAATATCGACTTCAGTACATGCAGTCCGTAACATCCCACAACATAATGGAATCCGAGCTTGATGCCTCTCCCTCCCTCATCACCCCTAACCCCTTCCACCGGTGTGCTCCAAGTAACCTAAACAAGGTTTATCAGTCATCAGCATTGTGCTAGGGAGTGCGGATCTCCGATTTTATTTGGGGTACGCTCTGATTCATACAATTTCTGATCCTGCTTCCATTCCACCCTAGTCCGCTTGAGCCTATCTATATTCCATGCGCTCTGACATTTTCCTGAGGAGCCTCCAAAGAGTCGGTATCCGAGTCCGACTCTGGCAACTTCAGTAAGACCACCGATGCTTCCCACGCTTGTCCAGTTTCCATTGCTTTTTCATTATTCGCCCTCCTGGCCTCTTGGAACCTGACCATACTCTCACTAGCCACCCAGTTTGTGAGTTCCACCCTCCACCGCACCACACTAGAGCCCTGCGTAGATTTCCACTGCCTTGTTAGTTCTCGTTTAGCCAATAGTAAGCCCAAATCAATGAATTTGCTCGTGACCTTAATTCGCGCTGTATGCTGGAACCAGTGTAGCATGAATGCCCCCATATCCAGCTCAATCTGCCAATCTGTCACTCTGCACAGGACTTCAACCACCTCCTCCCAGTACGTTCCGAGCTGCGGACAACTCCACATGATGTGTTGGAAGTCGTGTAACACCTGGGGCAGCATGCTGTGTCCACATTGAAATATTTATTTATCTGCTCTGAAGTTAAGTACGCCCTGTGTATAATGTCAAAATGAATAAGTTGGAATCTAGCATTCCGCGTACCCTTCCACGCTCTTCCCACTATTTTAGCCCAAGTTGTCTCCGGAATATCTTTGCATAAATAAGAGGGGTGCAGGGGGATGGGGATGTGCGAGGCAGCCCCCCACTCAAGAAGTCCTCAAACAATTAGTGCCTCGCCCATGTAGACATCCTTATTTGACGTGGACCGGGTGGGGATATAAATTATCACTCCTACCTTGAATATGTCCAATAACATATACAAAAAAGGGTCTGGATGTACTCTTTTCACTTAAAAATAATAAATCACACAGGACCAAATCATTCACCACCAGGAAAAGTTGGGAAGAATAGAGAGAGTACCTCACGGTAGAACAACCCGAGGGGGTTCCCGGTCAGTAATTCCCGATTTACCCACTTCTCATCATCGGCGACTCTCTCTATTTAGTGAAAAAACAAACTTGCACTTGACAGGAAAGTAGTGCAGACTTGAGAATAGTGAGAAAATATGAAGAAAGAACACAAATAGTGATCAACAAAGAGAAGTGTCTACATACACGTAACGAAACCCCAAACAAACCACACCATAAACAAATAAAGTGGGTAGTAGTGCTTTGCTTGCTAGTACCGTTTTATTCTGATGCAGCAAAGCACTACCAAATAAAATTGGTTACTTGTATACCAACACAGATTATCTCCTCAAGCCGACATGTTTCATCGCTCCTTCTTGTGGCGATTTCATCAGGGCAACTGAGGGGTTTGTTATTCTCAAGCTTTTCACTTTAAAAATGGACCTGGAGTACGCTATGTCAGCACATACCAGCGTCACTCCTCAGGACTCCGTGCCAACTGTCCACGTGTCCGTGACCGTGACCTGGACAATTCACAGTCACTTGTGCCGCATCCCTCCGGCGCTTCCGGAATATCTTTGCCCAAGTCTACCTCCCATTTTTCTCGCAACTTATTCAACGGCTGCAGTCCCTCCTCAACCATCCATCTATATAGGCAAGTCACTGCCTTTACCGTCCCCTCTGCCATTACAACATATTGACATGTCAAGGATGTTTGTGGTTCCAATAGCCCTTTCCCCCAGTGTTTTTGAATCGCGGACAACAGAGCAGCATGCAGCAAAAAGTCACCCCTGGGTAAACCGTACCTCTCCCACGAAACCTGAAAAGGTAAGAGGGCCCCCTCCTCATATAGGTCCCCAATCATTTGCAGCCCCATATCCTCCCATTCTGCCAGTGCTGACCAGTCTCCTCCATGTGGGAAAGCCGTGCACATGCCATGGGGAATCTCCGGTGCGTATGGTCGAGTAACGTCACCCCTATGCCTGCTTCTATTCCAACATGCTCTCAGCGCTTTCTCTTCATTCGTCAATGAGTCAACTCGCAATTGCTAACTAAGAACAAAAAAAGGACAGAACATGCCGCAGAAACTATCGGTCTTCTGGGCCATCCGGCCCCCTAAACTCCCTAGCCACCGCCTGGGTGAGCCACTGCAGCTGGGCTGCCAAATAATAGCCTTCGAAGTTCGGGACCGCACACCCTCCCTCTGCTCTAGGCCTCATCATCGTGGTCAGTGCCACTCGCCGCCTGACATTCCCCCACAGAAATCCCCCTGCCATGGAGCGAAGCGTCTTAAACACCGAACCTGGGATCCAAATCGGTAGCGTCCTGAAATAATATAAGAGTCTAGGCAGTGCTACCATTTTCAGAAGTGCTACTCCTCCTGCCACCGAAAGTGACAAAGTACTCCAAAAAGCCATGCTCCCTTTGATCCCTCTCACTGCTCTGTTCACATTGCCCTCCAATAGATCTGCCTGCTTATGGTAGATGTTAATCCCCAAATATGGCAGACAGCAGGGCTCCCATCTTATTCTGTCCAAACCATCGGGAATTGCCATCGCCCGGCGCACCGGGAACAGGCAAGCCTTCTCCCAATTCACGCGCAATCCCGATACTTCCCCAAACATACTTAATAGCGCTGTTGCTCCCTTTAAAACCTCACCAGGGGCCTTCAAAAACATCAGTAGATCATCTGCGTAAAGCGATATATTATGCCCTTCTCCGCGCATCTCCAACCCAGCATAATGCCTCCCTGATCTAGCCAGCACCGCCAGTGGTTCAATCGCCAGAGCGAACAGGAGCGGAGACAGCGAACAACCCTGGCGTGTCCCTCGTTCCACTGAGCTGGGCGATGACACCGTCCCCCCTGTTCTCACTCGGGCCGTCGCTGAGTTATATAGTATTTGAGTCCATCTCGCAAACGTCTCCCCCAATCCCATCTTGCGCATGACCTGTAAGAGATACGTCCATTCCAATCTATTGAATGCCTTCTCTATGTACACTGAGAGAATCAAGGCAGTCGACGTCGGGTCTTGACAGTCCTCCAAAATTCGCAATAGCTGTCTCACATTAATAGACGTATTACGCTTAGGTATAACACCCGATTGATCTTGATGAACCAACTGCGACGTATATGGGAGAAGGCTGGATGCTAGTATTCTGATCAGGATTTTGTAATCGGTTGTCAACATTCAGAGTGGACGATACGCCTTCATTTCTGTAGCTTCCCTTCTGGGTCTCAATAGAGGGATGATAATAGCCTCCCTAGTGGTCTCAGGAAGCCTCCCTGCTTTATGTGCCTCCCGATAAACCACTTGTAGGTGGAGGCTAGACATTCCACGTATCTGGAGTAAAATACTATAGGAAGGCCATCCACCCCAGGCGTCTTGTTCCGGACCATGTGCTTAATCGCACTCCTGATCTCTCCCACCGTAATCTCATTACCCAGCAGGTCTCCCTGCTCCTTACTCAAGCTCGGCATGGCCACCTCTTCCAGATATTCCCCTATGCCATCGGCATCCTGGGTCAGTTGGCTACTGTAGAGCCCAGCACAATACTCTAGTAACAAGTTCTTTATCCCTGATTGCTTGCTCGCCATCTCCCCCGTGGGAGCCATCAGGCTCAATATCGGAGCTCCCCTGGGAATCGGGTTAGCCAAACATGCCAACAAAGCACTTGATTTGTAACCCTGGGCGTAGTACTCGTAGTCGCGCTACGCGAAGACGTTCTCACACTACGCGAGCTTTGTGTAGCTTCGTGAGCGTGCGTAGTAGCTTGCTGGACCTGTTCGCGAGCCGTTTTTCTTGCTCGGGAGCACGTTGTGCGTGTTCGGGGCGCTGTCTGTGTGTTCGGGGGATTGTAGCGTGCGACTTTACCCATGTGGTGGTCTTTGGGCGCGGCCATCTTGTTTTTTCAATTGTCCCGCCCGCTCGCGTCCCCTATTTCCTCTTCCGGGTCGCGTATAACGTGTTCGCGTGGTGCATGTCTTGTTCGGGAACACTTGTTCACGCTGACAAAGTGCGTGTTCGCGTGAAATCGCGCGCGAATTTACCCACGTGGTCGCGACGGGCACGGCTATCTTGTTTTTCACACTCTATGCTATGGTTCTGGGCCTAGTTTTCTATCCACCTTATATCTGTGCAATCTTTACCTATTTTCACAGTTTTTCCTACTTTTTTTTACTTATCATCTATCTCTCTCTGTCCCTAAGTTTATATTTTGCATTTTATTTCTACTTTTCCACCTTTTATTCAACTTTTCTACTGCTTTATTTTACTTCTTTATTTAAGCTCCTACTTCTTCCCCCTAACTTTTTTCCTTTTGTTCTAACTTTTCTTTTCCACCTCCACCTCCATCCCAGAACCATCGCAAAGGGGAGCAGCAGAACCGGCTCGAAGGGCAAGGCGCCTGCGCCCAAGAGCCGGCTGCCTTGCGGCAGAATGAGACCTGCAGGGGTGCATGCCCGGTATCTTTTCGGGGAGGTGGAGGTGGCCGCCCTGGTTTCTTTCATCCAGCGCCACCTCCCCTTGACCTTGGCAGTAGGCGGCAGACCAGGCTCCGGTTACCTCCCAGAGGAGTGTCGCCGCCGGTGGGCGAAGGTGCGCCGGGCAGTCGACCGTCGCTCGGATATCCGGCGCACCCACCAGCAGCTAGCCCACCAGTGGGCAGACATTCTGGACAGGGAGCAGGACCTGTTGGAGCTGCTAGGTGTCGAGGTTGTGGGGCTTGGTGAGTAGCTAGTAATATTAATAATTTAATATATAATATAGTAGTATAAGTATTGTGTATAATTCTTGGACGAATAAGTAACACGATTACTGGTGCGCTTAGTTACATTGCACATCAATTCCGTCTCAAAATCTTCTGTTATTGTATGACACAGGTGCTGCTCGCCACTTCTCTTACTGGTTTGTAACTTTGCGCTAGCTTGGGCTGGTGATTATTGATGTTAGAGTTTTTAGAGAACTGAAGTTAGTTAATGCTATTGCTGGAGTCTAGCCCTTCCTTACATTGTCCTTTAGTGAAATAGTGGTGGATGGATAGTATTAGTTCATATTTTTTTAACGGTCTGCATGACGCCTCCTCTGTCACTGAATGCTTAGTTCTTATTTACCCCACCCCTCCATAGAACCGGTTTGAATTTTGTTTACTGAGTGGTAGGCTTAGCAGCAATAGCATAGTCACGTCAGTCAGTAGCAGTTTATATGACGCAAGCAACCAACAATTCCGTGTATGCACAAATTTATGCATGTGTCCTCCATCTCATCTATGCATGTTTGCGGGTAAAAATATAATTGAAATGCTGACTTACTGAACAATTGGCCCGTCTGGATTCTGGAATAGGTGGTGTAGGTCAGGTGGTACTGGCTTCGTTAGTATATTCTATTCTGCAATCAGAATGTTTATGGAACATTTGATTAGTGTTCTATATGTAGACGGTCAGTGAATCCTGCAAGCCAGTAGTCATTTATACTTCGAAGTCAATTTTATTGGAATTGTTGTTTCCTAAAATGTTTGAGAGGATTTTTGAATGATGTCTTTGTTTCACAGCACTTAATGTTTCTCTTTCTTTATTATTTCTTACATGATCAGCACCACCCAGGGGCAAGAAGGCGGGGTCCGAGTTGGCGGGACAACCACGAGAGGAGCGCTCCTTTACCGAGGATCCTGCTGCTAGCCCCAGTAAGTCCTACAGTGCTTATATTATTAACAATTATATTTCCCTAACTTTTTAACGCACCTTATTTTTTTCCAACCTATTAAGCCTTCCTAATTCAATGTTAGCAAAACCTTCTATGGTCTTCAATTTGTTTTCCAAATTTTGGGTATCCAATGCCATCCCTGACTTTCAGTTCCTTCAAACTGCCTCTGCCCTATGACTCTCTGTGCTACTACTATTAGACTGTGTGTAGCTAAGCTTGCCCTGTTGGCCACTCTTTAGTTAAGGTATTCTTTTGAATAAAGCTGTGATAGAATAGCTGTAGCCACTGGGTCCACTCCTGTCTTTTGCGTTGTCCTCTGTAATCTCTAGTCTTTGTCAATTCCCACCAACGAAATGCACAACCAGATGTTTGCCTACTAATTTTTGTTTGGTTAGTATACTACTACTACTGTTGTGGTTATTATTCTCTGCACATGCACATACAGAACTATGCACAAGAAAATAGGATGTTGATGTTGGTGATAGGGAGGTTGGACCTTACTTACACCTTATACCCTAGTCACAGAACTCAGTCAGAAGAACCCACAATCCAATGACCGTCTACCTACCTAAGTGTCTCTGTCATAGTCATTTGTCCCACTCCCGACCCCCACACGAAGATAGTTAGATATATATACCCAATGATTTTATTACACAACCCAGAACAGAAGAACACCCTTTTGTCACTCACTCGTTTCAGTCCACAACACCCCAGACACTCAAAATATACCACAGAGTCTATGTGCAAGTTCAAAAACTTAATTTGTTTAATAACAAGCTTTGTATTGTTGTAACTTGTAAGTATTTTCATGAAAAACATCCTGCTCCACCATGCAAAATGAAGAAGACTAAATACTATACATTTTGTACATCTAGTGCACGATAGAGAAATGTGTGAATTGTGGGAGACCCGCAGTGAACGTATACTGCTTACACATGCATCTTTCGAAAGCTCTGCAAATCTCTGGTTCGTAGAAGGCAATCTTCACATCTGCCTATGAGAAAAATGTTGCACGTTAGACATTGAATACAACTATGCCAGTTTTTAGCAGTCATGGCAAAAAGTGCAACATTATGGATAAGCAAAAGGGACTAACAATGCTGGTTTGTCAACCTCTTAGTTGTATGCAACACTCATGTGGCCTCAAAGGTGTCTTTCTTACTGTGCAACAAGCTGCGAGGTAACATGGGCAAAGCAGTAGACCCGGATCTAAAATGGTTATATGGCTCAGGCTAACTTTCTAAAGACTAGATTAGGAGTAGAGATTAGATGACCCCAAGGGACCATCTAATAAATTAAAACTAAACTCTGTCTAATGTGACTGTTGTACAGTACAGTAGGACGCAATTTGGACTAGTTACAACAATTTATGTTGTACGTAACTGTTTTTTCAATCTTCCTTCCTGGTGAAAAAAGTACAACTAGTAAAATAGGGGGAGGTGTGCAGGCATCTAAAAAGGTGTACTTGCTTTTATAGGTGCACAATCACTACCAACCACCAGTGCTTGCATCCAAGTGGGGACAGTGGCTGCGGCACCTGCAGGAGCATCAGTGGGGGAGGAAACTTCAGCGGTGGGCGGTGGTAAGTTATATTCATTTCTTATTTGCATTACTAGGTGGAAGGGGAACATTTCCCTCACTGTGCTATGAGACTTATTAAGAAAGTATGAATTTGAAGTTGTACTCGACAATATACAATGGTTGAAGAAGACACCCTTTGCAGCATTACCAGGGTGAGTTGAGTAAACAAGGCCTCCTCTATCAGACTCCAACTCAGCTGTGAAAGTTATGGAGAAGACTAAAAGTCAGATCAGATGACCTTGAGGGATGTGTTGAACAAAAAGGGAAAGAAGTGAACTAGGGTGGAAGGAGGAAGGACTAAAGAGATGTAATAATAAGACTAACTACCATAGAAGGATACTTTGGAAGGTTCATGCACATGGCTGATATGAATCCGATGCATGGGTTGTTGAAGGATGCGTAGAACTGGAAGGTGAAAGAAAATGCAGGCCTGGTTGGGCAAAACAATATGGGTGCATGGATATAGTGGATAGCAAGAATCATGAGCGGAGTTTGTGTAAATGAAACCCAAGGCAAGGAAGGAGTGGACGCATGGGTGGTTGCTGGTGGAACTGAAACCAGCTAAGGCGATAATAAAGAATGATAGACATTTACTTTTGTTGGGTGGATGCCCCCTAAATGTATTGTATTCATCATATGTGGAGACTGTCACTGGAAGCAGAGTCTTACTTTGAAAATATAAAAGGAGATACAAAAAAGACTGGTGTTCTTCTGTGTACTCAAGTCCACCCATAGTACTAGGGCAAGCATAATGCCGGAAAAAACTTCAACAAATGCTACAGGCAGGGGAAGCAGGAGGATAGATTAGATAGATACTAAAAGTTGACACCAATTGTATGTACTGCGCTTGGTAGTGCTACTGTGCCACAATGTACTGTTGAATTAATTTTGAGGAGTTTTCAGTTACAATTCTGTTTCTTTTTTTATAGATACTCAAACTCCTTCCCAAATACCATCACGGAAGGAGTTGGCAGCCAGGGCCCGGCAAAGGAAACTGCAGGCCATTGTGGAAGAGTACCGCAAGCTGGTGGCTGAGGCCGAGGAGGAGGAGGAAGAGGCGGCGGCAGCAGCTGCTGCCTCTTCCAATGCGTCTGGCCCCAGCAAGGCCCCACCTGCAGGAGTACGGCGCCGCGGCCATGCAGCCGCTCGCCGCCGGCATTTAACATCTGCCACCCCTTCACAGCATGGATGCACATGTAGGTGCCGTGCATTTTGGCAAAAACTTCTCCTCCGGGTGGCCAAGCTGGAGGACCAATTAGAGGAGCTCGTCAAGATAATAGTGAACAAACACCTCAAAGCCCTCCAATTGTAATGGACCCTGTTGATTTGCCCCTTTTTTAATACTTTGGTGGGTGGGAATTGGGTGTTGGGGTTATAACTTATTTTTGTGGGACATTCTTTGGACTTGGACATTGGTTGGGGTTAGGGTGGGGATAGGGGTGGGATAGGAGGATATTTTTTTACATCATGAATAAATGTTATTTATTTTCAACTTACACATATGATGTTGTTTTGTGGTGGGGTTACTGTTGTACATCACAAGGTTTACTCTAGATGCAGGGCAGTGGCCACTGTTTGATTGAAATACTTTATTAATTGACCACATGTGTAACATGCAAACAGATAGATGCGGTACCCCTTACTCAGTTATATTTGTCCTATTAGTACTACCAGCCTCTTCTCCATTATACCTCCTAGCAAACTTCTCTTCTTACCTGTGATTGATGATGATTAAGTTTGGCACCGCAAGGGCTGCATGGTTTCCCAAGACAACTGAGAATATGCTGTGGTTGTTTGATGGTAGTAGTAGACTAGACACTGGCACTAGCATTGACAAACAAAAACCAAGAGACAGTCATTTGCCTGAGAGAGAATGTGGGAGAAGTTGTTCGGATTAGCTCCACGGAACTCGATCGTTGCTTACAAGGGTCCACCTCCAAACATCACAAGACCTCTAGTTACATGTACACAGAGGCCTTGAGCCATTAGGCGAGGGATACAAGAACAAGGAGGGGAAAGGAAGAAACAGCGGGGAAAGGGATATATCTGTAATGACAAAAACATATATACAGATGTTAATACTTAAGCAACCACAGTCTACTCTCATAAAGTCTCGCTAAATCGGAATCATATATACCTCAGAAAACAGAAGAAACCAGCCTTGGTACAACACCGCACCCTCTCTGGACACTCTATGTACCTACAGGGACACAAACACAGGTCAAAGAGCTGATACCGGGAAAGCCTATAACTTAAGACTCAACCCTTTTACACCAAACATACCCTGAATTGAATGTCAGAGAGCTGTAGAAATGAATTCTGATGGACCAGGCAACTCTTAGAAAATAAACATCATGATCCATGGAAAAGAAATAGGAAATCCCATTACTCCTTATTGGTAAAGTTGGCAGTGCGTGGGAAGCAAGAACCACAGCACTCCGCTCTACGGGGCATAAGGAATGTCTTCCAATCAGATACAGAATACAGTTATAAAGACCCGTTAGGATAGCAGCACTGCTGCAATGTAAGCCAGAAGTTACTCCTTTCCTGTAAATCTGATGCTAAGAAAACAACCAGTCTCCTTATGATCAAGTACACGGAAGCGTGTGGTTGTCCTTTACCACTGCGCTCCGCGAACCCTGCTCCAGAAAGTACAAAAGAAAACTCCTCGTAGTTTAGGCACTACGTAAATGAGAAAAACGGCAACGCGTGGCGTCCTACCACTGCGCTCCGCTTTCTTGGAAATCCGGCGAGTAGAACACAACAAGGGAAGGGCTTTGCGCAACCAAGGAACCCTCGTACCCAGCGTATGTCCCGCTCCTACCTGGACCGTAGGTCCGTAGTCAAAGTCTGAAAACTGCAGTACATCAAACGCCAACCCACTACCTGCAGGCTCCGTCTGTGATCGGCGTCTCTGGATGGCGTCTCCCAAGAACCGGAAACACCTAGAATTACACGCAACAGGAAGCGTGCGCGAGACACCCATGTACTCCCTGCCCCCCCCGGGAGTTCTGGGTAATGTAGTTCGGTCCCTGTTTCCCGACTACTGAGAAAACATGTTCCTCCACTTGCGCCGCATGAGTTCAGTGTTGCAGGCGCGATCCGTGAGGTCCTGACAGTATGCCCTCCCTCCTAGCGCCTACTAGGCCCAGGCCGCCGGGGGTATCGGCGGTGATAAGCACAAACCGCCACAGGAGCATGGATGTTCTGCACAGGCTCCCAGGAATCATCCTCGGCCGAGTAGCCTTTCCAGGAAACCAGATACCACAACACACCCCGCTGATATTTAGAGTCTTTGATACTTCTCACCACATACTCAAAACCATCATCGCACAACACAGGAGGAGGCGCACGTCTCCTGGCACAAAAAGCAGGTTTCAGCAGATTACAGTGGAACACCGGATGAATTCGAAGCGACCCTGGAAGCTTCAACCTGTAGGCCACCGGATTCACTTATTTCGTGATGACATAAGGACCAATGTAACTAGGGTGAAAAATGCTGCGCAGTTTGAAACAAATGTTTTTGGTGGAAAGCCAGACCTTATCCCCCACAGCATAGGTTGGGCCTGCCCTTCGATGTTTGTTCTCTCCTCTTTTGTACTCGACCTTTGCTTTCTGCAGATGGGCTTTGATCCTCCTCTGCACCGCATGTAAGTTGCGTAATTGCCCCATCACAGTAGGTTGATCAGCCACCCCTTCAGGGATGCTAATGGGGAGTATCCGTGCGTCAAAACCATACGTGGCGCAGAAAGGCGACATCCCCAATGAACTGTGCCATGCATTGTTATATGCTACTTTTGCCATCCACAACAGGGAGACCCATGAATCCTGCGCTTCTGCGGCATAACATCTGAGATATTTCTTCAGCGTTTGATTCAATCTCTCCGTCTGCCCATCTCTCTGCGGATGGAAGCTAGTAGAGAGAGAGGACTGGATGTGCATGGCCTTACACCAGGCCTTCCAGAAACGGGCAATGAATTGAGGGCCTCTATCCGAAATGATCACCTCCGGTACCCTGTGCAAACGGACCACATTGCTTAACAACAATTGTGCAGTTTGACTGGCGGTGGGGAGATTCACGCAAGGGATGAAATGACCCATTTTAGTGAGACTATCGACCGTCACCAGGATTGCCGTCTTGCCTTGATCAGGAGGCAAACCCGTAACGAAGTCAACACTGATGGTTTGCCAGGGTCTGTTTGGTGTGGGTAGCGGCATCAGCAGTCCTTTCTTTTTCCCTGTCTCGTTCTTAGCTTGAGCACACTCCTCACACTTTCCTACCCACTCGAGTACATCTCCTTTGAGCGTGTCCCACCAGAAATGTCGTTGCAACAACTGTACTGTTTTGGTCACTCCCGAGTGACCTGCCAGCACGTAATCGTGACACCATGCAAAAGCCTTCTTCCTTAATGCTACACTAGGGATGAACAGGTTGGCTTCCTGAAAAGGCAGTCCCTGTTTCAGAGTGCGATCCGTCCCCAAAGAAGCCCAAGACACCCATGCATCCTGAGTTCTGGAGTTGCGTATCATATCAAAAAAGGTATTCGCGTGCACTACGCAAATCACCTTTCCTGGATCCACTATTGCCTCCAAGGGCTTAGTTCCTGGAATGTCACTAGGATGAGACTGTCTGGACAAGGAATCAGCCTTCTTGTTCTCTGCCCCAGGCCGATACGTGATGATGAAGTCATATTCGGAAAAAAACAACATCCACCTCATCTGTCTTTGCGCTAAGTTCCTTGCGGTCTTCATGTACTGAAGGTTTCTGTGATCCGAGAACACAGTGACCGGGAACGCTGCCCCCACAGATGTTGTCTCCATTCCTGAAATGCTTTCTTGATAGCCAACAGCTCTTTTTCAGCTATAGTATAGTTCGTCTCTGCTGGACCCAGTTTTTTGGACAGGTAGGCTACGGGATGCAACTGTCCCGTGGTCTGATTTCGCTGTGACAAGATGGCCCCTATTGCAGTGTCAGAAGCATCTGCTTCCACTACAAAAGGATGTTCAGGTTTGGGATGGGCCAGAATGGGGGCAGAGGTGAAAGCTTCCTTCAGGGTTGTGAACGCCTTATCTGCTTCCAAAGACCAACGAAATGAGACCCCTTTTTTGAGCAATTTGGACAGAGGTGATGCCACCAAGGAGAACTGCGCTATAACCCTGCGGTAATAGTTCGCAAACCCCAAAAAACTCTGCACATCTTTTACGTTGCACGGAACTGGCGACTCCTGTACTGCCCTCACTTTTCTTTCGGACATCTGTAACCCAGAAGGACTAAGGATCACCCCCAGGAATTCCACCTCTGACACCCCAAACTCACACTTACTCAGCTTGCAATAGAGTTTGTTTTCCCCCAGTCTCTGTAGAACCTGAGACACATGGTGTTGGTGCTGTTCTGTTCTCTCTGAGTAGATGAGGATATCATCGATGTAAACGACCACGCAGACGTCCACCAACTCCTTCAAGACATCGTTAAGGAAATACTGGAAAGCCGCCGGGGCGTTGCATAACCCAAACGGCATAACAGTGTATTCATACAACCCATAACGTGTCTTGAAGGCAGTCTTCCATTCGTCTCCTTCCCTTACACGCACCAGATGATATGCCCCTCGCAAGTCCAAGCGGGTGTAAATCTGTGCATCCCTTACTTGATCTAACAATACCGCCCAAAAAAAATACAGTAAATTAGAACAATTCCCAACAGGTATCAATTAGAAGACAGTTTCAAAGGTGTATGCAATATGCATTACAAAAAATGAACAGAAAGGAGTCTCTGCGATTTTTGAAAAAGGGTATTATTCACCGTTTTAAGAGCAAGGCGGGTCTATTGCATAGTAATACAGTTAAACAGCACTGTACAGATCAAATCGTGTGACAACCCGATGGCACTTGGTGAGAAGTAATATATATACAAATATATACAGTGAGTGAAAGTGATAGTGCAAGTGCTGGGGTGAGACAGCGTGATCGGCGCGTAGTGACAATTGGTGAAATTTATAAAGTCGTGGCTCCAAGGATCAAGTTGTAATCACTTAAAACAAGAATAGGTCAATTTTCCAGGAGTACAAAACATAATGGGCGCCATAGAATTTAAGCTGTGTGGTCGACGGCGTTTCGATCCCCGTCAGTCGGGATCGTCATCAGGACTGGGTTGTCGATAAAACAGTGCTGTGGGGGGAAAAGAAGGGCTGGTAAGTGGGGGGGCAGGTAAACGAGTGCGGGGTGGGATGGTAAAGTGCGTGCGTTAATTAATTAGGAGCGGGAGGCGCGCAGATAAGTGGTAATAGCCAGGTCAGGAGACAATTGGCTAAAGATGTCCAGTCGGTGTAAATGAGGACGCAATGGGTCCGGACTTAGGGCAAGGACTGATGATGTTGAGCGCACTCGGGTAGGAGGCGAGCGCGGGAGCTACCCAACGATCAATTAGGGAGGTATCTGGCAGAGCACTAGCGCGGTCGCAGGGAGGGTAGGATAAGTCAAAAGCCCAGTGGCAGGAGTGCTTGCTTGGCTGGGACACTTACATGGCCACCCAAGGCTGAGTCGTACGGGTGGTGATACGGGTATGTTCGTGGTGGGTCCAAGGCTGCAGAGAAAGGAAATTTAATTGAATTGAACATTGAAAAGGGGTGTCGGACGCTAGGGGTTTCATCAACCCGTAAAAAAACCAGTGATTACCTGAACGGCAATTCGGAGGGCTTGGATCAGCGGGAGCTGTCGGCGTCTGTAGGGAAGGAAGGCAGAGCGGGGGTAAGGTGATGGCCGAGTGTAATAAACTGGCAGAGCAAGAAGAGATCGCACAGGGAGTGCGTGTCTTGTAACGTACCTGAATGAATGCAGACGACGGGGCGATGAATCCTATTCAGACCGCTGGTGCTCGCAATGAATGCAGGAGCTCAGCGCGGCTTGATGACAGCGCCTGGGATAATGGCAACAGAAGGGGGAGGGGCAGGGGAAACAACACTGCGCGCGCACGCGGGACAGAGGCGGGGCGGGGGGTGTGACTGTCGGTTGCGCTGGCAACGACGGAAAACAGGAAGAGTAATGGTGGGAGCCAAGGCGTATGTGTTAGTCAGCAGCGCCGAGGCATGCACCATGGAAACGGTTCAGAACTGGTCATAGCAGAATGCGAGGAAACCGGGTCAGTTAGAAAAGCGATAGTTGGTATATAGGGGTTACACCATCCATAGTTTTTAGGAAATGAACACAATAATTGCAGTTTCAAGGCCACATATTAAACATTTTAAACAGCTACACTCGCGGACAAAGTTGCATTTACAATTACAATGGGAGTTGCACTGGTCGGCCCGAAGAGTGGTGCAGTTTCCAGCGAGGGAATATGAGGGTGTGTCTGTAATTTACAAAACAGTGAAGGTTAGGATCCAGAAAAACGTTCTTATCG
Source organism: Lissotriton helveticus (assembly GCF_964261635.1). Classification (NCBI taxonomy): domain Eukaryota; kingdom Metazoa; phylum Chordata; class Amphibia; order Caudata; family Salamandridae; genus Lissotriton; species Lissotriton helveticus. Next base: position 1,830,658,764 of record NC_136068.1, on the reverse strand, counting down.
ACCAAGGGCAACATCATGTCGTGTTGTTGGAGAAAACAGTATTTACATAAAGTTCATGTTCTGCAAGTTCTAACCACTTTTGCCAGTGCCTTCCCTGCACAAATACATGAATGATCTGCCAATACAATCATGGGTTACAATGGTGGGCAGAAGGGCAGTGTGGTTTAAAACCGGAGGGTTAATTACATGAAGATCTAAGGGTGGCTCAGTGTGAAAGCATGGTGGGATAATGGCCTAGTATCATATTTTAGAGTTCGTGGAGCGAGACAGGCTCAATTTGGCAGGTAGTGAGGAACTAATGTTTTAAGACTATGTAGTTTATTGAGCAATATGGTCAGCAGTCTGGGGTTCTGTGTCCCAGGAGTTCTAGATGGTAGTAGGGCACAATTTAGACAGTAATCGTGTTATTCCACTCATCAAAAGTGTTGAGACCATGATTGACAGAGTCCACTCGTGAAATCCATTTGCATTCTGCTCTATTCAGAAGGGTAGTCATGTTGCCCCCTCTGATGGGTAGTGTGGGTTTCTCGATGACCGTCCATCTCAGGTCTGTGTCAGCATGTGATTTCTCCAAAAAGTGTGTGACAAGGGGAGCTGTAAGAACCTTGCAGTTGATCCTACTTTTATGCTGGATTATCCTTTGTTTGACCATTTGGGTGGTTTGGCCAATGTAGAGGAGGTCACAGGGACAGCGGATGGCATAGATGACATTTTGGGTTTTGCAGTTAGAGTGGTGTGTGAGTTGGTGGGTTTGTCCATTGTAAAAGAATTCCTTTGTATTAGCAGTCAACTCGCAAACACTGCAGGATTGGCATTTGAAGTGTCCAAGTACTGGATCCAAACCCCAGGCGGCGGTGATGGTGTGTCTTTCCGTAGAGGTAGAAGGCCAAGTAATGGCTCGTACCAGATGGTTGGCGATGTTGTTGCCCCTTTGGTATGAAAATAGAGGTGGCTCCTGGAATTGTTCTTCAGATCGTAGAATGGGCCAATTTTTCTTAATTATTTTGGAAACTTTGTTGCTGTCCGGGCTGTATACTGAGACAAAGGGGATTCTGGTCATAGTCTTTTTGTTGTTGTTTGGTACCAGCAGATCCTCGCGATGATTATACCAGGCCCGTTTCTTGGCTTTTGTGACCAGGCGTCTGGGATAGCCTCTGTTGGTTAGCTTGGTGACCAGTATATCTGCCTCCCTGAAATAGTCTTTTTGCCATTTGCAGTTACGGCGAATCCTTAGGAACTGGCCGTAGGGTAGGCCGTCTCGTAGGCCTCTGGGGTGGTAGCTTGAGTAATGTAATAGAGTATTACATTCTGTGGATTTTCGAAAGAGCAGAGTACCCAGGGCGCCGTCTTCCGCATGAATTGTGACATCAAGGAATGGTAGATCATTATTTTTCCATTCACTGGTGAATTTTAAATGTTCCTGGGCAGTATTCAACCAGTCGACAAAGAGTAAAAGGGTGTCTGATGTTCCGTTCCAAATTAATAGAATATCATCTATGCACCGGCGCCACAGATGGATTTGGGGCCGGTACAGATTAATGGAGTTTAGGATCAAAGATTTCTCCATGTCGGGAACAAATAGAATAGCAAAGTTGGGTGCGAAGCAAGCGCCCATGGATACTCCTTTCACCTGTAGGTAGTAGCTGTTTTTGTACATGAAGTAATTGTTCTGCAGGGCAACACGTAGGAGGTCCATGATGAAATCAGTCGGGATCTGAGTGGGTTGTGGTCTGGAAAGTAAAAGGTTTTTGATTACCTCGAGTCCTTCACGGTGGGGGATGTTAGTATAAAGAGACTCGATGTCCATACTAACCAATAGCTGGGACTCTTGATCAAAGGGCTGGTCTTCTATGGTGTTAATGAGGTCCATCGTGTCACGTATGTATGTGTCTGTGACAGGTACAAATTCTTTAATAATCGAATCTAGATATTTCCCAAGAGGTTCCAGTATCGACCCGCATCCAGATACGATGGGGCGTCCAGGGGGATTCCTGGCGTCCTTGTGTATTTTGGGAAGGACGTACAGGACTGGTGTTCTTGGGTGTGGGTTATTAAGGTATTCAAATTCCTTCTTTGTTATGATATTGCGATCCTTGGCTGTAGTTGTGATTGAAAGGATCTTTAGTTTGATATCTGTCAGGGGGTCTTTTGTTAGGATTCGATAATGTTCGGTGTTGGTGAGTTGCCGTTCAATCTCCTGGTCATATTGAGTGTTATTTAGAACAACAATGCCACCGCCCTTGTCTGCGGGCTTGATGACGATCTCGCAATTGTTTTTGAGGGAGTTAAGAGCTTCTTTTTCTGTTAAGGGAAGATTGTAAGGGATGAACCGAGGTGTAGCTTTGAGGTCCATAACTTCCTTCATTACTAGTCTTTCAAAGGCCAGTATTTCAGGTGGCATCTGGTTGGACGGAGGATTGAAGGTGGAGGGCAGCCGGAAGGGGGAAATTAGGCCCGTCCTGGAGTCTGGTTTGTTGGCAAAGAATTGTTTTAGCCGAATTCTCCTGAAGAATTTGAGAAGGTTTGATTGCAACTCTAGAAAATTGGTTCTTACAGTAGGTACAAAAGATAGTCCTCGGGACAGTAGAGTAGTTTCTTCGTGTGTCAAGATGTGGTTGGACAGGTTGAAGATGGGGATTGTCATCTCGATGGGGCATGTTGCATTATTTATTGAGGAGGGCCCCATTGGTAATAGCGGTTGCGTGTTTGGCGGTTGCCTGGTACTTGAGGTTGATATTGTCTTCCTCTGGTTGCAGGATTTTGTGGTGGTGGTTGGCCGCGTCCTCGGCCTCGGGCTAAAAAACCAGGTGGTAAGAGTGGTTGTGGTCCTGAAGTTGAGGCGGACGTAGAGGCGTCTGTGTCGTCTCCAGAGCTGTTGGATGAGACGGAGAAGGTAACTCGTTGGTTATTTCTAAAGCGGCCCCAGTTGCGTGTTCTGGGAGGGTTCTGTTGAGTGTTATAGAACTCCTCATTCAGATAGGGGTATGTGTTCTCCACTTTGTAGTTTTTAATGTCTTTTTCTATTTTGTTTACTTTTTTGTTTACTTCAAATGTATTGAAGGTAGAGATGGTGTTGTTGATTTTTTCTAGTAGACTCTTGGCGTCAGTGATGGTAGTATCTGCTTGGATTTGTTTCTCTAGTTGGTCAATTTCTTCTAGTTCTAGACGGCTGTTTTCAATAGCCGTATCTATACCCAGGACCATCCAATGCCTGGAGCATGTAGTCGCTAGATAGCTGAAGTTGGTTCTGAACTTGGGGTCCTGGGTAAAGATGGCTGGGGTGTTGCGGATTTGTAACCCTAGGGGGATAACTCCTGAACGCAGGTAATCCGTCAGCATTCGTGCATGTAGATCAGTCCTGATCTGCTTCTTTTTAAGCTTTTCAAGTTTGTTCAAAAGTACACGGGAGGTGTTGGGGGCAGGGGTGGTAGAAGTCGAGGCTTGCGCTCCCGAGAGTAAAGAGGGACCGGCCAAGCGTGACTGAATATATTCTTCTGAATAGGTGAGGGACTCCTTAGACATCTTGTGTAAGCCAAAAGGTATTATACAGATGTGTGCCTATATTATTGTGGCATTAACAGTGAAGTACACCAAGGTACTGCTCTCGCAGCTGTGCAGCTGCTCCTAATATGTATAAGAATAACAGGAGGGGACCCATAGACCACGTTGGGATGGGTGTATACTGTAAATTAGAACAATTCCCAACAGGTATCAATTAGAAGACAGTTTCAAAGGTGTATGCAATATGCATTACAAAAAATGAACAGAAAGGAGTCTCTGCGATTTTTGAAAAAGGGTATTATTCACCACTTTAAGAGCAAGGCGGGTCTATTGCATAGTAATACAGTTAAACAGCACTGTACAGATCAAATCGTGTGACAACCCGATGGCACTTGGTGAGAAGTGATATATAAACAAATATATACAGTGAGTGAAAGTGATAGTGCAAGTGCTGGGGTGAGACAGCGTGATCGGCGCGTAGTGACAATTGGTGAAATTTATAAAGTCGTGGCTCCAAGGATCAAGTTGTAATCACTTAAAACAAGAATAGGTCAATTTTCCAGGAGTACAAAACATAATGGGCGCCATAGAATTTAAGCTGTGTGGTCGACGGCGTTTCGATCCCCGTCAGTCGGGATCGTCATCAGGACTGGGTTGTCGATAAAACAGTGCTGTGGGGGGAAAAGAAGGGCTGGTAAGTGGGGGGGCAGGTAAACGAGTGCGGGGTGGGATAGTAAAGCGCGTGCGTTAATTAATTAGGAGCGGGAGGCGCGCAGATAAGTGGTAATAGCCAGGTCAGGAGACAATTGGCTACAGATGTCCAGTCGGTGCAAATGAGGACGCAATGGGTCCGGACTTAGAGCAAGGACTGATGATGTTGAGCGCACTCGGGTAGGAGGCGAGCGCGGGAGCTACCCAACGATCAATTAGGGAGGTATCTGGCAGAGCACTAGCGCGGTCGCAGGGAGGGTAGGATAAGTCAAAAGCCCAGTGGCAGGAGTGCTTGCTTGGCTGGGACACTTACATGGCCACCCAAGGCTGAGTCGTACGGGTGGTGATACGGTTATGTTCGTGGTGGGTCCAAGGCTGCAGAGAAAGGAAATTTAATTGAATTGAACATTGAAAAGGGGTGTCGGACGCTAGGGGTTTCATCAACCCGTAAAAAAGCCAGTGATTACCTGAACGGCAATTCGGAGGGCTTGGATCAGCGGGAGCTGTCGGCGTCTGTAGGGAAGGAAGGCAGAGCGGGGGTAAGGTGATGGCCGAGTGTAATAAACTGGCAGAGCAAGAAGAGATCGCACAGGGAGTGGGTGTCTTGTAACGTACCTGAATGAATGCAGACGACGGGGCGATGAATCCTATCGCAGACCGCTGGTGCTCGCAATGAATGCAGGAGCTCAGCGCGGCTCGATGACAGCGCCTGGGATAATGGCAACAGAAGGGGGAGAGGCAGGGGAAACAACACTGCGCGCGCACGCGGGACAGAGGCGGGGCGGGGGGTGTGACTGTCGGTTGCGCTGGCAACGACGGAAAACAGGAAGAGTAATGGTGGGAGCCAAGGCGTATGTGTTAGTCAGCAGCGCCGAGGCATGCACCATGGAAACGGTTCAGAACTGGTCATAGCAGAATGCGAGGAAACCGGGTCAGTTAGAAAAGCGATAGTTGGTATATAGGGGTTACACCATCCATAGTTTTTAGGAAATGAACACAATAATTGCAGTTTCAAGGCCACATATTAAACATTTTAAACAGCTACACTCGCGGACAAAGTGTAGCTGTTTAAAATGTTTAATATGTCGCCTTGAAACTGCAATTATTGTGTTCATTTCCTAAAAACTATGGATGGTGTAACCCCTATATACCAACTATCGCTTTTCTAACTGACCCGGTTTCCTCGCATTCTGCTATGACCAGTTCTGAACCGTTTCCATGGTGCATGCCTCGGCGCTGCTGACTAACACATACGCCTTGGCTCCCACCATTACTCTTCCTGTTTTCCGTCGTTGCCAGCGCAACCGACAGTCACACCCCCCGCCCCGCCTCTGTCACGTGTGCGCGCGCAGTGTTGTTTCCCCTGCCCCTCCCCCTTCTGTTGCCATTATCCCAGGCGCTGTCATCGAGCCGCGCTGAGCTCCTGCATTCATTGCGAGCACCAGCGGTCTGCGATAGGATTCATCGCCCCGTCGTCTGCATTCATTCAGGTGCGTTACAAGACACGCACTCCCTGTGCAATCTCTTCTTGCTCTGCCAGTTTATTACACTCGGCCATCACCTTACCCCCGCTCTGCCTTCCTTCACTACAGACGCCGACAGCTCCCGCTGATCCAAGCCCTCCGAATTGCCGTTCAGGTAATCTCTGGCTTTTTTACGGGTTGATGAAACCCCTAGCGTCCGACACCCCTTTTCAATGTTCAATTCAATTAAATTTCCTTTCTCTGCAGCCTTGGACCCACCACGAACATACCCGTATCACCACCCGTACGACTCAGCCTTGGGTGGCCATGTAAGTGTCCCAGCCAAGCAAGCACTCCTGCCACTGGGCTTTTGACTTATCCTACCCTCCCTGCGACCGCGCTAGTGCTCTGCCAGATACCTCCCTAATTGATCGTTGGGTAGCTCCCGCGCTCGCCTCCTACCCGAGTGCGCTCAACATCATCAGTCCTTGCCCTAAGTCCGGACCCATTGCGTCCTCATTTGCACCGACTGGACATCTGTAGCCAATTGTCTCCTGACCTGGCTATTACCACTTATCTGCGCGCCTCCCGCTCCTAATTAATTAACGCACGCGCTTTACCATCCCACCCCGCACTCGTTTTCCTGCCCCCCCACTTACCAGCCCTTCTTTTCCCCCCACAGCACTGTTTTATCGACAACCCAGTCCTGATGACGATCCCGACTGACGGGGATCGAAACGCCGTCGACCACACAGCTTAAATTCTATGGCGCCCATTATGTTTTGTACTCCTGGAAAATTGACCTATTCTTGTTTTAAGTGATTACAACTTGATCCTTGGAGCCACGACTTTATAAATTTCACCAATTGTCACTACGTGCCGATCACGCTGTCTCACCCCAGCACTTGCTCTATCACTTTCACTCACTGTATATATTTGTATATATATCACTTCTCACCAAGTGCCATCGGGTTGTCACACGATTTGATCTGTACAGTGCTATTTAACTGTATTACTATGCAATAGACCCACCTTGCTCTTAAAGTGGTGAATAATACCCTTTTTCAAAAATCGCAGAGTCTCCTTTCTGTTCATTTTTTGTAATGCATATTGCATACACCTTTGAAACTGTCTTCTAATTGATACCTGTTGGGAATTGTTCTAATTTACAGTATACACCCATCCCAACGTGGTCTATGGGTCCCCTCCTGTTATTCTTATACATATTAGGAGCAGCTGCACAGCTGCGAGAGCAGTACCTTAGTGTACTTCACTGTTAATGCCTCAATAATATAGGCACACATCTGTATAATACCTTTTGGCTTACACAAGATGTCTAAGGAGTCCCTCACCTATTCAGAAGAATATATTCAGTCACGCTTGGCCGGTCCCTCTTTACTCTCGGGAGCGCAAGCCTCGACTTCTTCCACCCCTGCCCCCAACACCTCCCGTGTACTTTTGGACAAACTTGAAAAGCTTAAAAAGAAGCAGATCAGGACTGATCTACATGCACGAATGCTGACGGATTACCTGCGTTCAGGAGTTATCCCCCTAGGGTTACAAATCCGCAACACCCCAGCCATCTTTACCCAGGACCCCAAGTTCAGAACCAACTTCAGCTATCTAGCGACTACATGCTCCAGGCATTGGATGGTCCTGGGTATAGATACGGCTATTGAACACAGCCATTTAGAACTAGAAGAAATTGACCAACTAGAGAAACAAATCCAAGCAGATACTACCATCACTGACGCCAAGAGTCTACTAGAAAAAATCAACAACACCATCTCTACCTTCAATACATTTAAAGTAAACAAAAAAGTAAACAAAATAGAAAAAGACATTAAAAACTACAAAGTGGAGAACACATACCCCTATCTGAATGAGGAGTTCTATAACACTCAACAGAACCCTCCCAGAACACGCAACTGTCGCCGCTTTAGAAATAACCAACGAGTTACCTTCTCCGTCTCATCCAACAGCTCTGGAGACGACACAGACGCCTCTACGTCCGCCTCAACTTCAGGACCACAACCACTCTTACCACCTGGTTTTTTAGCCCGAGGCCGAGGACGCGGCCAACCACCACCACAAAATCCTGCAACCAGAGGAAGACAATACCAACCTCAAGTACCAAGCAACCGCCAAACACGCAACCGCTATTACCAATGGGGCCCTCCTCAATAAATAATGCAACATGCCCCATCGAGATGACAATCCCCATCTTCAATCTGTCCAACCACATCTTGACACACAAAGAAACTACTCTACTGTCCCGAGGACTATCTTTTGTACCTACTGTAAGAACCAATTTTCTAGAGTTGCAATCAAACCTTCTCAAATTCTTCAGGAGAATTCGGCTAAAACAATTCTTTGCCGACAAACCAGACTCCAGGACGGGCCTAATTTCCCCCTTCCGGCTGCCCTCCACCTTCAATCCTCCGTCCAACCAGATGCCACCTGAAATACTGGCCTTTGAAAGACTAGTAATGAAGGAAGTTATGGACCTCAAAGCTACACCTCGGTTCATCCCTTACAATCTTCCCTTAACAGAAAAAGAAGCTCTTAACTCCCTCAAAAACAATTGCGAGATCGTCATCAAGCCCGCAGACAAGGGCGGTGGCATTGTTGTTCTAAATAACACTCAATATGACCAGGAGATTGAACGGCAACTCACCAACACCGAACATTATCGAATCCTAACAAGAGATCCCCTGACAGATATCAAACTAAAGATCCTTTCAATCACTACTACAGCCAAGGATCGCAATATCATAACAAAGAAGGAATTTGAATACCTTAATAACCCACACCCAAGAACACCAGTCCTGTACGTCCTTCCCAAAATACACAAGGACGCCAGGAATCCCCCTGGACGCCCCATCGTATCTGGATGCGGGTCGATACTGGAACCTCTTGGGAAATATCTAGATTCGATTATTAAAGAATTCGTACCTGTCACAGACACATACATATGTGACACGATGGACCTCATTAACACCATAAAAGACCAGCCCTTTGATCAAGAGTCCCAGCTATTGGTTAGTATGGACATCGAGTCTCTTTATACTAACATCCCCCACCGTGAAGGACTCGAGGTAATCAAAAACCTTTTACTTTCCAGACCACAACCCACTCAGATCCCGACTGATTTCATCATGGACCTCCTACGTGTTGCCCTGCAGAACAATTACTTCATGTACAAAAACAGCTACTACCTACAGGTGAAAGGAGTATCCATGGGCGCTTGCTTCGCACCCAACTTTGCTATTCTATTTGTTCACGACATGGAGAAATCTTTGATCCTAAACTCCATTAATCTGTACCGGCCCCAAATCCATCTGTGGCGCCGGTACATAGATGATATTCTATTAATTTGGAACGGAACATCAGACACCCTTTTACTCTTTGTCGACTGGTTGAATACTGCCCAGGAACATTTAAAATTCACCAGTGAATGGAAAAATAATGATCTACCATTCCTTGATGTCACAATTCATGCGGAAGACGGCGCACTGGGTACTCTGCTCTTTCGAAAATCCACAGAATGTAATACTCTATTACATTACTCAAGCTACCACCCCAGAGGCCTACGAGATGGCCTACCCTACGGCCAGTTCCTAAGGATTCGCCGAAACTGCAAATGGCGAAAAGACTATTTCAGGGAGGCAGATATACTGGTCACCAAGCTAACCAACAGAGGCTATCCCAGACGCCTGGTCACAAAAGCCAAGAAACGGGCCTGGTATAATCATCGCGAGGATCTGCTGGTACCAAACAACAACAAAAAGACTATGACCAGAATCCCCTTTGTCTCAGTATACAGCCCGGACAGCAACAAAGTTTCCAAAATAATTAAGAAAAATTGGCCCATTCTACGATCTGAAGAACAATTCCAGGAGCCACCTCTATTTTCATACCAAAGGGGCAACAACATCGCCAACCATCTGGTACGAGCCATTACTTGGCCTTCTACCTCTACGGAAAGACACACCATCACCGCCGCCTGGGGTTTGGATCCAGTACTTGGACACTTCAAATGCCAATCCTGCAGTGTTTGCGAGTTGACTGCTAATACAAAGGAATTCTTTTACAATGGACAAACCCACCAACTCACACACCACTCTAACTGCAAAACCCAAAATGTCATCTATGCCATCCGCTGTCCCTGTGACCTCCTCTACATTGGCCAAACCACCCAAATGGTCAAACAAAGGATAATCCAGCATAAAAGTAGGATCAACTGCAAGGTTCTTACAGCTCCCCTTGTCACACACTTTTTGGAGAAATCACATGCTGACACAGACCTGAGATGGACGGTCATCGAGAAACCCACACTACCCATCAGAGGGGGCAACATGACTACCCTTCTGAATAGAGCAGAATGCAAATGGATTTCACGAGTGGACTCTGTCAATCATGGTCTCAACACTTTTGATGAGTGGAATAACACGATTACTGTCTAAATTGTGCCCTACTACCATCTAGAACTCCTGGGACACATAACCCCAGACTGCAGACCATATTGCTCAATAAACTACGTAGTCTTAAAACATTAGTTCCTCACTACCTGCCAAATTGAGCCTGTCTCGCTCCACGAACTCTAAAATATGATACTAGGCCATTATCCCACCATGCTTTCACACTGAGCCACTCTTAGATCTTCATGTAATTAACCCTCCGGTTTTAAACCACACTGCCCTTCTGCCCACCATTGTAACCCATGATTGTATTGGCAGATCATTCATGTATTTGTGCAGGGAAGGCACTGGCAAAAGTGGTTAGAACTTGCAGAACATGAACTTTATGTAAATACTGTTTTCTCCAACAAATGTAAATGTAAATGTGCTGGACTTGTAAAGCGCACAGCTGCCCGTGAGCGTCCCGGCGCTTGCTTAGGGAACCCGTCCTGGTATTCCCCTGTGAGAAACCCCGGCAGGGTGTCCACAAGGTGAAAGCCAGGCATCCCGCCGCGAGGGGCCGTAGTGGAGATTAAGCAAGCTATTGCCCAGAGTCGCAGAGTGTGACCCCGTGAGTTGAGTAGGCCCCAGAGCGAGAATTGTCGAGTCCGTGGAATTTTTGAGCCCGAGACCCGCCGAGGCGGGGAATTGAACCCTGGTCAATGGTCGATCTCAGCTTCTGGGTCTGCTGCCTCTAACCACTGAGCCACGCTTCTACACGACATGATGTTGCCCTGGGTCGATAAGAACGTTTTTCTGGATCCTAACCTTCACTGTTTTGTAAATTGCAGACACACCCTCATATTCCCTCGCTGGAAACTGCACCACTCTTCGGGCCGACCAGTGCAACTCCCATTGTAAATGCAACTTTGTCCGCGAGTGTAGCTGTTTAAAATGTTTAATATGTGGCCTTGAAACTGCAATTATTGTGTTCATTTCCTAAAAACTATGGATGGTGTAACCCCTATATACCAACTATCGCTTTTCTAACTGACCCGGTTTCCTCGCATTCTGCTATGACCAGTTCTGAACCGTTTCCATGGTGCATGCCTCGGCGCTGCTGACTAACACATACGCCTTGGCTCCCACCATTACTCTTCCTGTTTTCCGTCGTTGCCAGCGCAACCGACAGTCACACCCCCCGCCCCGCCTCTGTCCCGCGTGCGCGCCCAGTGTTGTTTCCCCTGCCCCTCCCCCTTCTGTTGCCATTATCCCAGGCGCTGTCATCGAGCCACGCTGAGCTCCTGCATTCATTGCGAGCACCAGCGGTCTGCGATAGGATTCATCGCCCCGTCGTCTGCATTCATTCAGGTACGTTACAAGACACGCACTCCCTGTGCGATCTCTTCTTGCTCTGCCAGTTTATTACACTCGGCCATCACCTTACCCCCGCTCTGCCTTCCTTCCCTACAGACGCCGACAGCTCCTGCTGATCCAAGCCCTCCGAATTGCTGTTCAGGTAATCACTGGCTTTTTTACGGGTTGATGAAACCCCTAGCGTCCGACACCCCTTTTCAATGTTCAATTCAATTAAATTTCCTTTCTCTGCAGCCTTGGACCCACCACGAACATACCCGTATCACCACCCGTACGACTCAGCCTTGGGTGGCCATGTAAGTGTCCCAGCCAAGCAAGCACTCCTGCCACTGGGCTTTTGACTTATCCTACCCTCCCTGCGACCGCGCTAGTGCTCTGCCAGATACCTCCCTAATTGATCGTTGGGTAGCTCCCGCGCTCGCCTCCTACCCGAGTGCGCTCAACATCATCAGTCCTTGCCCTAAGTCCGGACCCATTGCGTCCTCATTTGCACCGACTGGACATCTTTAGCCAATTGTCTCCTGACCTGGCTATTACCACTTATCTGCGCGCCTCCCGCTCCTAATTAATTAACGCACGCGCTTTACCATCCCACCCCGCACTCGTTTACCTGCCCCCCCACTTACCAGCCCTTCTTTTCCCCCCACAGCACTGTTTTATCGACAACCCAGTCCTGATGACGATCCCGACTGACGGGGATCGAAACGCCGTCGACCACACAGCTTAAATTCTATGGCGCCCATTATGTTTTGTACTCCTGGAAAATTGACCTATTCTTGTTTTAAGTGATTACAACTTGATCCTTGGAGCCACGACTTTATAAATTTCACCAATTGTCACTACGCGCCGATCACGCTGTCTCACCCCAGCACTTGCACTATCACTTTCACTCACTGTATATATTTGTATATATATCACTTCTCACCAAGTGCCATCGGGTTGTCACACGATTTGATCTGTACAGTGCTATTTAACTGTATTACTATGCAATAGACCCACCTTGCTCTTAAAGTGGTGAATAATACCCTTTTTCAAAAATCGCAGAGACTCCTTTCTGTTCATTTTTTGTAATGCATATTGCATACACCTTTGAAACTGTCTTCTAATTGATACCTGTTGGGAATTGTTCTAATTTACAGTATACACCCATCCCAACGTGGTCTATGGGTCCCCTCCTGTTATTCTTATACATATTAGGAGCAGCTGCACAGCTGCGAGAGCAGTACCTTAGTGTACTTCACTGTTAATGCCTCAATAATATAGGCACACATCTGTATAATACCTTTTGGCTTACACAAGATGTCTAAGGAGTCCCTCACCTATTCAGAAGAATATATTCAGTCACGCTTGGCCGGTCCCTCTTTACTCTCGGGAGCGCAAGCCTCGACTTCTTCCACCCCTGCCCCCAACACCTCCCGTGTACTTTTGGACAAACTTGAAAAGCTTAAAAAGAAGCAGATCAGGACTGATCTACATGCACGAATGCTGACGGATTACCTGCGTTCAGGAGTTATCCCCCTAGGGTTACAAATCCGCAACACCCCAGCCATCTTTACCCAGGACCCCAAGTTCAGAACCAACTTCAGCTATCTAGCGACTACATGCTCCAGGCATTGGATGGTCCTGGGTATAGATACGGCTATTGAACACAGCCATTTAGAACTAGAAGAAATTGACCAACTAGAGAAACAAATCCAAGCAGATACTACCATCACTGACGCCAAGAGTCTACTAGAAAAAATCAACAACACCATCTCTACCTTCAATACATTTAAAGTAAACAAAAAAGTAAACAAAATAGAAAAAGACATTAAAAACTACAAAGTGGAGAACACATACCCCTATCTGAATGAGGAGTTCTATAACACTCAACAGAACCCTCCCAGAACACGCAACTGTCGCCGCTTTAGAAATAACCAACGAGTTACCTTCTCCGTCTCATCCAACAGCTCTGGAGACGACACAGACGCCTCTACGTCCGCCTCAACTTCAGGACCACAACCACTCTTACCACCTGGTTTTTTAGCCCGAGGCCGAGGACGCGGCCAACCACCACCACAAAATCCTGCAACCAGAGGAAGACAATACCAACCTCAAGTACCAAGCAACCGCCAAACACGCAACCGCTATTACCAATGGGGCCCTCCTCAATAAATAATGCAACATGCCCCATCGAGATGACAATCCCCATCTTCAATCTGTCCAACCACATCTTGACACACAAAGAAACTACTCTACTGTCCCGAGGACTATCTTTTGTACCTACTGTAAGAACCAATTTTCTAGAGTTGCAATCAAACCTTCTCAAATTCTTCAGGAGAATTCGGCTAAAACAATTCTTTGCCGACAAACCAGACTCCAGGACGGGCCTAATTTCCCCCTTCCGGCTGCCCTCCACCTTCAATCCTCCGTCCAACCAGATGCCACCTGAAATACTGGCCTTTGAAAGACTAGTAATGAAGGAAGTTATGGACCTCAAAGCTACACCTCGGTTCATCCCTTACAATCTTCCCTTAACAGAAAAAGAAGCTCTTAACTCCCTCAAAAACAATTGCGAGATCGTCATCAAGCCCGCAGACAAGGGCGGTGGCATTGTTGTTCTAAATAACACTCAATATGACCAGGAGATTGAACGGCAACTCACCAACACCGAACATTATCGAATCCTAACAAGAGATCCCCTGACAGATATCAAACTAAAGATCCTTTCAATCACTACTACAGCCAAGGATCGCAATATCATAACAAAGAAGGAATTTGAATACCTTAATAACCCACACCCAAGAACACCAGTCCTGTACGTCCTTCCCAAAATACACAAGGACGCCAGGAATCCCCCTGGACGCCCCATCGTATCTGGATGCGGGTCGATACTGGAACCTCTTGGGAAATATCTAGATTCGATTATTAAAGAATTCGTACCTGTCACAGACACATACATATGTGACACGATGGACCTCATTAACACCATAAAAGACCAGCCCTTTGATCAAGAGTCCCAGCTATTGGTTAGTATGGACATCGAGTCTCTTTATACTAACATCCCCCACCGTGAAGGACTCGAGGTAATCAAAAACCTTTTACTTTCCAGACCACAACCCACTCAGATCCCGACTGATTTCATCATGGACCTCCTACGTGTTGCCCTGCAGAACAATTACTTCATGTACAAAAACAGCTACTACCTACAGGTGAAAGGAGTATCCATGGGCGCTTGCTTCGCACCCAACTTTGCTATTCTATTTGTTCACGACATGGAGAAATCTTTGATCCTAAACTCCATTAATCTGTACCGGCCCCAAATCCATCTGTGGCGCCGGTACATAGATGATATTCTATTAATTTGGAACGGAACATCAGACACCCTTTTACTCTTTGTCGACTGGTTGAATACTGCCCAGGAACATTTAAAATTCACCAGTGAATGGAAAAATAATGATCTACCATTCCTTGATGTCACAATTCATGCGGAAGACGGCGCACTGGGTACTCTGCTCTTTCGAAAATCCACAGAATGTAATACTCTATTACATTACTCAAGCTACCACCCCAGAGGCCTACGAGATGGCCTACCCTACGGCCAGTTCCTAAGGATTCGCCGAAACTGCAAATGGCGAAAAGACTATTTCAGGGAGGCAGATATACTGGTCACCAAGCTAACCAACAGAGGCTATCCCAGACGCCTGGTCACAAAAGCCAAGAAACGGGCCTGGTATAATCATCGCGAGGATCTGCTGGTACCAAACAACAACAAAAAGACTATGACCAGAATCCCCTTTGTCTCAGTATACAGCCCGGACAGCAACAAAGTTTCCAAAATAATTAAGAAAAATTGGCCCATTCTACGATCTGAAGAACAATTCCAGGAGCCACCTCTATTTTCATACCAAAGGGGCAACAACATCGCCAACCATCTGGTACGAGCCATTACTTGGCCTTCTACCTCTACGGAAAGACACACCATCACCGCCGCCTGGGGTTTGGATCCAGTACTTGGACACTTCAAATGCCAATCCTGCAGTGTTTGCGAGTTGACTGCTAATACAAAGGAATTCTTTTACAATGGACAAACCCACCAACTCACACACCACTCTAACTGCAAAACCCAAAATGTCATCTATGCCATCCGCTGTCCCTGTGACCTCCTCTACATTGGCCAAACCACCCAAATGGTCAAACAAAGGATAATCCAGCATAAAAGTAGGATCAACTGCAAGGTTCTTACAGCTCCCCTTGTCACACACTTTTTGGAGAAATCACATGCTGACACAGACCTGAGATGGACGGTCATCGAGAAACCCACACTACCCATCAGAGGGGGCAACATGACTACCCTTCTGAATAGAGCAGAATGCAAATGGATTTCACGAGTGGACTCTGTCAATCATGGTCTCAACACTTTTGATGAGTGGAATAACACGATTACTGTCTAAATTGTGCCCTACTACCATCTAGAACTCCTGGGACACATAACCCCAGACTGCAGACCATATTGCTCAATAAACTACGTAGTCTTAAAACATTAGTTCCTCACTACCTGCCAAATTGAGCCTGTCTCGCTCCACGAACTCTAAAATATGATACTAGGCCATTATCCCACCATGCTTTCACACTGAGCCACTCTTAGATCTTCATGTAATTAACCCTCCGGTTTTAAACCACACTGCCCTTCTGCCCACCATTGTAACCCATGATTGTATTGGCAGATCATTCATGTATTTGTGCAGGGAAGGCACTGGCAAAAGTGGTTAGAACTTGCAGAACATGAACTTTATGTAAATACTGTTTTCTCCAACAAATGTAAATGTAAATGTGCTGGACTTGTAAAGCGCACAGCTGCCCGTGAGCGTCCCGGCGCTTGCTTAGGGAACCCGTCCTGGTATTCCCCTGTGAGAAACCCCGGCAGGGTGTCCACAAGGTGAAAGCCAGGCATCCCGCCGCGAGGGGCCGTAGTGGAGATTAAGCAAGCTATTGCCCAGAGTCGCAGAGTGTGACCCCGTGAGTTGAGTAGGCCCCAGAGCGAGAATTGTCGAGTCCGTGGAATTTTTGAGCCCGAGACCCGCCGAGGCGGGGAATTGAACCCTGGTCAATGGTCGATCTCAGCTTCTGGGTCTGCTGCCTCTAACCACTGAGCCACGCTTCTACACGACATGATGTTGCCCTGGGTCGATAAGAACGTTTTTCTGGATCCTAACCTTCACTGTTTTGTAAATTGCAGACACACCCTCATATTCCCTCGCTGGAAACTGCACCACTCTTCGGGCCGACCAGTGCAACTCCCATTGTAAATGCAACTTTGTCCGCGAGTGTAGCTGTTTAAAATGTTTAATATGTGGCCTTGAAACTGCAATTATTGTGTTCATTTCCTAAAAACTATGGATGGTGTAACCCCTATATACCAACTATCGCTTTTCTAACTGACCCGGTTTCCTCGCATTCTGCTATGACCAGTTCTGAACCGTTTCCATGGTGCATGCCTCGGCGCTGCTGACTAACACATACGCCTTGGCTCCCACCATTACTCTTCCTGTTTTCCGTCGTTGCCAGCGCAACCGACAGTCACACCCCCCGCCCCGCCTCTGTCCCGCGTGCGCGCCCAGTGTTGTTTCCCCTGCCCCTCCCCCTTCTGTTGCCATTATCCCAGGCGCTGTCATCGAGCCACGCTGAGCTCCTGCATTCATTGCGAGCACCAGCGGTCTGCGATAGGATTCATCGCCCCGTCGTCTGCATTCATTCAGGTACGTTACAAGACACGCACTCCCTGTGCGATCTCTTCTTGCTCTGCCAGTTTATTACACTCGGCCATCACCTTACCCCCGCTCTGCCTTCCTTCCCTACAGACGCCGACAGCTCCTGCTGATCCAAGCCCTCCGAATTGCTGTTCAGGTAATCACTGGCTTTTTTACGGGTTGATGAAACCCCTAGCGTCCGACACCCCTTTTCAATGTTCAATTCAATTAAATTTCCTTTCTCTGCAGCCTTGGACCCACCACGAACATACCCGTATCACCACCCGTACGACTCAGCCTTGGGTGGCCATGTAAGTGTCCCAGCCAAGCAAGCACTCCTGCCACTGGGCTTTTGACTTATCCTACCCTCCCTGCGACCGCGCTAGTGCTCTGCCAGATACCTCCCTAATTGATCGTTGGGTAGCTCCCGCGCTCGCCTCCTACCCGAGTGCGCTCAACATCATCAGTCCTTGCCCTAAGTCCGGACCCATTGCGTCCTCATTTGCACCGACTGGACATCTTTAGCCAATTGTCTCCTGACCTGGCTATTACCACTTATCTGCGCGCCTCCCGCTCCTAATTAATTAACGCACGCGCTTTACCATCCCACCCCGCACTCGTTTACCTGCCCCCCCACTTACCAGCCCTTCTTTTCCCCCCACAGCACTGTTTTATCGACAACCCAGTCCTGATGACGATCCCGACTGACGGGGATCGAAACGCCGTCGACCACACAGCTTAAATTCTATGGCGCCCATTATGTTTTGTACTCCTGGAAAATTGACCTATTCTTGTTTTAAGTGATTACAACTTGATCCTTGGAGCCACGACTTTATAAATTTCACCAATTGTCACTACGCGCCGATCACGCTGTCTCACCCCAGCACTTGCACTATCACTTTCACTCACTGTATATATTTGTTTATATATCACTTCTCACCAAGTGCCATCGGGTTGTCACACGATTTGATCTGTACAGTGCTGTTTAACTGTATTACTATGCAATAGACCCGCCTTGCTCTTAAAGTGGTGAATAATACCCTTTTTCAAAAATCGCAGAGACTCCTTTCTGTGAATTTTTTATAATGCATATTGCATACACCTTTGAAACTGTCTTCTAATTGATACCTGTTGGGAATTGTTCTAATTTACAGTATACACCCATCCCAACGTGGTCTATGGGTCCCCTCCTGTTATTCTTATACAAAAAAAAACAGGGCGGCTCTAAATTTTCTACCCTCGCCCCTGTATTCTGGAATTCCCTCCCCTTCCATCTTAGGTCCTTCACCCAGTATTCCATTTTTCGCAAATCCCTGAAAACATTTTTATTTACTCAGGCCTTTCTGTCTTAAACCTTCCCTTCCTTCAGCCCATGTCTCAGCGATTGACTCCGCCAAGTAGGTTGTCTGCTATCTCAGCGCCAAGAAACCGCTCAGGTGTACATTGCGCTCTACAAATATTTTAAACTTAAACTTAAGGGGTAAAGGGTATCGGTTTCGTACGGTGTTCTTGTTTAGCACTCTATAGTCCACGCAGGCTCTTAAGTCTCCGTTTGCTTTTTTAATAAAAAACAAAGGAGAGGCTGCAGGAGATCTGGAGGGTCTGATGAACCCGATCTTGACATAGTGATCGAGGTATTCTTTTAGGTGGGCTGTCTCTGGCACCGACAGGGCGTAAACACGACAAGACGGCAACGTGGCTCCCTTCACCAGATCTATCTGACAATCATACAACCGGTGTGGGGGTAGTTGTTCTGCCTGGCTCTCACTAAAAACATCCTCGAAGCCCTGATACTCCTAGGGTAAGATGACTTCTTTCTCCGCGGCAGTAGCCACCACTACTGGAAGAAAGAAGGCTGCCGTAGGCGGTATCTGGGAGGAGTCCAGATGTTCCTTGCATATTTCTGACACAAACCGAACCTCTTTCGTATTCCAATCGATCAAAGGGTTATGGTAGCTGAGCCAGGGCATTCCCAGAATGACTTCATACTGAGGGGCAACTATTATGTTCAGAGACAGCTTCTCTCTGTGCCATCCCTCTGTTCCTCGGTAAGACAATACTACCACATCCTGTGGTTCTGAAAAATCTGGATTCATATTATAGTATTGGACTCGAGAATAAAAACTTTGTCGAAATAGGACGAATTTGGTATCAAAAGACCGAGAATGACGAGTACATCAAGTACATGTATTTTCGGCATATTCGAGTGACAATTTCACCTCGAAATCGTCATTTACCTTCTGAACCCTTAGTTGCATGTTGCCCTCTACATAGGCCTTAATCCAGTCGAATTTGATTCCACAAGGACACATACTCCTTAATCGACTTCTTCCTGACCCCAGTACAAGTTAGAACCATTGCCCCAGGCCGAGCTCGTTAGGTCAGTTCCCTCCCAGTGGCCAAGCAAGATAATATCTAGGCCCAACCGGCCATAAAGCCATTTCAGCACGCACACCTGCCATATCTCGCTCACATCTTTCTTCACTCCTTTTTCTCTCTTATTTTATGGTGGGGAGGTGACCATTTTTATTAGGGGTCCAGCGATATCTGATGAAATGTTGGGCCTTGCCGGATGATTTGTTACGGGCAGCACGACGTGAAATATGTACATGTCATCATGACTCTGTTTTCTTTTTGTAATCAGTAACCATAAATGAAATACCACGCACCCAAGGAATGTTTCGCCAAAGGGTAAATATTGTGTATAAGAAGAGAAGCCTAACTTTGTGAAAGTGTGCAGTCTCCTGAATATACTTGTATCGTACTTCTAGGACCCTGTCACCTTGGTTGCAGCCAATAAACGAATCTTTGACTTCACCTGGAAGACTCTGAAGTTTCTGTGGGTCTGACTCAGGAGAACCCGAGGTCTTAGGTGTGTTGATCCCCTGGCACCGCTGGGTTACCGGTTCGGTACCGGTTCCTAAAAACCCAGTACCTCATTTGGCGCCCAGCGTTGGGGCGATTCCAGTGGTACCAATCAGCCTGAAGATCGTGAGGAGCTTGGTGTGAAAATTCCGGAGGAGGGCCCACCACCTCATCGACCCCTGCATGTCGACGTGGTCCGAAGGTCTTTACTGCGAGGTTCCCCGCTTCTCGACGGCTACAAGGACTGCTGCCCTGGCTATCGCCCTGATGTTGGACCCTTGAAATTTTCGGTAGAGCGAAACGCTGAGACGAGTCTTCTGGTGAAGCCATCGATAAATTTCAGTTAAGTATAAGTGGAGCGTCTCCTAGTCCTTAGTTGGACTTACTTTGTGATATCTTAGAGATACATAAAGGTTTTTATTGGTTCTTGCAAGCACCATAACCGAAGGACTCGTGTTTTCACGAGCAATATCGTAATCGATAACTCCTTTGAAGTTTTGGAACTAGACTAGAGAAGAAGGATGCCTAGTCTTAGACTCGGAAATTTGTTTTGTCTTGGTAGTAATAATAGGGACTCCCGATTGGAGGACTCATGTCCGGTTCCTCCAGTTGGAACTCCGACTTACGAGCTGTACGCTAAACATGGGGTAGGCCCCATCGTTTACAACGAGGTATGGATTAAATACACTAGGAAAGACGGTGTTTTAAAATGGCCCCAATATGGTAGCTTTGATTCTGAAATTTTAGACAACCTTGAAGTTAAACTCTTCAAAAAGAAAGCCCGGCCGGCGATGTTTGACTCTTTCCGCATATGGCGCAAAGAAGCCAAACAAAAAGAAATTAAATTAGCTAAGAAAAATAAGAGAGAAGAGGGACTTTCAGTAATGCAAGCTGCCGTACAGCTTAAAGATAATGAGGAAGAGCAGATAAATGAACAATTGCACAGGCAACGTAAAATGGCAATAGATAAGTGCTATCCAGTTTTGCCGTCTCTTCAGCAAGGGACAGCAAAAGAGCGTGAAAAAGACCAATTAATGTCGCAATTGTTAACTTCACCACCGCCCTATGCGCAGAATGCTACAGCACCCCCGCAACCTTTAGTTGCACAAGCTGCGCCTCTGGCTCTTCCACAGCACCTACCAGCTGTTCTTCAGCTGGCTCCTACTTCTTCGGTGCAGCCTCCTCCAGGCCCACCGACCACTTCTGTTGCCCCTGTGTTTTCTACGATCTTGCCTACTGTACTTTCTACAAATGCCCCTTCTATGATTTTGCCTAGTACCACATCTATTATTTCTCATACCTCTTCTGCCATCTCTGCACCCGCTTTACCTCACCCCGTTCTTTCATCTGTTTGTTCTCCCGTTTCACCTTCCTTTCGGCAGAAAATGGCCAGTACTGTTACTAATCTTCTTTTACCACTTTTCGGGTCGCCTGCTACGACCCCTAACATAGGAAGAAGACAGTTGCGATGTCAACTGCCCGATTATCAGGAGAGAGATTCCCTGAATAGTTTAGCTCGGAAATGGGTCTTGGAGACTGCAAAATATGATTTACAGTCTGTCATGGAAGTTTTCCATCAATGGGAAACAGTGACACAGAGATATGTGTTCGAACAGATGTGTGTTTTTCTTTGCGAGGATTTAGAAGACAATGATCAGGATTGCCTCCCACAAGAGATGTGTCGTTTAAGGTTTAAGTTTAGTCTGGGTATGATTGTAGGTCCCGATGTAGAAGAAGCAATTGAAATGCTATTATCACATCGAAGTAAGGGAAGTAGTTCTGGGTCACCATCAGAATCTAGTGCATCTAGTAGGAAAAAGGCACGACAATACCCTATGAGAGAAGTTCCCCCACAATGGAGAGAGGGTGACGCGACAGCTGTCCCACCTGTCCTGCCCCACTTTCACCGAGTATGGGTACATGTTCCATGGAAGCGAGCAGAAGTTTTAGCACTCAAACAAACACTACCAGACCCGCGTAAAAATCCTGCAGGCTACTATAAAGAATTGTCGCAAACTGCTGGATCATGTATTATGAATTTAGCCGATATCGATATGTTATTCGGGAACGTCGTTCCACAGCCTTTATGGGGAAAAATTCGTCATGAAGATCATGACCAGGAATTAGGTGACACGTGGGCTAATATTACTGTTGCAGACGCACGACAAGTTGGTGGTGCCAAGCCTGAGCCCCTGATAGCGGAACTACCTGGTAGGATAGTAGATTACATGAAGACAATAATGCCTGCGATACGTGTAAATTGGGATAAGTTATCTGCATGCAAGCAAAAGAAAGAAGAAACTGTGTCAGATTTCTTCACCAGATTTGAAGAAACATTCATTGACCACAGCGGTCAAGATATGACCACAGAAGGTGGCCAGAGATTGTTTGTCGATAAATTTGTGCACAATCTGCTTCCAGACTTGTGTAGAAAATTGAAAGATTCAGAAAGCTCTTGGGCAGTCTCATCTTCAGCCCAGATATTAGCTACCGCACAGTACTACGAGAATAGAGACAAGGATGAGAAAGATAAAGTAGAGAAGAAAACTAGAGAACTCAAAACGAAGGTTTTGCTACAGCAAGCCTATCCTCCACGTGGTGGTGGTAATAAAAATAATAATGGTCCGAATCACTACCGGAACACTTTTCAGCAGCCTCAGAGAAACTTGCAGAGATTCGATTACAATCAAAACCGCGTAGGTCCCAATCAGTGTTTATACTGCAAACAAGAAGGTCATTACAAATATGACTGTCCTGCCCTGCCACAACGAACAAACGAATTTTCTGGTGTAAGAGGTCGTGGTAGTCAGCAAGCGCCTAGAGGTAGAGGGCGTGGAAACACCCCTCAGGACGCACGTCCCCTTCCACCACAAAACTCTATGAACAGGTTTGACCAGCAAAATAACGTATCTGACAGGACAGCTCAATACTACGTCGATGAGTATTACACAGAAAATGAGCAGTGGGAGAATAACGATTGCTAGGACAGCCTTAGACGAAGAGAGGGAGTTGTTTCAGTTCCAGTAGATCAGAGTGGACCTTACGTTGAGGTGATTACATCGGGTGTGTCAGAACCTTTTCTGTTGGATACTGGTGCTACAAAGAGTTCTATTATGCACTCCAAACTCCCTGGCGCACCTTTGTCTGGCGAAATGAACGTTTCCGTAGGTTTTTCTGGCGCCCCGGTTAGAAATCCGATTTCTGACCCTTTATCTCTTTCTGTTGGTCCTTGTGAATTCGAAGCACCCCTTATTTTGACAACAGGTTGTGGTGAAAATTTGCTAGGATTAGATTTGCTAAAAAGATTGTATGCGACTTTGTACTGTTCTCCCTCAGGAGTACAACTGACTTTGGGAAAGAAAGTGGTTTCTCCCATGTATTTGTCGAGAAATACGCTTCCAACAGAATTGGTACTTCTTCCGGATATTCTTTGGGCTACTGGTCCAAATGATGTAGGTCTTTTAGAAATTCCACCATATGTTGTAACATTGAAGCCGAATGTCAAAATGCCACGAATTCCCCAATACAGAATATCCAATGAGGGCGAAAAAGCTTTGCTAGCGATTGTTTACGAGTTAATTTAGAAAGACGTAATTGAAGAAACACGAGGCAATGTTTGCAATAGTCCTGTTCTGCCTGTTTTAAAACGAACTGACCCTTCTCAGCCACCTGTGTATAGATTTGTGATTGATCTTAGGGAAGTAAATAAGATAGTGGTGCCACAATTCCCAGTTGTCCCCGACATTACAACATTATTGACTATGATTCCAGCATCCGCATCCTGGTTTTCGGTGATTGACCTGAAGAATGCTTTCTTCAGTATCCCGATTGCTGAGGAAAGCAGGGATATTTTTTCCTTTAGTTTAGGTGGTCGCAGTTTCCGCTTTAAACGCGCTCCTCAAGGCTACTGTGAGAGCCCCTCAATATACAGTCAAGCTCTGAAAAGTCAGCTTGACGCAATGGTTCTGCCCAAAGGTGCCACTCTCGTACAGTACGTGGACGATTTGCTCATAGCCGCGGATACTGAGAAAATATGTAAAATGGCCACATTGGCACTACTGCGTCATCTATGTGATCTACATCACAAGGTGTCACTTTCCAAGCTCCAATATTGCCGACAAGAAGTGACCTACTTAGGTCATCTCTTATCGAAGGAGGGAAGGAAACTGACCCCAGAAAGAATTCAGGCAATAGCGAAATTAAATGTGCCAAGAACGCAGAGAGAAGTACGCGCTTTCTTGGGCATTACATCGTACTGTAGACAGTGGATTCCAAATTTTTCGTTATTAGCCAAACCCTTGGTGGCATTAACGTGTACAAATACACCCAATCCCATTCCTTGGTCCGATGAGTGTCAGAAAAGTTTTCTCGAATTACGCACAGCATTATGTTCGGCCCCTGTGTTAGGTAACCCCAACTACAGTAAGCCTTTCACATTATATGTCCACGAGAAGGAGGGCTGTGCATTGTCTGTGCTGACTCAGTTATACGGAGATAGACAACGGCCATGCGCCTATTTTTCGTCAACTTTGGATCCGGTAGCACGAGCATTGCCAAGTTGTCTAAGGGCCACAGCAGCAGCAGCTGTTTCTATTCGACAGTCTGCAGGTCTAGTAATGAATAATACACTAATCGTGATGGTTCCGCATGCAGTAGACACATTGTTAAATAGGACTAAGACACAGCACTTAACTAGTGCTCGACTGTCCAGTTATGAATTGACGCTACTAGCAAGCCATGTGCACATCAAAAGATGCAGTACTCTGAACATAGCCACATTGTTACCAATTGCTGAGGAATCGGATGTTTCAGAACAGCACGATTGTTTCCTCAGAACGGAGGAGGAAACCAAAGGGAGAGTTGATCTATTCGATACTCCTCTCGCTGAATGTGATGGTACATTATGAGTGGATGGGTCATGCTTTAAACTCCCAAATGGTAACGTGACTACAGCATATGCTGTCACAACTCTGCACACAATTGTTGAAACTGCGCGAATACCACATGGTTCGGCTCAAGCCGCCGAACTCGTGGCGTTAACAAGAGCATGTGTGTTATCGAAAGGAATGAAAGTGACTGTCTATACCGACAGTCAGTATGCTTTTGGAGTGGCTCATAGTTTTGGTCGATTATGGAGAGAGCGTGGGTTCCTGACTTCGCATGGAGCTAAAATTCAGCATGGTCAGTTGGTGAATGAGCTTCTTGAATCACTGACGTTGCCCCTGAAAGTAGCAGTTGTAAAATGTAGTGCACACAAGAAAGTGATCGATGATGTTGGTCGTGGAAATGCATTTGCTGATGAAACTGCTAAAGAAACGGCAAAGAATGTGATGAGCCGAATGTATGTTGCGAGCCCAGAAAGATGGACTGGTGATGTTGGAATATGTGAAGACACAATAGAAAGTGTGAAGTCCATCCAAGCTGAGGCCACGGAGAAAGAGTTAAGCATGTGGAAAGAAAGTACAGGGAGAATGGATGCAAATGGTTGTTGGATTGAATCTACAGAGCAACAAAGATGGATGTTACCCGATGCATATGTGCCTGCAGTGGTTACAATGGCTCATGGGATGGCCCATATCAGCGCGAAAGGGATTTGCGAGTTGTTGGCCCCAGTGTGGAAGAATTCAGGGATTCCCAAGTGTGCAGAGAATGTTGTCAAGAATTGCATGGTATGTCTGAAACACAATCCTGGTAGGGGAACCCCAACTCCAGCTGGTCATTTCGCACCTCCTACGTATCCGTTCGAGGTTTTGCAGCTAGATTTCATACACATGGAGAGGTGCAACAACTTAAAATATGTGCTCGTGGTTGTTTGCGCCTTCTCAAGGTGGGTAGAAGCCTATCCCCTAAGGGACAATACTGCCTTGTCCACAGCGAAAGCCCTTGTGAAAGAGTTCTTCCCCAGATTCGGAATGCCTAGAATGGTCTGGTCGGACAACGGAAGTGAATTTGTGGGTTGTGTGATGAAACGAGTGTGTGAAGGGCTAGGTATTAGTCAGAAGTTACACGCTGCAAATCACCCCCAATCAGCTGGATTAGTGGAATGTTACAATGGCACGCTTAAACTTAAATTGGCCAAAATCCAAGCGAGCACGGGTCTTAAATGGCCCGACGCTCTACCCTTAGCACTCCTATCCACCAGAATGACTGTGCATTCGCGAATGAAACTCAGCCCCTATGAAATAATCTTTGGTCGGCCAGCCAACATATGGGGAGTGCCTAGGCCCACGAAGTTTAGCGAGCTGCAACACCCCATTTTGCTCGACTATCTGTATGAATTGACGGCTAAATTGCGTGTTTTATATCAACAGGTCCACAACACCTTGCCTCCGGTTTCCGAGACACCGGGTCACTCCATTGACCCTGGCTCCTGGGTTCTGGTCAAGAATTTCCAGAGGACAAGAAACGATCAGCCCAGATGGACCGGACCGCACCTCGTCCTCCTGTCTACAAGGTCGACTGTTAAAGTGGAGGGAAAGGCCAATTGGGTCCACGGGATCCACTGTAAGAGAATACCTTTCCCTCTGCCACATGACCAATGGGTCCGGACAGGAGGCACTGACTCAAAGCGTACAACTGATGAACGTGTCAAAGAAGTTAAACGTGATTGTGACAGTAAGGACATTTTTCAAGAAACTACGCCGCCATCAGAACAATTGAACTCTGTGGAACCTGAGCTACTATTTCCGGACCAGACAGCACCCGGAAAAAGACGCTATAATTTCCGACCGAGAAAAACAGACTAAAGTAAAAGTGATTTATTTTTTTTGATCCGAGAGAAAAACCTGTGGACTAATAAAATAATAAGTTTTTCCTTCCAAAATGCTATTTTGAAAATGCAGATTCTCCCATCTAGGTAACTTGCTTATGATTTGTTTTTTTCGAACCGCCATCCGGGTTCCGCTGCTAGGGTCGCGGTTGATTAAAGACTTTTGGGTGCAGCTGACAACAATAGGTTGCTGGTTCCAGTTGGTCGAAGGGAGCCACCCTAGACTGACGGAAGCATCCTTTAGCAGAAACAACCTACCGCCGCGGGCAGCACCTTAGAGAGGATGGAGTTTCCTGATGTGGAGAGAGCTGCCAAACAAATGAACTTTAAGCAGAGACTTTTGAAAGCAATGAGAAAGAAAATTTTTATAATAATGTGTATTTTTATGCTATTTAGCGTAATGGTGTTTTTGATAAGCTGTGTTTTATTCTCTTCTCATATGACATTCACGCCTACTACATCGCCCATACCTCCCCCTACTGTTTCCTCTCATTCTTTCCACTCTTTGCCTGACCACGAATCAAATAGGAGATTAGAGTTCATTAATAACTCCTTCGTTCAGCTATTACACCAACACCAACTTGTAATGAACACAACCAACTGTTGGGTGTGTGGTCTCATGCCCCACACCACGGACAGAGGTATCCCCTATTTGGTCCTGCCATTTAGTCGCAATGGGTCAGTATGGGCATATAGGATAATGTTCATATATGCAAGAGAAATCTAACCCCTACGTTCTGTAAAAGACAACCTCAAGACTAGCGCCCTAGTGAAGGGTATAGTTGACATGATCAAGGAAGTGACTTCTTACGAAGATACCCCAGATGATGAGATACTTGCATATGTAGGTTGGAATGTGACCGGATATGGCGCTACATTGAGTGAGAAACAGCAAGCCAAGAGATCGTCCCCTATCTGGATCGTACCCCATCAAGGTCACCTGTGTCTGCAAGGTATTGGTAGGAATACCAGAGCTCAGCTAGGGAAGAGTGTCTGCACAGAAACGTATGTTTTTGGATCTCAGACTTCCCCTGCCTTCTTAGCCGCAAAGGGTACTTATTTCATCTGCCACGATAGAGCCTATACATGGTTGCCCCCTGACTTCTCGGGCTCATGTTTTGTTTCATTCCTGTTACCCCCCACCTACACAGCAGCGGCGGATTACCATCGGACAAGGGTAGTTAGAGGTGTTTTGAGTAAAGAAGACACTGCGGGTCAAGAATTTGGTGACTTTGCAATGGGTATTCTGCCGTTCTGGGGAGCCATGGTTAACAGCAGAAACATAAGGCAATTGACAAGGGTAGTTGAATCCACCGTGATTGAAACTGCCGGTGCCCTTAGTAACCTGACTGCTGAGCTCCAGTCGGATCGACTGATGACCCTTCAGAACCGAGTCGCTTTGGATGTAATACTTGCGGACCGGGGTGGAGTATGCAAATTGATCCAGTCCAGTTGTTGCATTTTTATTCCAGATAATGCTCCAACAGTGTACAGGGCCATCTCCAAACTACATAAGATTTCCGAATCTATCCATGTGGACAAAGGAGATTGGTCATTAATGGGATGGTTCTGGGGGCTGATATCTGCCTGGGGATGGAAAATTCTGATGGTCATTGGGATGGTCTTAGCCATTCTTTTCCTGTTCTGTCTATGCATACAGTGTGCTCCTGCAATATGTGGCCTCTGTGTTACATCATGTGTAAGGAAGCCTGTGTCAAGACACGAACTCAGCACTAGAATGATGTTGCAGCAACATCTCAATGACTTTAGGAATATAGATCTGGACTCAGATTAACATGAGGATAGATTAATTGCCTATGTAAGGGCAAAAGGAGGGTCTGTGGTTCTGAAAAATCTGGATTCATATTATAGTATTGGACTCGAGAATAAAAACTTCGTCGAAATAGGACGAATTTGGTATCAAAAGACCGAGAATGACGAGTACATCAAGTACATGTATTTTCGGCATATTCGAGTGACAATTTCACCTCGGAATCGTCATTTACCTTCTGAACCCTTAGTTGCATGTTGCCCTCTACATAGGCCTTAATCCAGTCGAATTTGATTCCACAAGGACACATACTCCTTAATCGACTTCTTCCTGACCCCAGTACAAGTTAGAACCATTGCCCCAGGCCGAGCTCGTTAGGTCAGTTCCCTCCCAGTGGCCAAGCAAGATAATATCTAGGCCCAACCGGCCATAAAGCCATTTCAGCACGCACACCTGCCATATCTCGCTCACATCTTTCTTCACTCCTTTTTCTCTCTTATTTTATGGTGGGGAGGTGACCATTTTTATTAGGGGTCCAGCGATATCTGATGAAATGTTGGGCCTTGCCGGATGATTTGTTACGGGCAGCACGACGTGAAATATGTACATGTCATCATGACTCTGTTTTCTTTTTGTAATCAGTAACCATAAATGAAATACCACGCACCCAAGGAATGTTTCGCCAAAGGGTAAATATTGTGTATAAGAAGAGAAGCCTAACTTTGTGAAAGTGTGCAGTCTCCTGAATATACTTGTATCGTACTTCTAGGACCCTGTCACCTTGGTTGCAGCCAATAAACGAATCTTTGACTTCACCTGGAAGACTCTGAAGTTTCTGTGGGTCTGACTCAGGAGAACCCGAGGTCTTTGGTGTGTTGATCCCCTGGCACCGCTGGGTTACCCCCGGCAGGGTGTCCACAAGGTGAAAGCCAGGCATCCCGCCGCGAGGGGCCATAGTGGAGATTAAGCAAGCTATTGCCCAGAGTCGCAGAGTGTGACCCCGTGAGTTGAGTAGGCCCCAGAGCGAGAATTGTCGAGTCCGTGGAATTTTTGAGCCCGAGACCCGCCGAGGCGGGGAATTGAACCCTGGTCCATGGTCGATCTCAGCTTCTGGGTCTGCTGCCTCTAACCACTGAGCCACGCTTCTACACGACATGATGTTGCCCTGGGTCGATAAGAACGTTTTTCTGGATCCTAACCTTCACTGTTTTGTAAATTGCAGACACACCCTCATATTCCCTCGCTGGAAACTGCACCACTCTTCGGGCCGACCAGTGCAACTCCCATTGTAAATGCAACTTTGTCCGCGAGTGTAGCTGTTTAAAATGTTTAATATGTGGCCTTGAAACTGCAATTATTGTGTTCATTTCCTAAAAACTATGGATGGTGTAACCCCTATATACCAACTATCGCTTTTCTAACTGACCCGGTTTCCTCGCATTCTGCTATGACCAGTTCTGAACCGTTTCCATGGTGCATGCCTCGGCGCTGCTGACTAACACATACGCCTTGGCTCCCACCATTACTCTTCCTGTTTTCCGTCGTTGCCAGCGCAACCGACAGTCACACCCCCCGCCCCGCCTCTGTCCCGCGTGCGCGCCCAGTGTTGTTTCCCCTGCCCCTCCCCCTTCTGTTGCCATTATCCCAGGCGCTGTCATCGAGCCACGCTGAGCTCCTGCATTCATTGCGAGCACCAGCGGTCTGCGATAGGATTCATCGCCCCGTCGTCTGCATTCATTCAGGTACGTTACAAGACACACACTCCCTGTGCGATCTCTTCTTGCTCTGCCAGTTTATTACACTCGGCCATCACCTTACCCCCGCTCTGCCTTCCTTCCCTACAGACGCCGACAGCTCCTGCTGATCCAAGCCCTCCGAATTGCCGTTCAGGTAATCACTGGCTTTTTTACGGGTTGATGAAACCCCTAGCGTCCGACACCCCTTTTCAATGTTCAATTCAATTAAATTTCCTTTCTCTGCAGCCTTGGACCCACCACGAACATACCCGTATCACCACCCGTACGACTCAGCCTTGGGTGGCCATGTAAGTGTCCCAGCCAAGCAAGCACTCCTGCCACTGGGCTTTTGACTTATCCTACCCTCCCTGCGACCGCGCTAGTGCTCTGCCAGATACCTCCCTAATTGATCGTTGGGTAGCTCCCACGCTCGCCTCCTACCCGAGTGCGCTCAACATCATCAGTCCTTGCCCTAAGTCCGGACCCATTGCGTCCTCATTTGCACCGACTGGACATCTTTAGCCAATTGTCTCCTGACCTGGCTATTACCACTTATCTGCGCGCCTCCCGCTCCTAATTAATTAACGCACGCGCTTTACCATCCCACCCCGCACTCGTTTACCTGCCCCCCCACTTACCAGCCCTTCTTTTCCCCCCACAGCACTGTTTTATCGACAACCCAGTCCTGATGACGATCCCGACTGACGGGGATCGAAACGCCGTCGACCACACAGCTTAAATTCTATGGCGCCCATTATGTTTTGTACTCCTGGAAAATTGACCTATTCTTGTTTTAAGTGATTACAACTTGATCCTTGGAGCCACGACTTTATAAATTTCACCAATTGTCACTACGCGCCGACCACGCTGTCTCACCCCAGCACTTGCACTATCACTTTCACTCACTGTATATATTTGTTTATATATCACTTCTCACCAAGTGCCATCGGGTTGTCACACGATTTGATCTGTACAGTGCTGTTTAACTGTATTACTATGCAATAGACCCGCCTTGCTCTTAAAGTGGTGAATAATACCCTTTTTCAAAAATCGCAGAGACTCCTTTCTGTTCATTTTTTGTAATGCATATTGCATACACCTTTGAAACTGTCTTCTAATTGATACCTGTTGGGAATTGTTCTAATTTACAGTATACACCCATCCCAACGTGGTCTATGGGTCCCCTCCTGTTATTCTTATACAAAAAAAAACAGGGCGGCTCTAAATTTTCTACCCTCGCCCCTGTATTCTGGAATTCCCTCCCCTTCCATCTTAGGTCCTTCACCCAGTATTCCATTTTTCGCAAATCCCTGAAAACATTTTTATTTACTCAGGCCTTTCTGTCTTAAACCTTCCCTTCCTTCAGCCCATGTCTCAGCGATTGACTCCGCCAAGTAGGTTGTCTGCTATCTCAGCGCCAAGAAACCGCTCAGGTGTACATTGCGCTCTACAAATATTTTAAACTTAAACTTAAGGGGTAAAGGGTATCGGTTTCGTACGGTGTTCTTGTTTAGCACTCTATAGTCCACGCAGGCTCTTAAGTCTCCGTTTGCTTTTTTAATAAAAAACAAAGGAGAGGCTGCAGGAGATCTGGAGGGTCTGATGAACCCGATCTTGACATAGTGATCAAGGTATTCTTTAGGTGGGCTGTCTCTGGCACCGACAGGGCGTAAACACGACAAGACGGCAACGTGGCTCCCTTCACCAGATCTATCTGACAATCATACAACCGGTGTGGGGGTAGTTGTTCTGCCTGGCTCTCACTAAAGACATCCTCGAAGCCCTGATACTCCTAGGGTAAGATGACTTCTTTCTCCGCGGCAGTAGCCACCACTACTGGAAGAAAGAAGGCTGCCGTAGGCGGTATCTGGGAGGAGTCCAGATGTTCCTTGCATATTTCTGACACAAACCGAACCTCTTTCGTAT
This sequence comes from Lissotriton helveticus, assembly GCF_964261635.1. Classification (NCBI taxonomy): domain Eukaryota; kingdom Metazoa; phylum Chordata; class Amphibia; order Caudata; family Salamandridae; genus Lissotriton; species Lissotriton helveticus. Next base: position 1,830,626,516 of record NC_136068.1, on the reverse strand, counting down.
TCCAATCGATCAAAGGGTTATGGTAGCTGAGCCAGGGCATTCCCAGAATGACTTCATACTGAGGGGCTACTATTATGTTCAGAGACAGCTTCTCTCTGTGCCATCCCTCTGTTCCTCGGTAAGACAATACTACCACATCCGTTTGTTCTGTTATGAGACCCGATATCAAAGGCTTCCCATCCACGGCTAACACCTCCTCAGGGATCTGGCCAAGGACAATGAAGCTACTAGACTGCTGTCTATGAAATTCCCGGTGGCCCCGGAGTCAATCATGACTTTGACCTGATGCTCTATCCTCTGGCTCTCCAATTTCATGGGAAGTACAATATGTGTCTGTGGTGGAGTGAGCGTAGCGGGCCGGAAAAGCAGGCGAGGAGGCCGTATGTAGTGGGCAATACTGTATTTTTATTATTGAGGAACAAAAGGAATGTCACAATGGGCAGATAAGGAGGCTCCAGGTGATGAACTCCGGTCCTGGTCTTCTGTTCTGCTCGGGGTCTTGAGGCACTCCAGGGACGGCTCCGATGACGGGGAGGATCCACGGAGGGCAGTAAGAGAGGGAAAAACAAGGGACCATTAGTCCTATCCAGAGCTTAACGCAGTATATACCGCTCACCGTCACCCGGATAGTGCGAGAGGGGGCGGAAAGAGGCAGTGAGGAAAGGAGGGTACCGGGAGGAGGCAATAAAGGTTGGGGAATAGAGAGGGTGCCAAGGCGGGACGTGAGTGGGATGGTTGGGGCTGCTGTGAGGTGCTTTACAAGTAATGTACAGTGCAGGGGAGGTGAGACTATGGAGGAAAGAGGAGTATTTACAGGGACTTTACAGGGACTCCTAATGAGCAGGGAAAAGAAGGTTAAAGGCACTCACGCGGTCCGCCGTAACTCTCCAGTGAGTTACGGCCGCTCTTCAGCCACCTCCGTAGGACTCCACCACTCTTCACTCCACACGTCTTCGTCGCACGTCTGCTCTCCTTCTCCGTCTCCAGCCAGAGGGTCCTGCCACGAAACTCCGACGGCGTGATGTCCGCGATCCTCGGTTTTATCCTGTGCTGACACTGCCTCTGGGGCGGTACTTCCGGTGTCAGCGAGATATGATTCCTCCAGACCTGGTGCTCGGGTTGGTCCCTGCGGGAGAGAGAAAGGCGGGGTTTCGTTGGTAGTGGCTGGTGTTCCTAGTCCTGTCCCGGCTATGGCGCTTTGGCTGCGGGGTTGTAGTCCAGGTGGAAACGGATGAGGTACGTGCGGGGGAGGGTGGCCTCCTGTTCGGGGTCTTCGAGACGCCGTCTCACATCCCCTTCCCCTAGCTGTCTTTCCTGTACTGGACGGAGAATGAGGGTGCCGTGAAAGGTAATCTGCATTACCCTGGTCTGAGCCTTTCCGGTGTTTTGTTTGGAAGTGAAAAGGCTGTAGGGACAGAAACCATCGTAGGACCCTGTCGTTCTGACCTTTGTTCCGGGCCATCCACTCCAAGGGGGCGTGGTCGGTATAGAGGACAAAGTCTCTGCCCTCTAGGTAGTACCGCAGATTGTCTACTGCCCACTTTATGGCCAAGGCTTCCTTTTCAACTACAGCGTATTGCTTTTCTCTGGGAAACAATTTGCGGCTCACATAGAGTATGGGTCGCTCGTTGCCTAGGGAATCTTTTTGGGATAACACGGCCCCCAACCCATGATCGGAAGCATCCGTTTGCAGGATGAAAGGCCGCGAGTAGTCAGGGGGTACCAAGACAGGACTTGAAGTCAAGGCGTCTTTTAAGTCCGTGAAGGCATGCCATGCTTCGGGAGAGGGGTTTCGTAGCAGTTCATCGGAACGGTTAGATTTCTTCAGCAGGTCCGTAAGGGCCGCAGCTCTCTAGGAAAACCTGGGCACAAACCGCCTATAATACCCGAGAAGCCCCAGAAAGGCTCGGAGGTCCTTTTTTGTTTGGGGAAAGGGAAGGGACCGGATGGCCACGGTTTTGCTTTCTTGGGGTCTTATCAGGCCATCCCCCAGAAGAAACCCCAGGTATTTGACTGTTTTCGCCGCTAGGGTAGTTTTGGCTGGATTGATGGCAAATCCGAACGAACCCAAGGAGGAGACGACGCTGACAAGATGCCTCAAATGCTGGGGCCAGCTGTCGCTAAAGATAATGATGTCGTCTAAATAGGCGCCTGCGTACTGGGAATGGGGCCGCAGGACGTGGTTCATAGCCCGTTGAAAGGTGGCTGGGGCGCCATGAAGACCAAAGGGCATGACTAAAAATTGGTATAACCCCTCAGGGGTGGAAAAGGCAGTCTTCTTTTTGTCTTGTTCCCTGAGGGGTATCTGCCAGTACCCTTTGCAGAGGTCGAGGGTGGAAATATACTTTGCCTTGCCTATCCTCTCAATCATTTCGTCCACCCGGGGCAAGGGATAGGAGTCGAAGCTTGACACTTTGTTGACCTCCCGAAAATCAATGCAGAAACGGACCGACCCGTCAGGTTTTGGCACAAGCACAATAGGGGAGTTCCATTCGCTAACTGAGGGCTCTATGATTCCCATCTTTTGCATGGCTTCTACCTCCTGGCGGATAACAGTCCGGCGGGCCTCCGGTACTCTGTAAGGTCTCAGTCGGACAACTTTCCCTGGTTCTGTTTCTATTGTGTGTTCCGTGACGTTGGTTCGACCCGGAGAAGAGGAAAAGACTTCTTTCACAGATTCTAGGGTTTGTCGCAGTTCCTGGATTTGTACGGGGTTTAGTTCAGGGTCTAGGCAGGGGTCGAAAGAGAAGAGGAGACATTTGCAGGCTCCTGTCAGCACCGGACGGGGTCCTTCCCATTTTTTCAATAAGTTCACGTGGAATATCTGGGAGGTGCCACGTGTGGGGTCTATTTCCACCTCATAGGTGACTGGGGTCACCTGCCGGAGGATAGTGTAGGGGCCTTGCCACTGTCCCAGAAGCTTCTGGTCTGATGATGGCATCATGAGGAGAACTAAATCCTGGACAGCAAAGACCCTGCTGCGAGTGCCCTTGTCATATTGCTTCTTTTGATTGTCCTGGGCGTTCCCTAGGTTTTGTCGGACTATGTCCCGGATCATGGACAGGTGAGTTTTCAAGTTCTCCAGGTATTCGGGAAGCGGACGAGTGCGGTCCGGTTCTTCTTCCCAGGACTCCCGCGCCATGTCTAGCAGGGTACGAGGGGGACGCCCGTACAGTAATTCATATGGGGAGTATCCGGTGCTACTCTGCGTTTTGCAGCGGATTGCGAATAAGGCTAAAGGAAGCATCTCTTCCCATCTTTTTGCTTCCAGGCCCAGGAGCTTTTTCAGAGTCTGCTTCAAAGTGGCGTTGTAACGCTCCACCAATCCGTCCGTTTGCGGATGATATGCAGACGTTCTGATTTGCTTAATCCCGAGTTCAGAACAGACACGTTTCATAAGAGCAGAAACAAAAGGTGTACCCTGGTCGGTCAGTATTTCCCGGGGGAACCCAACCCGAGAAAATAAGGAGATCAGGGCCTTTGCTATATTCTGGGTGGTGGGTTGGCGTAGGGGTATGGCTTCCGGAAAGCGGGTGGCATAGTCCACTATGACCAGCGCATAGCGACACCCGCTACGGGAGGGCAAGAGGGGCCCAATAATGTCCATCCCTATGCGGCTGAAGGGGACGTCTATGAGAGGGAGGGGTTGTAACGGAACCCGGGGAGGTCTGTGACGGCTGTTTTTCTGGCATACTACGCATTCACGGCAGTAGGTTTTGATTCTTTGATATACCCCCGGCCAATAGAATTTCTCTAGGATGGCTTGGCTGGTCTTCTCGTCCCCGAAGTGACCCCCTAGAAGATGACTGTGAGCCAGGAAGAGGACTTTGTCCTGGAAGGGACCGGGGATAAGTAACTGTGCGTTTTGTTGGGGCCCCCCTTTTCGATATAGTAGACCGTTTTTCTTATAGAAATAAGGACCTACATGCAAGGGGTCCTCTTGATCAAGGGCTCTTCCCCAGGCTTCCTGGAGGAGGGGGTCCTCCTGCTGTGCCGCCCTGAACTCTCGGTCAGTCTGCCAAGGGTGTTCTTCAATGATAGCGGGATAAGCGCCGACGTATTCCCTCTTCTCTCTTCTTTTCTGGCTTTTAGGTTTGTGGGGTTTGGGAGCCGGTACTAGATTGGGTTGTCCTGGATACGGAGCATCTTTTCACCACTGAGCCAGGGAATCGGAGGTGTCTTGAAGGAGCGTAGGTAGTCCCGGATAATCGCTCCCTAGAATGGCCTGTTCTGGAAGAGCGGGTACGAGCCCTACAGTGAGACAAGTACCGGGGTCCTTGGAATGTTGAACTCGTACCTGAGTCGTGGGGTACTGTTTGGTGTCGCCATGGACACATTGGATGGCTACGACTCCCGTAGGGTTACTGACCGGGGGTGCAAGGTCTTGTGGTCTTAGGACACTCTGACGGCAACCGGAGTCGGCAAGGGCCATGAGTCGTTGACCGTCAATTGACACAGGGCAGTGGAACGGTGGGGGTGTGTACCCAGGAGGGGTGCACAGATAGCTCCTCACAAAGCCGACCTCCATCGGCTCCTCCTTCTGCGGGCACATCCGGGCAATGTGTCCGAACCCTCCACACGAATAACACTGGGGTCCAGGGGTAGGGGTTCGGAACACAACTGGGGAGGGAAGAAAGGGGTAGGTTCAGGTCGGCGGGCCGGTGGTGGCCGGGTAGAGCGAGTGGTCATAGCAGACGGGTGTCTGTGGGGGTGTTCCTCCTTCCCCCGTTGGAGCTCCTGAGCACGGCTATAGGCGGAAGCTATCTCTATGGCCGTCTCCAGGGTGAGTCTGGAGTGCTGCCTCACCCAGCGCTGTGTAGCCGGGTTTAAGGAGGTAAGAAATTGTTCCAGATATATTTTCTCCATGATGTTCTCCTTGGTGGAGGTCTCGGGCCGTAGCCATCGGTTTGCGAGATCTCGGATCCGGAATGAGAGGGCCCTTGGATTCTCTTGTGGTTTTTCCCTGGCTTGGCGTAGTTTCACCCTATAGGTATCGTCGTCAATGCCAAGACGTTCTAAGATACATCGTTTAATGTCCGCATATGGGGTGTTGCCTTGTATGTTGGCCTGTTGATAGGCGGCTTGTAGGTCGCCGGTGAGGAGTGGCCCCAAGTATTGGCCCCAACGGTCTACTGGCCAGTTGGCGGCTTGGGCTATTCTTTCAAAGTTTGTAAAAAAGTAGTCCGGATCGTCCCCTGGGACGTACTTTTGGAGGACCACGGAGGGGAGAGAGGTCACCGGCCTTTGTTGCCCCAGGGCATCCGTTAACTTCACCATGGTTTGCTCGTGGGTCACCCCCTGGCCCTTCAGGACGTCATGCAGCTGCCCTCTGTCGTCTTCAGCGGTCTTTAGGAACTGTTCCATCAGTTTACCGAACTGTTCTTGGGATTCCGCCATCTTCCTGACTACGGCCTCCATGCTTCCAGCAGATCCCACTTCTGACACCAGATGTGGTGGAGTGAGCGTAGCGGGCCGGAAAAGCAGGCGAGGAGGCCGTATGTAGTGGGCAATACTGGATTTTTATTATTGAGGAACAAAAGGAATGTCACAATAGGCAGATAAGGAGTCTCCAGGTGATGAACTCCGGTCCTGGTCTTCTGTTCTGCTCGGGGTCTTGAGGCACTCCAGGGACGGTTCCGATGACGGGGAGGATCCACGGAGGGCAGTAAGAGAGGGAAAAACAAGGGACCGTTAGTCCTATCCAGAGCTTAACGCAGTATATACCGCTCACCGTCACCCGGATAGAGCGAGAGGGGGCGGAAAGAGGCAGTGAGGAAAGGAGGGTACCGGGAGGAGGGAATAAAGGTTGGGGAATAGAGAGGGTGCCAAGGCGGGACGTGATTGGGATGGTTGGGGCTGCTGTGAGGTGCTTTACAAGTAATGTACAGTGCAGGGGAGGTGAGACTATGGAGGAAAGAGGAGTATTTACAGGGACTTTACAGGGACTCCTAATGAGCAGGGAAAAGAAGGTTAAAGGCACTCACGCGGTCCGCCGTAACTCTCCAGTGAGTTACGGCCGCTCTCCAGCCACCTCCGTAGGACTCCACCACTCTTCACTCCACACGTCTTCGTCGCACGTCTGCTCTCCTTCTCCGTCTCCAGCCAGAGGGTCCTGCCACGAAACTCCGACGGCGTGATGTCCGCGATCCTCGGTTTTATCCTGTGCTGACGCTGCCTCTGGGGCGGTACTTCCGGGGTCAGCGAGATATGATTCCTCCAGACCTGGTGCTCGGGTTGGTCCCTGCGGGAGAGAGAAGGGCGGGGTTTCGTTGGTAGTGGCAGGTGTTCCGGGTCCTGTCCCGGCTATGGCGCTTTGGCTGCGGGGTTGTAGTCCAGGTGATAACGGATGAGGTACGTGCGGGGGAGGGTGGCCTCCTGTTCGGGGTCTTCGAGACGCCGTCTCACAGTGTCTCAGTTTCCTTTAAGGCCAGAACCGTTAACGAAGGAATTTTCAAAGGTTGGGATTCCCTATGATCTTCTTGACTATCCCCTGGTACTGCGTCTGGCTCCCCAACCAAAGAAACCGCAATTCTCTTGCTCTTGTTTCATACCCCAGAAGACTTAGGCTTAGTGGGACACTCTTTGACATAATGTCCTTTTTTTCCACAATACAGACATAACCCCAGGGCTCTACGGCTTTCTTTTTCCGCCCTGGACAATGGTGCTCCTACGGCTCCTACCTCCATGGGTTCCGAGCCAGGGTCAGAGGAAGGCAAAGACTTCCTGGGGACATACTCAGACCCCCCAGGAAACCGATCCCACCGTCTTCGTTCACCTCCTCTTTCACTTTGTCTACCATCTAGTCTTAAGGTTAGGTTTATCATGTCTGAGCAGGTACTCGGCTGGGGATCTATCTGGGCTATGATGTCCTTTAGTCCGTCTCTCAACCCTTGGTAAAAAAGCGACATCCTTTTTTCCTCTGGCCAGGACGTTTCTGCCACCAATCTGTTGAAATCAGTCAGATATGATATCAAATCCCTCTTACCCTGTCTGAGGGTGAGCAGCTCTCGGTCTGCACTAAAAGTCGTGGCACGCCTATCGAATACCCTCTCGAATTCGGCATGGAAAGCAGCCCAATCCGAAAGAATTGCGTCATTCTTTCTCACCAAAGGAACCGCCCAATTTGCAGCATCCCCCACAAGATAGGAAATGGCAAAAGCCACCCTTGAATGATGGTTTGGAAAAGAGGCCGGTTTGCAGGAGAAATGAAGCATTATTTGTATTAGAAAAACCTGCGTCTTTGCCGGATCGCCCGAATACCGTTCAGGGCTAGCCAGCGGTATAGGAGGGGGAACAGTGACCTGTACTTCCGCGGCAGACGCATCAAAAGGGTTTCTACTCAGTCTGTCCACCTTATCCCTCAGGGCTGCCGCCTCTGTCTTGGAGGCGGCCAGCTCTTGCTGAACACGCACTAAGGCCTGCATGACGTCCTCCAAAGTAGCCATTGCAACAACAACCGAGTCGGGCGGAGCTCAATTCTTGGGCGTGTAATTCTGTTCGGATTAGCTCCACGGAACTCGATCGTTGCTTACAAGGGTCCACCTCCAAACGTCACAAGACCTCTAGTTACATGTACACAGAGGCCTTGAGCCATTAGGAGAGGGATAAAAGAACAAGGAGGGGAAAGGAAGGGGACAGCGGGGAAAGGGATATATCTGTAACGACAAAAACATATATACAGATGTTAATACTTAAGCAACCACAGTCTACTCTCATAAAGTCTCGCTAAATCGGAATCATATATACCTCCAAAAACAGAAGAAACCAGCCTTGGTACAACACCGCACCCTCTCTGGACACTCTATGTACCTACAGGGACACAAACACAGGTCAAAGAGCTGATACCGGGAAAGCCTATAACTTAAGACTCAACCCTTTTACACCAAACATACCCTGACTTGAATGTCAGAGAGCTGTAGAAATGGATTCTGATGGACCAGGCAACTCTTAGAAAATAAACATCATGATCCATGGAAAAGAAATAGGAAATCCCATTACTCCTTATTGGTAAAGTCGGCAGTGCGTGGGAAGCAAGAACCACAGCACTCCGCTCTACTGGGCATAAGGAATGTCTTCCAATCAGATACAGAATACAGTTATAACGACCCGTTAAGATAGCAGCACTGCTGCAATGTAAGCCAGAAGTTACTCCTTTCCTGTAAATCCGATGCTAAGAAAACAACCAGTCTCCTTATGATCAAGTACACGGAAGCGTGTGGTTGTCCTTCACCACTGCGCTCCGCGAACCCTGCTCCAGAAAGTACAAAAGAAAACTCCTCGTAGTTTAGGCACTACGTAAACGAGAAAAACGGCAACGCGTGGCGTCCTACCACTGCGCTCCGCTTTCTCGGAAATCCGGCGAGTAGAACACAACAAGGGAAGGGCTTTGCACAACCAAGGAACCCTCGTACCCAGCGTATGTCCCGCTCCTACCTGGACCGTAGGTCCGTAGTCAAAATCTGAAAACTGCAGTACATCAAACGCCAACCCGCTACCTGCAGGCTCTGTCTGTGATCGGCGTCTCTGGACGGCGTCTCCCAAGAACCGGAAACACCTAGAATTACACGCAACAGGAAGCGTGCGCGAGACACCCATGTACTCCCTGCCCCCCCAGGAGTTCTGGGTAATGTAGTTTCGGTCCCTGTTTCCCGACTACTGAGAAAACATGTTCCTCCACTCGCGCCGCATGAGTTCAGTGTTGCAGGCGCGATCCGTGAGGTCCTGACAGAAGTAGAAAATTACAGTACATAATACTGACAAAAAAATACAAACAATATTGCAACTGCTGAACGAACTCAAAGAAATCAATGGTGTCGGGGACTGCCAAGTACAAGAAGATAACTGTAGTTGCGTTGGAGTCATTAAAAAAAACACAATACCAATCGTAAACTTAAATGCTCTAAAATTAAATTCAAACAATGCCAGCAATTATTTACATTTATTCGTTGTGTCACTTTGGGAAATTAATTGCCTTGTACACTAGTACATAAAGTGAGCTTGGGTGGGCAAGCAGAAGAAGATCCTCGCCCTGCCTCGTTGACATTTGATTCCACACAGCCCGGGGGAAGAGGGTTAGGGTTTGATGAATGGATGGGAACGGTGGTTTGGGGAAAGGTTTGACAAAGAAAAACAGTATGCATGGAGACAACAAAAGCAAAACAATGAAGACGATGATTGATGATCCACTACTACCCAATAAATGTAAAGTCAAGTAAGAAAAACGGAATGGATGCATGATGAAGGTTTATTAACTTGATGGTTAATCATAAGTGGTATAATTACTTAACTACTACTACACAATTCAAAGGAAGTATTTCTTATATATGATATTATGAATATGACTTTTGCCTAGGCTGTATGCCCTCTGAGAAACCGTAATACCTGATGTAGCGGGCTGAAAGCTAGCAAAGAAAATTAAGAGATAGTTTAAGGGAACAATCAATTACCAAACACAAGCGTAAAATAAATGAAGAATAAAAAGGAATCAAAGAAAAATATGAAAATGATACTAAAGTTAATGTATTATCCAGGGCCAAATGTGTAGTTGTATCTCGACATTCATCTTTGTCCTCCCTTCCATGGACACTGTGACTGAATATCATTCTTGGGCGCCTCTGGCTGGATGATGAGGAGGATTGGTAAGGTAAGTGTGAGTTTTTGCTCCACGTATAATAGCGCTGGGTGAAAGGCCGGCCTGTAAGTGTTGATGAAAGAAGAAATGGGGTATTACAAAATAAGTTAACTGAATGAAAACATGAAAAATCAATTACGGTGTAGTGCAAAAAAGACAAGACTCGTGAGCGAGAAGATTTTCAGACTGAGGCTGCTTGGATACATTGATTAACTCTACTCTTCTAGTTGCACAGCAGTCATCGAAAAGAACAACAAGATAGGAGCCAGCACAGAACAGTTACAGGGCCACACCACAACACCGGGCCGTGAGACTGTGGCCCACACTCCATTTACCTACATTTTTCACAGTTTCAGACAAAAGGCATATACATCAACCTAGCATTTTCCAAAACAAGTGATGAAATCAATGCGCGAATGTCAGTCAATCATACCACTATTCTATTCCACCACTGCACACACATGTAGCCTAGGTCTGCTGTGGTTCTTGTTGATTGGTTGTGTGTTTACCTTGTATTCCACTTCCTGTACATATTCCATCAATCATCTCAGATCAAACTGAGTGACAGCGTGCAAAGATGGTATGGTGGTCATCATCATCATCCGGTGTGGCACGTGTATGTGTTCTCCAACAGACCACCAACAGCAACTCAGTCTGTAGTGAGTGACTACGATTAAGTCCAGACTGCACCTGCAGTAGTGGGAGTACAATTGGATACATATTATTAAACAACATGGAAATATTGACCATCACTATACCTGTCTTTCTCTTCTTTGTGGCTGTCAGATCACAGATGCAGCAGAACCTTCTGAAAGTGATGACGAGTTTACTTTAATTTTGGAGCCCTGCTCAAGTTCTGACATTGAAGAGTTGTGTATGCCTGCAGACAGAGGTTTAGCCTTAAGACAGTGATGCATTTCAGATTGGAAACAAAATAGAAGATGGCTATAGTCACGTACGTTTCACTTGTTATGGAGGGACTGTTAGAGGCTACATTATTGCACTATTGTCGATCTCCATCCAATGTATGGCAAGATGGAAATGTATTTAGGGTGAGTCAGGAAGATGGAGCAGGACTCTGATGAGTGGAGTGCACTGTAAATGCTCAGATGTGCAACTCCAATTGGTAATTAAAAGAGAAAGGAAGATGGTGTTGGTTTTGAAGTTTGAGCCAGAAAGACAGATACACACAAATAAGGAAGGGATAAATAAAGGAAGGGAGAGTGTAACAATTTAAAAGCCTAGTTGTCAGGGAAGAGGAGCTCGTCCTCAAACCCTGGTGGTTCTTCTGACAGAAGTAGGTCATGTAACCCACTAGTTATGTCTTCCGACTCGCTCTCCTCTTCCAGCTCTGATTCACGTATTTTGTAGTCTGGTGGTATGAAGTGCTGATTCATTTTGATCATGGTTAACCTCTCCACGCTTTTGGGCGAGTGACTGGTCCTTTTCACAGTCACAATGGCACCAGCAGCACTGAAAACACACGCTCAGAAGAGACACTTGCAACAGGGCAAGCTAGATACTTTATCGCCAGCCTGCTGAGCACTGGCCATTGGCTTCTTGTCCTATACCAATACACCAATGGGCTTTGCTCCATGGACACCTCTGTTGTGTCATCCAGATAGGCCTGGACCAACCGCTCAATGTTCATTGGTGCTCGGGTTTGCTCGTCCTCTTTTTGCTTTGCGACAGCAACGGACTTACCCATCCCTTTCTGTAGAAACCAAGCAGTTATTTTTTTGCTTGTGTCTGATTAATCAGATCCTGTTGGTGCGGTTGTTATTGGTTGTGTTGGTGACTGCTGGGAAGCAAACGCACTGCTCGCATGCTGTGAAGAAGAACTTGACTCTGTAGGATGCTCAGTAGTACTTGCACTGTCCTGGGATGGCACTGGCAGGCCTCTAATTGAGAGCCGTTCGTTTTCTAAATCAGGGGCTTCCTCGGCTATTACAGTTTTGTACTTGGCAACATCCACTTCTGAAAATGGAATTGCTGCATTACTGTTCACAAATAATTTTTACCGTGGATCCAAAATTGTGGCAGTAATGTAATGTTGATATGACACAATCTTATTTTGAATCCTTGTATTCTCAGATAAGCGGCCGGCTAAGCAGTTTGGCAAATTACATGCTTCAAGTTTTCCTTCAACATATAGAAAGGGGAGTTAGAGGATAGTCAGCTAGGTTCGTCCTCCAAACAGTAAGTCAAACAAAAAAGGTTTCTGTTTCCAGATACCCAAGAGCCTAGCTCAAAGAAGTAATACAGTCAGCACACACTGGGGTTGACCGTGAGACATATGTTAATGTGTGTAAAAAGGGAGAAATGCTCCTTTTTTAGGTGTCCCCTCACTCACCGGGGTTGCCCCACGGTGACATGCTTCATCATTGGGGCCATCCCAGTCCTCTACGGGCTGGGGCGTGCTACGACTTGCGGAGTTACGTAGGAGCACTTTTAAGGACTATGTGTGGTGCATGTGTTATTGTGGGGAGTGGACTATGTGTTGTAAGATAAAAATACCTGCCCAGTAGGTTTTCAATAAACTTTATTCTGGCCTCTAGGTGGTAATATTAAAAACGGGGTGGGGGGATAGGCTACCCTAAACTCAATGTGTTCAGATGTTCCTATCAACTCCTAGTCGACATGTGCACCGGATACCGCCCGCATTCAGGCACCTACTTGTGTCCCTCCTTGAACATCCGGACCGGAGGGACACAAGTAGGTGCCTGAATGCGGGCGGTATCCGGTGCACAAAGTTGCTAGGATATCGATACCCCTCCGACTCCATGGGGCCCAGTTAGGTCTCTTGAAAAGAACCACGTGTTTTTCTGGAAACAAAATACGTAGGTATTGTTTGCATGAACTTAATATAGTTTGCTGCATTTAAAAAGTAATTCTGATAAATTCTAATTGGAGAGTTAAGGAGTGGCGAACACAGGGCTGGTCCCTGTGTAGTCCCGAAGAAGTGCTTGGGGTATGCACGAAACATGTCGACAACATGTAGCACGCCCCAGCCCGTAGAGGACTGGGATGGCCCCAATGATGAAGCATGTCACCGTGGGGCAACCCCGGTGAGTGAGGGGACACCTAAAAAAGGAGCATTTCTCCCTTTTTACACACATTAACATATGTCTCACGGTCAACCCCAGTGTGTGCTGACTGTATTACTTCTTTGAGCTAGGCTCTTGGGTATCTGGAAACAGAAACCTTTTTTGTTTGTTTTTCAAGTTTTCCTTCAACACCTTCGTATGTTTCAGACACCTCCTTCAGCTCTTGCTCTAGCATGTACAACAATGGGATAGCTTGGCCCATAGTACAGTCCTCCCTGCTGACTGCACGTGTGAAGACCTCAAAAGGAAGTAGCATCTCCTTCAGGCATTTATTGAGGTCCTATTGCGACATGTCAACTTTCATGGCTTTAATAACAGTTGGATCCCTGATCTTCTTGACATTGTCATGACATAAGCATTAAGTGGTATGTACTGCTCAAACAGCCGATCAAGCATGTAATAAGTAGAGTTCCAACGTGTTGGTACCTCCTGGATGAGTGCTTTGACTGGCATTTTATACTCACGTTGAATGACCCGTAGCTGTTTCCGGGCTTTAAAAGAATGATTGAATTGCGTGCAGATTCTTCTGCAAATGGTCAGTAAGTTGCTGACTTTGCTTTCATTTTTCAGAAAGTCTTGAACCATAATGTTAATGCAGTGTGCCAAACACGGGACCCTGAAATAGCGACCATCTTCCATGGCCTTAACTACATTACTGCCATTGTTGGTGGCAACAAAAACAAAGTTAAGGCCTCTTGGTCGCAGCCATTCAAAGACCTTGCTGTTGAACTCATCCAAAATGTTTGCAGCAGTATGCGATTTCTCCATAGCAAACATGGCTACAGTAGCATGTCTGCGAGTATCATTAAAAATCTCAGTAGTGTCAATGCCTGAAGATATCTTGTCTCTAACACCTGAAAAAGAGATCCAGTGTGCAGTGATGCACATGTAATCAGTGGCTTGGCAACTGGTCCACATGTCTGTTGTCAGGTGGATACTATGCACAGCACTCTGCTGCAAGGCTTTTCCAAGCAATTCCAGCACGTCGTGGTGTAGTGCTGGAACAGCAACTCTGGCAAAATAGTAGCGGCTGGGAACATTCCATTTTGGGCAGAGGGTTGTCACAAATTCCAGAAAACCCACCCCTTCAACAAAAGAAAAAGGGAGAAGGCCCAGAGCTAACATTTTAGCAAGCTTAGCATTGTACAAACGTGCTATTGGGTGTTTGCTCTCGTACTTTCCCTCCTGCCTAAACATGCTAACAATGGTACGCTGCTTGGTATTTCTTTCAGTTATGCCCGATGCAGTACTTTGCGTCGCAGACTTTTCACCCGTACTCCTTGGTGTCTCCGGGTTACTCTTATTGTGGTGCCACTGAGATGTTGCTGATGCGGAGGATGTGGGATCTACCACTGCAGTGCTGGGGAGTCGGACAGGGGTACTTAGTGTGCCAGTACCAGATAGAATGTCTCCCTCTTCTTCCTGTTTGACCCGTGGACCTTCTACTGCTTCCCCACCAACATTAAAGGTTCCTGCTTTTATGATACGTAGGTGGTCCTCCCACTTGATTGCGTGGTGTTTTTTCATATGGGTCATTTGGCCTCCGGTACCATAGTTTATACCAAGCTTACCACGACTAACAGAGGAATGACAAATGGAGCATATAGCAATGTTCTCCTCATTTGCCCTAACTGTAAACAAGTCCCACACTGGGGAGCTTAACTTGTGTCTCCTGCTAGAGGTGCCACTTCCTTTTTTTTTTTTTTTTTTTTTTTTATTTGACAAGCAAGTCAAGGAGATTAATATATCCAAATACAAAATCAAAAAGATAAAATAAATCGAGTTCCATTTGGTGCAAGTTCATATTATAACAAACAAAAAAAGGAAAACACAGTCGAAAGTAAAAGAAATAATTCCTAGTCAGGACAAATCACTAATAATTAATAACATTGTAAACAGAAAAAAACCATACATGATTCGAATCATTACTGGCATTACAAAAAATTACCCCATATTTTGGTAAACTTTGTTTTAGCTTTGATTCCTCTATTCCTGGTAATCGCATATTCCTTAGTGTAAATTTCGTAAATCAATGTCCACAATTCGATTGAATGAGGAGCGTTCTGAGCAATCCAGGCCCTAGCTACCACCAGTCTAGCACAAGCCAATGTAATATTTAGCAGATCTTTATGAATAGAACTAACCGGGTATATGGACAATAGTACCGCAGCGGCATTTAATGAAAAATTAATCAGTTGGGGGCGCTAGAGGGCGCACTTGCTGAATGGCCGCACCTGCGTGAGGCTCCAGCAGCCCGGCATAACTATCCGGTTATTTATCCTCCTTTCCCTGCTCCCACCCGCCCGAAAATCCCCACGGGAGGGCGGCGGAAGCCACTGCACACTCGGTGCAACTTTGGTAGCTTTACCCCCTCGGAGTCCGGAGTTACAGCCTGCGGAGCCCCCCCGGCTGTCAAGTGACTGGACGCGTCGGAGCCTACAGACAGCTCTGGGACCTACGCAAGCCCGAGGCTCGCCACGAGGCAGGTGGGCCTCTAGAGCTCAGCGAGAGGCGCGGCCTGTACCGGCGGTGGGGCCGAGATCCGGTACGCACTACGGAGGTACGTGCAGTGCGCATTACTTGTGAAACGGGGGCGACGGAGGTGCGGTGCCCCCACTGGCTTCACCACACTGCGAGCCCCACCGCTACTGGGATAGGCGCGATCTATCGGCGCCATACTGGACTGGCGGCAGCCGCCTGTGGAAGACCTGGGGCTTCTGGCGACCTGGCCATTGACATAGCCTTTCACAGCCTGTGGGCCTGATCCTTGCCGCGACCCTGATGTGCTGGTGACCGACACAACTTAGTGCTCCTTGCTGAGACCTCGAGGCGCTACTTCTTGGACTGGTATTCTCGCGCCTTTACTTTGGAGAGCGATCTATTGCTGAACTATACGCTATCTCACAGTAGGCCTCCCTGCAGACCTCCCCTGCGCTTCCCCCGCTGCCGGACGCCTCCTTTGCTGCGAAGACGCCACTGCACAGCAATTAGTGGTGCCGAGATACTGCTCCCTTTACTTGCTTCTCTCTGGCTGCAGTGCAGATAGCGCCTAGACTCGGAAGCTTCATACCTCACATTGTCGGCATGGGGAAGCCGGACAATCGCCAACCCAAGCTGCAGTTTGAGCCTGCGTCGCAGAAGAAGACAACGCGACACACAGGGGACGCGATGCAGCCCCGGAGCCCGGTCACGGAGGCCTCGACATCGGCCCCACCGACCCCAGATATAGCCACCCTACTGCAGGAGATGCGACAGGGCTTTGCAACGGTGGTTGACAAAGTGGATGGCCTCTCATCTAGAATGGACGGGATAGTCCAAAAGATGGATGTGCATGAGGAGCGCATAACTGAGGTGGAACGCAGAGTATCAGAAAATGACGACACCACCGCGGCACATGACTCCCGCCTTGCTAGAATGGACAATGTGTTAAGAGTGATTGCCGCCAAGAATGAGGAGTTAGAGGCTAGAAGCCGGCGGAACAACGTCCGCGTCACGGGCATTCCGGAGTCGACCAACACGGGGAGGATGGAGTTGTACATAGAGAGATTACTTACAGCGGCAGTGGGGGCAGAAGCTCTCTCGAATCAATTTATAGTGGAACGCGCCCATCGCTCTCTTGGACCTCAGCCCAAACCTGGAGCCCCGCCACGACCCATAATCGCACGCCTGCTCAACTACCGGGATCGCGATGCGGCACTCCGAGCAGCCCGAGCAAACCAGAATCTGACATATGATGGTGTGCCTTTCTCCATTTACCCTGATTTTACCCCAGTGGTTCAAGAGCAACGGCGAAAGTTCCTTGCGGTCAAGAGGAAGCTTCGGGACCTGAACATTGACTATGCTCTCTTGTACCCGGCCAAGCTGCGGGTCACCCACCAGGGTACACAGCACTTCTTTCTCAACCCACAACAGGTCGAGGACTACCTTAAGACTTTGCCTAAACGACACAGGAAACCTGCGGACGCTGAAGACTTAAATAAATCTGGTCCCGAATAATTACTGGCTGGCTCCCTATGGTGCCTGATCCTGCACACGACTAGATCCTCCTCGCTCCCCTCTTAGCACAGGGGGTCACATCCTGCTCTGCGGTGGCGGCGGCTGCCCCCGGGGTGCCATGGACGGGTGTCGGACTGCAGGTGGTAATGTATGCCGGGCTCCCACCCCCCTTACTCCCTCTCTGCTCCGGATGGAGACCCTAAGGGTGGACTTGTACGGAGTGGGAGGACTGGGGGTGGTGGAATGTGCGCCTCAGATGACCCCTACTGGGTGTTCCCCAATGATATTGACTTTGTTTGTTGCTTGTTTATTGTTTCCTTGCATCGTTTTGGTAAATGGGTGGGGGGTGGGCCTGGGGTACTGGCGAGTTGGGGATGCTTCAGTGGGTGGGGGGTGGTGGACTGTTTATCTGATGGAATGGAAATGCACTGAGCATGGTATGGCTCCCTTTAGAAGAGCCGGAATGTCTCGCCCTATCTGGTTGACTACTGTGCACTTTTTTTCTTTCTTTGGGTTTGGTCCTTTTGTTGGGGCTCTTGGGGGGGCGGTGGGTGGGGGGGTGTGTCGGGGTTTCTGTTGGGGTTCTGGTTATAACATGTGCGTGCTGGGTTTTGAACTCACTCATCTGCCCTGTGGAGGGCTCCTTGGTTGTGGCTGGGGGATGGGGGGGCGGGATGGTTGTGATGTGCATTGGCTGTGGTTAACACGTGACACAGGTGATGGGGGCGCTCCCTCAGTGCTCCGCTCCCTGTTCCCTTTGGGTATCAGTGGGCCGGTTCGCCTAGGTAATGGCCTATTTATTGCTAATGGTGACTGGACCGTTTTACTTGCTTTAATCCTGTATTCATTGTTTCGCGCTTATACATGGGTGACACACGCTTAAATGTGATTACTTGGAATGTGAGGGGGCTGGGAGACCATAGGAAAAGACGTCAAGTATTGAGTTACCTTGATCGCCATAATGTCCACATTGCTTTCCTGCAGGAAACGCACTTTGCATCCCACAGGTCGCACGCCTTTGGAAGTAGGTGGGCCTCTCACGCGATCTTTGCTAATTACTCCTCCTATGCACGAGGTACGGCCATTCTGGTTAAGAAGTCTACCCCTTTTCGGCTTGCTGGATCCAGGGCTGACCCCCAGGGGCGGTATTGTTTATTATGGGGCAGACTGGGGCATATGACGGTGACACTAGCATGTTGTTATGGGCCTAACGTAGATGACCCACAGTTCTACACTGCTTTATGGGCTGCGATAGTGGAGACGGGACCACAACACCTCATATGGGGGGGAGATTTCAATACGACCCTGCACCCCCCTCTGGATAGGTCACACCCCGCCCCCCACCATTACACTAACGAGCGAGAAGTCCTTCGAGCTACCATGACCGGTAACAATCTCATAGACGCTTGGCGTTCACACTGCGGATCTAGAAGGGAAGGTACACATTTTACAGCGCAAGCTAAATCATGGGCGCGACTCGACTATTTCCTTCTGACCTCACATCTGTACACGGCGCTGATTCACGCGTCGCATCTCCCCAGGACATATTCCGACCACTCCCCCGTTCTTATTGCGTTGTCTGGCTCTGAACTGGGGCCCCCAGTGACGGCATGGCGTATGCAGCCCGCTATGTTATTGGATTCGGCCTTCCAGGAAGAACTCCGGGATGAATGTCTGGATTTCTTTAAACGCAATACGGACTCGGTCCAGGACGTTGAGACCATATGGGACGCCTTTAAGGCCACACTCCGGGGCTTATGTATTTCGAAGGGCTCGGGAGTGCTCAAGAGCATACTGAATAGATTACGCAGTCTAGAAGCTGATCTACGTAGTGCAGAAGACCACCTCCGAGCGGACCCTGATAATGCGACCCTCGCTACCATACGTGACAAACTGTCGGAATACTCCGAGGAGGCTGCTCGCGAGGTAAAGTTTAGGAACAAGTACTGGGTGGCCAGGCGCTATGGAGAGGGTGAGAGACCTGGGAAAGCCCTGGCGGCGACGGTTAGGCTAATGCGCTCGCCAACTGTTGTACTGGAACTTGACACGGCTGAGGGGCTGGTACTCAGGGACACCGCACAAATCCTGAACGAATTTGTGCGACACTATGGTGTGCTATACTCCTCTACCAAGACTGGCGAACTCACACTGGACGACTATTTAGCAGATGTCTCCTTGGGATGGTTGAGTGATGCACAGAGAGCCTTTTTGAGCGCTCCGTTTGAATTGGATGAGGTCAGGGAGGCTATCATGAGTATGAAGTCGGGCAAGGCCACCGGGCTGGATGGCTTCCCTATTGAATTCTACAAAACATTTATTGACTTCATGGCGCCAGTGCTACGGGAGGTTTATGAAGATGCGCTAGAGGTAGGTCATCTCCCTGCCTCATTGAGAATTGCCCTTATTACGTCCCTGCTCAAGCCAGGTAAACCCGCTGCCTGCTGCGACTCCTATAGACCGTTGTCCCTGTTGAATTGTGACGTGAAAATTCTTGCAAAATTGATTGCAACGAGCATCAGCCTCCTTCTGCCTGACCTGATACTACCGGACCAAGCCGGTTTTGTCCCTGGCAGGGCGACGTCACACAATCTTCGTACCTTTTTTCGGTCTATGACTCCATCCACGAAGACCTGCCAATGGCTGCCGTTTTTTTAGACGCCACCAAGGCATTTGACTCGCTCGAGTGGGACTATGTGTTCAAAGTTCTAGAGCGAATGGGATTTCCGCTTATATTTATTTCTTGGATTAGATTGTTATATGCGCATCCAGTGGCCAGGGTCCTCATCAATGGGAAATTGTCTTTGGACTTCCCGATCTCCAGAGGGACAAGGCAGGGGTGCCCCCTGTTCCCACTCCTCTTTGCTATAGCCACTGAACCCCTGGCTGCTAAGTTGAGGCAACATCATCAGGACAGTGCACTCCGCTGTTTTCAGAGACAAATACTCGTCTCTATGTATGCCGATGATATCACCCTTTATGTTCGCCACCCTAGCGACAACCTACATCCCATACTCCGGGAATTTATACGGTTTGGTGCCCTTTCGGGAGTCCAAATTAACTGGAGTAAGTCTTGTGTCTTTCCCCTTACGGCTTCAACGAGTCAATTTCCGCTAGAGTTCCCACTTGCCTGGTGTACAGGAGATTTTAAATACCTGGGTATACATGTGGAGAAGAGTAGAGAAGAGCTGATTCGTGCTAATTATGGCACTGTGATGGACAAGATAAGTGACAATATATCCAGATGGATATCACTCCCCCTTTCCATGGCCGGGCGGGCCTCATTGGTTAAGATGGTAATACTCCCTCAACTTTTGTACCTCTTTATGAACATTCCGTTTCATCCCGGACCCCATTTCTTTCGGCTACTCCGTTCGGAGTTGCTCCGACTGGTGTGGGGTGGGAAGACACCAAGACTCAGATGGGAGATCCTAATTCGGCCATTTTCGCAGGGAGGCTTCGAAATCCCTGACTTTGAGCTTTACTATCGGGCTGCTCAGGCCCACTACGCATACTTCTGGGTGCGTCAGCAGAGATATATGCCTCAATTGGCGGCTGAACAGTGGTTGGCCCACCCAACTCCCATTGAAGGCGCACTCTATTCCCAAGTTGAAGGCAGAGACAAGACTCCCACTACGGTGTCTAGCACGGTCACGGCATGGAAATCCATTACTATGCCGCTTGACCTACACTTCCTATATGCTCCGCTATTGCCACTGACCTACCACCCACAGCTCCCGCTCCTGCAGGAAGCTCGCTTTCAAAAATTGCTGAAAAGCATACATGTCACTACATGGGGGGACTTGTATCGTGATGGCACCTTCCGTACCAAGGACCAATTATATGAGAGCATTCAGCCAACATCCCTAGACCTGTTCTATTATATCAGGCTCAGACACGGGCTGCGAGCCATCACACCTGACTTCCCCTGTGAGCCCCCGGTGCTTCTTCCCCTACAAAACATGCTGCTCCACGAAAATCCCAATAAGCTGGTGTCCACACTCTATAAATCTGTCCGCGCTAACACGACCTACACTGCGCTGCCCGCTAGGCACAAATGGGATCAGGACTTAGCCTTGACTCTTACGGATGCACAATGGGAATTCTGCATGCAATAGACCGAGCGCATATCCTCCAATAGCCGTTATAGGATAATTCATTATAAATTCCTACACAGACTGTACCATACCCCAGCGCGCTTACACAGATTTCAGCTAAGGCCTACAGACGCGTGTGACAGGTGTGGGGATACTGGGGCTGACTTCCTTCACCTTGCATGGGGATGTGCCGAAGTGAGCAGATACTGGACCCAGGTATTTCAAGCAATGTCCAAAATGATACACGAGACGGTGGGTCCGTCCCCATTGTTGGCCCTTCTGGGGTATGTTGCACCACTCCAGGCGGCTCACCGCAAATTTGTGGCGCTGGCTATGCTTCTGGCTAAACGCAGGGTGGCCTGTAGATGGGGGAGAGGAAGAGCGCCCAAGTTTAAGGATTGGATGAACGACATGGTATACTGTCAGGAACAATTGCATACTTACTCCGAGCTGTTGCCACCTACTTCTAGGCCTACTGATATTTGGGCCCCGTTACAATGTTATTTGTTAACTGACCCACTGGAAGATGACAGCGCTTGAGGTTGGGATAGTGGGACACTACGGTGCCGCTTCCTGGTCCTGAATTTAAAGTCCTGGGCTTACATGTCTGGCTGGATGTACTAGCTTCTCCCCCCATCCCTCCCTCCCCCCCCTACCTCCCTCTCCCCTGCCTCCCCATTTCTAGGCTCTTAGTGGTTTGCTCTCACTCCCATGATGCCGCTCAGGCGATTACCGGTCTACCACCTATGACACAGACGCCCGCCATTACTTCCATTAGGGGCTTATGACTTTGCCAGCTGCGTCCCTCCCGCGGCCTGATATACCCGCTCATGCGCGCGGCATGACACTGCACATGTTGATGTTGACGTTCAATACATAAAAATGCAAGACGCATTGATTTCACTGTATAGAAGCTGCACTTGTCACTTGGATGCTATTGATTGACGCGATTACGTTCGCTCCGATGTACTTCTGTCATTCTTTGTAATGTATATATGCATTGATAGCGGCCAGCCTCCGGGTTGTTGGCGAGACGCTGTGTACTCCTGACAGTGCTTAATAAAAGTTTTGCACCAAAAAAAAAAAAACAAAAAAAAAAATTAATCTGTTGGTTTTGGGTTAAAATATTTTCTGTGTCGAGCCAAAATTTCGCTAATGATGGGCACGAGTAAATCATATGTATAAGGTCTGCTGCCACCAGACCGCATTTAGGACATTTAGTACGATCAATATTAAAAAAATTTAGTGCCCATTTTGACATTTTTAATGGAGTATAGTACAATTGACTGATCGTCCTGTAAGATTGGAGTTTCAAACTGTAGGACTGGACGGCTTTACTGATATTGACTAAGGCAACGGAGATGTTCTGGTTTGTCACGTTAGATCCTAAGCTAACAGTCCATTTTAGTGCCAATTTAGGAGCTTCGTCAAAGCTATTTTGACAGAGACACTTGTATCCCAAACTAATTAATGATTTCCTATGCACAGAATAAAAACAATTCCATATATCTGAGCTGGTAATTTCTACCAGATTCATTTTACGTATTAGGTAATCCTTAACTTGAATGTATTTATATCTCATTTTTTCGGGCAATTTATTCAAAAGTTGCAATGTTGGAAATTGTAGAAAACCGTCCCTACCGTAGAGATCCCCTAGTGTCTCAATACCATAGTTAGCCCGTTCGCGCCCAGTTTTATCTCTAAAAATATCTGGAAGCCCGGGATTGTCCCATATTGGCAGCTCTTTGTGGAAAAACGAAGTATTGCACTTAGTCAGCATCTGTTTCCATATAAATACAGCATCTCTCCCGGTCTTAAATTTTACACGTTTTAAGTAATTTGGGTCTTGTACATTTGCCAGGAATTGGTTTAGAGTGACCACCGAGCATGAATTGGTGGAAAAATATCGATTATTTGCGACGAATAGGCTATGAAGCCGACCTAAGAAAGACGCAAAAAAATAGGCTTTGAAATCAGGGAAGTTTAAACCTCCCTTTTCAAGTGGGAGTTTTAAGATAGTCATAGACCTACGAGCCTTCTTATAGCCCCAAATGAAACTGCTTAGAATGCCGTCCAATTTTTTAAAGAATAAGTTATTAACGCTGCAAGGTATAGAACGGAACAGATATAAAAACTTGGGCAGTATGTTCATCTTAATCAAGTTCATTCGACCTATGAGGTTTAATGGGATCTTGTGCCATTTTCTCAGAAGATTAGACACTTCTCTTAATAACGGATCATAATTTAAAGAATTCATATCAGCAATATTTGATGATATCTTTACCCCTAGATATACTGCAGATTGACAGAGTCCTTGCACTGGTAGGTTAGTCTGATAATTCATAATGACTTGTGTTTTGTTTATATTTAATTTGTAGCCGGAAATAGTCCCAAAATATTTAGCTTCTATCGTTATCCCCATTAATGCATCCACAACATTGGTGGTATAGATAGCTAAATCGTCTGCATAAGCGGTGATTTTTAGAGTTTTACCTTCATGCAAAATAGGGGCAATCTTAGTTTGAGCTTCCAAGGCGCTAATAAATGGCTCCATAGAGAGAGCGAAAAGCAGGGGTGATAACGGGCATCCCTGCCGCGTCCCCCACAGAATTGAGAAAGTTGATGAGAGTGCCCCAGCATAGCTAATTTTAGCATTAGGGTCCTTATATAATGTCTGTATGCTTCTCCAAAACGCCCTCTGTACCCGAATTGTCTTAGGACTCCCCACAGATAGTCCCACCCCACTCGGTCGAACGCCTTCTCCGCGTCTAAAAGTATCATACCGAGTGGGGTGAGATTAGTTGTAGCCACATCGAAAGCAGTAATAGCCATGTTGACATGTGTGGTGGTATCCCTCCCAACAACAAAACCATGTTGTTGATCGTTTACTAATCGGGGCATAAGAGGAGCTAATCGGGTTGCTAAGAGTTTAGAATAAACTTTAGCATCAGTATGTATCAGAGAAATAGGTCTGTAAGACCCACACTCCACAGAAGAGTGTGTAATAATTTCGTCCGAAGCCCAAGCCAAATCTATTCGTGAGCACCGTTTATGGGGTGGGGAGTAATAAGTATATCCTGGTATATCTGGAAACAGATTTCTCCATACGTCTTTAACATTGTGTATCCTTGCTAATTCTAAGATTGCCGCCCTAGTTTTACGCATGCGTCGAGATATACATTTCTTTGTAACATCCTGATCATAGTCTAACACACAATTAAAATCTCCCATCAGAATAAGTTCCCCCTCCCATGCAAGTAATTTTGCAGATTTTTTTAAGGTGCCCCCTTCTGTAGGAATAGTGGGAGTAGTTCCTGGAGAACACATAACAGTATTCTTAATGGCCCCTCGAGGTTGCATCCACTTGAGCAAAGGTGTTAGGTCTCTAATGGATTTTCCTGCTGCGTTTATTGGTACTAATGTAGAAGCTACCATTATAGGTTTCAGTTTTCTCCCCCCTTTCTTTGCTTTGTTTTTTTTCCTACCCCATTTCTTAAAGCCCGAGGGGTTATTGTCTTTAGCTTCAAGTATAGCATGTTCTTGCTTTTCAAGCTCTCCTTCTTCCTCGGGAAGCTCCTCATACTCATACTCATCGTTCGAGTCATTATCCATCATCTCTTCTGACGCCACAGCACACTCTCCATCTAATCTCTGCCCGCCTAGACTCTGATCTAATGGCGTGGCTGTACAATTGAAGATACTAGTGCTGGCAAGGAGATGCTGATATTTTCAGTTGTTAGTTCCGTTGGAGCAACTGCCGCTACTGCTGCCCCCATCCCTACCCTCACCAGAGTAAGTTCCTTAATTGACCTTGCGTTATTGTCTTTATCAGATTCAATAGAGTAGGAAGGTGCATAAGGTTGTGGAAATAGAGATGGAAATGGAGATGGGGATAGAAGGGCAGGATTTACAAGGGATATTTCAGGCTCTTCATCTGGTTTATCTTCCTGTATCACCAATATTCTGTTTTCTCCACTGTTCCCCCCGGTGTTCTCATATGCTCTGAGACCACCTCGGCACCAGTCCCCATAAGCTTACCAGATTCTATCTCTGCAGCAGAGGCAGGGCTACCCTTGACTTCTAAGCCCATAGCTTTCGTTGTAACTATCCCCACTTCCAATGCCGGATGAACTGGAGGTTGTGTGTTGAATTTCACTCTGTGGCTGCGCAGTAGTACCACTACCTACTTCTGCTGAGGTGGAACTTGTGCTGGATGTAGGACGCTGCCGGCTCTGTGCAAATGTAAAAATGGAAGCTAGAGGTAGTTTTGGTGTGGCCTGTGTTGGTGGTATGCGTGCTACATCCCTAGTCGCAGCCATTCTCGCTAGGGTTAAAATGTTGGTCTCCATGTCCTCAGGGCCAGGAGTAATGCTTGTGATGACTGGGTCTGACTCGTCATCACCATCATTATCCGGCTGTTCAACATCACACTACATAAGTGGTAGGCTTCCTGGAACCTTCCTATTCCCTAGCCTGGTCTTCTTGGGATGTCTCTCCCTCTCATGCTCAGATTGTTGTGGCTCCCAATTGAGATCAAGATCATCAGAAGGGATGCTTGGCGGAGAACTCGATGGACTAACGCTCCTTTTCCTTGGTGGGGATTTGGAAAACAATAGATCTCCTGCATGAGGTGTTTCCTCTTCTTGCTCTGCATCAGGCTCAATTTCCTGAACTGCCCCGACTTCGGGAGGAACAACAACTACTATTGCCGGTGGTGGTTCTTGAACAACAACTATTGCAGGCGGTGGTTGTGGTTGTTGTTTTCGGTGAACATCTACTATTGCAGGCGGTGGTTGTGGAACAACTACTATTGCAGGCGGTGGATGTGGTTGTTCTTTTCGTTGAGCATCTACTATTGCGGGTGGTGGTTGTTGAACAACTACTATTACGGGCGGTGGCTCAGGTTGAACATCTACTATTGCTGACGGTGGTTGTTATTCACCACTTTTCTGCTGTGTTCCCTCTTGCGTGGAATGTGTACTACTTTGAGATAGCGATAAGTTCAGGTCAGGCTCAGTATCACTGCTTTCCACCATTAGGCTGACTACCTCTTCCCCACTCATCTGCTTGGGCCTGGGTTGGTGGCTTGGGCCCATTGATGCAGAGGTGCTGGCCCCAGCGTGGACCCCGGTCACTGCTGCTGCAGGCGTACTTTTTTTTCTCCCAAAAAAGGTTTTCGGGTCAACACCAGACTTAAGTGTCACTTCCTTCTTCTGTTCTTCCTTCTTCTTCTCAGCAACTTTCTTGGTCTTGGAAGACCTGGTACCTGCTTTCTTTGGGCCCATCTTCCTCAGATGTCAGCAGCAGCACTCAGTTGCACAAGTTGCTGAGAATGATGTCTGGTCAGGTTAGTCACACCACACGTGACGTAGTACAGAAGGACGTCCGTCTGGCAGTAGAACAGGCGATGAATGATGACAGACTCCTCCTCTTCAGTCTTTTGTGCACCTACAAGCAAAGAAGGCAGAACAACATCAGTTGAATGTGGATTTTTGTTAGCTTTAATTTTAATTACTACTAGAAGTATTAGTACCTCAGTAAGAGTAAGAATAGCAAAGAACTAAAATGCAAATGTAGTGGAAGTGGAACTTGTTTATCCTTAATTTGTGCATCATTTCGGATGGATGCAGCATCAGTGACCTGCAGCAGATAGCAATTGGGATGTGAATAGTAGTAAGCCAACAGGAACAATTGGCAAGACACAGGCCAATTTGTCAAAAACAAAACAGCACACTACTACTACCGCCACAGCTCCACATGGGCACTATCATCACAGGTACATGGGTAAAGGCCAGAAAACAATAAACTCAAGCATGCCTATATCCCTATATGGCCAGAAAAAGGAGGATGCCTGTTACACATCACAGCTTAATGCAAAAAAGAAAATCCCCATGGCTAAAAGGTTTGAAAGTTACACAACAACACAAACTACAAAGGCATTTACCGTTTACACCCAAACAGTTAACTACACCCCAAACACCACATTTGAAAATGCCCCATGCCCCATGCCCTAAATGATGTTAAATTCAACAGACAAAATGGAAACCGCTACATCAAGCATCCCTGCTGACTACCTCTGGGACTCTAGGCCTACTGGCAGAAAAAATCACACGTTTGTAGGCCTGTGGCAAAAAAACTAAAGCACGATGGAAGGTCACACAAATGGCCGCCCCCACATGGCCTGGCCACCCCCAAAAACATGAAAAGAAAGAGAAGACAGACAATACATGCCTATGGCAAAAGGACAATGCTTGGCTTGACAAAATGTCCGCCAAGCCGCCAACATGGTCAGGCCACCCTCAAACAACAAAGTACAAAGAGGACAGAAACAGTAAGTGATCCATGCTCCAAAAACTACAAGCAAATGACAACCTGAGGAGTTTCTTTAGCAAAATGAACAGCATCTACATTTTCGGGAAGGTTTTAGGCAACTCGAGAGATATTGCTCGCGAGAATGCAAATTCGGCGTATTCGGCAGCGCGAACTGTACAAAACGTCATTATCGCGTGCCCGAGCACGCACATTGAGCGCACGAAGAAGACAAAAACTGTAAGGTCGTGTTGTAGCACTGGGCAAAGTTACCAAAACTACGCGAGCTGAATTCTAGGGTTACCTAGTGCGCAGAAAAAGCCATATTATTCAACACACACCCAAAACCTGCAATTCAACACCCAAAACACATTTTGCTAATTAATCCAAAGCCATCCATGACCTACATGATGTTGCACTTACAACTTAAACACCCCAATAACAGTTGAACAACTTTCATGCACCCATGATGAGGACTCTAGTAGTACCCTTGGGCCTACTGGCAGAGTAGGCCACAAGCTTGGAGGCCTATGGCAAAAACACAGTGGCTACAAACACAAAATGGCCGCCACCACCTGGCCAAGCCACCCACAGAAAGTAAATGAACTCAAGCAGGCCTACACTAACTACATGAACTACTAGGGTTACCTAATTTTACTAAAAAATAAATAAATTCCACTACAACAGAGTATGCAATTAAATCCAATGCCACCCATGATGTTTTACAGACACCACAGAAACATGGGTGGACCCTTGGGTACCTCTAGGCCTACTGGATGAAATTTCAAACACATACAACTTGGCCCCTCAGGAAATACAGGCCTCCCTCATAATAATTTTTAAGAAAGATTGAGAAGCACAGAAAACTGTAGTTAAAAAAAAACCAAACCAAACAAACATTTACAGTATACCAATTCTCAATTCTCAAACTTACTTGTAAAAGAAAAGTTCAAATCCAAAATTCCTCAAAAAATCCAATTAAATGCTATGATGCTGCAGACATACACAAAGAGTGATCCTTCCAGCTCCAAATCCAAATGAAAGTGAACACCACATGGACAAAGCACTGGGAGGAGCCTGGTGGACAGGAACAGGAAGTTGGAGACTCAGGGGCACTTCTTTTCTCTTGAAAAAAAGAGTAGAAACAAAAAGAGGACTCCTAGCCCAATAAAATACAGCCAAATCACAATCTGAGGGGTTAAATGAACATTTTTGAGAAGATTTTAACATGCTCGAGAGATATTCTGTGCCAGATTGCAGTTTCTGCGTGTTCGGAAACGCGATCTTACCAACATGGCGCTGCAAGAAGGATCGCGCGTCCTAATGACATGTTCGCGCGTCCGAATGACGTTATCGCGCTCTCACAGTCGCATGGGATTGTGCGGCCGGATTCCAAACATCGCAGCAAACGCGACTGGGAGAGAAAAGCGAGAAAGCGAACACAGAACCACGGTAAGGCATTACCGCGCACGCGAGAATGCTATTGAGCGCGTGAGGAAGAAAAACTACTATACTACGCTGTAGATTGCGAAGTAGTCGACAACTTCGCGCTCGCTGTGAAGTTGCCGAAAATTCACAAACTCCGCGAACAGAGTGTAGTTTAACGCCCAGGGTTATTGATTTGTCCCCCTCTGCATGCATCCTTGCTCTGTAACTCTCATAATCAAAGGAGCGCAATCTCTCCTATGCCACCACTGTCTCTCTAGCCTCCGATATCTCAGTCTGCACCCCCGTTTTTCTAGATCGGTCTCTCTCCGCGTTCCGCAGCCGACCTTCTGCCTTCTCCAGGTCAATCAATATCGTCTTCCTTACTCCCACAGCTTTGCTAATACAGATGCCCCGGACCACAACCTTAAACGCATCCCACTCAATTGCCGCTGACGTCGCCGTCATGAAAATCAGTCATCTGTTCCGCCACCGACTTTTGAGCCAGTTCCAGGACTTCTATGGCTGTCTCTGTTTGTTTTACCCTATCGGCCAATTTGGCATGGTCCGCTCGGAGCAGTCCTAAGCCGTGCGTCACATGCGCAATATCCAGCTGCAGGGCCTCCCTAGTGTCTGTTATGGCTTTTAGTTTTTGATCGACCTGTTGCTGGAGCATCCCCTCTGGACGTTGTTGCACACCCTCTCATGCCTCCATAGTGGCCGTGTCCTCTTCCTGCTCCACTGGTGCTCCTGCCTGTTACCCTCTCGGGTTCCCTATGTTCCCCCAGGTCTAAAGTTCTGCCAAGCCGCCAGTTATTGTTCTATAAGTCGCAGTCTCTCTGTGAGTTCCCTCTGTGCTGCCATGTCTCGGGTGGTGTAGACGCCCTCACTTTGTTGCTCTGCGCCCTCTTTTGGAGTCGCACACTACGTCAGGGTCGTACTCCAAACTCGGCTCCGCTACACCACAGTCTCAGCCCTCCAAGTGGACCTCTATCCAGCTGAGCATCGAAGGCTCTATCCCATCACTTGGACCCACTCCAGGCCAGCGGTCAACAGCCGTGGCTTCTCTTTCGTTGTCTTCACCCACGGGCCCCCGCATCATGGTTCTGAAATGCTAGGCTCCATCTCCATCTCAATGCCCATTCCTCGCGAGCCCACCACACAAACGCTTATCCGTGCCAGGTGCGTGAGTGCTTCCCCAGCCCTGCTGGTTCTCCAGTTACTCTGCCCTTTTTGCCTCTTGCCAAGGTCACCCACCGGTGGCTCCAGTCATTTGTTCTTCCAGCCACTTGTTGTCTCTTCACCCCGCCAGGCATCTCCAACTGGCCAAGTGTCCACTCCTCCTCAGTCCTCCAGGAGCAGTTGCACAGGCTGTGGGCTCCCAAGAGGGGGGTCATCAATATGCTCGCCAGATCCACTCGGTAACCAGACCTCTCCCGCTGCGGGGGCATCCCCCGCCGTGACGGCAACGTCCTCAGCAGTTCCTCTGCCCCACAGTTAATCTTCCAATGCAGGCAATTTGCCTACCTCACCACAACTGCTTTAAGGCTGGTACCACCTACATAGCTCTCTCCCAGGGCCGTTGCACTGCCCCAGCTCTCCTCAGCTTCTGTCAGCCGCCATCTTTGTGTGTGCCTGTGACCCCATGTCTCCAGATCCTGTCCAGCCCTGCTGGGCTTTGCCATCTACTTCAGCAACCACTACCCCTTGCAACTTGCAACATCCGGGCCACTCTGTTGTATAGCGAACGGGTCCCGCCAGCAAGCGGCACTAACTGTACACTCCACTGTAGGTTCCAGCCCGCAGCTCAACTCAATCCCTCCAGCGCCCGATTTCCCCTCCACCTATGGGGTCGCCGCAGATTAACCAGGCAGTCGGGGCTTCTTCAGCATCTCTAGCGCTACAATCTGACCACCTGTGGGGCCAATCCTCCCCTCACAGCGCCGTCGCGTTCCTCCAAGCCACTGCAAGGCTGCTGATTCCATCCTCAGGGAGGAGTTAAGGGGTGTCCGCCTCTATGTGTGCCTCGCTCCCATTCGTGTGACAGCA
Organism: Lissotriton helveticus; assembly: GCF_964261635.1. Lineage (NCBI taxonomy): Eukaryota > Metazoa > Chordata > Amphibia > Caudata > Salamandridae > Lissotriton > Lissotriton helveticus. The sequence continues at coordinate 1,830,595,905 of NC_136068.1, read as the reverse complement.
CAGCCTACTTCCACCAACCTCCAGCAGGTGCCCCTGTCTCTTCGGCAGCAGTGCAGTCCCCAGGACCCGCTCGCAGCTTCAGCCCTCCACCGCCATGAAGTCCTATCGGGTCGCTCCTGCCTCCATTTTATGTCCCCTCAGGTGCCGGAGCTGTCACTGCGCTGAGCTCTGTACGGGCTGATATCCCCAGTCTCCCTCAGTGACACTCATCCTGTGCCTCCGTGGGTGGCGTCCTTTTCCTCTGGCCGTCCCTGCCTGTTTCCACAAGTCGAGCCACCCTCATGCCACCATTTTGTGTCCACGACTCAGCTCCTCTTTCATCCTGCAATTTTTCCGACCACGTCGCTTCCAGTCTCACCTTCCTGGCTACTGGTGCCTTTAAGCCTTCTCCTCCTACGCCCCAGGAGTTCGGAGGCTTCTTATGATGTCCCTAAACAGGATAAAAGACGGGGTCGGCGCGGAACTCTGTGCTCACGCATCCGCACTCTTCCGCCTCGTGGCCACGCACCTCGCTGCCTTCGATATGGTCAAACATGACAAGCAGTGTATCGTCAGGATCACCGCTGGACCCCATGCCTCACAAGATCTGGAAGGCCTTTCAAGATGAGCTTTTCCCTCCGCTGCATTCCATCTGCTGTCAATCGTTGACCACAGCGTCAGTTCCAGACAGCTGGAAGTTGGCCATTGTAACACCTCTGTTGAAAAAGGCTTCTCTGGACCCTCTTTGTGCGGCCAATTATAGGCCAATCTCGCTATTACCATTTGCGATTAAAGTCCTTGAAAGATGGGTCACAAGAGCCTTATCCAACTTCCTAGAAACAAATCTGTGTCTGGATGCTGTACAATATGGCTTTAGGCCAGCGCACGGCACCGAAACGGCCTTGGTCACCGTGTTGGACGATCTGCGAACGCGAGTCGACAAGGGCAAGTCTGCATTCTTGGTGCTACTTGACATGTCGGCCGCGTTCGACACGGTGGACCATGAAGTTCTACTTGGCCGTCTTCGGAGTGCGGGAGTGTGCGGCCTGGCCCTAGACTGGCTCACGTCCTACTTGGACAACCGACAACAAGCCGTGGCATTACCACCTTTTCGATCAGCCACTAGGCGGGTGAAACAGGGAGTCCCTCAAGGATCGGCAATTAGCCCGATCCTATTTAATATATATCTCCGTCCCTTGATAGCACTGATAAAGTCATTCGGCATATCTGTTGTCAACTATGCCGATGACACTCAGTTGATTTTTTCATTTGAGGGTTCAGAGGCTATTTCAAGGGATGTCTTTCACCGTTGTATGGCAGCCACAGCAGCATGGCTGCGAGCCAATGCGTTGCAATTCAACGGATCAAAAACGGAGGTACTCCACTGCTCCTTGGACCGAACTCCCCGTACACTACCGGCAGATTTCTGGCCAGTGTCCATCCCGGGATCGGTGGAGGCGGCAGAGTCAGCTCGCAATCTGGGAGTTCTATTTGAACCCAATTTGCAGCTTGATGCCTCCGTAAACAAAACGGCAGCAACATGCATGGGTCTGCTCCGTGTTCTACGGAAAATCCTGCCACTTCTTCCACGGGGATCCAGAGCTGAGGTAGTGCGTAGTTCCATCCTCAGTAGGATTGACTACTGTAACGCACTACTTTTGGGTGCTCCGAAGATTCTGATCCTAAAGCTTCAAAGGATACAGAATATGGCCGCCAAATTGGCCTTGTCTCGACCTCGGTCCGCCTCTTCATCGGCAGCTTTGGCCGATCTACACTGGCTTCCAGTCCAGCAGAGAATTGCGTTTAAGGCTCTCTGCCTTGTCTTTAGGGCCCTGCATGGACTGGGACCAATACCTCTTCAGACTCTCTTCCTCTGGTATCAGGCAGCCAGACCTCTGAGATCATCTTCGGCGTTCTTGGTAAAAGTTCCTAAAATTAATAGAACGAGAATGGGTGGTCGCGCTTTCAGTTTTGCGGCTGCCACGCTGTGGAACACTCTCCCCCTGGCATTAAGGAGCTGTCCTGATCTGCTCACTTTTAAAAAGAGCCTTAAAACCTACCTGTTTCCCAGAGTAATGTAGCTGTTTTGATAGATGTACGTTTCGGTCTCAGCGCCAGGATACCCTTGGGGGTGGCAGTTGCGCTTAATAAGCAATAAATACATACATACATGATGGTCTACTAAAACTACTGGAACAAAGGATGGGCGTATAAGGGCTCGTATTGCAATGGTTTTCCTCATTCCTCCAAAACAGCTCCCTGAGAGCCAAAATTAACCAATCTCTGTCTAAGCCCCCCACAATCACTATGGGCGTTCCACAAGGATCTGCTCCCCCCACTCTTTTCATCTTATTCCTGCAACCACTAGCAAACCAGTTAAAATCTGCTAACATCCATTATCATATGTATGCTGATGACACTCAGCTGTAGCTCAAAATCGCCTCCCCCGAGGACATTATATCCCTCAATTTCAAATTGCAAAACACACATGCATGGCTCATGAATAACAGGAAGGCCAGTGTCCATGGCACAGGGGAGACTCCAACACAGCAGAGCACCGGGGCCAGTGTCCATGGCACAGGTGAGAGTACACGACAGCAAAGCAACAGGGCCAGTCTCCATGGCACAGGTGAGAGTACTACAAAAGCAACAATTGATGGACAGAATGCAGAACAATGTCATACATTCACCCCAGTACAGAGATCTGGGCCTAAATCCATCGTTTTTTTGCACTCCACACCATCCCAGGTCAGACATGGCTGTATGCAAATCAGCCTTGACCCTGTGACTCATGGGAACAGTCCAGCCCGAACTGCCAAGCCATGTCTTTCCTGGACCGGAATCAAGCATCCAAGGACCGGTTTCTGGCTATCAGCCTTCATCAGCCTGGATAGCTTGACTCCAGTGGTGTGGAGAGCATGGGACTCACGTCTGAGCATACCCATCCCACTCGGGTGACAAATGCAAAAACAACAATTGATGGACAGAATTCAGAACAATGTCATACATTCACCCCAGTACAGAGATCTGGGCCTAAATCCATCGTTTTTTTGCACTCCACACCACCCCAGGTCAGACATGGCTATATGCAAATCAGCCTTGACCCTGTGCCTCATGGGAGCAGTCCAGCCCGAACTGCCAAGCCATGTCTTTCCTGGACCGGAATCAGGCATCCAAGGACCAGTTTCTGGCTATCAGCCTTCATCAGCCTGGATAGCTTGACTTCAGTGGTGTGGAGAGCATGGGACTCACGTCTGAGCATACCCATCCCACTCGGAGTGACAAATGCTAAAACAATAATTGATGGACAGATAGCAGAACAATGTCATACATTCACCCCAGTACAGAGATCTGGGCCTATATCCATCGTTTTTTTGCACTCCACACCACCCCAGGTCAGACATGGCTATATGCAAATCAGCCGTGACCCTGTGCCTCATGGGAACAGTCCTGCCCGAACTGCCAAGCCATGTCTTTCCTGGACCGGAATCAAGCATCCAAGGACCGGTTTCTGGCTATCAGCCTTCATCAGCCTGGATAGCTTGACTCCAGTGGTGTGGAGAGCATGGGACTCACGTCTGAGCATACCCATCCCACTCGGGGTGACAAATGCAAAAACAACAATTGATGGACAGAATGCAGAACAATGTCATACATTCACCCCAGTACAGAGATCTGGGCCTAAATCCATCGTTTTTTTGCACTCCACACCACCCCAGGTCAGACATGGTGGGAGTGCCACAGGGATCAGTTCTTAGTCCCACTTTATTTAACGTCTATCTCTCCCCCTTGGCTGAACTAGTGGAGACCTTTGGCGCGCGTATCGTGTCCTATGCGGACGATACGCAGCTGCTTTTTACCTGCGATAAGAACTCTGATTTCGCAGGTGACTCTATCAAAAGCTGTTTTATAGGCAGTCTTTTCCTGGTTTCAGTTGAATCAGCTCAAATGTAATTCAAACACGTCTGAAATTATATTTTTTGGCTGCTCTCTTGACACCCAATGGAAATCCTGGTGGCCGGCAGATATGCATCCCCCTTCCTCCCCCACTGCGATCGCTAAGAATCTGGGTGTCAAATTTGACAACGGTCTTACCTTTAAACCCCAGATCCTTGCCCTAGTCGGCCAATGTTTTGGCTTGCTACGTACACTCAGGAAATTCCTACCACTACTGTCTCAGGTTCATAGGAGAATCACTGTTCAAGCAATGATTGGATCCAGGCTCGACTACGCCAATGTGCTCTATTTGGGTCTCCCAGAGTACCTCCTATGTCGCTTACAGACTGTCCAAAATTCCGCCGCAAGGGCCGTTTTTGGCCTAAGCCACAGATCTCACACCTCGTCCCTCCTTGAGGCACTTCACTGGCTACCGATAAGGAAACGTATCATCTTCAAGACTTTGACCTTAACCTTTAAGTCCTTGCACGGTACTGGTGCAGTCTACCTCAGGAAACAAATTCAGTTTTATCATCCTACCAGATCGTTACGGTCAGCCACTCAAGCTCTTGCTGTTGTTCCATCTGTAAAGCACTCGCGCATTGGAGGTCTCTCCTACAGAGCCTGTGCCCCGCAGCTTTGGAATAAGCTCCCCCTCTCTCTGAGAAAAGCTGAGAACCTCCTGTCCTTCAGGAAAAGCCTCTAGTGCGCTCGTTCTTTGCTCTGCTTCTCTCTACAGATCTGTACAGCTCCGGAACACTCTGCCTGAGTAGCCGCGCGCTATATAAATCACCAATTAACATAACATAACATAACATGGCTATATGCAAATTAGCCTTGACCCTGTACCTCATGGGAACAGTCCAGCCCGAACTGCCAAGCCATGTCTTTCCTGGACCGGAATCAAGCATCCAAGAACCGGTTTCTGGCTATCAGCCTTCATCAGCCTGGATAGCTTGACTTCAGTGGTGTGGAGAGCATGGGACTCAAGTGTGAGCATACCCATCCCACTCGGGGTGACAAATGCAAAAACAACAATTGATGGACAGAATGCAGAACAATGTCATACATTCACCCCAGTACAGAGATCTGGGCCTAAATCCATCGTTTTTTTGCACTCCACACCACCCCAGGTAAGACATGGCTATATGCAAATCAGCCTTGACCCTGTGCCTCATGGGAACAGTCCAGCCCGAACTGCCAAGCCATGTCTTTCCTGGACCGGAATCAAGCATCCAAGGACCGGTTTCTGGCTATCAGCCTTCATCAGCCTGGATAGCTTGCCTCCAGTGGTGTGGAGAGCATGGGACTCACGTCTTAGCATACCCATCCCACTCGGGGTGACAAATGCAAAAACAACAATTGATGGACAGAATGCAGAACAATGTCATACATTCACCCCAGTACAGAGATCTGGGCCTAAATCCATCGTTTTTTTGCACTCCACACCACCCCAGGTCAGACATGGCTATATGCAAATCAGCCTTGACCCTGTGCCTCATGGGAACAGTCCAGCCCGAACTGCCAAGCCATGTCTTTCCTGGACCGGAATAAAGCATCCAAGGACCGGTTTCTGGCTATCAGCCTTCATCAGCCTGGATAGCTTGACTCCGTCCATCACCACCTTTGGTTTTTCTTTGTTCGCCCTAAGTTGGCAGGGTATGCTCAGACGTGAGTCCCTTGCTCACTTTGCCACTGGAGTCAAGCAAGCCCGGCTGAAGACGGCTGTAATGCCAGAAACCGGTCCTGGGAAGCTTGATTCCGGTCCAGGAAAGACATGGCTTGGCAGTTCGGGCTGGACTGTTACCATGAGGCACAGGGTCAGACTGATTTGCATATGGCCATGTCTGAACTGGGGTGGCTTAGTGAGCTAAAGAACGGCGATGGATTAAACCCAGATCAGTTGACTGGGGGTGAGTGTTTCTATTGTCAACACTCCGTCCATCACCACCTTTGGTTTTTCTTTGTTCGCCCTAAGTTGGCAGGGTATGCTCAGACGTGAGTCCCTTGCTCACTTTGCCACTGGAGTCAAGCAAGCCCGGTTGAAGACGGTTGTAATGCCAGCAACCGGTCCTGGGAAGCTTGATTCCGGTCCAGGAAAAACATGGCTTGGCAGTTCGGGCTGGACTGTTCCCATGAGGCACAGGGTCAGACTGATTTGCATATGGCCATGTCTGAACTGGGATGGCGGAGTGAGCTAAAGAAAGGTGATGGATTAAACCCAGATCAGTGTACTGGGGGTGAGTGTTTGTATTGTCAACACTCCGTCCATTACCACCTTTGGTTTTTCTTTGTTCGGCCTAAGTTGGCAGGGTATGCTCAGACGTGAGTCCCTTGCTCACTTTGCCACTGGAGTCAAGCAAGCCCGGCTGAAGACGGCTGTAATGCCAGAAACCGGTCCTGGGAAGCTTGATTCCGGTCCAGGAAAGACATGGCTTGGCAGTTCGGGCTGGACTGTTCCCATGAGGCACAGGGTCAGACTGATTTGCATATGGCCATGTCTGAACTGGGGTGGCGGAGTGAGCTAAGGAACGGCGATGGATTAAACCCAGATCAGTTGACTGGGGGTGAGTGTTTGTATTGTCAACACTCCGTCCATCACCACCTTTGGTTTTTCTTTGTTCGCCCTAAGTTGGCAGGGTATGCTCAGACGTGAGTCCCTTGCTCACTTTGCCACTGGAGTCAAGCAAGCCCGGCTGAAGACGGCTGTAATGCCAGAAACCGGTCCTGGGAAGCTTGATTCCGGTCCATGAAAGACATGGCTTGGCAGTTCGGGCTGGACTGTTCCCATGAGGCACACGGTCAGACTGATTTGCATATGGCCGTGTCTGAACTGGGGTGGCGGAGTGAGCTAAAAAACGGCGATGGATTAAACCCAGATCAGTTGACTGGGGGTGAGTGTTTGTATTGTCAACACTCCGTCCATCACCACCTTTGGTTTTTCTTTGTTCGCCCTAAGTTGGCAGGGTATGCTCAGACGTGAGTCCCTTGCTCACTTTGCCACTGGAGTCAAGCAAGCCCGGCTGAAGACGGCTGTAATGCCAGAAACCGGTCCTGGGAAGCTTGATTCCGGTCCAGGAAAGACATGGCTTGGCAGTTCGGGCTGGACTGTTCCCATGAGGCACAGGGTCAGACTGATTTGCATATGGCCATGTCTGAACTGGGGTGGCGGAGTGAGCTAAAGTACGGCGATGGATTAAACCCAGATCAGTTGACTGGGTTTGAGTGTTTGTATTGTCAACACTCCATCCATCACCACCTTTGGTTTTTCTTTGTTCGCCCTAAGTTGGCAGGGTATGCTCAGACGTGAGTCCCTTGCTCACTTTGTCACTGGAGTCAAGCAAGCCCGGCTGAAGACGGCTGTAATGCCAGAAACCGGTCCTGGGAAGCTTGATTCCGGTCCAGGAAAGACATGGCTTGGCAGTTCGGACTGGACTGTTCCCATGAGGCACAGGGTCAGACTGATTTGCATATGGCCATGTCTTAACTGGGGTGGCGGAGTGAGCTAAAGAACGGTGATGGATTAAACCCAGATCAGTTGACTGCGGGTGAGTGTTTGTATTGTCAACACTCCGTCCATCACCACCTTTGGTTTTACAGGTGAGTTACAACACAGCAGAGCAACAGGGCCAGTGATCATGGCACAGGGGAGACTCCAACACAGCAGAGCAATAGGGCCAGTGTCCATGGCACAGGGGAGACTCCAACACAGCAGTACAACAGGGCCAGTGTCCATGGCACAGGGGAGACTCCAACACAGCAGAGCAACAGGGCCAGTGTCCATGGCACAGGGGAGACTCCAACTTATCAGAGCAACAGGCTCAGCGTCCATGGCACAGGTGAGAGTGCAACACAGCAGAGCAACAGGGCCAGTGTCCATGGCACAGGGGAGACTCCAACACAGCAGAGCAACAGGGCCAGTGTCTATGGCACAGGGGAAACTCCAACACAGCAGAGCAACAGGGCCAGTGTCCATGGCACAAGGGAGACTCCAACACAGCAGATCATCAGGGCCAGTGTCCATGGCACAGGGCAGACTCCAACACAGCAGAGCAACAGGGCCAGTGTCCATGGCACAGGTGAGATTACAACACAGCAGAGCAACAGGGCTAGTGTCCAGGGCACAGGGGAGACTTCAACACAGCAGAGCAACAGGGCCAGTGTCCAGAGCACAGGGGAGACTCCAACACAGCAGAGCAACAGGGCCAGTGTCCAGGGCAGGTGGCATAGCAGGTACACGAGAAGCTGCACAGGCAAGGCCAGAACAGCAGTGAATGACAAGGCCAGTGGCCAGGGAGAAGTGCAGAATCAGGGCATGAGAAGCTCCACAGTGAGTGTGTTTGACTGTACCCTTCCATGGCCACCAACACAACCAGGTGGCAAATGATGGTCTGGACTAGCACACCCGTATGAGAGACAGATATATGAGGGGGACTGCCACTCACATTTATCTGTCAGGTGGACTTGGAGCTGGCTGTGTGTCGGGCTGAGCAGGAACACCTGACTGGGAGGACAGAGAAACAGGTGATGTCTGGCAAGCTGGAGGGCTGTTTGGACCAGGTGGTATAGTGGCAAGTGGAGGTGGAGTCATGTAGACCTGGGACACAGTATAGGTGGGAGAGGTTGGAGGGGTGCCCTTCCACTTTTTGGGAAAACGAAATGGCTTCCCTGTCTTGGGATTAATGGAACTGGTGATGACACAACAGGTACACACACCGACTGGCCCGCCTCTGGTGATGTGCTTGATCCTGCAGGACGCTTTGTCTGGCTACGCCTCTGGACCACCTTACCCTGCTTGCAGGTGTCCCACTTACAGTGCTCTCCTTTGCTTGCTTGCCAGGTGTCCCACTTACAGTGCCCTCTTTTGCCTCTTTGCCTGGGGTGGCCCCTACAGTGCCCTCCTCCACCTGCTTTACTGGGCTTGGAATTGGAGTTGATGTGGTGGGGGATGTGGGCCCGTGCCCTTCCTAGGTGTACCCTTGCTCTATAACACCTCCTCAGTGGGCAAAGACACTGCACGCCTAGCTCTGCGCGAAGTCTTCGGGACAGGAGAGTCCTTTGCTGGAGATGCCTCAGAGGTTTGTGAGGCTGATGTCAGCCTCATTGCTTTTTCGGCATTGCTCTTCCCTGACGGGCTCTTGTCTTTGCATTCAGGGCTGGTTCTTCTCTTTTGGGGGGAAGGTGTCTGTGGGCGGGACTACTTGGGTTGTGTCTGCTTTGTGTTCCTTGTGATGTATCTTGTCTGTGATGCATGCGAACTGGCGTCACTGTCCTCTGATGAGGTCACTGACTTGGGGGTGGACAAAGGCACCTGAGCAGAATGGGAGCATGTGCTTGTTGAAGTGCAGCCGTTACTGCGGATGCCAAAGCCTGGACTGTACGGTGGATCCCACCTACATCAGAGTATATGCTCTCCATGTAGGCAACCACCTGCCCTAATTTATTGTCATGGTCGCTGAAGGCATTGAGCAGGGCAGTCTGGCCCACACAAAGCTGGCGCAGGAACTCTACACACTCAGCACTGAGGGCAGATGGGGGGACAGGTGCAGGCTCAGCGGTGCCAGGTCTGAATGTAACTTGTCCCCTCTTACAGACACGAGCAGCACCAGAGGTAGTGGCTGGGAGGCTGGGCACTGGCCGTTGAGTGGTAGATGATGTAGCAGACTCAGCATCCGCTGTGACTGACAGCATGGATGCATCACTACTCGCATAAGATGATGTAGTACTCTGTGTCTCCGCCATGGATTCCTCCTGCATACTCCTGTCCGCTTCAGTTGCGCTGGTGAGCTTTGTGTCACTGGCTTCCGGTGCAGCTGTAGTGCAACTCTCTCCTCCACTGGTTTCCGGTTCCTGTTCCTCCGTGCCCACTGGCGATTCTTCATGAGAGACAGATGCAGTGTTGTATAAATGACATCATAAGGACAAAGCAAACTAAACCATACATACAGGGGATGCCCAAATCAACATGCTGACCACCACACCCTGCATACACATTGGTGTAACACACTACATACACCACAACAGTGCCTGCAACACTGACTACCTGCCATGACTGAGCCATGTTTAGGCCACACAGCACAACACCTTGCCGGTGGATGAAGTGTACCACACACAACTTCACATGCCCACATCTATCATGACCCAACACTTAGTGCCATTGACATGGCTTCAGGGAACATGATAGGAGAACGCACACACCTATTAGGACATGACAGTCCATAATGCCAAGTAGGCCATACCAAGCGCCATGTGGTACTCTGGGGCACCTTGTTGTCAGATGTGTGACCCTCAACAATCATGGTGCATGCAAAGTCATAATACATGAACTCACACTCAGATAGGGGACCCTTCTGTTAACCCCCTAATACATTTCCGACACCATCACAATGCAGAATGACCATATGGATCCCAACACACCTGGCTATGATAAAGCACAGCAGGGATGATCAACCTTTTTAAGAGCTGTTAGGAACAATGCCTGACACTAGCACACATCCCTGCAGCCACTTTCATGACACATCACTGCACCACCCTGCAAACATAACATGGCTCACCGTTGCCACTGGCTCTGTACACATGCATCCGCTCCCAGGCAAAGTCACCCTCCCCAAATACTCACCGCTGCCTTGCTGGCGATGCTCCTTCAGACTTGCATCCAACTCCGGACTAGTCACTGCCAATATGCGGTACATCAGTGGTGTTAAGTTGCGCCGTGCCAGACGCCCAGTGCGTGGTTGCAGCCCCAAGGTCATCTCGGCCACATTTTTTGCCAGCCGCTGATGTTGTCCCACCTCTTGTGGCAGTGGGTGCGTCGTCTGTTGGATGCCCCCAGGGCCCGTACCTTGGCAGCATTGGCCCTCCACAAGGCCTTACGCTGGTTTACCTTGAGCTACAGGTATGGGAGAAAAGTAGGGTTAGTGACCAGTTACACAGTGTCATGTACCAACATCTATCACTACAGTAGCAATACACAGAGTCAGGACCAACTGTAATCCCCCTAATTCACAAACTGGGGGACACTTCACAAGGGCACTCTGGATGGGCCAAATAGTCATCATAACATGCATACATGAGGGCATAGAGGCTACATGCCAATCACACACACATGCACTATGACTGCACTGAAACACCTCTCTGGGTCGCACACATCACCAGGCCCATGTATGTCTGACCCCCCCTTGCCCAACAGCACCCTCAATGATAACTTACCACTACATTGGTGCCACCATACAGCCTCGGGTACTGTGGCAGCACTTCGTACACTAGCACCTCCAGCTCCTCGCTTATGATTGGGCTGGCACGGATCTTCTCAGTTCTTGCCAGCCCTGTGGACATGTGACACCTGTGGTTGAAGGGAGTGGTGATGAGTCCCAAGCAGCAGGCACTTCTGGCAGCAGCAGCAGAGGATCCCAGGCGGCAAGCACTTCTGGCAGCAGCAGGAGAGGGTCCCAGGCAGCTGCAGCAGAGGGTCCCAGGCGGCAGGCACTTCTGGCAGCATCAGCAGAGGGTCCCAGGCAGCAGGCTCTTCTGGCAGCAACAGCAGGGGGTCCCAGGCAGCCGGCACTTCTGGCAGCAGCAGCAGAGGGTCCCAGGCAGCAGGCACTTCTGGCAGCAGCAGCAGAGGGTCCCAGGCAGCAGGCACTTCTGGCAGCAGCAGGAAAGGGTCCCAGCCTTGCAGCAGCAGCAGAAGGTCCCAGGTAGCAGGCACTTCTGGCAGCAGCAGCAGAGGGTCTGAAGCAGCAGGCACTTCTGGCAGCAGCAGCAGAGGGTCCCAGGCGCAGGCACTTCTGGCAGCAACAGGAGAACGTCCCAGGCAGCAGACTCTGCAAGCAGTGGAAATGTGTTGCTCGCTCCCACAGATTAATAGCCCCTGGGCTCGTTTGTGAGGTGCAAAGCATCAATTATTGGTTGTGCAGGACTGCTTCATTCAAAAGCATCCAATGACGGGCCCAGCGGTGGTGGAGCACGCTTTCCGCAATTTTCAAACCTGCATCATGCCACCGCAATCATCGCTCCCATTGGCTGTAGGCAATGCCCCATGGCAGAGATGCACCGCAGGGGCCCGGGGTGCGCTACCGCGATGGTGCATCTTTCAAACCCATCCAATGACCGGCTTCACTGTCCTGGAGCATGCCTTCCGTGATTTTCAAACCTGCATCATGCCACCGCAATCATCGCTCCCATTGGCTGTAGGCAATGCCCCATTGCAGAGATGCACCACAGGGAACAGGGGTGCGCTAACGCGATGGTGCATCTTTCAAACCCAACCAATGACCGGCTCCGCGGTGTTGGAGCACGCCATCCACGATTTTTGAACCTGCATCATGCCACTGCAATCATCGCTCCCATTGGCTGTAGGCAATGCCCCATCGCGGAGATGCACCGCAGGGGCCCGTGGTGCACTACCGCAATGGTGCATCTTTCAAACCCATCCAAGGACCTGCTCTGCCATGGTGGAGCACGCCTTCCGCGATTTTCAAACCTTCATCATACCACCGCAATCATCGCTCCCATTGGCTGTAGGCAATGCCCCATGGCGGTGTCACACCGCCGTGGCAAGGCGGTATCAACCGCCATATGTGTGGCCCAGCATGCCCACCGCCAGCAACCCATGCCTTCATGCCAATGTCTACCGCACTTGTGTAGGGGGTGGTGCTGGTGTCACACCGCCGTGGACAGGCGGTTGCTACCGCCATATGTGTAGCGCAGCATGCCTACCGCCAGCAACCCATGCCAATGTCTACCGCACTTGTGTATTGTATTGTATTGTAATTGCATTTATATAGCGCTTACTACCCCTGACGAGGCGTCGAAGCGCTTTTTCGGCGGGTAGCACGCTACTCCGGGACCCAAAGAGGATTAGTGTTGAATTAGTATAGTGAAACATGCAAGTACAGTTTAAGTGGTGGATAGGTTAGTCAGTCACTTGGATTTTGAATCATAGCAGAAGGATAGAGGAGGACAAAGGTTTGTATTTATTTATCGCTCGCTTTTTGACGCATGCTATTCAGGTAGCCTATAAAGGATTAGTGGTGAATTAATATGGTGAAATATGAGTTAGTTTCAGTGGTGGATATTAGTCTGTTACTTGGAGTGAGAAGGATAGCGGATGGACAAAAGGGGAAGAAAGATTAGCATTCATATAGCACTTGTTACCCCTGATGGGTGTTGAAGCACTTTTCAGGCGAGTAGCACGCCACTCCGGAACCCATAAAGGATTAGTGTTGAAAATTAGTATGGTATAAATATGAAGTAATTTGAGTAGCAGATATGTTATTCAGTTATTTGGGCAGTATATTAGTATAGTTGAATATGGAATATGGAATTTGAGAAGTGAACATGTTAGTCTGTTAATTTTTTTTTTTTTTTTTTTTTTAAACCTTTATTGTACAGGGAAGGCTCACAAATACGGGCCTACAACCCAGCGGGCCGGCCACCACAGATAAGGATCATAATCAACAATACAGAAACGCATACAGAATATCACAACAAATCATACAGGAAATAAGGGCTAAAAGCCATATAGCAACCAGCAGGGACAGGATACGAGAAGGTTGATTTTCTAATATATAGAAACGGGTACAACAGAATAATAAACAGGTAGGAAGTCTCGGAGGGCCGTGGTGGGCCACGAACAGCCATGGTAAAAGATACAGGATAACACAATAATGACAAATACCTATCGGTAAGGGCAGAATATGAGTCGCACCAGAAAAACAGTGGCAACTGCCATTCAACGCCACCCACCACAATAAGAACATATCATATCAAACAGAGTCGAAAAAAGCTTATCAAATAAAGCCCTCCGTCACACAACCCAGGGGATAAGGAAAAACCCCCCCCACGAGAGGGGGGAGGAAGGGAGGAAAAAGAGGGAAAAGGGACAAAAAGCGAAAGGAAGAACGCCACCTCAAGCATGTGCCCCATGGCAAACGAGGCCGGAAACCACAAATCGGTATACAGAACCGGTAGTAACCAGAGCAAAAGTACATAGTGAGCCAAAGACACAGTAAGACCCAAAGGCCAGAGCATCAAGAACAACCCACCCAGGGGGACACATGCTGAGACCGCGTCCCGAAAAAGAGGACACACAAGAGCCATAGAACCAAAAAATAAGAAAAAGGAGGGGAAAACCCCCCCCCAAAGAAATGACAGACCCCCCCCCCACCCCGCAAGCCCACCCTGCACCCCTGCAGAAGGCTATGGCCCACCCCCCGGCAGCGTGCCTGTCGCCCTAATCAGAACCCGAAATATAGAAGAGCTAAAGCAAGATAGAACCATAAAGACAAAAAAAGGGGGGAGAAAAGAAGGAATAAGGGAGAAAGGAACACGGGAGAGGGCCATATAACAGAATCAACGGCTCCCACCCTCCCGTCCGAAACATCAGTGTCCACGGGAAGACGAAGAATTGAAGGATACAGAGCAGGAATACGACAAAAGTCCGACATGGTCATACCGTACTAATCGATCATCCAACCATTGCAAGATAACAGTCCACAAAGGCAAGATCGTCTCATCCCTGTCCTTTTCTTTCCAAATCTGTAGCAGTCCGCCTCACGAAGAACCAGACCACAAGGAACAGGAGGCAGAGAACAGGGAGGTCAAACTTCAAACCGCATAAGATGTTCCGTGCACCACTCGAATGATCCGGAGCAGTCAGAATCCATTGTACACAAGGCAGGCACAGTTCCGAAGATGATCCGAGGAAAGTCGACCCAGCGGAGTCAGCACAGGATCTACGATCGGCCATTCGAGGAGATGAAGAACAGGAAGAACCACCAAGACCGGCCCGGACAGGACCCGGCCCACCGACCCACAGCACAGGAGAGGACACATCACGATGGAGGGCAGCGGAACTCCGCACATCAGCAGAAACGGCAGCCACCGGGTCCATAATTTCCAGGATAGAACCAGCCGCACCTAGCAGCGACGTAGCCGCACACGCCAGGGGGGGCTCAAACGGCCCAGCGAAACGAGCCTCCTCCAGGTCAACAGCGGGTGCGGCCACAGGAGTATCCCAGGAGCGCAGGGCGGCGAGGATGTCCTTAAGTGTAGGAACACCTTTACAGTATCCGGTTTCTGTGCCACATCGTGGACCACCGCCGCCCATCTCGGCCCGGCTGAGATATACAGGGTCGGCCGCCATCTTGGAAGCCCGGTGGGGTCGCAGCGATCCCCGACCCCCGACCGGGCCACAGCAAGGCAAACGGAATTCAGTCGACCACCAGCAGAGGCACGTCCAGAGCAGGAAGGGGGGCCACCAGAAGAAGGAGGATCGCCGGCCCCCCAATGCCGCCGGCCCCGTTCTCCGAGTCCGGGCGGAGGCACTTAAAATGGCCGGACCGGAGAAAAAAGGGGGGGACAAGCCACAATTACGGTCAGTCCCGTCAACAGAAGGCAGCGCCTCCACCCCAGGCCGCGGGACCGCCTGATCAAACCAGAAAGCCGCGACCGGCCTCTCTGCACAACCGCCTCGTCGGCCGAGTCCACTGCGCCATCAAGGGCCGACCATAGCGTAGCGCCCCGTCCGGGCGCCGCCAAGGAGAATCAGGCCAGTCCGCTCCGGTGGCCCCGAAGCGAGCGAAGGCACAGCTCCGGAACCACGGCACCCAGAGACAACCGGAACAGACGGTAAGTGTCTATAAATCGCCGTAGATCCACAGCATAGCAGAAATTGTCTTCCCGGGGCAGGATAAAGGCAGGATTTATGTTTCGAACAGGAAAGTTGACGGAGCCGAGCTAAAGCGCGGCCATCTCGGACGCGAGCTTGGCTCCTCTAGTCTGTTAATTTTGATTGAAAAGGATAGTGGAGGGATAAAAGAGTGAAGGATTTTTTAAAAACATTTTTAGGTCTTAGCAGTAGGAAGAGGCTTTTGGATGAGTAAAAAGGAGTTTTGGAGGGAAGGAGTCAGAGGGGAGAGTTTAGAATGGTTTGTTTTAGGGGATCGGTGTAGTAAAAAGGAGGTGTCAGATGATGCAAGGAGGGGTAGAGCAGGAGAGAGTCTAGAAAGGGTTATTTTGGTGATCATAGTAGTGATATGGGGTTTGGTATAAATGAGAGAGTGGATGTAGAGGATATATTGATAGATGTATAGGATGAGAGATAGGGTAGTGCATTAGAAGGAGTAGTAGAAAGAAGTGAGATGAGTCAGAAGGTTGGGCTAGAAGATATATTGAGCGAAGTATAGGCTCAGAAATAGGCTAGTGCATTGGAAATGCTAAATTAGAAGAAAGTGATAAATATATATATATCCATAAGTACATTGAAAGTATATGGATACATAAAGGAAGTAAGTATATTTAGATTAAATATATGGATAGAGGCGCAGGATGAGAAATAGGGTAGTGCATTGGATATGCTTTTTCAGGAGAAAAGTAACAGACACACACATCCAAGTACATGGAAGCTACATAGATGCACAATGGAAGTATGTACATGTAGACCAAAGATGATTTTTATTTATTGATGAATATTATTATTATTATTATTATTTTTTTTTTCTCCTAACAACATAATTATTTTACATGGTTTATAAAGTAATACACAAAGATAGGTACATATCTATAGTGAAAACAAATGCTTATATACAAAGGGATATGCTGTAAATTTCTGTTTCCGTATGGTGCTTATGTGGGGAAGAGCCAGATCTTGAGTAGTTTTCTGAAGCTAAGGTGGTTGTCGGTGGATCTTATGTTGGGGGTAAAGAGTTACATAGTTTGGCTGCTTGAACAGAGAAGGATGTGCCACCCACGTTTTTTTTCTTGTATGGTGAGATTTTGAGGCAAGATGCTCCTTTAGAGTGGAGGTTCCTTTATTGAATGTGTTTGGTGATTTTATTCCTGATGAAGAGTGGTCCTATTCCATGTATTGCTTTGTGGGTAATACAAAGCAGCTTGAACGTGGATCTTCTGGCAACCGGTAACTAATGCAGTGCTTTCAAGGGAGGGGAGATGTGGTCTCGTGGTTTGATATGCAAGAGTAGTCTGGCAGCCGAGTTCTGAATCCGTTGTAGTCTTTTCATGGTCGTTAAAGGTGATCCGTGGTAGAGGCTATTGGTGTAATCGAGTTTGGATAGAACAAGGGAGATGGTAGCTTGGACCTTGTGTGGAAATCCCAAATGAGGGAAAATTTGTTGCAGCGTTTTTATAGTAGCAAAGCTTGATCTTGTTAGTTTATCCACTTGGACATTCATCGACAGCTTGGAGTCCATGGTCATTCTGAGGTTTCTTACTTCCTTCGATACTTTAGGCAATGATCCCAGTTCATCAGGCCATGCGGCAAGCGGGTTGTAATTTTTCCAATCGCCACACGTGAGTATTTCAGTTTTTGAAGCATTCAATTTGAGATGGCTCCAAGTCATCCACTGATCCACGGCTCTGAGACAGCTGAAAATTGGTGATTTTCCAATGTCTTTGGGGCATTCCAGTTGAAGGAGTATTCGCGTGTCATCTGCATAGTTGTTGCACGTGAGGTGAAATGTATTGATCAGTACTGGTAAAGACTTCATGTAGATGTTGAAAAGCATGGGAGAGATGATAGAACCTTGAGGGACCCCTGCTTTTGTGGAGTACGGTTTGGACGAGAAAGGTGGGGTGTGGATGACATTAGTTCTGTTTCGAAGGTAGGACGTGATCCAGTCTAGAGCAGTTCCCTCTATGCCGGCTTCATAGAGTCTTTATTTCAGAGTGTCATGGTCAACCGTGTTAAAGGCAGCTGAGAGGTCCAAGAGGAGTAGCGCAGCAACCCCGTTGCGGACAACTGTATTCTTTAGGTCATCCCAGATGGCAAGGGGGGCAGATTCAGTGCCTCTTCTCGGACGGAATCCTGTTTGGAAATCTGAAAGTATGTCATTCTCTTCAATGAATTGTGACATCTGGGCGAACGCTGCTCTTTCTATCAGTTTGCCCAGGAAAGGTCCATTTGTAATGGGTCTGTAGTTGTCAGGGTTCAGCGGGTCCAAGTTTGTTTTTTCAGTAAAGGGCGTATGTATGACTTTTTGAGTTCTTCTGGAAATATTCCAGTAGTTAAGGAGTCGTTTATGATTCTTCTTACTGGAATGGCAGCAGAGGTTGTTAAAAGAATTGTCTTGAAAGTTTGTGGCGGACAAGGGTCAGAAGGGCTGCCGGCAGGCCTGCTTGCTTTGACCAGGTCCATAAATTCATCGTGTGAGATGTATTGGAAGGAACGGAGAGGCTTGATTAGAGCATTCTTGTATAGTTGTTTTGTACAAGGGTTAG
Organism: Lissotriton helveticus; assembly: GCF_964261635.1. NCBI lineage: Eukaryota > Metazoa > Chordata > Amphibia > Caudata > Salamandridae > Lissotriton > Lissotriton helveticus. Next base: position 1,830,577,752 of record NC_136068.1, on the reverse strand, counting down.
TGCTGGTGCTTTGTTTTTGTTGTAAGTACGACTCCAACGTATCTGTTTTATCCGTGTAATGATTTGCCAGTTTGTCTGTGAAATCTTGAGTAACAGGATGAGTTCCTTCTAGGCAATTTGGTTTTTGAAATTCATTGAGTATTTTATAGAATTTTTTATTTGCACAATTAGCATTTTGAATTCTCTCTGAATAGTACCTTTTCTTAGCTTTTTCGATAGCCGACTTATATATTCTGTTAATTTTTTATAGGTGAAATTTGTCTTGTTTGGCGTTTGTTTTGAGCCAGGTACGTTGCAGCATTCTAATTTGTTGTTTTATGTCTTTTATTTCTATGTTTTCTCCAAGACGCTTTTGTTCTTTTGTTCTGTTGTGTGGTTTTGAGTGGTATCAGGATGTCAAAAGCTTCCTGTAGCCACTCATACAGATTCTGCTCTGTTTGTGGTTGTGGATGGTGTGGGCTGGGTATTGCTAAATGAGAAAAAGGGCAGCATTTCTGGCCCTATTCCTTACCAGTCTCGAACAGGCCCAAACAGGCAACTACCACTGTCCTCTCGGCACTTAGCCTCGACGTCCGGGCTGAGACGCCCTAAGCCTTGCCTTTTTTGCAGCCCTAGTAATCAAGTGACCCCTTCAGCCAATGGGAACCCTAGCCCTAACACTATCACAACACTAGCCCAAACATCTAGAACCAGGACCTTGCAGCCAATCTTAGCCCTAGTCCAAGCACCCAATCAGTTCAAAAACTCTGATCTCTACGTCCAATAAAGGCCTTAGCCCTACCACTAGTCCCAAACCAATTCCAAGCAGCCAATGGTACAGGTAGCCCTAGTCCCTACTTCCAATAGAAAGCCTAGCCCTACTCTTATTCCCACAACTGGTCCAACAACCAATCACACCAGAAGTCCTAAATAGCTACTTCCAATTAAATGTCTAACCCCAGCCCTAATCCCACCCTACTCCCAACAACCACCAATAACATAGGAAGCCCTAGTCCCTACTTCCAATACAAATCCTAACCCTAGCCCTAGTCCCAACCCTACAATGATTGAATCACAGATCGAGAAACCAATCAGAACCCTCAAATACCCAACCAATGAGGACATTAACCCTAGCCTAATAGAAACACCAGATACAACCACCAATCAGTGTACACATGTGCCAACCACTAGCAGACCATATAAGGTCCCAGCGACCTCAGACAAGGTTTGCTGGCCAGGGAGTTGGAAGCTGCTTCTCCTGTTCAGAATCTCCTAGGAGACCGACAGGCTCAATCCACAACTTTGGACTTCTGCAGGTAAAGGCTTCACTAAATCGAAATCTAACAATACTGTTTGAATAAAGCTTTACTCCCCCTGCTGGCCAAAAAACGAAGTGCACTGGCCCCAGTAAATACAGTTTAAACAGCTCACAGAAGCACCCTCTGATGTAGAAAATCCCTGTTGCTGGGGGGAGGCAGGGGGGCTGGCCTCACTGGCTAGTGAACACATAATGGTGGCTGGGGGTGCACTGTTTTAGCACACAGGTCTAAGCACAGAGCAAAGGAGAAATTTGGAGGGAAAACAGATTTGTCACCAAGGAATGAGAGGGACAAACTACAGAGGTTGGACTGCAAATCCCACAATTCAACACACTAAATGGAGGCAATCATGGGCAGGGAAAACCACACATTTAAAACACAACACAGGTGATAAAATATTATGCAATTACAGGCTGGCTAAAACTATAATTTTTAACTGTAACAACCACAGGCATAGACAGTAAACACCAAAAGTGAAAATCGTTTTTTAAACAACTTTTTGTCTTGGGAAGAGACAGCACTAGTCTGTCTCCTTACCACTTCCTGGACTCTGCTCACTGCAATCTGGCATGGCTTGGCAGTTCGGGCTGGACTGTTCCCATGAGGCACAGGGACAGACTGATTTGCGTATGGCCATGTCTGAACTGGGGTGGCAGAGTGGGCTAAAGAACGGTGATGGATTAAACCCAGATCTGTTGACTGGGTGTGAGTGTTTGATTGGTTCAGATGCTTCGTCCATCACCACCCCCTTTTGTACCGCTTTGTTCGATATAAGTTGGCAGGGTATGCTCAGACGTGAGTCCCTTGCTCACTTTGCCACTGGATTCAAGCAAGCCTGGCTGAAGACGGCTGAAATGCCAGAAACCGGTCCTAGGAAGCTTGAATCCGGTCCAGGAAGGCATGGCTTGGCAGTTTGGGCTAGACTGTTCCCATGAGGCACAGGGTCAGACTGATTTGCATATGGCCATGTCTGAACTGGGGTGGCAGAGTGGGCTAAAAAACGGTGATGGATTAAACCCAGATCTGTTGACTGGGTGTGAGTGTTTGATTGGTTCAGATGCTCCGTCCATCACCACCCCCTTTTGTACCGCTTTGTTCGCCATAAGTTGGCAGGGTATGCTCAGACGTGAGTCCCTTGCTCTCTTTGCCACTGGATTCAAGCAAGCCTGGTTGAAGACGGCTGAAATTTCAGAAACCGGTCCTAGGAAGCTTGAATCTGGTCCAGGGAAGGCATGGCTTGGCAGTTCGGGCTGGACTGTTCCCATGAGGCACAGGGTCAGACTGATTTGCATATGGCCATGTCTGAACTGGGGTGGCAGAGTGGGCTAAAGAACGGTGATGGATTAAACCCAGATCTGTTGACTGGGTGTGAGTGTTTGATTGGTTCAGATGCTCCCTCCATCACCACCCCCCTTTTGTACCGCACTGCAACCTGGGGCACATGTAGGCTGCAACTCACAAGATGGAGGAGAATGATTTGGGGGTGCACCCAGCAAGGCCTTAAGGGACAACCTGGTTCATGAGTCCCAATCTGACTTCCGTGCTCAAAACAGCATCGAACCAGCACTGCTATTGGCTTCAGAATATCTCAGATCTATTGCAGACGAAGGAAATAATGCCACCTTGATCATGTTGGATCTAAGTGCAGCATTTGACACTGTTTCACATGGACTGCTGCTGCAATGGCTCTGTAGTTGTGGTGTGGGCTCTTTAGCTCTTAAGTGTCTAGCCCTTTTTGCTCAAGATTGCACCTTCCAGGTAGGCCAGACGCCATACACCTCAAAGTGTTTTACCTGTCCCAGGCGGTACCCCAGGATTTATGCTATGCCCTATGCTACTTAACATCTATAAGCACCCCCTGGCAAATGTCATCGGCAAATACATTGTCGCCATGGTGTCTTACACCGATGACACAAAATTGATTATCACTCTTGTTCAGGATGAAGGAGAGTCGGCAATGCGTTTAAAATCTTGCATGGTAGAACTGGCCCAATGGATGAACTATAGCCATTTAAAACTTAACACCAACAAATCAGAGGTTCTCATAGTTGGGAAACAACTCTCAGTCCGCTCCTCTGCATGGTGTCCGAAGATGCTATGCTCGTTCCCCGGCCCAAACCCTAAAGTACGAAAGATTTGGCATATGGTTTGATGCACACCTCTCCTTGATGACCAAATTTCCTGCCTCGATGCAAAAATGTTGCCATACTTAAAATGATTACTAAGATGTCTGATCTGCTTCCCTTGTACGCGAGAAAGGCCATTACACAGGCTTGTGTAGTCTCGAGACTGGATTACTTCCAAAGCTTGTGTATCGGAGTTTTGAAAAGCAGAATCCAGAAGCTGCAAAGAGTGCAAAACGCAGCCGCTCGCCTTCTTTTAAAACTCCTGAGACGGGCGCATGTGTCCCAAACCTTGGCAGATCTTCATTGTCTCCCTCTGGAAAAACGTATCAGCTTCAAGGATATGTGCGTATGTCACAAAATATTCAACAAAAGAGGAATTTGCTACTTACCTGCTAAAATCATATTTACCTGGCCGCTGCCTCAGATCTACGGCCTCTGCATTCACAGTGATTCTGAGGGATAGGAAAGCCCAAATGGGTGGCCGCTCTTTCGGCCTTTGTGCCTATAGGTTATGGACTACTCTCCCCTTACAATTAAGATCCGAACCGGTTGATACCACTTTCAGGAAAATCTTAAAACCTGGCTATTTAGACAAAGTAATTTCTCCTAGTGCCTCAGGATCAGATTTTACCAGCTCTCCCGCCCTTTTCGTCTTCTTTTAGAGCCCTTTTGCCAGCTAGGCTGCAGCTTGATCCTTCCATTTCCTGTTAGGATAGCAACCCTAGCGACAGGACACTAGAGCTGGAGTAATCTGTGCGCTTTAGAAACTTTTAACATAACAATTTGGAACAATATTCTGTACGTGTGCACGCTTCTGTTAATTCATGTAATAAAGCACTCAAATTATCCATTACCTTGATTTGTTCCTTACACAAGCAGATTGGCTACTGAAGTCTGTCATCTTTGATATATTTTATCTTGGCTAGATATTTTCAAGCGTCTATCTGGATGAAAGTATAACTGAGAAAGAACAACGGCCCTGACTTTGACGGATGGTTCCTCCGTCACAAATGTGGTAGTTATACTGTCCGCCTTATTAGTAATGCCAAAGGATATAATGTACTTGTAATAAGGTGGACTGATTATCTGTCATGTTTCTCCAATACAGGCCCAAAACTGTGTTCCGGAACTTTATGTGAAAACCAATTGATTTTAACAGGTTCTAAGGTCCAATTCATCCTTCAGTTTAGTTTATCACCTTCCAACAGCTTGGTACAAACAGACCACATTCTCGCAAGTGGGTTCAGTTCTCCCTTTAGCTGTATTCTTTTACTATTCCAATCTAATTTGCCTACCTCAATTTCGAGACTCTAGCTTCAGGGAGGTGGTTGGGTTGTTACACCACCCTAATAAATGTATTTTGTGATAAATAATTGGGTACAGGTGCTTTCAGGCAAATATGGTAAGGAGTCTGTCAGATTTCACCTGGAATGTTTACACAGACAGACTGAAAAAACAAACATTCACACTCTCCCTCTCTCTGTTTGGAAAGAGAATTAATTTTTTTTGGGTTATTTCACAAAACAATCGTTCCTATAACGATATCAGTTGAAAGGGGATCCAAACGACACCATAGCGGGATGGACTTGACTATTAGCTGGCAGATCCACCAGCAGTATTAGGATGCAACCACCATATGGATGGTCAGAAACATCAATTTTTCTGTTGCATCTTGTGCAGCAGCCGGAAAAGGGCAGCAGCACAAGCTGCAATAAAAAATGGATGTTTTAAAACATTCCTTCGCCGTTTGGCGGGCTCCATGCGGTGCCTGTTATATAGTACAGGGATGTTTAGAGGGGCACCACAGGTGCCCCCCAGGCCCAGTAGCGGAGTGCCAGGGGGAAGGGGACCCTTCTAGGGGCCCCATAAGTCACTTTCCGCCTGCCTTTTCATGGTGGCAGACCGCCAAGAAAGGTCAGGCAGAAGGCGACATTGTGATCCCGATGGCGGAGCCGAGGCTGGCTCCGCTGCCATTTTTGGATCACTATTCCGCCTGCCACCCTGACAGACTCAGTCGGGCGGAAAGCCTCCGACGAGCTGTTGGACGACTTTCTGCCCAACATCATAATGAGGGCCAATGTGTTTACTCACTTAGTACCCCTACTAATCTGCATTACTCTCACATTACACTGCCCCTTAAGCCCCTCTCGTGCCCCCTGCTTGTCCTATGTATTTTAACATTATGGATATTTTTACTATGATTTTGTGCCATGTTTGCTTCACAAAAGTGACACAAATTGACACAATTTGTTTTTCCCAATTGACTTTCCAGTGCAGAAATATACTTGAAAGTAATGCAAAGCAGCGGGCCAAGTGAGTGTTCCATGGGTGGTGCATGGGCATTCCCATGCAACCACCCATGGTATTCATACCAAACACCCATTTACTGAAAAAAGTAGACTGAGTTTGGCATCAAACAATAAAATGCCCATTTCAAATAGGCACTATCAAGAGAAATAATGTTATTTCTCCTTACTTTTCTAACTTACCATGTGTGCTGCACTGTACAACATACATACACATCGGGAACACTTTTAAGGTTAGTCTAAGCATTGTATTTTGTATTGGAAAGGTCAGGGGCATAGGTTGGTCAGTACAATTGGGGTGTGAGCTTCAGAATCCCTAACAATCACACTGGCACAGAGGGGTCTATTTACCAAATTCTCACACAGTGCAGCACAGTAGACTCATGCAGACACCCTTGCAGTATGGTGCAAAGGTGTTTGTGTGGTGCACATCCACCTGATTATGTGCCAGCACTAGGTAGACAGCAGGAGAGTGCCACATCTCTCTAATATGGTGCTTTCCTGCTCTCTCCTTCTCACGCAGTGCAGTGTAGCATTTTTGGCTGCTGTTCTGTGCTGGGCTGTCTTGCGCGAGAATTCGGGAAAAATACCCCTATGTGCCAGCATGATAGCTGGGGAATCTGGAGCTCACACCCTCCAATCTTACTGACCAAGCTACACACCTGCGACCCAGGGCAGCATTGAAAGCGATGCCCTACTTTAAGAAAAAGGCCCACTAGATGGGTGATGATCTTGGTGCAATAGAAGACGCAGAGCAAGGTGTTGATACAGAAACTCAGGAAATAAAAAAAATAAGCTGGAGATTAAGATGTTTATCTGAACACTGTCTTTGTTGAACACCTCTTTATGGAGGAAATTGAGCAGGTGTTCACATGGTGTGTAAACTTACATACAAATATTGTTGAGCCCAAGGAACAGCAGGAAGAGATCACAACTGGGTGTAGCTCACTGTTACTATAAAGATTTTGGAGATGATGCCCATTAAAAGCTGAATTATCTAAATGGCCTAATACCAAATGTGAGCTGGGGACATCTTTTTTATTGTACTAGATTACTAAAGCTCTTTTCCTCTGTGGTATCATCCGTGGTTCTTCTGAATAAAGGAATCCCCAAGGCTTCATTTTTAATCTTGTGCTTGTCTGTTGATCCTGCCAATCTTGAATTGTATTAATAGGTATAATTTGAGCACAGTAATATCTTCCTCTTTACAAAACACTTTGCTTATGGAAATGCTGTTGCTTATATGTAAACCTTTTCATTTCCGTCCATCTGCTGCCTACTCTACTCCTCTATTCAGCCTTTGTCTTGTGTCTAACTCTTTTTCCTCTTTTCTATCATGCCCATCACTTATTTTGCCTATGTCTAGGTCACATCACCAGAAGACATAGACATGATTAAGATTGGCCATGAGTATCAGTTGCTTACTCTGGCTTCCCCTTCAGTGCCCCTTAGGTCTAGTCTTGTTGCCCTTCCTCACAGGGTTTATGAAGGGAGCAGAACAAATCAAGCTTAGATAATAATCTCAAAGCCCCATTCACCCTACACACTTTCCACTCTGCCTCTCCCCATGTCTATCAGAAACAAATGGGATTGTTAAATGCATGTGGTCGCTGATGGCATTAATGAACTAATGAAGCATTATATCACTTCCGCAACCCATGACATTTTGGCCATTGAGATTCATGCCAGAATGTCCTCTGGAAAAGGACTGCCAATTTCCCTGGTAGTGAAGCAGTCAGATGAATAAACCAAAATGTTTCACATCTAAGAATCTAATACAGAAACATCCCATCAGCCAGGAAGTGATATATGAGCTGGGGATGTGGCAGAAAAGGAATATTTCATATTAGACCCTTTTTAATTGGTATCCTGGGAATGCTAATCTATGGTGATACAGGAGCAATTTAAGTGGACTTTCAGGAAACTCAGTTAATCTAGTAAGTTTTCCATCTATGATTTAAGGTTCTTGGGTTATTTTGTATCTGGAGGTAAAGTGCCCATCAAATTGTCTCCTGTAGCATCCGTTGTTTGGATAACTCAGTTAAAAGACAAGATAATTTTTTTGACCTTGCGAAATTACACACCAATACTGCATTTTCTATAAGAAACACATTGTAACAATGTGGAGTCTGGGAAATTTAAAATAAATTGGTTTGGAAATGTGTGTTTTCCCCAGCTATTGGTAAGTAGTTTGCAATGCTTTATCATAAATCTTTTAATTGTGTGGCTATATCACATGAAAGTGATGGTGCAGGTTATAGGTTAATATTAAGGTTGATCTGATATTTTGACATTGTTTAATGTGTGTGGTCTTGTGAAACCTGCCCCCTCCTTCTGGATATATTTCACATTTAAAATGAATATCATTGTGCATTATAATATTATTTGTAGGAGAGGATTTTGATCCATCTTTAGACTGCAAATTCAAATTTAAGTTTATGCATGAAAATTTCCACAAGTCTTTTGAAGTAGCAATCACTTCTAGGCCATTATTTGATGTGTGGAGACCATGTGATCCGAATTCTTCAGAAATCTCCCTTTATCCTAATGTCCATGGTTTTCTCTCCAGCATTGATTCAATATTGGTATATTAACCTTTATTAAAGACCCTACAGGCTGCTCAAATGGGTGCTATATGTATACCAGATCATGCACCTGTTATTACCTCTATGTATGTTTGCATAGCTGCAATCAAAACAAATAGAGGAAGATTAAATACCTATCTATCAAATTCTGATTGTAGTAACAGTTTTATTAAATCTGTCTAGGATGAATTTCATTTGAAAAATCCTGCAGATACATCTGTTCTTAACAATTGGGAAGCCTTTGATTCTTCTCTCACATAGTTTATCTCATTTATTAAACAGAAAAAAGAAAGCAAATGTAAAGTATGCTTCCTAATTTACAAAAATGAACACTCTTTAGCACAGTTACTTTACATACAAATCAAATGATATGCTAAAGGACCTGGGTACATCCAAGACTGGATTGAATACAGTTGCCACCATGGATGCCTGCCATTTTCTATTACATTTCAAATCCAAATTTTATGGTAGTGTCAATAAAGCAGGTAAAATGCTTGACTATTATTTAAAAGTTAAGAGTGGATGGAATTGATTGGTACCATTATAAACAAATGTGACAATTTAACTGTTTTCTCTAACTTTAACATTACCTCATCTTATGACATGTTGGATAAATGCTTACCTACTGAAGATATCAGTTCATACCAGATTTTGACAACTTTCTTTGCAGCACAACTTACTCCTATTTTACAGCACTCTGACAATCTTGAAAAGATATTTCTTTACAGGAACATTTACCAGCAATTAGGTCATTAAAAAGGGCCATAGCTGCTGGTCCTGATGGCATATTCATTGAAGTTATCTCTCATTTGACTTCCTCTTTTGCCACTAAATTATAAGAAATATATAATTCATCCAGTCAGTCAAATACACTTTATCCGATTTATAAAATCATGAACGGTATAAAAACATATATATATACATGTATAAAAATATTTGGTACATTTTCAGCATGTTCAATACAGTAGGTCACAGAAATAGAATTACATAAGTAACATGATTAAAAAGATCACTATGTCACAAACCGTGGCACATATGTAATTTAATCCTGGAAGCCGCCATTAAAAAATTAGCGACACGAAATATGATGTGGTCGCTGCCCAAAGACTGGAGGAAAACTAATGCCGGCCTCACTTGTGTAAAGCCAGCCTCCTTCAAAATAGGCAGCAGGTATTTCTTTCTAATGTCCGAGAAGAGCCCGCAAAACATAACAAAATGCATTGTGTCTTGAGTTGAAAATTGGTCACGAATGCAGGGAGTGGCTAAATCTGGTTTGACCAAAGTTGGATAATTGCCCAGATAAAAATTAATCAAATTAAATCTGAACTTAACCAATAAAAACCTATGAAATGGCTTTGTGACAGTCATAAGATATTGCTCGAGTGAGGTAGAACCTAATAGCATATAGTGGGATCTCACTGTAGGTTTCAGCAATTCTCTTTCCTCCCGGGCTAATCTGGCCCTTTCCATAAAGTGTTTTTTAACTAGGTTCACGTCCACCTGCCTAATACATGATGGTGATAGGAAAAGGTCCGGGCGTCCCAGGAGTTAAAAGGACTTTCTCAAATAATCCAACCAGGGCACTTTATGGGAGTGGTCTAAGGACATTACATCTGCTAAAATCACGTGGTTAAGGGTTAGTTCCTTGTTAAGCCAAATTTTTAGCCAGAAGGTTAACGGCGCCAGGTTAAGTCTGTCGGTGACGTAATCCAAGTCCACCTCCGCATGAGTCGGAAAAAGTCGGAGTCGACCGGGGCACAGACAGCAAGGAACGCAAAAACCTATTTTCTACCCTCTGGATCATCTCTAGATGTACATAGCCCCATAGGGCTGACCCATACATCGCGGTTGAGATGCATTTAGCATTATAATCTTTTAGCACGGCCTCCATCGGCCTAGCCCCCAACCTTTTTATGAACCCCATAAGTGCCGCAGATGATCTGGCTCTTTGCCCTTATCTGGGGGACCCAGGAGCCCCTCTCGTCAAAGAGTACCCCCAGGTATGGGAATACTGCCACTCTAGTAACCACTTCACCCTTACATTTAAAAGATTTTGATTTGCCCCTAATCCTATGCAATCCGACCACCATGGTGTATGATTTGTTGGCATTCACCTTTAGGTCTAGCCAGTCCATAAATGCCCCAAAGGCACCAAGTAAAAGCTGCAAGCCATTCCCTGTGTGTGCTACGAGGACAGCGTATATAATTCATCCATTTCCTATGCTGGTAGCAGTTGTAGTTTTATTCATGTTTTATTGGTAGTTTGAGATAGAAGTTACACAACCAAAGAGAAAGGAACAAGCTAACTGTAAAGTGAAAGAGTAGGAGGATCAAGGACATGCAGCTTGTGTACATAATCCCCAGCATAACCCAGGGGAAAAAGCAAGCAGAGTACCACTTTCATATGGTCATCCCTTTTAGTTCCGGAAGTCCCATAAAATCTGTAATCATCACTGAGTCTTGCATAACTTCCAGTCCCTGCATAGTTCATCAGGTTTTGTTCCACTTCAAGTCCCAATGACCAGAGCACAGCACTTTATTCAGTCGTGGTCAGCAAGAAAGATTTGAGGGGGCCCCAAATGTTTCTCGGTGTGGAGGACGGGGACATCATCGTGGTATACAAGTCACATTGTTCATTGCAATATAGTAAAGTTTCAACCAATTTCTCATATTTTGAGGATCCTTGTTGGCCCTAGCAGTAGACCACCAGTCTTCTTGTCTGCAGCAGGGCCAAAGCTGTACATCATCTATAGGACATTGGGATGCCCCATATCTATCCCAGCACTGCAAGCCTTGGATCCCTGGGTACTTCATAGTCAATCATTTTACAGAGTGCATAAAAAACCTCCTCCCAATAGGCAAGGATGGCAAAATTTTTGCCTCTGAATTTCCACAACTGGCACAATTTGAATCTTCACTAAGGCCATACCTGATGAGGGACATGGGGGTTGGCTATGAGTGTTACAAGATCTTATGGTGGATTATACGGTCCCTCCTACTCCTGGATATCAAGCCAATTTGTGCACAAGAGAAGGACACATTTTCTGTGGTATCTCAAGACCAATTCTTTCTCCCATGTAACATGCACAGTGTGCCCTTGCGCCGGAAGATTCTCGAGTGCAGCATCGTATAAATAATAGTGTCATGGAGCTGGGGCAAGGATTGCGTCTAGTGTCCAGCAGGGAGCCGGTTCCACTGGAAACTAGGTTACTAATGCTTCCTGTGAGCTCTTCAATCAATGATACAAGAAGATATCCAAAGGTGTCTTCTACGTGTCCCCAGCAAATTCGTTTAGTGATAAGAATACTTTATTTACATGTAGGTCTCCCTATTTCATCTTCCCTTTGTTATAAAGTTGAGAAAGCACTTTTAGTTCATGAGTGACCAGTATCCATGGGTGTTGTTGGAGAGGGAGGTAAGAGAAGTAGAAGACCCTCAGATCCACTTGTCTGCCCAACTCAGTCCTTGATGTGCAGGCTCCTGTTGACCTAGTCAAGGAGTATCTTGGAGGTAGGCTTGCAATAAGTGCTCTTCAAGATCTGGGCACCTTCGGGTCCATCTCAACTGTGACATGAGGGATGTAGGATCCCAGGCTGTACCAATTGTGTCCAAAATGTGCTTATGCACAAAGGTATCAAAGCTCAAAGCCATGTGCTTCAAACCTTTCTAGAAAAAACTTCAGTATAGGGTTTTCTATTTGATTCGGGGTGCTTGTGGCCCAAGCTAATTTTATAAACTGGGAGTGGAACTGGGGGATAGGTATTGGGTGAGTGGCAGTGGAATGTTATTAAACAAATAGAGTAATTTGGGAAGCAGTACCATTTTTTTAGCCCTATTCTGGCAGCAAAGGACTATGCGAGGACAATCCAGCGGGGCACCACATCAGTTTTTTTAAACATCGACTGACCGTAGTTTCCTCTAAACTAGATGCACATATTACACTTTTCTGAAATGGGATTAACACTAGGAGTGGGCGGCACTCACAGAGTTTTACTCTTAATTCCAGAGTTATCTAAAAACTCCATGAGATTCCATGGAGTTCTGTGAGTGGGGAATTCTTGTATGTTTTGCTGATTTTTAGCACCCATAGTTTGTCCCATCTGTTGAAATCAGCACGCATAGAACCACTCTGCAGGCCAGAGGGTTTTGCTTTTTTGTACTGCTCAAGTAGGTTTTCTACTTGTGCCGCAGCTTCTGCAACGCAAGCAGCAACTTTCTCAGCATGAGCGGTAGTAACCTGCCATGACCACTTGCATTTAATAATCTCACAGAGAGGCAGTTTAGCGCTTGTTTGTTCTTGCTCGCACTCACCAACTTAATGTTGGTGAGGCGCGTGCAACAAAACACTTCACCACATGGTGGTTGGCACAATTGTTGCTGAACTTTGTGCTTCAAGATGAGCGTGGGGTAGGCAAACCCCCGTAAAACTCCAACAGCAGAGCGGAGGTTAAAGCTCACCCTTAATAAACACCCAACATATGTTAAGAATTATAGGCCTGTTTTGAAAATTTGTGAATGTTTTAAGGATGTAATGACGCTGACAACCACTCATATGCCAAGTAGATGTGCTTTATTGTCGACAGTAAGTACTTTCATGGAAAGTAATATTCCAATATTGCAGTTGTAATACAAGTGAATGATCTGTCATGTGCTTTGTGGATCTAGACCTTCCTTTGGGAGGGGTATGAAGGATTACGCACTGTCATCCAAAAGTATTTCCATCAGCTTGTATATATTTGAAAATTTCCGCATTGTATTGAGTAATGTGTTTGTGTAATAAATGTACTTTTTCCTTTTTTCAAAATAGAAAGCACAAACTAGACAATAATGTTTTGAGTGTTATTATTGTGTATCTGTGAATAGTGATTATGAGCCCACACCACCTTCCTTGAGTAAGCCTTGGATTGCTCTGCAATGTTACCCTATGGGAGTCAAGCATTACAATGAGGTATTTGCTTCCCAGTGGTGGACAAATGTGGACCCATTACTTGTGCAGGCCACACAAATAATTACCCATTTTCTAACATTCTGCCTGGTTACATTCTGGGATAACATATGATAAATGAGTGCCAGCATGGAACCAGTGAGACACAAACTGGCATTGTGCCACAATGAAGTACAGTTGAAAATCAGGGAATCCCTGTCATAGGGAAGAATGAGTGTGTTCTAGTTAGTCTGAGGCCTGCTGCCAGCCCAAATGAGTCGCTTTAACAAGCTTCGCAGGGTGAGAAAGAAGGTATTGTATGGTCAACTTTTTGGCGTTACGGCAGTTTTTTTATCGCAGTATTTATAAGTTGCCACTAACTACAGTTAGCGGCAGTCTTCCACGGTAAACGTGAATTTTTATAATCGCCACTGTGGGACTTAATGAAAATGAGATGCAAGGCAGGCATACCCGTGCAAAAAACGCCGCTAACCCCACTTTGAAATATTTACCAGGAATTCCGAGCATGGTGCAAAACTCAAAAAACTGCCTCTACCTCCATTTAGAGGCAGCTTTTTCAGACCAGAAAATAGCTGGTCTTAAAAATGGCGCAAATACTTGGGGCCTCATTTCAGAAGGTTTTGGTGCTGAAAAGCGCTGCAAGGAATGTTGCTGCGTTGCCCTGTGACCAAACTACAGGGCAGGAATGCGCACCATCAATAAGATAGGGCACATTCCTGGGCCTCATTCATGAAAGGTTTTGCATGGCTGTGACAAAATAGGGTTGCAAAACGTTTTACTCCGCCCTTCTTGCGACACCATAAATGCGCTGCATTCACTTTATGGCGCTCCATGCCACAATTAATGACGAATATGTCTGGAATTCTGATGTATCGTCAGCGCAAAAGTGAAGCATTGCTTCAGTTGTTTCACAATCATGCGCAACTCCTACAGTGCATGGGGCCAGCCTATCCCTGTGGCACTGCATCACCCTTATGCCTGCCATGAGAGAGGAGCAAGGTACTGACGCAGTGGCATCCTACAGTTGCAGTGAAATCTGATGGATTTTACTGTGCCACTCCTATGAGGCTTCGGTGCATGGGAACGCCCAACCCTGCATACATCATACCTGATGAGGTATAATGTGTCACAGGGCTTCACAAGGTCACGCATGTGTCTATATGCGTCATTTTGCAAATACGGTGCAACATGGTGCAAGAATCACTCTGCAAGCACGTCAAGAAAGTGACACACCAGTGGGGTGAAACTGTCAGAAGGGGCTCATGTATAAGCCTCCCTGTCTTTTTCTCCTACTTTGGTGCACAATGGCTGCCATGCACCAACGTAAACAGATAATGGGTAACCCAATTAACCCTGGTAGGTATGGGCAGTGAACAATGCACCAACGTAGGCACTCTTGCGCCATGGTGCAAGGAAGACTGTGTTGCGGAGATGATTGATATTGTGGCTCTATCTCTTCTCGAGATGTCTTCAGGTAGGGCTGGACTAGTGGAGGGCGGGAATGAACCATTTGGCCTACCTGGAGTGTTGTTTGCTTGGTCTTTTCTTGAGGGGTGTTAGGGTGTTGGCGCAGTTAGAGATCCATTGGTGGAGGTTGCGCGCTGCGGTGTTGGCGTCTGTAAGCATTGGCGGAGTGGTGGTGCTGAGGGAGTTGGCGGGAAGTTCTTCGGTGTCCTTGATCCAGCTGCGACGGGGGCAATGATGGCAATGGTGTACGGTGGGCGTGCTGGAGGCGTGCCATAAACAATGATGGTCGATACAGGAGAGTCCTGTGATGTGACTGTAGTTGAAGTTCCCGATGGTGAAAAAGACAGGCTCAAGACTATGTCTGTCTATGGGGGTTGGTGTGGTGGCGAGCTGCTTGAGTCTGATGTTGGTGAGATTCCCCAGGAGGGGGGTGGTGTTCTGGCCAATGGGGTTGTCTAGGTGGAACTTGAGGTCTCTGAGTAGGATGTAGTCGGTGCATGGGAGAGCCTGGGGTGCCATCTCCTTATCACAGGCCCCCACCATGGCGGCCTCTAACTTCAAGGCCTGTATGCAGGCTCTGGCAGGTTGGATGAACTCCCACTGTTTAAAACTAAACGGCTCCAAAAAGGAGGTTATGTTGATCGGAGGGAACAACTCAAGCTGGACTAGGGACTGGTGGCCAGTATGCCTTGGCCCCATGCCCACTCCCTGTTAGGAGGCAAAGAACCTGGGTATATGGATGGATCCTAAACTATCCTATGAGGGCCACGTCAATCGTCTAGTGGGAAAGTGTTTTGGAATACTGAAAACTCTCAATCGCACACTAGACCTACTCCCCCTGGAGGCCCGCCGCACCATGACACAAGCTCTGGTTACGTCCCGTATGGATTACGGCAACGTTTTGCTCCTAGGCACCACTGAAAAGAACTTAGGGCGCCTGCAAGTTCTCCAAAACACTGCCGCCAGGCTGGTGTTGAGACTTCCCAAAAGAGCAGCCTCCAAACCAGCTCTTGCGGCACTACACTGGCTACCGATCAAAAGGAGAGTGATGTATAAAGTGCTTCTAATATGCCATAGGATTATATGGCAGAAAGCCCAATCCTATCTCTATGACCTGGTACAGACGTATGAGCCGACAAGAGCCCTGCGCTCGGTAGGAGCAGGTCTATTGACAATCCCTCGCATAAAAAAAGCTAAAATGGGTGGTCGCTCTTTCAGATGGATGGCTGCCAATAACTGGAATAGTCTACCGTTGAGCCTTAGACTGGAAGGTTCTGAGGCTAAGTTCAGAAAACTACTAAAAACCCACTTGTATAATTCTTAACCCATAGTGGTAACAGAAGGAGTCCCCCTTCTGAGCGCTTCCTTTTCTCCTCAGCGCGGGGACACGCCGTGAAGGCGTCACCAAGCGCTCTATAAGCTTCTTTATTATTTATTATTATTATTCATGAGGTCTACAATGGCATTGGTGAATGGTGGTTCATGGCCCAGGGGGGCCTGGAGGTGAGGGTGCTGTGGAGGGTGGAGTTGGGGTTGGTCCGGATCTGGAAGTGGAGGTGTTCCATGTTCACTGTGGGCTCATTAGAGAGCGTGGTCAATCAGACTGGGCTTTTTTAGAAAATTTTAATGCCTCCTCCTGGCAGCCCGGGGTGGTCAGTGCGGGTGAATATGTAGCCATTGTGGATGGTTATGGCGATGTCCGGTCCAGATCAGAGGTTGGTCCAGGTTTCCGTGAAGAAAGAGATGTCTGAATAGGTGGCATCGAGGAGGTCCCAGATTTCTGTTGCGTCTTTGAGGAGAGACCGCACGTTGAGGAGGATTCAATTGAGCGGTCGGCTGCGCTGTTGGTCGGCTGGGTGGCAGGAGCCGCTGGTGTGCTGATGTGGCAGAAGGTGTGTTTGCAGTTTCGACAGGTGCAGGGTGCAAGAGAATCTACGGTGTTGTTAGATGGCTGGCAGTGCAGCGCCCAGGATTGTTGGCAAGGAGGGTGCTGGCGTCGTAGCAGAGGAGCGTCCAAGAGGTAGGGTCCTTGGTGCTGGTCGCTGTCCAGGGGCAGATGGACGGAGATGGGCTTGCCTTTGGCGCACCAGTTGTACACGTGCTGCGCATGGCCGCACAGCAGCCACCATTAAGTAGTACTGAGGGTGGACTGGACAGCTGGGAGGTGGGAAACACTGGAAAGGACACTGGAGGGGGTGGGGACGCAGGAGGGAAACAGGGGTTGTAAATATATTTTTAAATAATTCTTACCTTCAGGCCGGGTCCTGCGTCTTCTGTGCTTCTGCTCTCCTGAGTCTGCTCTCGGAAACAGGAAGCAGGCAGCCAGGCTCCCTGCCCAGAGCCAATCACAACACTGCAATACAGCATCGTGATTTTACTTGAGTGCTGTGACAAGGCGTTCAGCAAGGGGCCGGAGAGTAAGCATGTTCTTCATGCAGGTTGTAATGCAGTCTGCATTGCGAACAGGGATGTGCGCATGACTACTTTGGGCAGCCTGAGAGGGCTAACTAAACAGACATTGTGCACATGAGTAGGCATATCACTCCGCCCCTGCCCTGCTCCGTGAGTAGAGCAGCCCCACCCATCTGCCCACAAAGGAAACAAAGCATGAGTACATCAGAAAGTTATCATCATGTAATGTTTTGTCTTCTTGCACTGCTTGAAAGCAGTGGGACGATGCTCTTCTGCCTTGGCGGATGAGTCGCCACTGGGGGTGCATCATCTACAAATGCTAGGCCTGGGCCCAACTCGGCCACCGGGCGTCCTCCGTTGCATATCCCACCTTCTCCTCACTTGGACATTGATACCATGGCGCAATCTGTGGCACTCTCTCCAAATCCGTGACTCAGCCCGCAGGAGTGTCAGTAAGGCTGGATTTCACAAGCCTGGGTACAGCAGTCACCGTCACGTCTGCTGGTGAACCTCCTGATGCAGGTGATGCATTAGGGTGCCCTTAGGCATGAAGGTGCAGCACTCCTGCCACACAAGCTCGGCGCAGCTCAGGGGCCTCACCCTCCACAGATTCTGGCCAGCGCAACATCCTCCGACATGTGATGCAGACACAATTGGTAATCCCCGCCATGCGCCCCGGTGTAGTGGTGGCATGTGGTATGTGATGCAGACTTCCCTATGTTAGTGTGCAGGAGCGCCTCTACCATTCACAGCTCCAGGGGGCTCCAGGTAGTCTTCTCACAGAGGTCAGCAACATGTCCCCATGCGACCTGGCAGACTTCACCACCAGGTAAGGGCGATCTCTGATGCCTCAATGTCTACCGCCACGGCCCAGCAACTCCACAGCCCCTCCGCATCCCACTCGGATCCCATACGTAGGCCCAGCGATGCCTCCTGGTCCCAGGAACTGTCCGCGCTTTCAAGGTTTTGGATGCCATGGTGTTGCAAGGAGTGCGCAATGATAAGTGATGCATCGCTGGTTTTGCCCAACGATGTGCCTCTTTTCATGGTTATAGCCCTGAATTTCCTCTCCCCCTGGGACTCTGGCTGGTCATCCTGGCTGTTGCGGGGCATTGGTTTTGTTTCATATTTTTCATTGGTGTTGGACTTATAGGCTATTTCTGCCTCTAGAGGAAAAAAAGTTACATTGGGCTTTGTATTTTTGCCACTCACTAATGCGCCTTTTGTGAGTTTTCGCCTGCTAACGTCAGAACTTGTATCGCCTTCACGCTAGTGTTAACTGCAGTTTTCTACACTGCTACCTGAAACTATCGCCATGGAGCGGCGTGTTGTAAATACATCGCTAACAGAACGATAGTTTTTGGTGATAGGCCATGTTGAGAAAACTGTAGCTAACTAGCTTTAGCATTAGTTAGCTGCAGTTCTTGTACAGATGACCCTCATTGTGTAGACGAAGCTAGTCAGCAAAGGAAAAGCAAGCATCTATATTATTCGGAAGCACCATTTTATACGTTTTCATGTCACCAAATATTCTGTATGAATCTAGTAGGATCTTTGTATTCTATTGCAATGACCTAACATGGGTGAAAAGTTAAGCGACCACTGTTTAAAACCGCACATTTCTAAGACGACATGAAAGCTAAGCAGGCACACAGTGCTTCTTTTCGTAAAAGCAAAAGTCGAAGGAAAGGCTTTTGGGACTTGTTACTCTTCAGGTTTCAGTATGATTACATGGTAAATAATTTTTTGAAAAACACGCATTTATTAATACAACATTCTAAAGACATCCTAATGAAATTGTAAGTTATTTCGAGAAGTAATGAAATGCTTTGCACGGCTTATTGATCTACATTATAGCACAATGTATTCACGTATCTACGTGTTATTTCTTAATATTTCAGCAGCATTTAAAAGCATCCTAATTGAATTCTACATTCGGTGATTGTTTTGTCCTCGTTTCTTCCAGTACCGATGGTAAAAGATGGCCCACCCCTGAGAGCTTGCAATGCAAGGAGTGTCACTGTGTGTTCTGAGTGTAAATATATGCTCTGCTGCTGAGTGGTCCAATGAGAAAACCAAACCTGATCTGCTCCAACTGATTGTTTTCGTGGCGATTACTCAGCTCTGTATTCAAGAGAATTAACGGTACTGATGTTGTTTCTCTTAATTCAGGCAGGGAGTCCAATCTGATGGCCTTCCGGAAGAAGCTGAAAACTGCCCTATGCCAGGAAGCCTGGGTGGGGTTATAAGGCCGGCTGTACCAATCTAGGAATCTGTCTGTTTGTGCTTACCTAGGAATTTTGCGGTGCTACTTGGACAAGCACTTAGAGACCCCAGGGTATAACGCGCTATATAAATCGAATAAAATAAATAAATAAATAAATAATTTGGATTTGCGGAGTGTTTTCCACTCACCCACAAGCAGGGGATCAGGTAATGCTGTTTGGCACCCACGCGCGCTCTGATCACAGTGCTGTACGTTGTTGCTACTCGTAGCTTTTGCACTGGATAGAAAAACAGAACTACAGGTACCAGAATGCAACGCTGTGGGCTGCTCTGTTTTCTGAAACCTGTGACTCGAACTCCAAGATGGAGCAAAAGACTCTGGCGGCGTCGCCTACTCATTAAATTTTTTTGTTTGTTTTTTTGTTTTTATTTTGTAACTGCAATGATTGTTTATAATTGTGATATTAAAAGCTGAGGCCTCCATTCACAGTAAACGTAAAGTATACCTGGAACACACCTGTGAGTGAAAAACCTTTGCTGGGGGAATATTGTTGTCATCTGATATAATCCAAAGGTTATGCAATAAGTGTGACGTAATGCTCAAGGTCTGGTTTCTCTTTCAATTTTGGGATTTATACTGCGGATTTGTAATGGGATAAACAGCCTGTAAGGTTCAGGAGGCAGCAGATCAGGGACAAGAGTATAGATATTACCAAGAAGTGTTGAAGGGGGGAGGGAGGGTCCGGGCAGACTTTGAAAATGATTTGAAAAAACAGTAAACATTCAAAACTTTTGATTATTGTGATTATTTGTATTTCATTATAAATTAGAGGTTTGTAAACATATGGATTTTCACCTAGAATAGTAGCTCGGAGGACACTGGCTCCTGTCAGAAATAAATCTGGAGCCCTGTGTCTGAGCTCAAGGAAGGCCTGGCTGCTAATCAGAGCTGGAGTAATTGAGCAGCCACAGCTCTGGAGAGATGAAATGTCAAAGTGGTCTCGAAAGGCAGGGAAGATGTTTCGTCCCCTGGGAGATGTGTCCATGAAGGAGTCAAGATGAAGGTTTTTCCTCCAGTTGGAGATGCAGAATTCAAACAGTTTATGACCTGAGCTCGCGGTTGTTTTTGTCTACTCAGAATGATAGTGGTAAAGCAGTCTGGATCTAGGCCTGGTGGAGGTTTGCACTCCAGTTGGACAGGTGTTCATGGATCGATCTAGTTGGAGGTGGGAGAGGCTGCACCCCTAAAGGGAGGTATATTCATATAGCTGATCTAGGATCTAGATCTGTGGTTATATTGAATAAGCAGGTACCTACATCATGCTCATGTAAAATCTCTTTATTGATGTCATAACTGCACTTTCAGAACTGCCTTATTTACTTTCCTGCTTTGTCAAATTTGCTTGAAAATGCATGATTTGCCCATTCTTTTCCCAAATGTTTCTCGGGGAGAACCTCCCCCATACCCTACTTATGACAGTCAGACTTGCTTGCTTGCGACAGGTCACTAATTGAGAACTTTTACGATCAACCACTTTCAAATGTCATCAGCCGCCATTGATGGGAAGTGTTAGAACTGGCTATTTCTGGTAGGCTAAGGCTGACGCCAAAGCCAGGCAGAAAGCACCATTGTAGTCAGGGCAAGGGAGTCACACGCCAAGATAACCCCTGCTCACCCCCTTGGTAGCTTGGCACGAGCATACAGGCTTATCCCGGAGGCAATGTGTAAAGCATTTGTGCAAGCACACAACAGCAACAACATCCTAGGCACACCACAAAAGGAACTCCACACAAGGTTATATAAAAATAACTTCTGTATTGTCAAAACACATCAGATAGAAATCACACATGTACATTGTGCCAACTGGCACGGGCAATATTCACAAGGGATTATTTACAAGACATGGCCACATGGGCCACTGTCAGAATCAGCACTTAATAGAAATAGGAGGGCAGGTCACTCACCACACATACACAGAGAGCTCACGCACTTTACACTGTACCACAGTGAAAAAGTGCGCAGAGGCCTAAAATCACCAACACCAGGTTCCAGAAACAGGCTAGGAAAAAGCTAAAAGTTTCGGGGTGAACCTGTCAAAAAGGGCCAGGTCCAACAGGAAGGGTGTAAAAGGTTCAATGATTCTGCTTTGGCTACACCTCACAGTGTTTGTAAATTAAAGGCAAAGCTCCTGCCCTAACAGTTCAGTAACCATAAGAAAATGTAACTTTTCAGACTTGCCATCAACTGAGCGCTGCTCCTGACATGGGTCAGGCCGAGGATAATTGGACATGGTTTCTCACCCTACCTGCCTGTGCTCTGACCTTCTCTCCAACAACCAAGCTGTATTTATACTTTACAAAACTCGGTAATCAGAAACAAGTGAATAAACATAGAGGTAAATAAGTAAACAAACACATATTAACCGCATGCGTGCGGCCGTTTTTCCTGCGGTATGCGGCATGTTTTGAAATACCGCGTTACATGACGAGCTCAGCTCATCATCAGCACACGGTAGGTAACGCTGATGACGAGCTGAGCTCGTCATCAGCATGGAAGGGGTTAAATCAGTGTGCTATTGTCAGAAGGTAAAACAGCGTGATACAAGACAAAAGCAATTAACATCATTCAAAACATGAACAACCCTCTCCGTTTTTGCCCGGTTGAGTAGAGACTGTTAGAACCAGGACCACCGGCCCACTTAGGGTAGCATGGCACAGAGTGGGAAGGCTAAATCCAGAAGGCAATTGTGATGTACTTGCGCAGCACACACTACAACACCCCAGCACAAACCCACCAAAAATGACACCACACCGTCTGTTAAATAGAAAATAGAGAATCTTTATCCTTTTGCATTAAAAAGGGGGTGAAGTTTCCAATAGTTAATAAATTAGGACTTTGGGCATTCCATTTTTGGATTAACTGCATTAATTAAACATTACATTGCATTGCACTACCTCACAGTAGTCAAAGGAATTTAAATACATTTAACTAGGCAATCTGCAGGTAAGTATACTACGCATAAATCAACAGGTACATGCAGCAGTTTAAACCAAGCAGGTAAGTACATTAAATATTGAATTAGCAGGTATATGCATCAGATTTGATCAAGCAGGTAAACACATTAAGTTTTGAATTAGCAGGTATATGCATCAGTTTAGATCAAGCAGGTAAATACATTACATTTAGAACATCAGTGGTTCTCTATTCAGAGTGCGCTGTCTTCTCCCAGCTCCTGCGCAAGAAAGTGCTTTAAGATGCTTAATTTCAGGGGGGAGGTCTAGTACCCACTCTCTTTATAAGAGCCAGTCACGCTATCACGATCGAGAGAGGATCGACTTAGGGGCTCAGTTCTTGGCAGCCCCATCCATAGCAGTTCCCCCTTTTCCTGAGTAACTCAGCTTCTTCAACCCCACCCTCAATCAGGCCTTTCCCCGATACCTTTGCTCCCGTCCGGCGCTTCTGTTACTCTCCACGGGGCGAGTCTGCATGGCCGATCTTCCCCTGTCCACATGCTCAGACCTTTCAGCACTTCGCCTGAGGCAGGGGTAGAGCCACCACAGGAGACCCCACCGCGTGTGGGCCGCCTCTCGCTCTCTCTCCTGCCCTCCGGAACCCTCGGAGGGCAGTTGGACCGGCCTGCTGAAGGGCCGGGGCGGCTTCCCCTCTCCTGAGGAAGCTCCGGCACAGGCATTGGCAGTGGTGAGGCGCCCAGAGACCTAAGGCCACACGAAAAATTGGTGGAAAAAGAAATGTGAGGCGGAAAAGAGAGAAAAAATAGGGGGAGACCACCCAAAAGCTGACAGGTCTAACAGAGACCACCAAGCGTAGCAGATCTGATCTTCTCTTCTCATGCCTAGCACTTGGATGGATGGTGTCCCTTTTAAATCACTGAAGGTTCCCCATTGTGAAGGTCCTCTGCAAACAGAAGTCATTTCTTGCCATCTTCATCATGTCCATCAGTATACAGCATACCACAAACCAAATTCTCGCCTGATGTTGAAAACAAACAATTCTGCCCACTTCAACTGCACCATTTATTGACTTTTGAAAAATGAACCCCAAATGTGCCTTCCTGGGACTCAAGCCAGTAACTTAGGGTCTTCCATCAAGCGATGAAGCCACAGATCAATTAGCGGCCTACCTAGACCTAATGCCACCCGGGGCGGACCCTACGTTTGCCCATTGCAGGTAAGAGCAGGGTGGCGACCGACGGACAACTTGTTCTGAAGGCGGGTGGGGTGGTAGTCGACACACATGACTTGTTCACCTCCGCCTCCCTCAAAAAGAGTGAAGCCCTCCTGAACCCCCAGCTACTCCACTGGAAGCAATCTTAGCATCTAAGACTTCCAGGGTGTTTGTTAAAACACCACTCGAGTAAAAGGAGAACAAAAGACTTCCTAAATCTAGTTCATTTAATGATAGTTTTGAGAGATAAACAAATCTACCATAAAAACAATATGAGAGTTCCTTTTTGCTAGATAACTATAATATATATATATCAATGCTCCAAATTATTTTACTGCGGCAAAAGAATGGACGGCACTCTACAACTCAATGTCCAAGAATCAAAGGTTTATTGCTCAATCAAGTTCAACAGGGCGCGTTTCGGCATCACGCCTTCGTCTGCTGTTACTCAAACACAGTTCATTGAGATTTAAATAAAGTTGTTTTGTTGACGTCAATCAGTTGTTACATAAACACAAAAGAGAGACTAAAAATATATAATCAACATAGTGGCCATTTTGTAGTGGTCAAAATAAAACCAACATTAGTGACCATGTCATACAAACAGACGTTATTAAGCCCTGGATGGGCAAGCAAAGCAAATTAGACAAGAAATATGTACATGATTAATCAGTGGTGATCCTATTAGGATAATTCATAAGCAGCGACGAGGAAAACACAATAGGGGAATTCTAGTTACAGTTCTACATCAAAATTAGCCAAGATGACTGGCCAATTCTTCCCCTGTATTTAATCCGAATGGAAACTTAGCTTGGAGCTCTATGATGAACCTGGACTCAAGTTTTCTCATTTGTGCCTCTCTGTTCCCTCCACGATCTTTGGAGGGGATTTGATCCAGACAATGGAATTTGAGGAGATTACGGTCAATCTTGTGTTTTAGTGCAAAGTGTCTTGCTACAGGGTAGTTTGGGTCGTTGTGTTCAATTGCCCTAGCGTGTTCTAAGATTCGCTTTTTGACTGGATGAATAGAGCTCCCAATGTAATATAATTTACAGGGACATTCAAGTCGATATACACAGTACGGGCTTGTACAGGTGAGAAATTTAGGGATTTTCCTCACCAATCCAGTGTCAGGGATTTCATATGAGGTGATTTTTCCACTTGACTGACGAGCCTTACAGTTTTGGCAAGGGAAAAACCCAGCCAGGTTTCCCAGTCGTGGTGATCTCGGGATGGCATCAAAGTGACTATGTATTAGAGTGTCTTTTAAGGATCTGTTTCTCCTGTAGGTAAGTTTAGGATGGGATGATAATTGTTTGCCAACTACACTGTCTGTTTTAAGAATATTCCAATGGCGACTAATGATGTTATAAATCAATGAGGAGTCATTGGAAAAAGTCGTGATGAAGCGTGGAGTTATGTCTTCACCAACTTTACTCTCACTGGAGTGCTTAAACAGACTTGCTCTGGGAATTAGACGCACTCTGTCATATGCGTTTTTGAGTGTGTTGTCAGTATAACCTCCCAGTCTAAACCTTGCCATTGAGTCTTCTGCAGCTCTCTCAAAATTCTCTGTAAGTGTGCAATTTCTCTTGAGGCGTAACAGTTCACCAAAGGGTATACTGTTCTTCAGGGGTTTGGGGTGGCAGCTACTGGCTTCTAAGGTGGAGTTTCCGGCTGTATATATATATATATATATATATATATGATTAGATTGCTTACAATAAACAGGCCAATAACGACATAAAAGCAGCAGCATCTTTACACAAATAATAAAAGTTACATGCACCAAAGGGACCAGCTGCATTTAAAATATACCAAACCCAACTAGAGAAATTTCTATATTGACTTTAAAAAATACAATATTAACACCATGATTACGAGTATAGATGCTATTTATCACACTGATAAATAATAATACCATGGGGTACAGTATTTATAGGGTGCAAGAAATAGCATCTTTAATGAGTTTTTAAGGATAACATGCAGGTTTTGGTGTTTAATGTAATAAAATGAGGATGATACCGTGAATAATGTTTCTTGTCTCCTTTTTGACCTGCCAATATTTTACGAACGTTGGGGTATTTAACACATCGGATAATTATGGGATGCGTTACATACCAACCAACTCGTAATTCTGACAGGGGTTCATGCTAGGTTGCGAATATAACAACCCTCTCCGATCAGGCCCTTAGAGTAGTAACAGGTCGAAATGTTTTTTGCTTATCATCTCCATATTTATGAGTAGCCAAAAGTTAGGAAAATAGATTTTAACATAATACACCACGTCACAAAAATGTAATCACATTTTTTTTTTTAAAACAAGGAATCTGGAGATCTATCTTCCTAAACTAACTATGCGACTCATTGAAGCCTTGTTTCTGATTGGAATTATTACATCTACTTTCATATCTGCATCAATATTGGATACTATGGTTTATGATTGGTCTGAGGCTAAAGGTGTTCTAAACAAATAGGAACTTGAGGCCCGATTTAGAGTTTGGCGGATGGGACTCTCTGTCGCAAATGTGCCAAATACTTTGTTGGCCGTACCACAAAGGCCACTGAGTATAATGGGCTTGAAATATGACGCATGGGATATCCGTCACTTTTGTGATGAGTATCTTATCTGCCATAGTCTATATCTGACTGTTGGTGAGTAAAGGACATGCGGCCTCATTTATGAAAGCCTTGCGCCACCGGTGCGTCACTTTTTCCCATGTTAAAAGTCACGCACCGGCGGCGCAAGTCCTTCATAAATAAGTCCCATAGATTCTTGCGTTTGGATTAATATATGTAAAAGGACTTAGGAAAGATATACAGAGCTGTATTTGGATCTTACTCTTAATCTCAGATACATAATAGAATCTACTCTCCTGATTCATTTATTGTAATTTTGAAAACAAACCAATATTAGCATATAGGCAACAAAATACGCTCTTCTAGTTCATCTAATGTTGTTTTACAGATATTAACTAGAGTAGTATATGGAAAATGGTAAGAAATAGTATCCCCCTTTCTACTGCATTAAATATGGCATTAGATATACAAACAGCTATAAAATATGCACAATAAATGTTCCCCTGTAATTCAATGTGGTTTTGGGATCAAAACAATTCTACCACAAGGACAAAGCCGGACTTCCTGAGGAAGAAAGTTGGGATGATTACTTTGCTCCATTTTGTTTTCCACTGAGCTCCATGTCAACATTCCTCTTAAACAAATAATTACTGTCTGGTATAGGATTTGTATACAAACTGAGGAATAAACGTATTCATCTTCTCTGTTCATTGAAATTGTCAAAACCCAGAGTGGAGCAAACAAGGTTTTTTGCTGTATCTTTCAATTTGGGATTACCAAATATGAGAATTAGCGAATTAAGGGAGGGGTAGGAAACACCTATGAACACATAAATATAGAGCATAGCCGACTCTATAAACCAGTTATCATCTTTTACATACAACATTGTAGCCAGGGTAAAACAGGTATAATGGATTACCAAGGACAGGATGGTTTTTGCTGCCCTGGTGTGGGCTTCCATGCTGGGTCCACCATTAAGCCCGGTGCTGTTTTGCTGCATGCGTCTGGTGTGTCTGTAAAGTGAGCTTAGGATCAGCAAAGCAGTGATTACAATCACAATCTGGGGCAAAAAGCATCCTGTGACGGACATCAAGAGCTTGTAGGACAGGTGGATACCATCGCCTGTGCTGTTAGAGGTGGCGTTTGTCGCAGTAGACTTATCGCTAAGCAGTCCTCCGAAACTCCAGATACCTGAGATGTTGATGGCTAAGGATGCAAGCACAGACACCAGCACAAGCCACGGAAGCATGGCAGAGATAACCATTTTTAGGCGAAGGCACAGAGGATGGGAGAAGTTCACGATCTTGGTGCAATAGAAGACGCAGATCCAGGCATTGATCCAGAAACTAGAGAAATACAAAGATGGACTGAGGACTAAGAAGGTTTTCCAAACACTGTCTTTGTTGTACACCTCTCTCTGGGTCAAACGGAGAAGTTGTTCAGATGATGTGAAACCTTGCAAAAATGCATTGGTGAGCCCGAGGAACAGCAGGAGGAGATCACTTGTTGGTGGCCGGTGTCTGCTTCCAGCCCACTGGATAGCGATCGCAGCTACTATGAAGGTGTTAGAGGTGATGCCCATCAGCAGATTAATTGAAAGAATGACCACGAATAAAAGATTAAGTGGAGACATCTTGGTTATTGTAGTTGATGACTAGAGCCCTCATCTCTGTTGTTCTTATCACGAAAGTCCGCACTCAAGCTTAATATTTACATCTTCTGCTTGTCTTCTGGTCCTGACGCGCAGATATTTGCCTAATGACTTCGTTTTTTCAGCACTGTACTAGTTCCCTCTTCAAAAATAACACTTTGTGTATGGAAATACTGTGGCAGATATTTAAATGCCATCTCACCCTTTCATTCCTTCCTTCACTGACCCCAACCCTCCAATCTTCTGAGTTTGCCTTGAGTCTAACTCTTCATCCGAATCACTTCCATTCCCAACACATTTGTTATCTGTCTCCAAGTCATATAACAGGGGACATGGACTTAAACAAGGGTAATTAGAAGTAAGAGGAGCTGCCCCAGCTTGCCCTTTAGTGACCCTTACTCTACCCCTGCTGCTACCACTCCAGGGGTGATAAAGAACAGATGCAAATGATCATTCTCAGACACCCCATTTGCCCATTCTTTTCCCAAATGTTTCTCGGGGAGAACCTCCCCCATACCCTACTTATGACAGTCAGACTTGCTTGCTTGCGACAGGTCACTAATTGAGAACTTTTACGATCCACCACTTTCAAATGTCATCAGCCGCCATTGATGGGAAGTGTTAGAACTGGCTATTTCTGGTAGGCTAAGGCTGACGCCAAAGCCAGGCAGAAAGCACCATTGTAGTCAGGGCAAGGGAGTCACACGCCAAGATAACCCCTGCTCACCCCCTTGGTAGCTTGGCACGAGCATACAGGCTTATCCCGGAGGCAATGTGTAAAGCATTTGCGCAAGCACACAACAGCAACAACATCCTAGGCACACCACAAAAGGAACTCCACACAAGGTTATATAAAAATAACTTCTGTATTGTCAAAACACATCAGATAGAAATCACACATGTACATTGTGCCAACTGGCACGGGCAATATTCACAAGGGATTATTTACAAGACATGGCCACATGGGCCACTGTCAGAATCAGCACTTAATAGAAATAGGAGGGCAGGTCACTCACCACACATACACAGAGAGCTCACGCACTTTACACTGTACCACAGTGAAAAAGTGCGCAGAGGCCTAAAATCACCAACACCAGGTTCCAGAAACAGGCTAGGAAAAAGCTAAAAGTTTCGGGGTGAACCTGCCAAAAAGGGCCAGGTCCAACAGGAAGGGTGTAAAAGGTTCAATGATTCTGCTTTGGCTACACCTCACAGTGTTTGTAAATTAAAGGCAAAGCTCCTGCCCTAACAGTTCAGTAACCATAAGAAAATGTAACTTTTCAGACTTGCCATCAACTGAGCGCTGCTCCTGACATGGGTCAGGCCGAGGATAATTGGACATGGTTTCTCACCTTACCTGCCTGTGCTCTGACCTTCTCTCCAACAACCAAGCTGTATTTATACTTTACAAAACTCGGTAATCAGAAACAAGTGAATAAACATAGAGGTACATAAGTAAACAAACACATATTAACCCCATGCGTGCGGCCGTTTTTCCTGCGGTATGCGGCATGTTTTGAAATACCGCGTTACATGACGAGCTCAGCTCATCATCAGCACACGGTAGGTAACGCTGATGACGAGCTGAGCTCGT
The DNA here is from genome assembly GCF_964261635.1 of Lissotriton helveticus. Classification (NCBI taxonomy): domain Eukaryota; kingdom Metazoa; phylum Chordata; class Amphibia; order Caudata; family Salamandridae; genus Lissotriton; species Lissotriton helveticus. The sequence goes on along the minus strand of NC_136068.1, from coordinate 1,830,548,376 downwards.
CATCAGCATGGAAGGGGTTAAATCAGTGTGCTATTGTCAGAAGGTAAAACAGCGTGATACAAGACAAAAGCAATTAACATCATTCAAAACATGAACAACCCTCTCCGTTTTTGCCCGGTTGAGTAGAGACTGTTAGAACCAGGACCACCGGCCCACTTAGGGTAGCATGGCACAGAGTGGGAAGGCTAAATCCAGAAGGCAATTGTGATGTACTTGCGCAGCACACACTACAACACCCCAGCACAAACCCACCAAAAATGACACCACACCGTCTGTTAAATAGAAAATAGAGAATCTTTATCCTTTTGCATTAAAAAGGGGGTGAAGTTTCCAATAGTTAATAAATTAGGACTTTGGGCATTCCATTTTTGGATTAACTGCATTAATTAAACATTACATTGCATTGCACTACCTCACAGTAGTCAAAGGAATTTAAATACATTTAACTAGGCAATCTGCAGGTAAGTATACTACGCATAAATCAACAGGTACATGCAGCAGTTTAAACCAAGCAGGTAAGTACATTAAATATTGAATTAGCAGGTATATGCATCAGATTTGATCAAGCAGGTAAACACATTAAGTTTTGAATTAGCAGGTATATGCATCAGTTTAGATCAAGCAGGTAAATACATTAAATTTAGAACATCAGTGGTTCTCTATTCAGAGTGCGCTGTCTTCTCCCAGCTCCTGCGCAAGAAAGTGCTTTAAGATGCTTAATTTCAGGGGGGAGGTCTAGTACCCACTCTCTTTATAAGAGCCAGTCACGCTATCATGATCGAGAGAGGATCGACTTAGGGGCTCAGTTCTTGGCAGCCCCATCCATAGCAGTTCCCCCTTTTCCTGAGTAACTCAGCTTCTTCAACCCCACCCTCAATCAGGCCTTTCCCCGATACCTTTGCTCCCGTCCGGCGCTTCTGTTACTCTCCACGGGGCGAGTCTGCATGGCCGATCTTCTCCTGTCCACATGCTCAGACCTTTTAGCACTTCGCCTGAGGCAGGGGTAGAGCCACCACAGGAGACCCCACCGCGTGTGGGCCGCCTCTCGCTCTCTCTCCTGCCCTCCGGAACCCTCGGAGGGCAGTTGGACCGGCCTGCTGAAGGGCCGGGGCGGCTTCCCCTCTCCTGAGGAAGCTCCGGCACAGGCATTGGCAGTGGTGAGGCGCCCAGAGACCTAAGGCCACACGAAAAATTGGTGGAAAAAGAAATGTGAGGCGGAAAAGAGAGAAAAAATAGGGGGAGACCACCCAAAAGCTGACAGGTCTAACAGAGACCACCAAGCGTAGCAGATCTGATCTTCTCTTCTCATGCCTAGCACTTGGATGGATGGTGTCCCTTTTAAATCACTGAAGGTTCCCCATTGTGAAGGTCCTCTGCAAACAGAAGTGATTTCTTGCCATCTTCATCATGTCCATCAGTATACAGCATACCACAAACCAAATTCTCGCCTGATGTTGAAAACAAACAATTCTGCCCACTTCAACTGCACCATTTATTGACTTTTGAAAAATGAACCCCAAATGTGCCTTCCTGGGACTCAAGCCAGTAACTTAGGGTCTTCCATCAAGCGATGAAGCCACAGATCAATTAGCGGCCTACCTAGACCTAATGCCACCCGGGGCGGACCCTACGTTTGCCCATTGCAGGTAAGAGCAGGGTGGCGACCGACGGACAACTTGTTCTGAAGGCGGGTGGGGTGGTAGTCGACACACATGACTTGTTCACCTCCGCCTCCCTCAAAAAGAGTGAAGCCCTCCTGAACCCCCAGCTATCCACTGGAAGCAATCTTAGCATCTAAGACTTCCAGGGTGTTTGTTAAAACACCACTCGAGTAAAAGGAGAACAAAAGACTTCCTGGATCTAGTTCATTTAATGATAGTTTTGAGAGATAAACAAATCTACCATAAAAACAATATGAGAGTTCCTTTTTGCTAGATAACTATAATATATATATATCAATGCTCCAAATTATTTTACTGCGGCAAAAGAATGGACGGCACTCTACAACTCAATGTCCAAGAATGAAAGGTTTATTGCTCAATCAAGTTCAACAGGGCGCGTTTCGGCATCACGCCTTCGTCTGCTGTTACTCAAACACAGTTCATTGAGATTTAAATAAAGTTGTTTTGTTGACGTCAATCAGTTGTTACATAAACACAAAAGAGAGACTAAAAATATATAATCAACATAGTGGCCATTTTGTAGTGGTCAAAATAAAACCAACATTAGTGACCATGTCATACAAACAGACGTTATTAAGCCCTGGATGGGCAAGCAAAGCAAATTAGACAAGAAATATGTACATGATTAATCAGTGGTGATCCTATTAGGATAATTCATAAGCAGCGACGAGGAAAACACAAAAGGGGAATTCTAGTTACAGTTCTACATCAAAATTAGCCAAGATGACTGGCCAATTCTTCCCCTGTATTTAATCCGAATGGAAACTTAGTTCGGAGCTCTATGATGAACCTGGACTCAAGTTTTCTCATTTGTGCCTCTCTGTTCCCTCCACGATCTTTGGAGGGGATTTGATCCAGACAATGGAATTTGAGGAGATTACGGTCAATCTTGTGTTTTAGTGCAAAGTGTCTTGCTACAGGGTAGTTTGGGTCGTTGTGTTCAATTGCCCTAGCGTGTTCTAAGATTCGCTTTTTGACTGGATGAATAGAGCTCCCAATGTAATATAATTTACAGGGACATTCAAGTCGATATACACAGTACGGGCTTGTACAGGTGAGAAATTTAGGGATTTTCCTCACCAATCCAGTATCAGGGATTTCATATGAGGTGATTTTTCCACTTGACTGACGAGCCTTACAGTTTTGGCAAGGGAAAAACCCAGTCAGGTTTCCCAGTCGTGGTGATCTCGGGATGGCATCAAAGTGACTATGTATTAGAGTGTCTTTTAAGGATCTGTTTCTCCTGTAGGTAATTTTAGGATGGGATGATAATTGTTTGCCAACTACACTGTCTGTTTTAAGAATATTCCAATGGCGACTAATGATGTTATAAATCAATGAGGAGTCATTGGAAAAAGTCGTGATGAAGCGTGGAGTTATGTCTTCACCAACTTTACTCTCACTGGAGTGCTTAAACAGACTTGCTCTGGGAATTAGACGCACTCTGTCATATGCGTTTTTGAGTGTGTTGTCAGTATAACCTCCCAGTCTAAACCTTGCCATTGAGTCTTCTGCAGCTCTCTCAAAATCCTCTGTAAGTGTGCAATTTCTCTTGAGGCGTAACAGTTCACCAAAGGGTATACTGTTCTTCAGGGGTTTGGGGTGGCAGCTACTGGCTTCTAAGGTGGAGTTTCCGGCTGTATATATATATATATATATATATGATTAGATTGCTTACAATAAACAGGCCAATAACGACATAAAAGCAGCAGCATCTTTACACAAATAATAAAAGTTACATGCACCAAAGGGACCAGCTGCATTTAAAATATACCAAACCCAACTAGAGAAATTTCTATATTGACTTTAAAAAATACAATATTAACACCATGATTACGAGTATAGATGCTATTTATCACACTGATAAATAATAATACCATGGGGTACAGTATTTATAGGGTGCAAGAAATAGCATCTTTAATGAGTTTTTAAGGATAACATGCAGATTTTGGTGTTTAATGTAATAAAATGAGGATGATACCGTGAATACTGTTTCTTGTCTCCTTTTTGACCTGCCAATATTTTACGAACGTTGGGGTATTTAACACATCGGATAATTATGGGATGCGTTACATACCAACCAACTCGTAATTCTGACAGGGGTTCATGCTAGGTTGCGAATATAACAACCCTCTCCGATCAGGCCCTTAGAGTAGTAACAGGTCGAAATGTTTTTTGCTTATCATCTCCATATTTATGAGTAGCCAAAAGTTAGGAAAATAGATTTTAACATAATACACCACGTCACAAAAATGTAATCACATTTTTTTTTTTAAAACAAGGAATCTGGAGATCTATCTTCCTAAACTAACTATGCGACTCATTGAAGCCTTGTTTCTGATTGGAATTATTACATCTACTTTCATATCTGCATCAATATTGGATACTATGGTTTATGATTGGTCTGAGGCTAAAGGTGTTCTAAACAAATAGGAACTTGAGGCCCGATTTAGAGTTTGGCGGATGGGACTCTCTGTCGCAAATGTGCCAAATACTTTGTTGGCCGTACCACAAAGGCCACTGAGTATAATGGGCTTGAAATATGACGCATGGGATATCCGTCACTTTTGTGATGAGTATCTTATCTGCCATAGTCTATATCTGACTGTTGGTGAGTAAAGGACATGCGGCCTCATTTATGAAAGCCTTGCGCCACCGGTGCGTCACTTTTTCCCATGTTAAAAGTCACGCACCGGCGGCGCAAGTCCTTCATAAATAAGTCCCATAGATTCTTGCGTTTGGATTAATATATGTAAAAGGACTTAGGAAAGATATACAGAGCTGTATTTGGATCTTACTCTTAATCTCAGATACATAATAGAATCTACTCTCCTGATTCATTTATTGTAATTTTGAAAACAAACCAATATTAGCATATAGGCAACAAAATACGCTCTTCTAGTTCATCTAATGTTGTTTTACAGATATTAACTGGAGTAGTATATGGAAAATGGTAAGAAATAGTATCCCCCTTTCTACTGCATTAAATATGGCATTAGATATACAAACAGCTATAAAATATGCACAATAAATGTTCCCCTGTAATTCAATGTGGTTTTGGGATCAAAACAATTCTACCACAAGGACAAAGCCGGACTTCCTGAGGAAGAAAGTTGGGATGATTACTTTGCTCCATTTTGTTTTCCACTGAGCTCCATGTCAACATTCCTCTTAAACAAATAATTACTGTCTGGTATAGGATTTGTATACAAACTGAGGAATAAACGTATTCATCTTCTCTGTTCATTGAAATTGTCAAAACCCAGAGTGGAGCAAACAAGGTTTTTTGCTGTATCTTTCAATTTGGGATTACCAAATATGAGAATTAGCGAATTAAGGGAGGGGTAGGAAACACCTATGAACACATAAATATAGAGCATAGCCGACTCTATAAACCAGTTATCATCTTTTACATACAACATTGTAGCCAGGGTAAAACAGGTATAATGGATTACCAAGGACAGGATGGTTTTTGCTACCCTGGTGTGGGCTTCCATGCTGGGTCCACCGTTAAGCCCGGTGCTGTTTTGCTGCATGCGTCTGGTGTGTCTGTAAAGTGAGCTTAGGATCAGCAAAGCAGTGATTACAATCACGATCTGGGGCAAAAAGCATCCTGTGACGGACATCAAGAGCTTGTAGGACAGGTGGATACCATCGCCTGTGCTGTTAGAGGTGGCGTTTGTCGCAGTAGACTTATCGCTAAGCAGTCCTCCGAAACTCCAGATACCTGAGATGTTGATGGCTAAGGATGCAAGCACAGACACCAGCACAAGCCACGGAAGCATGGCAGAGATAACCATTTTTAGGCGAAGGCACAGAGGATGGGAGAAGTTCACGATCTTGGTGCAATAGAAGACGCAGATCCAGGCATTGATCCAGAAACTAGAGAAATACAAAGATGGACTGAGGACTAAGAAGGTTTTCCAAACACTGTCTTTGTTGTACACCTCTCTCTGGGTCAAACGGAGAAGTTGTTCAGATGATGTGAAACCTTGCAAAAATGCATTGGTGAGCCCGAGGAACAGCAGGAGGAGATCACTTGTTGGTGGCCGGTGTCTGCTTCCAGCCCACTGGATAGCGATCGCAGCTACTATGAACGTGTTAGAGGTGATGCCCATCAGCAGATTAATTGAAAGAATGACCACGAATAAAAGATTAAGTGGAGACATCTTGGTTATTGTAGTTGATGACTAGAGCCCTCATCTCTGTTGTTCTTATCACGAAAGTCCGCACTCGAGCTTAATATTTACATCTTCTGCTTGTCTTCTGGTCCTGACGCGCAGATATTTGCCTAATGACTTCGTTTTTTCAGCACTGTACTAGTTCCCTCTTCAAAAATACCACTTTGTGTATGGAAATACTGTGGCAGATATTTAAATGCCATCTCACCCTTTCATTCCTTCCTTCACTGACCCCAACCCTCCAATCTTCTGAGTTTGCCTTGAGTCTAACTCTTCATCCGCTTCACTTCCATTCCCAACACATTTGTTATCTGTCTCCAAGTCATATCACCAGGGGACATGGACTTAAACAAGGGTAATTAGAAGTAAGAGGAGCTGCCCCAGCTTGCCCTTTAGTGACCCTTACTCTGCCCCTGCTGCTACCACTCCAGGGGTGATAAAGAACAGATGCAAATGATCATTCTCAGACACCCCATTTACTTCTGCACTTTCACACCATGGCACTTCCCTTGTCCCTCAGCAACAAATAGGAGATCGTTGAAAGAATATATACTTGGCCACTGAGTCACCATCAAGTCCGCTGGTGAACCTCCTGATGAAGGCATGAAGGTGCAGCACTCCCGCCACACAAGTTCGGTGCAGCTCAGGGGCCTCACCCTCCACAGCGTCTGGTGAACATCCTCTGACCTGTGAGGCAGAGAGGCGCGGTCCCACCATTGGTAATCCCCTCCATGCACCCCAGTGTAGTGGTGGTTCGTGGTATGCGATGCAGACCTCCCTACATTAGTGCGCAGGAGCATCTCTACCGTTCACAGCTCCAAGGGGTGCCAGGTGGTCTTCTCACACAGGTCAGCAACGTGTCTCCATGCGACCTGGCAGACTTCACCACCAGGTATGGGTGATCTCTATTGTCTCAATGTCTACCGCCACGGCCCAGCAACTCCACGGCACCTCCGCATCCCACTCCGGTTCCCAGACGTAGGCCCAGCGATGCCTCCTGGTCCCAGGGACTGTCCACGCTTTCAAGGTTTTGGATGTCATTGTGTTGCAAGGAGTGCGCAATGATAAGTGATGCATCACTGGTTTTGCCCAGCGATGCGCCTCTTCATGGTTGTAGCCCTGAATTTCCTCTCCTCCTGGGACTCTGGCTGGTCATCCTGGCTTTTGCAGTGCTTGGGGTGGGGGGTTGTTGATCTGTACTGCACTTGGCACTGGCTGCTCCACTCTGCATTCCACTGGTTTTGTTTCCTATTTTTCTTGGAGGTGGACTTATAGGCTATTTTTGCATTTTGAGGAAAAAAAGTCATGTTGGGCGTTGTATTTTTGCCACTCACTAATGGGCCTTTTGTGAGTTTTCGCCTGCTAACGTCAGAATTTGTATCGCCTTCACGCTAGTGTGAACTGCAGTTGTCACCGCTGCTACCTGAAACTATCGCCATGGAGCGGCGTGTTGTAAATACATCGCTAACAGAACGATAGTTTTTGGTGATAGGCCGTGTTGAGAAAACTGTAGCTAACTAGCTTTAGCATTAGTTAGCTGCAGTTCTTGTACATATGACCCTCATTGTGTAGACGAAGCTAGTCAGCAATGGAAAAGCAAGGATCTATATTATTCGGAAGCACCATTTTATACGTTTTCATGTCACCAATTATTCTGTATAAATCTAATAGGATCTTTGTATTCTATTGCAATGACCTAACATGGGTGAAAAGTTAAGCGACCACTGTTTAAGTCCGCACATTTCTAAGACGAAATGAAAGTAAAGCAGGCACACAGTGCTTCTTTTCTTAAAAGCAAAAGTCGAAGGAAAGATTTTTGGGACTTGTTACTCTTCAGGTTTCAGTATGATTACATGGTAAATAATTTTTTGAAAAACACGCATTTATTAATACAACATTCTAAAGACATCCTAATGAAATTGTAAATTATTTTGAGAAGAAATTAAATGCTTTGCGAGGCTTTTTGATCTACATTATAGCATAATGCATTCACGTATCTACGTGTTATTTCCTAAAACAATATTTCAGCAGCATTTAAAAGCATCCTAATTGAATTCTGCATTCGGTGTTTGTATTGTTCTTGTTTCTTACAGTACCGATGGTAAAAGATGACCCACCCCTGAGAGCTTGCAATGCAAGAAGTGTCACTGGGGCATATTACCAACAAGTAGCGATAATTATCGCTAAATAGGCTTAGCGACGATTTTTTTATCGCTGCCTAACGCTGGATATGTTAGCGGAGAAAACTTGCTATTAGCAACGTTTTCCTCCATTGTGCTAAAATATCCAGCGATAGCGGCGAAATGCGTGAATATCGCTGAAAATACAGATATATTCACGCATTAGCGACAAAATGCTCTTAGCCATGTTATCCTCCTCCCATTGGATAACATGGTTAAGAACTGGTCTGGGCAGGTGTTAGTATTTGGAGATATTCGCGCTTAGCGCAAATATTTCCATCGCTACGCCTGCCTTGCTAATAGGCGATAGCGACGTTAGCTACTGCTTTCAGTTGCTAACTGGTTGGGTACGCTCACTTTGTATGTCATTAGCGATAAACATCGCTGACATGCAAAGCGGGACCCCAAACCGCTCGCTATCTCCTAAAAGCTGTCGCTAACATCAGTTAGCGACGGCTTGCTAATAGGGCGATAGAATTATCGCCGCTTAGGTCCGAAAAGGGCCGCTAAAGCGACGATAATTGCCTATCACCCTGCTTGATAATATGCCCCACTGTGTGTTCCGGGAGTAAATATATGCCCTGCTGCTGTGTGATCCAATTAGAAAACCTGATCTGCTTCAACTGATTTTCGTGGTGATTACTCAGCAGGATCAGGGTTAACCTGTTTGACACCCAAGTGATGTCTGATCACAGTGCTATATGTTGTTGCTACTCGTAGCTTTTGCACTGGATAGAAAAACAGAACTACAGGTACCAGAATGCAACGCTGTGGGCTGGTCCGCTTTCTGAAACCTGTGACTCGAACTCCAAGATGGAGCAAAAGACTTTGGCAAGTCCCCTACTCATTAGCATTTTTTGTTTGTTTTTATTTTGTAAAATGCAATGATTGTAATTGTGATATTAAAAGACACAGTAAACCTAAATGAAACCTGGAACACAGCTGTGAGTGAAAAACCTTTGCTGGCGGAAAATATTGTTGTCATCTGATATAAACCAAAAGTTATGCAATAAGTGTGACCTAATGCTCTAGTCCAGGTTTCTCTTTCAATTCTTGGACATATACTCCTGATTTATAATGGGATAAATAGGCTGTAAGGTTCAGGAGGCAGCAGATCAGGGACAAGAGTATAGATATTACCAAGGAGTGTAGATGGGGTCATGGCCGGGTAGATTTTGCAAATGAGTTGGAAAAACAGTAAAAATTCAAAACTTTTGATTATTGCGATTATTTTTATCTCATTATTAATTAGAAGTTTGTAAACATATGGATTTTCACCTAGAATAGTTGCTCGGAGGGGACTGGCTCCTGTAAGAAATAAGGGGCCGATTATGATGGCGGACGGACTTGAGTCCGTCCGCCACCATAGAGTAGGAGGGACCGTCCGCAGGGGCAGCGGCGGTCCCTCCAAACAGATTAGGATGTGACCGCCAGGGTGGCGGTCACATCCTCTATTTTTAACATTGCGGCGGGTGGAGCTTCAAGCTGCACCCGCCGCAATGTTAAAAATGCATGCACAGCATTTGCGTGCACAAAGCGGCAGGCACCGCGCCGTGCCTGCCGCTTTGTTCACGCAAATGCAGGGGGGTACTAGGTACCCCCCATGTGCACCTCCACCCCCCCTTCACCCAGGGGGTCCGCAACGGGCCCCGAAGTGAAGGTCCGTATGCTTTTCCACGGCGGAAAAGCCGCCGTGGAAAAGCATACTTTTTACTCCATCCTCATATGGCTGGCGGTGTCTGTTAGACACCGCCAGCCATGTTACAGCTTATCTGCCGCGGTTGTAAGTCAACTGCGGCGGAAAAGCGGTGGACTGAAACCAGGATCCACCAGCCATCCTAATGTGGCGGTGGGTCTTTGGTGGGTCCGCTGAGGATTTTCCGCATCCTCCGGGCCGGCGGAAGCCACCGCCGGCCCGGAGGATGCGGAAAATCCTCCATCATAATGAGCCCCTAAATCTGGAGCCCTGTGCCTGAGATCAAGGAAGGCCTGGCTGCTAATCAGAGGGGTAGAGACAGAGCAACCATGGCTCTAAGCGCGGGACCAGAGATGCGATGACAAAGTGGTCCCTGAAGGATGGGAAGATTTTTCGTCCCCTGGGAGATGTGTTCATAAAGGAGTCAAGATGAAGGTGTAGAGGAAGGTTTTACCTCCAGTTGGAGATGTAGCAATCAAACTGTTTATGACCTGAGCTCGCGGTTGTTTTTGCCCTACTCAGAATTATAGTGGTAAAGCAGTCTAGGGTCTTGGCCTGGTGAAGGTTTTTGCTCCAGCTGGACAGGTGTTCTTGGATCGATCTAGTTTGAGGTGGGAGAGGCTGGTCCCTTCAAGGGAGGTATATTCATATAGGTGATCTAGGATCTAGTTCTGCGGCTGTACTGAATAAGCAGGTACCTACATCATTATCATATGAAATCTCTTTATTGATGTCATAACTACACTTTCAGAACTGCCTTATTTACTTTCCTCCTTTTTTAAATTTGCCAAATTTGCTTGAAATGCACGATTTGCCCATTCTTTTCCCAAAAGTTTCTCGGGGGAGAACCTCCCCCCATACCCTACTTATGACGGTCAGACTTGCTTGCTCGCGGCAGGTCACTAATTGAGAACTTTTACGCCACACCACTTTCAAATGTCATCAGCCGCCATTGATGGGAAGGGTGTAAAAGGTTTAATGAAACTGCTTTGGCTACACCTCACAGTTTTTGTAAATTAAAGGCAAAGCTCCTGCCCCTAACAGTTCAGTAACCTTAATAAAATTGAAATTTTTAGACATGCCATCAACTGAGCGCTGCTCCTGACATGGGTCAGGAGGAGGAATATTGGACATGGTTTCTCACCTTACCTGCCTGTGCTCTGACTTCCTCTCCAACAACCAAGTCGTATTTACAAAACTCGATAATCAGTAACACGTGAATAAACATAGAGGCAAATAAATAAACAAACACGTTTTAATTAAGTGTGCTATTGTCAGAAGGTAACACAGCGTGATACAAGACAAAATCAATTATCAACATTCGAAACATGAACAACCCTCTCTGTTTCTGCCCGGCTGAGTAGAGACCCCAAAGAGTAGCAGATCTGGATGGACAATGTCCCTTGTCAATCACTGAAGGTTCCCCATTGTGAAGGTCCTCTGCAAACAGAAGTCCCAGGTGGAATATTTGACTGTCCTTTTTTTCAGTGATTTCTTGCCATCTTCATCATGTCCATCAGTATACAGCACGCCAAATACCAAATACTCGCCTGATGTTGAAAACAAACAATTGTGCCCACTTCAAGTGCACCATTTATTGACTCTTGAAAAATAAACTCTACATGTGCCTTCCTGGAACTCAAGCCAGTCACTCATGGTCTTCTATCAAGCGATGAATCCACGGAGCAAACAGTGGCCTACCTTGACCTACTGCCACCTGGGGCGGACCCTAAGTTTGCCCGGTGCCGGTAAGAGCAAAGTGGCGGCCGATGGACGACTTGTTCTGAAGGGGGTGGGGTGGTAGTGGACACACATGACTTGTTCACCTTCACCTCCTTCAAAAAGAGTGTCGCCCTTCTGACTCCCCCTAGTTACTCCACTGGAAGCAATCTTAGCACCCAAGACCTCCACGGGCTCAGCGTTTGTTAACACACCACTCAAGTAAATGGAGAACAAAAGACTTCCTGGATCTAGTACATTTAATGATAGTTTTGAGATGAGATATAAACAAATCTGCCATAAAGACAATATGAGAGTGCCTTTTCTAGATAATTAAAATATATATATTGTTAGATTGCTTGCAATAAACAGGCCAATAATGACATAAAAGCAGCATCTTTACACAAATAATAGAAGTTACATGCACCAAAGGGATCAGCTGCATTTAAAATATATCCAACTTGACTTAGAGGAATTTCTATGTTGACTTTAAAAAATACAATATTAACACCATGATTACGAGTATAGATACTATTTATCACACTGAAAAATAATGACAACATGGGGTACATTATTTATAGGGTGCAAGGAATAGCATCTATAGAGTTTTTAAGGATAACAGGCAGATTTTGGTGTTTAATGCACTAAAATAAGGATGATACGGTAAATAACGTTTGCTTGTCGCCTGTTTGACCTGCAAATATTTTACTACGAATGTTGAGGTATTTAACACATCCGATAATTATGGGATGCATTACATACCAACAAACTGGTAATTCTGACAGGGTTTCACTCTAGGGTGCAAATATAACGACCCTCACAGATCAGGCTCTTAGAGTTTTATCAGGTCAAATTGTTTTTGCTTATAATCTCTATATTTAAGAGTAGCCAAATGTAAAGAAAATAGATTATAACTAAAGCTCCCTGTTTTCCGTTTCTACTGATTTTTACAGATAAATACAGACAGAAAACCATTTACGTTACTGTCTGTATTTATTTTTAAATGTGGATAAAAACGGAAATTGGTTCTTTTTGAATGATTCTAAATGCTGTCAACCATGACCAAGCAGAGAATAGGGTTAAAAAAGGAATTTAAGTAAAAAAGCCTTAAGCAGCAGTTTAAGTTAAAAAAATGGCATGCTTTCTTATAAGTGCATATTTTATCACCTGAATGTGTTTAAATCATTGAAACGTGGCAGCTATTCAGGCACAAGTGTACATTAACTGGTTAAATAAATGTAGAAATGTATGCATTTCAGCTTAATTTTTTCACAAAATCTAAAATAAATATGGCTAAATACAGATAAAATGGGCAAAAAATAAATATGGATAAATACAGACAAAAATGTCAAAAAATAAATACCATAAAACCGGGAGCATAACATAACACAATACAGCACATCACAAAAATGTTATCACAAATTCTTTAAAAAAACAGGAGAATCTGGAGATCCATCTTCCTAATCTTAATATCCGATGTGTTAAATACTATATTTATAAGCAGTCAAAAGTAAAGAAAGCAGATTTTAACATAATACACCACGCCACAATAAATACATGGAAAAAAACAAAAAACAATACATCTGAAGAACTATCATCCTATATCTTCCTAATCTAACTACGCAACTCATTGAAACCTCGTTTCTGATATGATTTATTACATCTATTTTCATATCTACATCAATATGGTATACTATAGTTTATGATAAGTCTGAGGCTGAATGTGTTCTAAACAAATAGGAACTTGGGGCCTAATTTAGAGTTTGGCGGATGGGACTCTCTGTCACAAATGCACCAAATTCCTTGTTGGCCGTACCACAAAGGCCACTAAGTATAATGGACTTGAAATACGACGCACAGGATATCTGTCACGTTTGTGATGAGTATCCCATCTGCCAAAGTCTATTTCTGACTGCTGGTGACTAAAGGATATGGATTCTTGCATTTCCATTAATATATGTAAAGGGACTTGGGAAATATATACAGAGGTGAGTTTGGATCTTATTCTTAATCTCAGACACATAATAGAATCTACTCTCCTGATTCATTCATTGTAATTTTGAAAACGAACCATCTTTAGCATATGACAACAAAATAGCCCTTCTAGTTCATCTAATGTTGTTTAACAGATATTAACTAGAGTAGTATATGGAAAATGGTAAGAAATAGAATCCCCGTTTCTACTGCATTAAATGTGGTTTTAGAGATACAAACAGCTATAAAATATGGACAATAAATGTTCCCTGTAATTCAATGTGGTTTTGGGATAAAAACAATTCTACCACAAGGGAAAAGCTGGACTTCCTGAGGAAGAAAGTTGGGATGATTACTTTGCTCCATGTGGTTTTCAACTAAGCTCCATGTCAAAATTGCTCTTAAATAAGTAGATATAGTCCGGTATACAAAGTGTATACTTACTGATGAAGATTTGATTTCATCGTCTATGTTCATTAAATTTGTAAAAAGCCAGAGTCGAGCAAAGAAAGTTTTTTGCTTTTTCTTTCAATTTGGGGTTACCAAATATGAGAATTAGTGAGTTAAGGGAAGGGTAGGAAACACCTATGAACACATAACTATAGAAAATAGCTGACTCTGTAAACCAGTTATCATCTTTTAAAGCCAAAATTATAGCCACGGTAAAACAGGCATAAAGGATTACCAAGGACAGGATGGTTTTTGCTGCCCGGGTGTGGGCTTCCATGCTGGGTCCACCGTTAAGCCCGGTGCTGTTTTGCTGCATGTGTCTGATGTGTCTGTAAAGTGAGGTTAGGATCAGCAAAGCAGTAATTGCAATCACGATCTGTGGCAAAAAGCATCCTGCGATTGACATGAAAAGCTTGTAGGAAAGATTAATGATATTGCCTGTGCCGTTAGAGGTAGTGTTTGTCGTGGTAAAATTATCTCTAAGCAGTCCTCCCAAAATCCAGATACCTAGGATGTTGACGGCTAAGGATGCAAGCACAGACACCAGCGCAAGCCACGGAAGCATGGCAGAGATAACCATTTTTAGACGAAGGCACAGAGGATGAGAGAAGTTGATGATCTTGGTGCAATAGAAGACACAGATCCAGGCATTGATCCAGAAACTTGAGAAATAAAAAGATGGACTGAGGATTAAGAAGGTTTTCCAAACACTCTCTCTGTTGTAAACCTCTGTCTGGAGCAAACGGAAAAGGTGCTCAGAAGATACGGAGCCTTGCATAAAAGCATTCGTCAGCCCAAGGAGGAGCAGAAGGCGATCACTTGTTGGTGGCCGGTGTCTGCTTCCAGCCCACTGGATAGTGATCGCAGCTACTATGAAGGTGTTAGAGGTGATGCCCATTAGCAGATTAATTGAAAGAATGACAACGAATAAAAGATGAAGTGGAGACATCTTGGTTATTTTAGTTGATGACTAGAGCCCTTATCTCTGTTGTTCTTCTCAGGAAAGTCCGCACTCAAGCCTAATATTTACATCTTCTGCTTGTATGCTGGTCCTGACGCACAGATATTTTCCTAATGACCTTGTTTTTTCAGCACTGTACTAGTTCCCTCTTCAAAAATACCACTTTGTGTATGGAAATGCTGTGGCAGATATTTAAATGCCATCTCACCCTTTCATTCCTTCTTTCTCTGACCGCCTTCCCTTCAATCTTCTAAGTTTCCCTTGAGTCTATCTCTTTATCCGCATCACTTCCATTTCCAACACTTGTTTTATCTGTCTCCAAGTCATATCACCAGGGGACATGGACTTAAACAAGGGTAATTAGAAGTAAAAGGTGTTGCCATTTAGTGACCCTTACTCTGCCCCTGCTGCTCCCACTCCAGGGATGATAAAGAACAGATGCAAATGATCTTCTCAGGAACCCCATTTACTCTCTGCACTTTCACACCATGGCCCTTCCCTCATCCCTCAGCAACAAATAGGAAATATTTGAAAGAATATAAACTGGGCCAATGAGGCCATCAATGGTCTAAGGTAGCCTGAACTATGGGATGTGACAAGAAAAGGATAATCCATTTGATACCTCTGGTTATTGGGGCTCTGAAGATGCCAATACATACCAAGTGACATTGTAGCAGCTTAATGAAGACTTGGCACATGCTATGTTCATCTAGTTGGGTCATCCTTATAGTGTTATTCATTATATTTTAATTTATCAATAGCAACTATTGTTGGAAATTGCCCTTTTTGCAGGGTTATCCCCAAATGTTTTGCTTCTTCCTCCCTTATTGTTCCTGACCTGTGGTTGTTGGCAATATGCCACTAGGCACTTTACCACTGTTGATCAGTACTACAGTGCATATGCTGTCTGTATAAATTGTTACTGTTAACGCGGGATTACTGGTTACTAGTTACCTTACCAAATCCCAAACTATGTCGACTGAATCGTTGGTACCTGTCATTGAGTAAAAGGTAATCTAACAATAGGTCAATCAATTTAAGAACTTACACCACTCTAAATGACCACTGACCAAATTTTAAGTTTCAAAGATTTAATATAAAGTCAAAGATAACTGAAGATACAAACTTCTCAAAATGAGATTCAGAAGATAAATTGGTGTCACTATGAACATGAACTTTTTGAATAGTCTGAGTCTGAAAAACAGAATAATGAGTACAACCTCCAACAACATAAGCGTTGCCAAAATGGATACAAGTTGCAACCTCAAAGTCATTACAGAAAAGAAAAATTAAGGTTAGTCTGTCCCTACACTATACTAAGTGACATCCCTACTTAACAAGATCTTTACCCCTCTAGGTGTCAGCCGTGGTGACTTCCTAAGAAGATCACGCACTTCTCTTTGTCTCTTCTCTGATAATGGGTCTCTCCTGATCAGCCTATCTGCCTACCCATCCGCTTCCTTAGGCTCCCAAAAATCATCTGCTCTACTCTCCTCCCGGGTCGCTTTCCCTAATACCAAATCACATTTCCAATAGAAACGCCCCTTGGGACGCCCCTCACGTGGTACATCTTTGCGCGGTAAACTCCATGATGGTACTCTTCAAGACCCTCGTTATAGTTGACCTTGGTTCCCAGGCTTCTTCTCCAGTGCGCTGATACCCCCTGAAATTCCTGGAAACTCCTACAGGCCTGCGCCAAGCGCCACTGAACAAAGCCCCTTTCATTCGAGCTGATTAAGACCCTCGCACCTGCATACAGTTCGTCCTGCAGTGGGCCTCAAATTCCAGACTCCACCATATCTTTAGGTCGTAAAACACACTCAAAGCTCGGTGCTGGACACCTCTCGACTTCTTCCCTAACGAGCACATGGCAGTTCAAACGATATGACATTATCAGTTCAGGCCTACTTGATTTACATGAAGCAGGTCCCTGCACTCTTAAACATTAACTTGATTTAAACAACATTCTTAACTAGCATACGTTTCTAAAACAACACATCTATAAAACATATATTTCAAACTTAATTCGATAATACATTTGTGGAAGAACCAGGTTAACCCCATCTCACATTATTTTAGCAGCACGTTTAGATTTGCTGTGAATTGCCCTAAGGCCTACACAATATACTGGATTTTTAGAGTTCTATTCAACTCTAACATGATTCCTTTAACATGAGAACATGAGGTTTTCGTTTTCATTCCAACATTTCTACATTAATCTCACACAGTTATGATTATTGTTACTCTACTTAAACATTTTATACATTTCACTACTGAATATAAGACACTCTGTGTATTTCACTTCTAAATATAAAACACTTGTGTGCAAAAGCATGTTTAAACTAACTACGTGCTTGTAAATATGGTGCACTTATACATTTTTCAGACTTGTGCTCTCTCAATCCCCCCTTTGATGACCTTCAGGGGTCATCACCATCAAGACACCATCACAAAATGTAGAACCCTTGAAAGTGAAGTCGTGGCAGTGCCACCTCTTTTCATTGTCTCTAATGCCTTTAGACTCCTGTATTGGGTGTCCTGCATCGCTGTCAACTTTTCCTCCTGTTTCCTCATAGTACTCTGTAACCTATTTGCTCTATACCACTGATACAAACGCACCAATCCCCACAAAGTGATTACACAAATCACAATTATGATGATGGGTTTCAGTATGTACCAAACGATACCTTTTCCTAAGTTGGCAAACCAACTTCCAACTTTACCCATTCCATGACCTACTTTTTCCCACACATTTATCTTTGTCAGATCCTCAATTTCGTAGTGTATGGCAGTGATGTTTCGTATATACTTCTCTAGAGGTTTTGAATTGTCTGGAATGTAAGTGCAGCACTCCTGGACCTTCAAAGCCTTACAGACTCCTCCCTCTTTAGCTAACAGAACGTCTAAAGCAAGTCGGTTCTGAAGAACCATTGCCCTAATCGATTGCATCTCACCTTCTATCAGCATCAATGATCTAGCAGTACTGGCAGATAGCCTATCTACGACTGTAGCTAACCTCCTGATCTTAATGTCATTCAATATCAGTCCTAAGAAAGGGAATGCAGCACCGAGTACATCTCCAACTACTTCTGCTGCACCCAGCCCTCTCTTCCACCTAGTTGGTATTTCTTTCTTTGTCGTTTCTAAATTCTCAACATGATATATTTTAGGGAAGACAACAGCCAGATAGCATGATCCGTACCAATTATCTGGTAGCTTTACATAGGCATTTCTTCCGCATACAAAATATACATTTGGAATTGCTTGCATCCCCTTCAAAAAATCCTTAGAGTAATACTCCAGTTGAAAGGCATGTTCACAATTGACTTGACCTACATAAAAATTCTCATAATAGGAGTAACTCCTGTGGATGCACAGTTTCCCCCGTTTCTCCTTATCTAAAGCAATTGGACCAATACTACCCTTTCTTTGATGTGCCCTTTCCTCCTTGGTCCAATCTGTTTCCCATTGTCCTGAGGCCTTCAGAATCTTCTGCCTCCTGTATCTAGTATCTACCTGCCCTATAAATTTTTTCTCAATTTCTGACACTTGACAAGTCAGATTGTTTCTTCGAGCATGTGAAGTATCTAATGTTTTCCATGGAATAAACCATTTGTGTAATCTGTCTTCGCTTTTGTAGTAGTCCCACTTGTTCAAATGCTTGAAATTCGGGACCTCTGGCAATGTCGAGTCGAAATTCGAGAAATAATACTCAAATCCTTCTCGTCCATAAAATATGCTCAACAACAAACTGCATGTGATTCCATATGTCAATGGAAGATGATGGTATCTGATACCCTCCTCCACAGAAGCTGGTAATTGCATACAAACGTAGCAATTCTTCACCTCCATGGCATCAACGTATTCATAAAGCAATTTAGCATAAGCATTTGACCTGTAATTTCCCTGTGACTCATCCGTGTGTAACCTTTTTATTTCTGCATCTAACAACGCTTTGTCTTTATCGTTGATGTTTCCCTTATCATTAACAATAGTGGTTCTCGGTGTTGACACTCCCTTGACCTCCTTGACTGCAGTTGCATCTCTCTCGTGTCCCACTATGTATGAAACAGTAACCACTAAAACTATCAGGGAAATCACCACTCCCAACAATGTGCCAACTATACATTTTGCCCTGCGGTTCGGGTTGCCAGCCTCCATGTTCTCAAACAGTGTAGTTCTTGACTTTCTTTCAGCATTCGCTTCTTCTTCTCTCTGTACAAAGTCTTTCTTTTACATATTGTCCCCCTTTGGAACACTTGGAAGCCGACAATTTACTCCGCCAAACATCTTAAAGTCCTGTAGAAAACAGACAACCCTAGCCCTTCTCCATCCGCTAAAAGGAAACCCCTACCAATTTTCTTCTTCCACTCGGCGCTAGGTTATCTTGCAGTAATTTTTCAAAGTCCTTTCAAAAAGTCTTTTTACAACAAAGTGTTAGTCCAACACAATGAGCATTCCAAGAGCTTCCACTACTCGCTCAAGCATTTCTAACCGAAGGAGCGTTCCCTCCAACACTGGATATCGTGAACAGCAAACTGGAAATTCAACTGTTTCTAAAATCAATTTTCTTATTCCGCTTAGGAGAGGGGGATAGACGATGTTGAGTGTCAGCAACCTTTCAGTCTCCGCCCCCGGTAGCAGGAACAGAATTTGTACAGTGATGATTGGGTCAGTTCTGATCAGGTTCACTTCCCTGACCCTCCCGGTTCTGTGCCCCACCGACATCTGCAACGAGGTAGGTCCAATCAGGAGTAGAGTATCTTCTACTAGGCACTCGCACCCTCCTTGATCTTCTAGGGCCCTCCTCGATTCCCTCTTGGGTATCTTCCTCCTGATCCGAGTCTTCGGATATGGGAACAAGTGTTTCTTCCTGGGCCGACCTCAAACTTAGCCTCCTGTCTCTTCCCGGCCAAGTGGCAGCCTCACACCTTGTTACCCTATATCTCGTCCTCACACTCGGTTCTTGATCACTTTGGTACTGATCTGTGTCTGTTTCGTATTCACTGCTGCTCTCTCCTTCAGTTGCGTCTTCTGTCTCACTGCCGTCCTGCCTTCGCTCTTCTTCTGAATCCGATGCGTTCCCAACTTCTTCCGACACCCCCTCAGCTGCTTCAATCCCTTCTTGCGACTCTTCTTCCACTTCCGGGCTTTCGTCTGGGATAGGAGCTGTTTCTTCTAGAGGTACTCTTCGAGTATGGGATGCATGGATCCAATTTGGCAGCCCCCCGCACTTCACCGCGGTGTTCGTTATCAGGATTACCTGAAAGGGCCCACACCAGCGAACATCTAGGCAGTTCTTCCGGACGTGTTTTTTAACCAACACCCAGTCCCCTGGGTTCAGGTCATGACACAGGTTCCTCGATGCTGGAACTTCAGCCGCATGCACCTGAAGGGACACAGAATGGATGGCGTCAGACAGTCCTTTACAATAATCCAAGATCAGATCATCTGTAATATTCAATAGGGCAGCAGTTGGAACTGTGGGAAGTCTCATGGCCCTCCCCATCAGAATCTCGTGTGGAGAGAGACCTGTCCTCCTGTCAGGGGTGCTGCGCATGCTCATAAGCACTAAAGGAAGAGCATCTGGCCAACTCAAAGATGTGGATGCCACTACTTTAGCCAATCTATTCTTCAAAGTGCCGTTCACTTGTTCCACAATTCCTGAAGCTTCTGATCGATAACTACAATGCAGCTTTTGATCGATATTCAGTGTGGAGCACAACATCTTCACTATTTCGCTGTTAAAATGTTTTCCTCTGTCCGATTCCAGAGAGGCAGGCACCCCGAAGCGCGGTATCAACTCCCTGAGCAACAATTTAGCCACTGTGAGTGTATCGCACCTACGTGTAGGGTACGCTTCAACCCATCTGGAAAATACGCATACAATCACCAACACATACCGAAGGCGATTTACTCTTGGCATTTCGATGAAATCTAGTTGCATTCTATTGAAAGGCCCCCCCGACCTCCCAATGTGACTCAGTGTGACTGGTGTTCGTTTGCCTACATTCAGTTGTTGGCAGGTAACACATCGCTTACATACTGATTCTGCTGCTATTCTAAATTTAGGGCAATACCAAGTTTGCCTAAACACTCTCATCATAGCATCCCTTCCTAGATGTACTGGACCATGTATTTCTCTCGCCATGGGATTAGCTAATTCTTCAGGTAACACAGCCCTCCCATCTGCTGAAACCCAAAAATCCATTTCACTTCGCACGCAACCTGCTATTTCCCAAGCCTTTTTCTCTGTTTCAGGTGCGTTCTCCTGCATCATTCTTAAATCCTCCCAAGTGTCTACAGTTTCTAACATCATGCTTAATTCTGTCTTTTCTTCAGCACCATCTATTTCCACTTTTGAAAACGAATAATCTTGTTCCGCACAATAACGTGCGACTTCATCAGCGTATCTGTTGCCTTGTGACACAAAATCTGTATTTTTAGTATGTGCTACACACTTTACTATTGCAATGTCAACTGGACCTTGTAATGCTTCTAACAACAACCTCACAAATTCTCCGTTTCGAATGGGCGAACCAGAGGAGGTCATGTAACCCCTCTGAGACCACAACTGCCCGAAATCATGAACCACACCGAAACCATATTGGCTGTCAGTGTATATGGTGACTCTCTTTCCGTTTCCTGCTATGCAGGCACGAGTTAGGGCAATGATTTCTGCTACCTGTGCGGAATGTACTCCTTCCAGGCAAGCGGCTTCCACAACTCCAGTAATGGTACAAACAGCATAAGCTGCTCTCAACCGACCAGTATCGTCTCTTAAACATGAGCCATCAACAAAATAAATTTCATCGGGGTCAGACAACGGCTCATCCACAATATCTGGTCTGGGTTTCGTGCATAGTTCAGTCACATCAAGGCAATCGTGGTCTTCACATCCTTCGCCTTCTATTACAGTAGGTAATGGCATTAAAGTAGCAGGATTCAAGACAGAGCATCTCCTGAGGGTCACGTTCTCCGCGGCAAGAATAACTTGCTCGTAGCGCGTGAGCCTACTATTGGTCAGATGCTGCGTCTTCGTCCTGGTCATTAGCAATTCAACTGAATGTGGTACATACACCACCACTGGATGTCCCATCACAATACTCTCGCTCCTTTCAATGCTGACACCCGTTGCAGCAACGGATTTGAGACATCCGGGCAACGCTGCGGCTACTGGATCTAATGTAGCCGAAAAATATGCAACTGGTCTACGGGCATTTCCGTGGGTCTGTGCCAAGACTGACAAAGCACATCCCTCTCTCTCACAGCAATAGAGTGAAAATGACTTCTCGTAATCGGGCATTCCCAGAGCCGGAGCACGACACAAATCGTCTCTCAGCTGCAAGAACGCCACCAAGCATTCTTCGTCCCATGGTACCGGATCACTCACCTCCTTGTGCGTCAGTTTCTGTAAGGGCTTTGCTTTCAGTGAAAAGTTAACTATCCACTGTCGGCAGTAACCCACCATTCCTAGGAACATTCTAACTTCTCTCTGTGTTGTAGGCGCATTCATCTTCATTATCGCCTCAATCCTCTCTGGTAACACCTTACGTTTTCCTTTCTCTAACCGGTGCCCTAAATACTGTACTTCCGTCAGGCAGTACTGCAACTTGCTCGGAGATACCTTATGTCCATTTTCGGCTAAATGGTTCAGTAAGGCAATTGAATCTGCTTTACAGGCTTCCTCTGTCTCTGACGCAACAAGTAGGTCATCTATGTATTGGACCAGAACCGAGTTCTGGGGCAGTACTAGATTTTCGAGATTCTTTTTCAACAACTGATTGAAGATGGATGGGCTGTCTGTGAATCCTTGTGGGATTCGACACCATGTTAAAACGCGATCTTCCATTTTAAATGCAAAAAGATACCTGCTCTCTTCATCCAATGGGATGGAAAAGAAAGCCTGGCAAAGATCTATCACTGTGAACCATTCTGCCTGACATGGTATTTGAAATAGTATTACTGAAGGATTCGGTACCACGGGACAACATGAAACAACTATGTTGTTAATCTTTCGTAAATTCTGCACTATCCTGAATTTTCCGCTAGGTTTCTGCAAACCCATAATCGGGGAGTTACAAGGACTACCCACGATTTCTTTCAGTATTCCCTGTTGTATCATTGACTCGATCACAGGTTTTATCCCCGCAATCGTTTCCTGGGACAATTTGTATTGAGGCGTTCTTGGAAACTCGGCATTTGGTTTTACCAGTATTTTTACCGGCTCTACCCCTTTAATCAATCCTATTTCTTCTCCTGTGAAATCCCATACCTCTGACGCCACTGCATCTCGTAAGTCTTGGGGAAGATCTTCAACTGTCAGAGTAGGATATAGTTCTACACAGGATTTTGAATTGGCCACCTTAAAGGTAGCATCATCGTCGGTAGTCTGTACCTCCACTCCTTGCGGGGTGCAGTATATGGTGCAGTTCAATTTGTACAACAAATCCCTTCCTAACAGACATACCGGACTCGAGTCACAAACCACAAACTGATGTTCGTTCATATGGTTTCCTATCTTCACAGACACTGGTTCTGTCAAGGGACTAGTCAGCCTTTTGTTCGCGACTCCTACCACCTGAATTGTTTCCCCTGACATCGGCAAGTCTGGAACCACCGCCGATCTCAGAGTTGATCGGGTAGCCCCAGTATCCACCAAGAACGTAGTGGGACACCCTGCCACCTCTGCCTCAACAAATGGCCCTCTTTGATCCACCTCTAGGACTGCCCCGAGGGTACAGTCCTCTTCACTGCTCACACGTTGTCCTGTCAATGGATCAATGTAATAACACTTTTCTTCCTCGATGAATAGAGGCGTTTGTTTAAAGACCTTTCCCCCTGTCGCTACCTTCGGTGGCTGTGGGAACTGGGCCCGTGGAGCCGAAGTCCCCCCTTTGACCACCTTGCTACCTGGAACTGTCACCTTTTGAGTCGGGACTTCTTGGACCTGCTCTTCTACTTCTAGCTCTCCATTTTCAGGGTTAAAGGGACACTCGCGTCGCCAATGCCCCACCTGGTGACACTGATGGCACTTCGTCGTTTTCTTTAAAGTGGCAAAGTCTATCCTAGGTCTCTGCCCTTCTTCATTATCTTTGTTCTGACCATTTGGTTTTCGTCCCATCCCCTGCTTCTGCTGGCCCACCCTTCCCAGCGGACTGCATTTGCACCACCATCAATTTCTCCTTTAGATTCTTGGCTTTAGAATCTATCTCGTCACTACAGTATCTCGCATAACGTAAAATCTCATCTAGTGGTTTGTTCTGCCAACAGATTAAATGTTGCTGTATCATCAAACAAATATCAGGTCTCAACCCCAAGACAAACTTTGACACAAACTGCCCTATGTCTTTGGGATCCATTACATCTAGTCCACTGTATTGCTTGAATGTTTTTAATAATCTTTCATAAAACTCGTGAACTGTCTCCTTGGGTTCCTGCCTTGTTTGGTCTATTTTCACCCAATCTATATCCTGTGGTGGTACCTTATCTTTCAGCCATGCTATTACCCTTTCATATTTTCGCATGACAATCTCGGACGGTCCATTAGTCCGAGCATCCCTCACTGGTTCAGTATTTGGCCATTCAACACTAGTTTTGCACGGGGTCCACAAATCAGATGGGACCACGATGTCAAACAACGTGTTCAAATCGATCCACAATACTTTCGAGATCTTGACAAACCTTTCTACCTGCCTATACCACTCTACTGGATTGTCCCTTAACTTCGGAAATGAGTTGGTAAATGCAGCTAAGTCTCCTCTACTCCAGGGCACATGTACATAATTTCCGTTTGATATTTCTCGCAAAGGGAATGCCTCCATATGCATTACCCTTCCCTCGGGGGTCATCACATTTGCACTTCGTCTAACTGTGCCCTTTTTCGACCACCTTTCTTCCCATTTGTCCAATTCTCTCCACACTCTTATCCCTGATACCAGCTCTCTTATGTGTGTTTTTAATCCAGTAGTTCTCTTCTCATCTAGATCCTGGTCTGCGTACTGTAATCTGTGGTTACTCTGTAATGCCCTTGTCCTAGATAAATCCACGGCATACCTGTCTGCCAAATCAGTCAGTTTCTCATGAAACGCTCTAGCTTTCCTAGTAATATCCTTTGCCATGAACAATAACTCATCCTGTTCATACAATTCTATCCTTTCCTAAGGCAATGTTCCATCTATTATCTCATCAACATCTGATTTTAAACTAGTAACATCGAGCCTCTTTGCCTTAATTTCAGCTTTCAAGACACTCAATTTAGCTCCTCCATCCACATCTCTCCCATCCCAGCTCCGAGATCTACGTTTAGGTATAGGTGAGTTATAGGGAGTCCTCCCCTGTTCCCATCTCTCTAGGTCCCATGCCTTTCCATCTTCTCGAGGTGGGTGGTGAAACACTCCTTCACGCCTCATAGCCCCTCTCTCCCCATCCTGGCTAGTTTCACGGGATGCAGGGTAAGATATTCCATTACTCCCTCTTTCTTCACTACTTCCCTGTGATTCCTGATTATTCGAGGCGTGGCGGGACCTGTCACTGTTCTCCTTCCTCCAATGTTGAACGTCTTCCCCGAGTGTATGATGAAGGCACCTAAACCTATTCTGAAAAGCTCGTACCATTTCATCTCCTCCTTTCCCCCAGAGACGAGACATTTCCTCACACTCTACATTCCTAGTATTTTGTTCCTGCTGTTCTCTCTGATCTGCAGGACGTGTATCCCCTCTATTCTCTTGACTTTGGCCTTCCCGCCCCTGACTACTTTCGCTGGCCCCACAATGAGATACAGTCCCGTTACCTCTGGTTTCCCACTCTGGTTCTGTTCTTGTCCTGTTGCTCGGGGATATTGCGGACCCGTCCCACTCCCTCAAATCAGCTCTTAATTATGAATAGGGCCTTGGCCACGGTCCCCTTAGGTCCATCGGTCCTCTCTGACCTCCCTGTCCTGTGTTGGAACCTACAGATGTATCTAATGGAGTGTTCCACGTTACCGAACCTGGCAATTGCTTCCATGCATTTGTCACGTTATTCCTCCTTTCCATCTCGATCCTTTCTCTATCCAATTGCCTCTGTTCTTCCTCTCTATCTCTCTCTGGGTTATAGATCGATACTATAGGTCCTATGGTAACAGGCACTTGAAGAGCGTCTGGCAATCCAAAGGACTCAACCCTTTCGGTGGCTGGCGTTTTCTGCACCACAAACCTTCCCACTACACTCTGTACTGTGCTAGGTTGAGGTGTCTCCCCACCTTTGGTAGGTGTCCATTCCGATATAGGGAGTGGTGTATACCCCTCTATGGCATTCCCATCTTCCCTTGCGAGCCCTCTATCTTCTATCACCCCCACTCTCGGAGGTGGTCTATCCATTAACAATCTGTTTATCAGATTGTCCTCCGACTCGCTTTCTTCGTCTTCTTCCATGAGGTTTCCTCCTCCTCCTGCCACCTCCCTCATCGGATACATTTTTTCCACCTCAATAACCTGTACCCTCCACCGCTTTGCTTCCTCATCCCATTTAGAATCTCGCACTGCTCTTACCGATCGCGTCAGTCTTTGTTGACGCCTGTTCAAATTTCTGTCGTGTGCAGCCCTAATCCATGCATTAAGGGCCTCAAACTGTGTTGGTCTGGGCGAGGGTTTCAATGAGGACATGGTTGCTTTTAGCCGATGTAACACCTCTAACTTAAACGCCCCGTACCTCGGGAACTGCATTTCCTCATTCCCTTCCGTAAGCTTATTCCAAGCCCCAATCCATAATATGGTATGCAGCCCCACATTCGTTGCCATATAATGAGCTGGTGTACCCTCCGGCGGAGCCTCTTCCCCGTAATAATGTTCACTTCGTTTACGTTTAAAAATCCCTTTCAAACACTTAAACACTTCATGATTTCGCTCTTTCTCCGCGTTTGTTTACTTCCTGATGATATTCCACCAATCTCAGCCCCGTTCACACTAACTGGCCTATCCGTACGCGACTTTCCTCTGACGTCACTCTAGCCGCCCAACCAGAGCGCGGCTCTAGCTAACGTCACACCAACCGCTCAATCACAGCGCGGCTCTAGCCGACGTCACCCGTCCCCCTTCGCAGCAGTTCCCCTCCTTTCTCAGCTCGTCTCCTCGGTCATGCACGCGTCCCATTCATACTCTGAAAAATGATTACTTCCGTCCAAGCGATCACCTTTCTTGACTGTACGCCCACAGTCTTTCTCTGTAGTTGTCACCTTAACTTGGCGAAATGTCTTTCCGTTTACTTCCAGACAATCGCCTTCTCCGATAGGTTACTCACACGCAGTAACTTTCGACCAGCGTCCGTTACTCATACACTCACTCTTACTCTCCCCCTATCTTGGATCCACGGCGGTCAATGGTACCTCGTGACCTCCGTACTATGGTCGACAACTACCCTGGATGTTCGATACACCCAAAACCACTTAAGCTCTGGCCTGAACTTAAGATTTCACCAGTTCACCCGTTTACCAGGTAACCAGCTTACCAGGTTGCGCGCGCTCACAACCTTCTCTCATTCACACTACAGGCATTCAACTCCGCAAGACATTACAATACAAATACAACACAAAACACCGCAATCTGTGCACGCATGACCCTTTTTATACTCACTCTCCTCCGATACTGCTGCTTTTCTCGCACCGTCTGCACCTTTCGGCACACGATTCTTCCGCTGCTCGTCTTTCGACGTCTCGGGGCCTTGGGGTAAACTAACCTCTCTAGATTACCTTCCTCAAGAAGATAACCATCCTCACTCTGCTACCAACTGTTAACGCGGGATTACTGGTTACTAGTTACCTTACCAAATCCCAAACTATGTCGACTGAATCGTTGGTACCTGTCATTGAGTAAAAGGTAATCTAACAATAGGTCAATCAATTTAAGAACTTACACCACTCTAAATGACCACTGACCAAATTTTAAGTTTCAAAGATTTAATATAAAGTCAAAGATAACTGAAGATACAAACTTCTCAAAATGAGATTCAGAAGATAAATTGGTGTCACTATGAACATGAACTTTTTGAATAGTCTGAGTCTGAAAAACAGAATAATGAGTACAACCTCCAACAACATAAGCGTTGCCAAAATGGATACAAGTTGCAACCTCAAAGTCATTACAGAAAAGAAAAATTAAGGTTAGTCTGTCCCTACACTATACTAAGTGACATCCCTACTTAACAAGATCTTTACCCCTCTAGGTGTCAGCCGTGGTGACTTCCTAAGAAGATCACGCACTTCTCTTTGTCTCTTCTCTGATAATGGGTCTCTCCTGATCAGCCTATCTGCCTACCCATCCGCTTCCTTAGGCTCCCAAAAATCATCTGCTCTACTCTCCTCCCGGGTCGCTTTCCCTAATACCAAATCACATTTCCAATAGAAACGCCCCTTGGGACGCCCCTCACGTGGTACATCTTTGCGCGGTAAACTCCATGATGGTACTCTTCAAGACCCTCGTTATAGTTGACCTTGGTTCCCAGGCTTCTTCTCCAGTGCGCTGATACCCCCTGAAATTCCTGGAAACTCCTACAGGCCTGCGCCAAGCGCCACTGAACAAAGCCCCTTTCATTCGAGCTGATTAAGACCCTCGCACCTGCATACAGTTCGTCCTGCAGTGGGCCTCAAATTCCAGACTCCACCATATCTTTAGGTCGTAAAACACACTCAAAGCTCGGTGCTGGACACCTCTCGACTTCTTCCCTAACGAGCACATGGCAGTTCAAACGATATGACATTATCAGTTCAGGCCTACTTGATTTACATGAAGCAGGTCCCTGCACTCTTAAACATTAACTTGATTTAAACAACATTCTTAACTAGCATACGTTTCTAAAACAACACATCTATAAAACATATATTTCAAACTTAATTCGATAATACATTTGTGGAAGAACCAGGTTAACCCCATCTCACATTATTTTAGCAGCACGTTTAGATTTGCTGTGAATTGCCCTAAGGCCTGCACAATATACTGGATTTTTAGAGTTCTATTCAACTCTAACATGATTCCTTTAACATGAGAACATGAGGTTTTCGTTTTCATTCCAACATTTCTACATTAATCTCACACAGTTATGATTATTGTTACTCTACTTAAACATTTTATACATTTCACTACTGAATATAAGACACTCTGTGTATTTCACTTCTAAATATAAAACACTCGTGTGCAAAAGCATGTTTAAACTAACTACGTGCTTGTAAATATGGTGCACTTATACATTTTTCAGACTTGTGCTCTCTCATTACTGTAATTGGTTATCCATGATTGGCATATTTGTATCACCAAGAAGTCCCTAGTAAAGTGCACTGGGTGTGCCAGGGCTGGTGATTCAAATGCTACTAGTGGGCCTGCAGCGCTGTGCCTGTGTGCAGTCTGTGAACTGCCATGTCAACCTGGTCAGTGTCCCCACTGACCAGGCCTAACTCTTCCCTTTCTGTACACATTGGTCACCCCTATGAAAGGCCCAAGGTACCCCCTGGGCAGGTTGCAGTGTATGTGAAAGGTAGAGCATGTACTTATGCAGGTGACATGCTCTGGTAGTGAATTACAGCCATTTTCGTTTTTCAGTATTGTAAGGCTATCTTGCCCATAGGCTATCATGGGGAATGCTGGCTACAGTGGCTACCAGCATATCTTCCCATAGGAGCAAGATAGGACATAAAAGTCTGGAATCCCTGTACTCAGATTTTAATAACACATCTTTTAGGAAAGGTTGTTTTTAAATCCTGTGTTTGAGAACAGCACTTTTAGAATGTGGCTGTTCTCTTGTCTGACCTATCTGTGTGCCTTGGCCTGTTTGTGAATTGACTGTCTGGTTTGAGAGTGACAGGGGCTGGGGCGCCCCCAGGTGGCTGGATGAGTCAGCCCTAGGCTGAATGACTGCATCTGCATCTTGAGTGGTGGGAGGGGATAGCACCTGGGCCTGACTCGGTCTGGCTAGCGCTATATAAAACTTCTGAAATAAAAAATAAATGAATAAAGGAGAAGCCAGGAAAACAAATTGCTCAAGGAACACCCAGAACTGGTTCAGAGCGGGCTCAGAGCCTTCCTGCACAAGGGGAACGAAAACGTTTAGGGGTGTAAGTATAGGACCCCAGACTACAGAAAAATAGATCATCCTGGAATCAAGAAGGAACCTCTGCCAAGGAGAAAGCTGGAAGACTGAAGAAGGAAGACTGTCCTGCAGTATGCCGTGGACTGACCTGCAGTTGCTTTGCTGCCAAGTAGAGGCGAAGGACTTTGCTTTGTGCTGTGTCCCCTTGCTTGAAGGAATCTCCAAGGGCCTGAAGAAGAGCTGGCTCCCTGTTAAGAAGTCCCAGAAACAAAAGGACTTCACCCTCAGCTTCCCTGAACTCTACTGAGAGAATTCTGTCCTTCCCAGAGTGCTTGGGCTAGTTGTGGTGCCTCTGGAAGTTGTACCTGTGTTGGGAAGCTGGAAACCAATATTTTAAGATCTTTTTGCAAAGTTTCATATATCGCTCGCCTGCGGAGCGCATCCACGTCAGTGCGAGGAAATTCCAGCCGCTGCGAAGGCCGAGATCGTCGCAGCGCCTGTTGCCGCTGCCAGAGTCGTCGCATCCTTCGCTTGCAGAACGCATCAGTCCGGTGCGGGAAGAGTATCATCGATGCGAGTGTTGTCGCAGAGCCTGTCGTCACTGGGTGAGATCGTCGCACCGCTTGCTTGGGGACCGCCTCACGTCGCTGCGAGAGACGTAGCAGAGCCATCGCATTGAGGGGCTGCGAGAGGAGAAAAGCGCCACTGAGCCGCGCATTGTCGTCGCACCGGAGATCCTCGCCGCCCGAAGATCGTCACATTGTACCTTTTGCGGGCTGCTCCCACCGAAACCTGTGCACCGGAATTCATGCAATGTATTGTATCCCTCCCCATACAGACCGGAGTCACCGCAAAACACCCGCTGCATCCAACGGGGTTGTCGTATCGCCTCCCCAGGGTCTCAGGAGTGATGCATTGCTTGCTTTTCAACACTACAGCTTTCACTTGGAACTTTTGTCGCATCTAAAGGTACTGTTGGCTAAAACGTGACACAACTGTGGATTATTTTAACGCAAACTGTCAGGACTCAATCTGTGAGTCCTGTCATCACCCATCCAACTGCGCTGTTATACAAATCCAGAGGGACTGCAGACACGTGGGTGGACAAGGTGCGTTCCTGGAGACATAAAATGGCCACCGTTACTGCCAGCATGGAAGACAGCAGACGTTCTAGTCTTCCAGACCCCAGCTGCTGAGGATCCTAATGTGAAGCGCGAGCGTCATGAAGAACGCGCACTTCACTAAAGACTTGAGTTGAGGAGGTTTGTTTTTTCTTGAAGCGACGAAGATTCTAATCTAGTGTTTCCAGACTTCGTGAATAATTACTGTAGTGAGTCAGAGTGAATATCTTGCGTTCAGACTCGGCACGGCAAGCCAAGCGCGAGTCTGAATGAACTTGCGAGAGCCCGTTTTTGAAGTGTGAGGAATTCCGTGAACAGCCGCTAAGCAGCTGAGGAGCGGCCGCCTGTCGCGGCCGACAGAAGAGAAAATCACTAATTGCCGCTAAGGAGCTGAAAGGCGACTTCGTGTTCAAGTCGTCAAAAAATACATACCGGGAGGAAACGAAAACCCAGTCAGAAGCGCCAGCGCTGATAACAGATGAAGCAAGATAAGTGCACAATAATCAACACACTGTGCTAGACAAATATATATATATATATTTACTCAGACAATTTAATTCTCAACTGTTGTTTTTTGATTTATGAACTATTAAATAAGAACGTTCTACAAGAATAAGAAAGCAAGATAAAAAGCTGTAAAAACTTACCATGACAGCAAGGTACTGAAGGGCTCAGAGAACCTATGAGAAAAAGAAAGACCATTTTAAAAACAGAATCCCATGTTAGCAAAAGACTCAGATAGTGTGAAGTAAGTGCCCCTTCCCTATTCAAAATAGAATAAGGTAAACCAAGCATAGTTACTAGAAATAATTAACCTATGTTTACTGTCCATTGTGATATTAGTGACAACTGATAGCTGAGCAGAGGTCAATCATTCCATAAGAAGAGAGGCAAGGTCCAGCGCCACAAGGGTGGGTGAGCAGAGATAGGCGCTCATTCAGTAGTAGATAAATGGTAGACCTGTGGTAGCAATGTAATGTTTGTTATTGATTTTCAGGTTCCTCAATCTACCCAACTACCTGAAGGCAGAATCCAGAGGGGAATCAGCGCAGGACCATTCTCTTCTCTGTTTGTTATTTTATCCACACCCCCTTCCCTGAGGGTAATGAAGGAAGGGTTCAGTGACTTGACCCGCCAACATTGCTCAGAGGGATTTGGGTTCTAGCATCTCTGTTCCCGTGCAAGACCTTGGCGAGCAAGATAAGTTGTATAGTCCTGACAGAGTGAAGTGCCCAAGTAGCCTTTGCACCTGAACAGAGATGGCAGAAGGAATTGATGTCCAATCCTTAGGTACAATTTTAGATGCCATACAGAAAGAATTGGGAGCGGTGAGGGAGGAGAATCGAAGTTTGAGGCAAGAAGTGATCAGTGCTAGGAAAGAAACGGCTGATTTGGCGCTAAGACTACGCCAACCAAGTAGTTTAGAGAGAGAAGCCATGAACCCAGTCTTAGAGACAGCTAATAGGTCCACCACTCAGGTTATACATTCTCTTTCCCCGGTCATTCCATTAGCAGCTCCAGAGAGATTTAATGGGGACCCTCAGAAAGCGCAGATATTTTTATCACAGTGCTCATTGCATTTCATGTGCCGCCCTTCGATCTTCCCCGACGCGCAGTCTAGAGTGGCCTTCATACTCTCATATCTTAGCGGAGATGCAGCTTCGTGGTCCATGCCCCTAGTCACAAGAGATGACCCTTTGCTACGAAATTTTGAGGATTTTAAACAAGAATTTTTAAGAATATTTGACCGACGGAGAATTTCTCAGGTGTTGGACAACGAACTTCTAGACCTTCGACAGGGAAATCGAGATTTGATTGCTTACCTGGCCCAATTCAATAAGCTGGTGGTGGAGACCAACTGGCCAGAAAGCAAGAGGGCTGCAGTCTTTTATCGTGGGCTGAGAGATGAATTAAAAGACACCGTAGCTCAAATTCCTAACCGGCCTACCGAAATCTCAGCACTGATAGATTTAGTGTTAGAGATTGATTTTCGTCAAGGAGAACGGCGTGGGGAAAAGAAGAAAGATTTTAAGACAATACCTCCGAGATTTGACCGGGCTCGGTCAGATGGCGTTAAAACCTCTGAGAATCATACAGGAATCGAACCAATGCAAATTGGGACTATAAGAGGCCCGTTGACTAAAGAAGAGAAGGAAAGAAGAAGAGCGAACAACCAATGCATGTATTGTGGATCCGGAAACCATTTTGTCCGAGAATGTCCGAAGAAACCAAAGGGTCCATTCAAGCCGAAGGAAAACTAATGGCACCACCTGCGGGAGGAGTTGAACAGGTGAGTGCGACTCAGGAAATAACTCCACATGAACACCACATCGCGAACACGCTACAGTCGGCGGAGCCGCATCTAATTTTGACAATGGAAGTGAAATTCAGACAGACTACCTTGACAGAAGTATCCGTGATGATTGACTCAGGTGCCACGGGAAATTTTTGCGATTTAAAATTTGCCATGAGAGTTGGAATTCAGGCAATTCGGAAGGCCAAAAGTGAACCAGTGCGTGCTGTAGATGGGACAAATCTTTCTTCAGGGCCCATCGTGAGTCATACCGAGACTATCCAGCTGACAACCAGAGAAGGACACCAGGAGGAGGTTCAGTTTAATTTGATAGATGCCCCGCAATTCCAATTAATTCTTGGTCTCCCTTGGCTGACAGAGCATAATCTTACAATTAATTGGAGCTCCAGAACAATAGTGATGGATTCGAGCTATTGTTGTGAAAATTGTTTCGATTCAAAGAATCAAGCTGAAAAGAACACCCCAGCGCAGGCCTTGTGTACCATTGAGCATTCCCTGTGTGTGATCGACGCTCAAGAAATTCCAGAAGTATATAAGGAATTCGCAGAGGTATTCAATGAAGTGGAAGCGGAACGTTTACCACCACATCGAGCCTATGACTGCAAGATAGAATTAGAGCCAGGGTCAAATTTGCCATGCAGTCGCGTTTATGCCTTGACCGAGAAGGAACACCAACATTTGAAGGAGTACCTGGATAAGTATCTTGCCAATGGTTTCATTCGACCATCCCAATCGCCAGTCTCGTCGCCTCTGTTTTTCGTGCCTAAGAAGGAGGGAGAATTGCGGACGTGCATCGACTACAGAGCCATAAATAAAATAACCAAGAAAAACAGATATCCTCTACCACTAATCTCAGTGCTTCTAGACCAAGTTAAAGGGGCTCAAATCTATACAAAGCTCGATCTAAGAGGGGCCTATCATCTAGTCCGGATGCGGGAAGGAGACGAGTGGAAGACGGCATTTCGGACAAGATTTGGGCTTTTCGAATATCAAGTGATGCCCTATGGATTGTGCAATGCCCCGGCTGCATTCCAGCACTTCATCAACGACGTCTTGAAAGACTTTATCGATCAGTGTGCCATTGTGTACATAGATGATATCTTAATCTATTCTTCCGATGTGGCAAGACATCACGAGCACGTGAGAGGAGTGTTACAGAAATTACAGGAAAATAAATTGTTCGTGAAATTAGAAAAATGCGCCTTTGATGTAACCAAGGTGGAGTTCTTGGGCTTCGTACTGTCACCCTCCGGAATCGTGATGGACCAACGCAAGGTGGAGGCAGTGACGAACTGGAAATCCCCGAGAAGTGTGAAGGAAGTTCAAGGCTTCATTGGATTCGCTAACTTTTATCGGAGATTTATAAGTGAGTTCTCCAAAAAGAACCTTCCTCTCACCAAATTACTGAAGAAAGGAACCAAGTTTGAGTGGTCAGAAGAAGCAGAAGAGGCCTTTCAATTGTTGAAGAAGAATTTCACCACAGCGCCAGTTTTATTGCATGCTGATCCCTCAGAGCCCTTTTATGTAGAAACTGATGCGTCTGATCAGGCTGTTGGAGGAGTGCTGTCACAACGACATAAAACTACGGGCCAATTGCATCCGTTTGCCTACAGATCCAGAAAGCTATCTCCAGCTGAAGTGAATTATACCATCACGGAGAAAGAGTTGTTGGCAATCAAGGACGCCTTTAAGGAGTGGCGACATCATTTGATGGGGGCCCGACATCAAGTAACGGTGTTTACGGATCATCGTAATTTAAAATTTTTGAAAACGGCCCGAACACTCACTCCAAGACAGCTGAGGTGGTCGCTGTATTTTGCAGATTACGATTTCATAATCACCTTTCGTCCTGTAAGCCAAAATGGGAAAGCAGACGCATTATCCAGAATTGGTACTGAGCTCCAGAGAACCTCCAAAGACATTCAATCAATCATTCCCAGTGATAAAATTATTGGAACCATAACCACCATTCAACTACAAGAGTCAATTGCAGATGTCATGAGCGAAGAGGCCATGCAGAAGTGGGTGGAAGAAGACACCAACAGAAGAATAATTCAACAATTGCCTTACCATAAGCATGCCTTGTACTTACCAACAGTCGAGTTGCGTCAACAAGTAATGCAAGAGTGTCATGACGACAAACTGGCCGGCCACAAGGGAGAAGCTAAGACAGAGGAATTGGTCAAGAGACATTATTGGTGGCCTAAAATGACGTCAGATATTGAGACGTATGTGAAGTCTTGTGAGATTTGCGCGCAGGGGAAGTCGGAACGGCATGCTCCAAAAGGGTTATTGCAACCCTTACCCACACCCCCCCATCCTTGGCACACAGTTACATTAGACCTTATAACAGATCTGCCAGTAAGTCAGGGATTCAACACCATCCTAGTGGTAGTGGATGCCTTCTCAAAAATGGCCCATTTCACAGCTCTAAAAGGGGTACCTACAGCCAGTCAGTTAGCAGCTCACTTTAGCGCCCAGATTGTTAAAATACATGGAATTCCTAAAATAGTGATTTCAGACAGGGGTCCTCAGTTTGTGTTCCGTTTTTGGAAGGCCTTTATGGATGGGTTGGGAACAGAGGTTAGGTTCTCCACTAGCTATCACCCCGAGACAGATGGGCAGACAGAGAGGGTGAACCAAGAATTGGAACAATACTTACGACTCTTCCTTTTAAAAGAAGAAGGGAATTGGTCAGAATATTTGTGGACAGCAGAATTTGCTCATAATAATGCAAAGAATGCTTCAACAGGGTTCTCTCCTTTCTTTGTGAACTATGGCAGACATCCGAATGCAACCATTCGTCAAATGGAAACAGCAGTCCCAGCAGTGAAAGAAGTCATGTCACATTTATTTCGAATCCAACAAGAAGTCATGAACAATCTTCGATCTGCAAAAACAAAATACAAGGAATATGCTGATCGGAAGAGAAAAGCAGGACCTCTCCTGGTGAAAGGGGACCAGGTTTGGTTAAGTACCAAAAATTTGAGACTCAAAGGAAACAGGAAGTTTCAACCTCGATTCATCGGTCCTTACTCTATCAAGGATCAAATTAATCAAGTCACTTATCAATTGGAACTGCCGTCCAGGTTGAAAATTCATCCAGTCTTTCATGTTTCACTATTAAAGAAGGCATCTACGAGTCTGAGGAGCCAACTACCTCCAAAGCCAATCCAGTTGGAAACTGGAACGGAGTTTGAAGTAAAAGAAATTTTGGATTCCAAGTGGTCTAAAGGCAGACTGTATTATTTGATAGACTGGAAAGGTTATGGCCCAGAGGAACGGTCCTGGGAGCAGGAAGAGGACGTTCATGCACCAAGATTAGTGAAATCCTTTCATCAAAGATTCCCTACTAAGCCAAGAAAGGAAGGAACTACCTTGTTGGG
This sequence comes from Lissotriton helveticus, assembly GCF_964261635.1. NCBI lineage: Eukaryota > Metazoa > Chordata > Amphibia > Caudata > Salamandridae > Lissotriton > Lissotriton helveticus. Next base: position 1,830,511,655 of record NC_136068.1, on the reverse strand, counting down.
GGGTACTGTCAGGACTCAATCTGTGAGTCCTGTCATCACCCATCCAACTGCGCTGTTAAACAAATCCAGAGGGACTGCAGACACGTGGGTGGACAAGGTGCGTTCCTGGAGACATAAGATGGCCGCCGTTACTGCCAGCATGGAAGACAGCAGACGTTCTAGTCTTCCAGACCCCAGCTGCTGAGGATCCTAATGTGAAGCGCGAGCGTCATGAAGAACGCGCACTTCACTAAAGACTTGAGTTGAGGAGGTTCGTTTTTTCTTGAAGCGACGAAGATTCTAATCTAGTGTTTCCAGACTTCGTGTATAATTACTGTAGTGAGTCAGAGTGAATATCTTGCGTTCAGACTCGGCGCGGCAAGCCAAGCGCGAGTCTGAATGAACTTGCGAGAGCCCGTTTTTGAAGTGTGAGGAATTCCGTGAACAGCCGCTAAGCAGCTGAGGAGCGGCCGCCTGTCGCGGCCGACAGAAGAGAAAATCACTAAATGCCGCTAAGGAGCTGAAAGGCGACTTCGTGTTCAAGTCGTCAAAAAATACATACCGGGAGGAAACGAAAACCCAGTCAGAAGCGCCAGCACTGATAACAGATGAAGCAAGCTAAGTGCACAATAATCAACACACTGTGCTAGACAAATATATATATATATATTTACTCAGACAATTTAATTCTCAACTGTTGTTTTTTGATTTATGAACTATTAAATAAGAACGTTCTACAAGAATAAGAAAGCAAGATAAAAAGCTGTAAAAACTTACCATGACAGCAAGGTACTGAAGGGCTCAGAGAACCTATGAGAAAAAGAAAGACCATTTTAAAAACAGAATCCCATGTTAGCAAAAGACTCAGATAGCAGTGAAGTAAGTGCCCCTTCCCTATTCAAAATAGAATAAGGTAAACCAAGCATAGTTACTAGAAATAATTAACCTATGTTTACTGTCCATTGTGATATTAGTGACAACTGATAGCTGAGTAGAGGTCAATCATTCCATAAGAAGAGAGGCAAGGTCCAGCGCCACAAGGGTGGGTGAGCAGAGATAGGCGCTCATTCAGTAGTAGATAAATGGTAGACCTGTGGTAGCAATGTAATGTTTGTTATTGATTTTCAGGTTCCTCAATCTACCCAACTACCTGAAGGCAGAATCCAGAGGGGAATCAGCGCAGGACCATTCTCTTCTCTGTTTGTTATTTTATCCACACCCCCTTCCCTGAGGGTAATGAAGGAAGGGTTCAGTGACTTGACCCGCCGACATTGCTCAGAGGGATTTGGGTTCTAGCATCTCTGTTCCCGTGCAAGACCTTGGCGAGCAAGATAAGTTGTATAGTCCTGACACAACCTTAAGAAAACTTTTGAAACCATATTCTTGAACTGTGTATGTGGGATATTTGTAATTTTGGTCTTGTGTAGTTTAGATTAAATACATATATTTTTTTTAACTGTTGTGGACACCATTTGCGGTGTTTTCACTGAGTTACTGTGAGTGTTGGTACAAATACTTTACACATTGCTTTCGATAAGCCTGACTGTTTGTATCAATCTACCAGGGGGATGAGCAGGGGTTATCTGAAGAGTGTTTCCTCCTTACCCTGACTAGAAGCAAGGGTACCTATTTGGACAGTGGTACCTACCTCTGCCAACTAGAGACCCCCAGTTCTAACGACTATCATTTAAGGTTTTTATATTCTTTTGTACTTTGAAGTGAAGTCGCCCTGATAATGTGTCATAATGATGGGACATAAAGAAAAGTTTATAACCTCAAAAAGTACCAGTCTACTCTTTTCTCATATTATGACCACTTTTATGGCCATCCCTTAAACTTCTTTTCAAACTTAAATGATTCATGAACTGACCCTCTCTGAAACATTTGTCAGAATCTCCATAAGCACACAGACCCTCTTTCAACATCACCATTTCCTCATAGTCCCTATATTCCAGGTTTTTTTCATTAGCCCATTTCACAATTGTTCTGCTGTGGTTTATGGTTTTCAGAATGCTAATATGTGAGCTGAACTTAATGTTCAGCTTCTTCTCAAATACTGTGGTTAGAATGTTTGCAAACTCAGAGGCTCTGACTTAAAACACAACAGAAAAGACTTTTTCAAACAAACCAAGCTTATCCCTTGGCCCTCGAGTCAAAGATCAATTATTTGAAAAACTGATTTTTATAAAAGTGGAATTCGGAGCACTAGGTTGGTTTACAAAGTCACCTTTGAAATCTATGCAGCAACTCTGAGAAAGTGCATGATGTTTTGACACTTACTGATCTCAGAGGGCATGGAAGGGGAATGACCTGTAGGTAAACACAATGTTCTGGTCAAGTAGGAAGCTGGTCATTTCTACAACAAGGTCTCCTTCACTTTGTATTAAGAAATGAGTTTGTTCATGTGTCCTGCTGGTTGTTGAAGTGGATGCACACTGACGTCACATACCTTGAGGTTGCGGAGTTGGTCAGCGGCAGTCATCGCGGTCGGAGCTCAGAACTTTCTCCCCTTGGACCCCCACCCTCCACCCCCCTACTCAGAGGCCAGAATATAGGGGGAAGGAAGCAGGCTTGCTAGACCCAGTGTGGTCGACAACACCACTACTATTACTGACTTCCCGCTAAAGGCCGCTGGCGCCAGCAGAGAAAGAAGAGCGAAAGTGAGTGTGGCGAGCAAGGAGAGAAAGATGAAAAGGGTGATGTCAGCGTCAGAGCCAGGTGAGTCTTGGAGCCGCATAAGTCTTAAAAACGTGGGATTCCCCCCCGGTGCATAAACAGCCAGTATTAGACTGGTGTGACTTGCCCTGGGGAGGGGACCTTCTCACCATGTCTCTTGTGCCCTCTCTCTCCTCCCCTCTTACAAATCAGATTACAAACCCCAATGCCACCATTTAAGTGGGGAACTAACAGGGGCTTACCAGAAAAGGACAAGCAATGTGGTTGTAGTCAGCCCCTGGCCAGACACTGAACTGATACGGAAGAAACTCAGCCAGGACTGGTTGTGGCCCATGGACCCACGGTGAGCTCTACACCAGCCCAAGGGGGAGAAAGGAATAAAGAACTGCAGCAGTTACACACCAAAAAGAGGAAATGGATCAGACATAAGGAGCTATGACCTGGTCAGGACTGGGTGTGGCCCGTGGACCCCCTGGTGAGCCCCACCATAAAACCTCTCACAGCAGGAAAACATAGAAAGGAGGGAAAGGACCAAGCACAAAGAGCAAGACTCCGATTCGAAATCTCCAGATTAGGAGAGGTGTTAAGAACATTTAATAAAAAGGATGAGATCAGGGAAAATAAGACATACGCCTAGGCAGAAGAATTCCAATTAGAAGCGTGAAATAAGAATAATAAAAGTGAAAACGAATACAAATACAATTAAGACCAGTGAGGCAAGTGTTGTAAGCGGTACCCAAAGGAGCCCTCTCATTTCTCCAATATTCACTATGTTTGGAGGATTGAACACATGCCCCAAGTTCAGGCTCCTAAAAGATCCAGGTGCCACAATGTATTCAATGCCAGGAAATGTAACAGTTCTCCTGAATGAATGAATGAATGAATGAATGAATGAATGAAGGGAGTCTTTTACCACGCAACTTAGCCCAAGGTAATCAAGGCGCCAAGCAGGTCATTCAATCTGTAATCCGCTGGTGTATGCTATTACAGCTATGCTTCAGAGAAGAGCAAGGTTTTTAATGCTTTGCGAAACAGAGCAAGTGAAGGTTGCCCTAAAAGTTCGGGGCGAAGCGAGTTCCATAGCCTGGGTACAACCGAGGAAAAAGCTCGGCCTCCCCATCTCACTCTTACAAACCTAGGAACAACAAACATGGCCCCACAGAAAGTATCCCTGCAAGTGAAACAGTTATCATAGACACAACATACGCCACACCAAAAGATCAAGAGGGTAAAAGAAGCAGCTACGGGCCAGAGATGCTAGAGGGGTCAGACACCCTGCTAACAAAGAAAAGGGGCACCAAGGCAGTCAGTGAGAACCCAAAAAACAGAATAATCACAAAGGTGCGAATACACAATACAGGACCCCATCTGGTCACAGAAGACAGAATCACCACTGAAGTGATAAAAACAAATACACCTATAAAATACATTGAAAGTGGAAAATTAGAGAACATGGTGCTTGATAAAAAATTAAAAACCAGGTTTCAACTTGACAGAATAAAACCCACACATTCCACGCCAAGAACAATCATAAATTAGGAGATCTCCCAGGGGTAAAATGCAGATGTTACTGTAAAAGCGGATGATACAGAAATCTCCTAGTTGAGAGCTATCTCCCTTACAGGCAATGGTGAACTCCAACAGGCTATGGATGAAAAAACTATTAATCTGGAGTGCGCAACTAAAGAATTGGGAAAACAATACATTGATCGTATTACAACAGCAAATGAGTGTACAGTAACAATAAAGGATAATATGGAAGCACACGACAAGAGAGCTATCACTAGTAAATCTGTTCAAACATTACTAGATTCTGCCTTGGACCCCTTGCAGTTAAACACACATGTAACAGAACCAAAACCAAAACCCAGCATAGAAACAGCAAAAGAAGCATTCAGCTTGCTCACTGCACGGTGTCTACATTCCGCTGCTACAAACTTTACAAGGCACAACAAAGGCACTCATACTGCAATCAGACAAACTGGACATCCAAATAGATTTAATGAATATAATGGCCATGTACATTGTAGGTATCAACACTAAACTTGAAAGACTCATTGATTTAATTGTAAGAGTACAGAACATTCTTTCCCCACGTCAATGCCATGCGCATTGGGCCAATTATTGACAAGTTAAGCCCCCTTCCCGCAATCCTGGGACCGATAATAAGTATTAAAAAAGTCAATTTGGCCAACAACCAATTGACCTATTGCTATAAATCACAAGAGAACACCAAACCAAAAAAACCAGGAAATTCAATCTCAGGAACAGTGGAATATAGGGGCAAGAAAACCAAAGGTATCCTGTGAACCACCAGGTGGAGCCGTGGATCACCTGAAGAAACAATAACTGGGAACTGCAGCCATGAGGGAAGACCAGACCTCAATGGTACGTGTTAGTATAAATGACACTGTAGGGAGGTAGGATCCTTCTGCATGGTTACCCTCACTTTTTTGTGGTGCCATTATGTTTTTCTGACTAGTCTGACTGGGATCCTGCCATCCAGGACCCCAGTCTCTGTGCTTTCTCCCTTAATTGGACATGGTGAGTACGTAGTTACACTCCAGATAGGCTACTGGTTTTCCCTCCTAAGTCCCTAGTATGTGGTACCAAGATACCCAGGGCATAGGTACATCAGGGGTATCCCATGGGCTGAAGCATGTATTTTTCCACCCATGTGAGACCACTCAAATTGTGACTTCAGGCCTCCTAATGCAGCCTGTGGAGGCTGGTGCCAGCACCACTTACAACAGAAATAGGTTTACTTAATAGTGGAGGTCACCACACTTAACCACATGGATGCTGCACATATTCCTCTGCTGTGCTGGACAGCAATAAAAACGGGTGTGGTCATGCCGAGATCAGCTCGTCATGAGCACAGGAGCACTGTACTGCATGACGAGCTGAGCTCGTCATGAGCATGGAAGGGGTTAAAACCTATAAGTCACCCCTAAAGCAGGTGTTTCAATCCTGAAGGCAGGGTGCTCGGTTCTAGGTGTGAGGGTGCCATTGCATGAGTGGGGCACCTCTACAACATTTGGAGTCCATTCCGGGTTGTAAGTGCATCAGCCCTTAGGACATATAGAGAGGCCATGCGTCATTACATGATGACCATCTCTGCCCTGACTGCACTGAACCCTGTCATGTTTGGTATCAATCATGTTGGAATCATACCACCACACCGTAAATGGTGTGGGAGGTATGATTACATACAATGTAAAGCTCCTCTGGTAGGCCCTCAGTGCTCTCGGTACTGGTCTTCGAGAGCTGGACTGCAAGCTAGGGCTACAGCTGACCTGGGACATATTTCTGCTCTCCTGCTGCTGAGCCAAACTCGAACAGGGGAAGGCAGAACAATAAATATCTTGTAACAGGGAGATGTGACCACCTCCCAAACAGGGGTTAGTGTATTGGGGCAGGGTGGAGGCGCTTGCCAGCACCACTGGGACTGCCTGAAGGGCACATTTGGTGCCCTACTTGCATACTCCAGTTCAAACCAGTTCAGGGAGCTGTTGGCTCCCGCTCCGGTGCAAAACTGGACAAAAGACATGGGGTTTCCTCGCCACTTTCCGGCCCCTCCTCTGGGAGGGACCCTTGAATCGTCCCAACCCATTCCTAAGGGTACTTAAGGGATTACCTGTAGGTGGGTCTTCCTCACGGAAACCTGGATGAACGCCTCTTCAGGGCCCGACATCGCCATCGCCATCCTGGACGGATACAAGATCACCCGGAGGGACCGCACCAACCAGACGGGAGGAGGCATCGCCATCATCCACAGGAACACCATCCGCATCACGACCAACACCGACGACACCCTCACAACCGTCGAACAACTGCACTTCCAGATCCACACCGACCCCAAGACCACCCTCAGAGGCACCCTCATCTACAAACCCCCGGGACCTCGCACACAATTCAGCGAAGACATCGCCGATTTCATCAGCCCGCACGCCCTCCCCTCGGCGACTACATCCTCCTCGGGGACCTCAACTTCCACCTGGAGAACAACAACGACCGCAACACCGCCACCCTGCTGGACAACCTCGCCAACCTCGGCCTCAAGCAGCTGGTGACCACCCCCACCCACTATGCCGGACACACACTCGACGCCATCTTCTCTTCCAGCAAGGACATTGTCTTCAGCCACGCCACCTGACTCCACTGGACGGACCACAGTTGCGTCCACTTCAGCTTCAGAAGAACCACGATCCACCACCACCATCAACAGGTTGCACGCAGAAGCTGGAACAAGATCACAGCCGACCAGCTCGCCACATCCCTGAGCCAGCACCCACCCACCAGCTCAGCTAACCCCAGCCAAGCCGCCAACAACCTCACAAAGTGGATCAGCAACTGCGCAGACGACCTCGCCCCACAGAGGACCCCTCCCAGCAGACCCGGCAGCAAGAAAGCACCCTGGTTCACCGACGAACTCAAGAGCTCCAAGAAGAACTGCCGAGCCCTCGAGAAAGCATGGCGCAAAGACCCGACACCAGACAACAAGACCACCCTCAAGCTCGCCACCCGAAAACACCTCCAACTGATCCACGCCACCAAGAAAACCACATTCAAGGCACGACTGGACAACAACGCACACAACAGCAAGGAACTCTTCAACATCGTCAAAGAGCTCTCCAACCCCAACGCCGGAAACAACGACATCACCCCATCTCAAGACCTCTGCAACTCCCTCGCCTCCTACTTCCACAACAAGATCGCAGACATACACAACAGCTTCAGCACACAACCGACGCACCCCACGACCGCACCAACGCCCTCCACCACCACCGTCTGCGCCTGGACCCCGATCAGCACCGAAGACACCATCCGTACGATGAACTCCATCCACTCCGGATCTCCAACCGACCTCTGCCCGCACCACATCTTCAACAAAGCCGACGCCATCATCGCACCCCATCTGCGGGACATCATCAACACCTCCTTTGACACCGCCACCTTCCCAGAAAGCGGGAAGCACGCCGAACTCAGCGCTCTACTGAAGAAACCATCAGCGGACCCCACCGAACTCATAAACTATCGCCCCATCTCGCTCCTCCCGTTTCCGGCCAAAGTCATCGAGAAGACCGTCAACAAGCAGCTGGCCGCCTTTCTCGAGACGAACGGATCCCTCGACCTCTCGCAGTCTGGCTTCCGGGCCAACCACAGCACCGAAACCGCCCTCATCGCAGCCACGGACGACATCCGAGCCCTGCTGGACAGCGGGGAAACAGCGGCCCTCATCCTCCTGGACCTCTCCGCGGCGTTCGACACTGTCTGCCACCGCACCCTAGTGCAGCGCCTCAGCAACGTCGGAATCCAAGAGAAGGCACTAGAATGGATCATCTCCTTCCTCGCCGGAAGGACACAGAGAGTCCGCCTACCCCCGTTCAGATCAGAAGCCACCGAAGTCATCTGCGGCGTTCCTCAAGGCTCCTCGCTCAGCCCCACCCGCTTCAATGTCTACATGAGCCCCCTAGCGGCCATCGCACGCCAACGCAACCTCAACATCATCTCCTACGCCGACGACACCCAGCTGATCCTCTCCCTCACCAACGACCCCGCCACCGCCAGAACCAACCTACACGAAGGGATGAAAGACGTAGCCGAGTAGATGATGAACAGCCGCCTGAAACTGAACTCAGACAAGACGGAAGTTTTCATCCTGGGCTCCTCGCCCTCCGCCTGGGATGACTCCTGGTGGCCGCCCACCCTGGGCAGCGCACCCAAACCAACGGACCACGCACGCAACCTGGGCTTCATCCTGGACTCCTCCCTCTCCATGACCAGACAAGTCAACGCCGTATCCTCGTCTTGCTTCAACATCCTACGCATGCTACGCAAGATCTTCCGGTGGATCCCCACCGAGACCAGGAAGACGGTCACCCAGGCCCTCGTCACCAGCCGACTGGACTACGGCAACACCCTCTATGCTGGAACCACCGCCAAGCTCCAGAAGAGACTCCAGCGGATCCAGAACGCCTCAGCAAGACTCATCCTCGACATCCCCCGACACAGCCACATCTCCGGACACCTGAGAGACCTGCACTGGCTCCCGGTCAACAAGAGAATCACCTTCCGTCTCCTCGCCCACGCACACAAAGCCCTACACAACCAAGGCCCAGGATACCTCAACAGCCGCCTCAACTTCTACACTCTCACTCGCCAGCTTCGATTGACCAGCCACGCCCTTGCCGCCGTCCCCCGCATCCGAAGAGCCACCACAGGAGGAAGGTCCTTCTCCTTCCTGGCCGCCAAGACCTGGAACTCCCTCCCGACCCACCTCCGCCTGACCCAAGACCACCTCGCCTTCAGGAAGCAGCTCAAGACCTGGCTGTTCGAGCAGTAGCTGACCCCCCTCCCCCAAGAGCCTTGAGACCCTCTGGGTGAGTAGTGCGCTATATAAATGTTTTGATTGATTGATTGGGTCCCTAGATTCGTCATGGGACAAGATCCAGATCCAAAACACCTTCATCTTCAACCATCTGGGCACTCTGGACCTCGCTGGACTTCACATTGGACACTAAGACAGCAAATGGAAAGTCTCCTGCTGCTCCTAGTCTCATCATCCTGCAAGTCTACTGCAATATCCGTGCCTGCGCTCCATGCAGGATCCTCCCAAGTCCTGTGGATATCCAAGACACCTGAAGGATTCTCCCTTGAAGTGAAGGAGTAACTTCCCTGCATCTGCAGTCACCGCAACACAGCTGGACGGCCAGCTGATCCTGGGCTCCCACGGACTCCAAAAGGCTCGGCATCGCAGCTGGTGGTTCTTCAACTCCCTTGAGGCTTGCACTGTCTTCTCACTGAGTTTACGGCCAATATCTCTCGTCGGGACCACAGGAACCGAACCTCTGTGTACCATGTCAACTCGCCATGGCCTAGGCTTGTTGACTCTCTTCATCCGACATTTTGAACTCCAAGAAGCTCCAGCCTCAAACATCTCCTGCAGCCAAGATCTTCATCCTCACCACATCCTTTGCACCGAGCCTGCATCTTTGGTGAGCTGCTCGAAATCCTCTTGCGAATCCTGTGTCTACAGCCTGTGGGTCCTCTTGAGGGTCCTTCTTGACTCCAGTAGGCTCCCCTGATTGCTCGGGCCTACTCTGACTCCCCTGCTCGTGGTGAGTCACTTGGACCTTGCTGGTCCCAACACTGCACCTTTTTCACCTACCATGTTTGTAGTTGCCAAGGCTTGTTTGTGCTCCCAACGGACACCAACCCCTCAGCTCTCGATATCCGGTGTGGGACAGCTCATAAATGGCTCCTTGTCTTCCCCAACATCTCTTGGTTCACACAGCTGCAGCTCCAAGATCCACAGCAACTCTTTTGCATCTCCCGACATTGGTGGGCATTCGTCTTCTGTGCCTCTTGGTCACTCCTGAGTGGTATAGACTCTGTCCCCTCTGCTTGCAGGTACTTCTCATCTTGAATCCACCTTTGAGTTCCACAGGACACTTTCACCTTCTTCGTCAGCGGCATCTTCCTGAACTCCTCCCTTGGGTTTGACTGCGGTTTCCGATGTCACTTCGCACCTATGCACCCGGATTCCCTGGTGTAGGTATCCTGGTTCGTAGGGTATCCATGGGTGTGGTGGCTCTCCAACCTTCTGTCTTGCACGGGGCTCCTTCAGGGTCCACTGGGAAGGTTCCTTCATCTTTAGAATTGAAACCGCTACTTACCCGTTGACTTGAATTGAATAAGCGGTCTTGTTGCCACTATGCACACGACCTCCGTGGGGTTCCTAGATATTCACCTTGGCTAGTTCCTTGGGTCTCCGGCTCTTCTACGTATTCTGGGTCCATTCTGGTCTTCAATCATGGTTCGCATTCAACTACTTTAGTATATGGTTTGGTCTGCCCTTGGAGACGCATGATGGCACTTCAGTTTTGCCAGCCACCAACAACAGCTGACCAACCTAGTTGGAAGTGTAACGGTCCCACAGCATGCAGACTTTCTGGTCATAAAAAAGAGAATATTACTCACTTGGTTCCTATTTGCCCTTATTTACATACTGCATGTGTCACTTTGTTAAGGTACGACTTCAAAGGAAGAGAGATCAGACATGCAGGACCACAAGTATAGTCTAGTCTTAACCCGTCAGATCCTCAACTGAGTTCTAAGCTGCTAAAGTTCTTAAAGTTCCATGAATCAGCCCTAAAAAAAAATGGCCTGGAATGGATTCTCGTGTTTAGTGCAACTAGTAATTTGCCCATAATCTTTTATGAAGATAAAGCATACTGTTTTTACTGAGAAGACAGAACTCACTTGTTGTCTGGTACTATATTTTAACCAATATAATATTGAAGGTTTATATGTACTGTATGGTACCACAGTTTAATTGATATAATTGTTGAAGGTTTCTAAGTAACATTGTTATGGTTTTAATTAACCATGCAATAAAGCTTACTACTACTACAGTAGCTGACCAAATCCTGGGACTAACAGCTGGCTATGACCTAAAGTGCTCTCCTGGGTGTAACTCTCCTCAACATTTGCCTACATTCAACCATCCTGGTTTTTGTGACAACTTTGTTCCCTCATGATTTTTATTCATTACCCCTGAAACACTTTTTCACCATGTACCGCCACGTCCCCCTACACTTCTTTCATTAAAACAGATATACTGTGGTATAGGCATTCTACAACAAAGTAATTCATATATGCAACCACTTGTCATTGCTCTCCCTTGGGCTAGGGGCACTTTATGTATTCTTTTAAGAAAGATTAATTTAATGCCTTCATGTTTTGCACTAGATAACACTTTGCAATCTCTCAAAAATAAATGGTTGGACACCAACACGTTATGCAATGTCAGTCCTTATTGCACTACGTGTTCTCACTTGAGTTGGCAATGATAGTGTTTTCAATGAAAGTGGCTGATAATTATTTTTTTCTTTCTGTGTGCTTTGACCTTTTGTGTGTAACCAGCAAGGTCCAATCCAGTGCAGATGGATGAATGATGCTGTTTAGTACTGTGAGGAAGCAAGGCAAAGAACAGAGGCTCACTGACATGCTGTCTGATCTCAGGAAAACCTATCTACCGCATCAGTACCTCTCACAATTTCTCCTCCTTCATCAGTGGAGTCACCACCAGATCATCTACTGTTGCTACTGGTGGAAGGTCCAAGCAGAAGCAGCAGCAACTTCTTCATAATGTTGCTGACAACTCTGCACCACAGTACATTGGTAAACTCTGTGGCTTAATGAAACTTGCATGGTGATTGGTGAATTCACTCCAAATGATGTATGGTCACTGGCTTTTCCATCTTTAAATATTTAGATAATGCCCTGTGCAATTACTTCCTTGCTCCTCCTACTAATCACATTTACATCTACATTATGTAAATATTTCTTAAAAGTATTAAAAATATATTCAGTCTGGGTTTACCTATGGTGTCTTACATTGATTATTATCATTGTGAATATGTGCATTCCTAAAACAGTACAAACAAATAGGACTGAGAGGAATTTTTATTCCAGTATATACTCTTCCAAGTAATATAAATGTTAATAAACTATACGTTCACCTGAGGATCCTAGTTTCTATATTAGCTGTCTAGACCCTTATGATACTCGCCTATTAGCATAAGCTATATGGAGCAGAAGCCCTCAGACACCTAAAGATGGCATTCTTCATCATCAGGCTGTGGTCCTCGTTGGGCCGGCATTCCAATGCCCAATGGGCTCATCAAGGGGGCTCTTTGGCAGGCATTCTTTTTAGCTTTAAGGGTTACAGACGTGCAACTCATGTTCCTCCAATAGTTGACGAATACCAAAGTCTAGGAAGATTATTGATGAATTGAGCATATTAAAATTAACTATAGAATCATTTTTCCTTTTATTTATTTATTCTGGGGTCTATTGTAAATATTTAAAACACAGCAGAAAATATGTAGGACAGGAATGGTCCCTGTATTCTCATTTCATGGTTATTTGTTGGTAGTTTTGTCAACATGTCTGGAACAGAGCGGTCTCCATGAAGCCCAAGGGGCCCTTATATCAAAACCCATGGGGCCCTTCTTTCAAGAAAGTAGGGTAATTTGCATTTGCTAAATACCTACTCTCCTAAACCAGAGATGTAAGTCTAGGGAACAACAACTTCTGCTGTTTCTTCTTTTTAATTTTAACAAGTACGAGGGTTCACTTATTATTCCAGATCTGTGTAGGAATACACGCGCCAAAGAGGATTATGCAGTTTTTTTTGCAAGATCCTGATGACTTGCAATGGACACTTAGGGACTGGAAAGGCATGAAACATGTTGACCAACTACTGAACAATACCCATTAAATGAAAATACAGGGAACACTCCAAACAATAAAATGCATCTCATAGTGAGAGCTGCCTTGTGAATTCCAAGGTCCAAAGGTTTGGACACAGAGTTCTTGCAGTGGTGAAAAGCCAGAGCAAATTTTAACCTCATTGCAGATGTCCAGGTGTAGTCATTATTCATGATCCACTAGACAACATCACATAAGTGTTGTCTGTGGGAAACTCCACTCTTTCTCTCTTGGTGGATGGGAGGAGCACTTTCAGTGCCAAGTGTATCACCCACAGATCCAACAAGTGATGGAGATGGGTTTTCTGCCGGAGACAAGAGTCCTTTAATCTTCACCTCTCCCAGGTGACCTCCCCAACAAAATGCAATGATGCATCAGGCACAGCTGTTCGTTCTTGGTTGGTTAGGGAGTGGGGTCTGACACTGTTCCAAACGTAGCCTCTTGCAGTCTCCTCCAGCAGTTGGATGAAATCCAATAGGTTCTCTTGGTGCTAAGCTCACTGAGACTTAAGTTCTGACTGCAAAGCCAACATTTGACATGTGGCCCAACAGCAGGATGCAGGAGGCCAGAAAGCAGAGAAGCCTTAGAGCCACTTTCACTGAGATCAAGGTGAAAGGTAGGAACATCAGGATCATGGCCATGTGTCCTGGACTCATAGAGGGAATGGAAGTCTCAAACGAGTACAAGGTCCAGACGGATGTATGAGTGAACCACAACAGCCTTATCCATGCACGACTTTACAACAAAAGTGTCTTTACTATGCACATCTTCCCCACAATTATATATTCACTGAAAAAAACTAATGTTAGAGGGCCATTATAGTTAGGTTAAACTTTTACATGCACATAACCATAGAAATTCAACAGTTATAGTTATACTTATCTCGAGAAAATATTACTTGTGCCCTGGGGTAACTGTAACTCACACCCCACCATGCATAGTTTTCCATCACTAATATCTTTATGTCAAACTCTTTTTATTGAGTTTATACACTGGATACAAACTTTATTGCACAACTATGCTCATATATTCCAACAGGTACATGGCAAGATCATTAGATAGCTAAAGATAATGTACAGCTTATTCAAAAGTCCCCCCATTGCCTGAGGAATTAAATCAAGAATGTCAAGACTTATCTATGCAAAAGCTCCAGACAACATAATACATGTCACATATTATTTCCGCTTCCTGCTGTAGGAGCTAACTAAGAACTCTAATTTAATTTAATGGCCATCTTGGCTGCCCCCAAGCACATCCATATAATGGAGCGATCTCCCTGGGTTTGGTGTTTGAGGCCAGGATCTCAATTACCCAAGAGTACATGTTCTAGAGAGTCAGCAATCAGGTAGCCCACGATTTGTTTGATTTTTTCATAGGATCTCTTTCCAGAAGGGTTGGATAGAAGGGCAATCCCACCAAATATGTTGCAAGTCTCTCAGTAGACAGCATCCTTAACAGCATCAATCAGATGTATTGGGAAAGATAGTGTGTATTTTTTGTGGGTGGAGATACCATTCATACATCATTTTATAGTGGGCTTCCCTCAAGAACATAGAGTGGTTGTACTTGGAAATGTCTCTATAGAAGGACTCTCATTGCTTCTCCCTAGGAGGGGCCTGTAGAATACCATCCTAAAATCTCCTGTGTCATGGGGTATGGTGTAGGCTAAGGAAGGCTAAGGAAACCTTTAGTTGTTGTACCAGATTGGACAACTCTTTCCATCGGGAGCAGCTCTCAAGCCTGTCGCAGCTGAGGTTGCTGAACCCAGTGTTTTAACTGGACATAATGGTACTCTTCTGTCAAATGAAGCTGGAACTGGGCTAAGCAATCTGCAAACATCAGCACCTCTCCCTTATGGAAGAGGTCTGATATCATAAGACATCCTCCCTCTCTCCATTTATCAAAGGCCCCTTCTTCGAGCGCAGGGGGGAAGGCAGGATTAAAATGAACAGGGGTATAAGGGGAAAGAAAGGTGGTCAGTGGGAGGTCTTTAGTCACATTTTCCCATATCTTTAGGGTGGTCGCTGTAGGGATACTTAAGTAGGTGTTAGTTGGTCTTTATCCAGGGTAAATCCCACATAGTTCTTCCCGCCACCTGTCTATCCATGTGAAGCCACAATTTCTCTGAGGCCTTAAGGAGCCATTCTCCCATGACCCGGAGTTGAGAGCGGCTCTATAATACAAATGGTAGTCTGGGAGAGCAAGACCGCCCCCGATCGTGGTCTCGTCAAAAGGCGTTGGGGGAGATGTGCCCTTCTGGTCTTGCAAAATGAATTTTGTGGCCATTGTTTGTAATTCTTAAAAATAGGTCTTCATCTAGAGTGATAGGGAGGCTCTGAAAGAGGTAGAGAAAGCAGGGAAGGACATTCACTTTTTTATAGCGCTAATTCATCCTATCCATGTTAAATATGCTGAGCTACATCTCTGAAGATCAGCTTTGAGTTGTCGCAGCAGGGAGGGGAAGTTAGCATAATATAGAAGTGCCAATTTAGGGGTAATATTGATAGGTAAATATGTGATTTCCTTATGTGCACATCCGAAGGGGGATGATCTCTCAATCTCCCTTTGCATTTCTGAGGGCATTGTCAAATTTAATTGAAAGGATTTGGAGGGGTTAACCTTGAACCCTGATACTCACGGTGAGCAGTCAAAATATTGAATTTTAAATATCGACCTACATTAATATTGAGTTTTTAATATCGTAGGGACAGAATGTCAAAGTCAAGAATATAGTTGATAAGAATAGCGACCCCAAGGTAAGTAATATTGTTTTTTTTAAATATCAAAGTAAGTAATATCGAATTAAGTAATATCGTAAGCAAAAATATTGTTAATAATATACATTTTAAAATAAATGTTTAGAAATTAGTAATTTTGTTAAAGTGCATTTTGCATTTTAGTATGAGAGCGGGTTGTGGGTTTATAGGGGAATAGAGTGGGAAGTAATTGAATTAATATGTTTTTATTAATTGGTGTTAATTAATAATTAATAGTTAATTATTTATTTATTTATTTATTTATTGATTTCTAGAGCGCATGGCTGCCCATGAGCGTCCCAGCGCTAGTGAAAGAGCTGGAGAGGACAATAGAGGGAAGTTAAGGGAACAGCCAGGTTTTCAGGAGTTTGCGAAAGGACAAAAGATTGGGCTGAGCACTAATGTCTATTGGAAGAGAGTCCCACAATGTGGAGGCATTATACGCAAAAAGACGGCCTCCAGATCGAGCCCTTTTGATCCTGGGAATTGAAGCCAGATGGAGTTGTGTGGTCCGAAGGGCTCTGTTGGTTTTGTAAGGGGAAATAAGATCTTTCAAGATAGGGGGAGCCTTACCATGAAGAATTTTATGAGTAGTACAGAGGGCCTTAAAGTGTACTCTTTCCAGTATGGACAGCCAGTGAAGTGACCTGAGGGACGGTTTAGCTGATAAGTGGTTGTTAGTGCCTATAAGGAGCCGGGCAGCAGTATTTTGCACGACCTGCAGTTTGGCCCTCACATTCTTTGGGGCACCAAGATAAAGAGCGTTACCATAGTCCAATCTGGACAATATGAGGCCCTGGATCAAAAGCTTCCTGGACTGGATAGGGAGCAAAGGTAACATTTTGCGGGAGGTACGAAGGAGGCCGTAGCAAGTTCCGGCGGTTTTCTTTGCTTGGGTGTTAAGCGTAAGGCCTTGGTCCAGCCAAATCGCCAATCTTTTAATGTCTGACTTCGGGGTCGGGGGCGGACCCATACAAGGGGGCCATAAAGTCTCAGGGCGAAAATAAGACTGATTACCTATGACCAGAATCTCCGTCTTGTCGCTATTAAGCTTGAGGTGGGATCTATCCATCCAGCTAGATATATCCTTGAGACAGGAATAAAGATCGATGGAAGGGTGGTCCTGTTGACTCAGTGATACAACAAGCTGGGTGTCATCAGCATAGGTCAGAAGTTTGATTCCATATGGAGTGACAATTTTTCAAGGGGAGACATGGACATGTACACATTGAAAAGCGTAGGGCTCAGAGATGAGCCCTGAGGGACGCCGCAGTGTACCGGGGTTATGTTGGAAATGAAATTGCCCTCAGCCACCTGAAAGGAGCGGCTATGTAAAAAGCAATTATTTTTTATTAATTAGTTAATTCTATTAATTATAATTAATGTAATTTTATTTTTAATTTATTAATATTGTTAATTAATTTATTGTAAACTAATAATTGGTGATTCATTTTTATTAAGTGATTAATTCATAATTACATTAATTATGTGATTTGTTATGTATAGTAGGTTGTGGGTTTATTGGGGAATAGTGTGGGAAAGAATTAAATTAAATTAATTAATGAGATTGTTTTTATTTATTGGTATTTATTATTAAGTATGTATTAATTAGTTGGTAATTTGAAATTAATTTGTATTAATTAGTTAATTAGATTAATTATAATTAATGTATTACTAATTTATATTTATTGTTATTGTTAATTAATTTATTGTTGATTACGTTATTGTTAATTATTAATTGGTGATTATTATTTGGTAATTAACATTTATAATTAGTTAATGTATAGTTATATTAATTAATTATTAATTGTTATTAATTGATGAATTGCTAGTTAAATTAATTATGTTTTTGTATGTGTAGTGTTTTTATGTTAAAGATGGAATAGTGTGGGATGTAATTTAATGTTATTTAAGTAAATATTAATTGTAATGTATTGGTATTTATTAACACTTTTTTGGTAAATTAATTATTAATATGTTATTTTTTTAATAAAAAGCATTGCAATTGAAAAGTATGTTAATTTAACACCTACGGTATCCAACGCTTTCTGTACAGTTGCATTCTACTGGAGCGGGAATAGTCATTTTTACCCCTATGATATCCAACGCTTTCCCTACTGTTGTACTCACTGGAGTGGGAATAGTCATTTTTACCCCTATGTTATCCAGCGCTTTCCCTACTGTTGCACTCTCTGGAGTGGTAATAGTAATTTTTACCCCTACGCTATCCATCGCTTTCCCTACTGTTGCCCTCTCTGGAGTGTGACTAGTAATTTTTACTCCTACGCTATCCAGCGCTTTCCCTACTGTTGCACTCTCTGGAGTTGGAATAGTCATTTTTACCCCCACGCTATCCAACGCTTTCCCTACTGTTGCAATATGTGGAGTAAGTATACATATTAATTTATATGTTTTAAAATGATATGTATTAGTTAATATTTTTTAACTATGTTTTACTGTTTATATCTATAATTTAGTAAATTATATTTATTTTTTACCTATTTATACATTATTATTAAAACATTTTAAAAAATGATATTTTTAACATTGATATTTCTGATAATGATATTTTTTCCGTTATTTTTTGTACTTACATTTATGTAGATAGATCTTCGATATTTTTGACTTTGATATTTCTGTGTCGATATTTTTGTAGGTTGATTTTCTGTCTTTCGATATTTTGTCATACAATCGATACTCACAAAGGCTCACTTCCATGTCACAACTGTAGTAATTGTCACAACTTAATCAAAGGCCCAATCATCACCCACCCTATGAAAGGCACCAAATTCAAGATGAAGGTTACTGCCACTTGCAAAACGTCTAACATGATTTACCTGCTGAAATATCTGTGTGGCCCTAGTTACGTAGTCAAAACTGAGAGAAAAATAAGAACTCGCATCCTGGAGCACAAAAGTAACATTCTCACAAAAAACCTCAAATCAGATGTAGGTTGACATGACCTCACATTCTGTGATCAAAGGTTTGACCTTTTTATCTATGCACTACTGCACTCGTGTATTCAAACATTTCTGATTCCAATTATGATGAGATTTCGCACTTAAGTACTTTACGTATGTTAAGAAGTTTGGCACATGTATAGCTATTTCTCATATTTATAGGAATGATTGGATTTGTATAACCTGATGAAAGATAGGAACTGATCTATATGGGATTTACATAATACATATTTTATGGGAATTGATCCATTGGGGACTATTTCTTATTGTTCACATACTTATATACTTATCTATTTCCTCTCATCCTTATTTGTAAGAAATTAAGTAGAATTATATATTCGCACTCCTAGGATGAGTTTTATAGCCTAAGGGTGGCAACACCATGCATTTTGCCATTACAGATTTTATTCAATGAAGTTTGTTTAATGATTTTAATGATGTTTGGGCTCTATAAAAATCAATAAAATAGATTTGAACAAAAAAAAATATTCTTATGAGGTTTGTGTTGCATCCTGCTTTCATTTCTTCTCTGTTCTTCTTTAGTGTTTGTCATTACTTGCCCAGCAGGCATCTATGATGTCACATAGTGTTCCAATTGTATATGCTTGAAAGCAGGGACAATTACATCTGAGGCTGAGTTGGAGTCCATCTGCTCCTGTTGGGGTTTCTATTATTGGATCTACTTTATTCTATTTAACTACCTGACCTTAATCTTATCTTTAATAAACCTAATCTGTTTCATATACTGGACTTAAAGACTTCAATTTGTTACAATTTTGGCGACCAGTTACAGAGCCTATGCATGAAGAAAAGATTGGATTACTGCAACTAAGAATTTGGAACTACTGCAACTGGAGAACTTTTTCAAGCCAAAGAGGAAAAGGTATTTAATGAGAGCACCCTGGTTAACCCCACCAGTGTCCTTTGTGATCTGGACAGCCTGTTTCCCCAGGGTGTTGAAGTTCTAACTGCATGATTTGGACATTATTGACCTGAGAACTAGACACTGAACTTTGATGTCTGTCATATTTTAAAAGTATGCCATCAAGTGTTAGGAAGTGGGTGCGCAGTATTTGTATATTATCAGATATTACAAGTGAGAAAGCAACCTTGCCAGAGAGAAGGCAGAGGATTTGAGCACTTTTACAGACGTTGTTGTTGGGAAAACGATGTGCAGCCTGACAAGAAGAAAACTTGTCAAGAAAAATGATGCTGTAATTAAGGATGTGCCTGATACATCGCTGCGTGTTTAATTGTTAATGAAAGGCAGAGCTAGGCAAACTGTGAGATTTCAGCGTGTGAACTGCTATCAGAGACTGTCACAAATTTATGAAAACGGACTAATGACATTGTTAGTATAGCAAAGCACCATTAAGAAGAAGTGAAGAGGTGAAGTAAAAATCAGTGTATTTCAATGGTTAACAATTCCCATAATTGTCATTGTGTCACTTGGCATTTGCAACCAGTAATATTCGCACTGAAGCCTCCTGCCTTACTACAAGTAGAAGAGTTCGTTTATTGATCTATATTTAAACTGTGATGACAGCGTGAGGAGCAAGTGGCAATATTTACACTGAAGCTGGAAAGGAAACGGTCTTTTCAAATTTGTCATCTGCAAGTAATGTGTGCCAGTGTAAAATCCAATAAGTGAAAGATGGATCCTTAATTGCTGTGTCCAAGGGGTAGATGTATTGATTAAATGAAGTTACAAAGTGGACAGGTACAGCTTATAATATAGATGGTAAGTTCCTATAAAAGCTTCAGTAAAGGCCCCACCGGGAGCAGCTGCCCTGCTGCTCAGCCTCCATGGTAACTGAAAGTACACTTAAACATACACAGATAGAACTAAGGATGACATCATAGAGACAGCTGAGCAGCAGAGTACAAGAGACTAAGAAAGGACAAGAAAGAGAGAAGAGCAGGGAGAAGCAGGATATAACACACCTTACCCCTTTAAATGAAAAGTTGATGAAGATAAAACAGGGAGCAGAAGTGTAAAATAAAGGAACAACATAAAACGCACAAAAATAAACACCCTCTTCACAATGGTGGAGAGAAGAGGTGAGGGCGAGGGTGCTAAAGTTGTACCAACACAATGAGCTAACAAAATAATACAAGAATGACTGAAAGTGGTTATGGTACACCACTTGACAAAATCAACATCATAATGAAAATGGGAGGAAAACCATTCTTCCCCAGACAATCGGAAATGAACACCCCAATGAAAATTGAGCAATAAAGGTTCAGTACCGTCAATCATAAATAAACTCTGAACTCCTCTAACAATATAGAGCACCGAATGGTTCAGCATACATAAGCGCCAACAGAATTGAGCCCTTGGCTCATCACCAGTAAAAATAAATAGAACAGAGAATCTCAATATGAATATAACACCTCTAGCTAAATAGACCAACTAAGTGTTTCAAAACATGTAAGCATAAATATAACTGAGCACATCTAGGGCTCCTCATAAACATGGAGCATGAAAATGTAATATGAATACTTCTAACAAAATAGAGGTAAACATAGATAACACTGAGCACCTCAAGAGAAGTCGAGCAAATAAATGGCTCAGTAGCAATACGAAATAAAACTGAGCACCCCTATAGCTCATCATAAACACTGAGCCCTCTAATGCCCATCACCAATAAGCATAACCAGAATGGAGCACCTCAATAAAAATTGAGCATGAAAATGGCTCCGCACAAGAACGCGTTAAGAAAATCAAATACCTCAAAACACATCACCAGAAAATACAAAAGGAAATGAACACCTCAAATAAATTGAGCATCTTAAATGGTTCATAAGAAATGACAATAAAACTGAGCCGCTACGGCTCCTGACAGCAAGCATTAGAACCCCTCTATAAAATAGATCACTTAAGAAGTTAAACCAAAATGCACATGAACTCCTCTAACATAATAGAGCACTTATAGAGTGGTTCCCAAGAAACAAAAACTAACAAATGAGCATCACTATAGCTTATCAACAATAAGCAAGAAAAAAAATGGAGCACCTCAATATGTACTTATTGAGCATCAAAAATGGCTCCCCACACAAACAATTACATTTGGATGCCCAGCTCTAAGGAAGCATTGTAAATTGATATGCATGAAATGACCTGCAAATGTATCACAAAACAGGAAAAAATACCAATAAACTATAAATAATCAGACCAACAGCACAGATCGTACATTAGTTGACAATATTATAACATAATAAATTAAAATATCAATGTAGTCACCGTTGTCAAACCTTCAGATACAGCTCCTTCCCTGAATAGTTTGTGGACGAAGGATAATTGTCATACCAATAAATCTTTTAAAATATGGAGACTGAATGTTCACTGCGGTGAAACCATTGCCCAAAGTTCAGTGTCTTCCATGTGTTTCAAAGGAGGAAACACATGCCTGCCTATGAATCAAACTCCATCGGTCGCATCATCTTCTCCAAATTTGATCTGAAGTTAATTTATCAAATCCATCTTTTTCCATTCTTGTGGATTTGTCTTACAGATGTATTTAATTTATCAAATTCATTCTTTTCCATTCTTGTGGATTTTGTACCTTGTGGGTGACTGTATTTTCATTCGTACTTTCACCATTTGATGTTTTATCTCTTTCTTTTACTTTACCAGTATTTTTACTGTGTATATGCTCTATGTTCTATTATCAATTTTTTTTCTCTCTTTTGTTTTCTTATCTTGTTTTATTTTGTCAAGGGGGGAGATGTGTTGCATCCTGCTTTCATTTCTTCTCTGTCCTTTAGTGTTTGTCATTACTTGCTCAGCAGGCATCTATGATGTCACATAGTGTTCTAATTGTATATGCTTGAAAGCAGGGACAGTTGTATGCATGTATGTATGTAAGGCATACTTATAAAGCGCAACTGTCACCCGGCGGGTATCCTGGTGATCCAGCGGGCTTTTGGAAATATGTCATAAGCAACGCTACCCAACTCTACTATATACACCATCAATCAATAAACTCTCATAAGGCCCATAAATCTAACATGACATATTATAACCAACTGGATCATGTGACCTAATTAACCTATTCACAAATTATATACATTTATATACAACCATGGTAAATGAATTCTTCATACTATACAAACCTACAAGCTAATTAAGCCACTGTGGCGATAAGATCTAACTATGAATAACCTATACATATGAAAATAACAAGACCAGCTTGATTTCCAAAGTAAGATTTTTATTAGTTACTCATTTGGAAAATGTATTAGAGATTTTATTAAAGCATTTTTATTTGAATCATTGCAAATAGTTATGACAATTTTATTATGAATCAAAATTATTATTGCAAATGAAAAGTTATCAGCTTGGCATTTTTCAAAACCTAAGTCCCTAACTAATGCTAGCTATGAGAAAAATTAAAAGTAAAGTCTTTGAGGGCTCTTACGTGCTCCAAGAGAAGTCCAACAGCATAACGCCCTCATCAAAAGGTCTGCAAGGAGAAGCATAACTCTTCCACGGGGCAAGAGTTTTTATACCTTTCTACGCTAAGCTAATCTAAAATGGTATATTTTTCTCTGCTGAAGTGAAGTCCCATTGGCTCAAAAGTGACAAGCGACATGTCACCAGATTTCAGAATTACAGTTCCGTCATCATTCTTAGAGACCATTGTCTCCGGTTTTCGAAAAACGCAGTTTCCTCCAGTTCGATACATTGGAAACAAAATGAAGTTTTCAGCTTCCCCGGATGCATGAAAATTATAATCCTTTCGCCACTTCCTGGCCTTGGCCTTGTTCGGCAAAGAGAATGTCATCTCATCCTAACAAACTTTTCAGACGGAGAAAACTGAAGCCATCACGGATTTATTCTGGCTCCAAGCAGATTTTTGCAAGCACGGAAAGTTTTCACTAGGCCCAAAGCCTCTTTATTAACTAATGTATAAACAAACACAAGAAAATAATTAATGCGAGAAAAATAATTTGTTCTGTTGCCACCCTTTATTGCTAATAGCCAACCCATTAGTCTGAATTACCTAGCAAAATCAAACAAATAAAGCAGCATTTTATATCTACCATTCTTCTTATTATCCAGTAATGTTCTTTAATGCACCTATAGAGAATAGAGTGACACCACATAGACAGGGAAGCAAAATAAGCACATGCCATTTATTCTAAACAGCTGCAGTTAATTTTTGACATGACAAATAAACACGATTAATTTATTATTTTCACAAACAAGGAAATGCAACATAATGCACGTTTATGAGCACAGATGTTAGTATCCCACGTTTGTCAGGTGTAGATGCAACTTAAACTAGATTAAATTAATACATACACAATACAACTGTTAATTTTATTATTTTATTATGGAAGTGTGACTTCACGAGTCGAAATGAAAAACATTTCTGAATCTCGCTCCATCAACTCCCTCATCTGGTGATTAACCAATCACCACACCACACCCAAAAATTTGGTAACATTTTTATCTCAAAAGAAAATGGTTCGATTTCATTCTGTTAGTATTTTCTAAAGACTAGTTTCAGCAAAATCTTTACAACTCTCATATTGAGCTCTGCGCAACTCCTCAAGCTCTATTTCTTTCTCTTGCTCCTTTTTCATTTTGTAAATCCTTCTCTTTTCCCTCATGTGTTTCTTTCTCTTGTGTAACATACAACTGATCTTTGTCAAAACTATCACAAAAATTATTACAAACAAAGGTGTTAGAATCTTGCCAAGAACTGATCCACCAATCTCTTGAAACCAGGTTTTGATTGCTTGGAATTTTTTTGAAAGTCGTTCTGAAAAATCATCTTCTTCTAAGGGGACTATTTCTGAATGCAACTCTGTGATATTTCTAATGTACATTTCAATATTCTTACTCTCATCTGGAATGTAGGTACAGCAATGCTGTACATGTAAAATGCCACAGACTCCTCCCTCTTTTGCCAGGAGTATATCTAAAGCAACGCCATTGATCTGACCGCAATGACCTCCACATCCACTAACTGAAAACCACCTGCTGTATCGGTGGACAATCTGTCAACAATTGTGGACAATTTTCTGATTCTTCCTGCATTTAGGGTTATACCTACTAAGGGTATCACTGCCTCAAAGATGTCTCCCAAAATTTCTGAGAAACTTTCTCGTCTATATCTGTTTGCATGGCCACTGATTTCAAAAGAACCTTTCTGCATTTCTGTCAACATGAAAAATCTTGGGGAACACAAGACCAACAAAACATGTCCCATACCAATGGTCTGGGAGATTATAATAAGCCTTATCTCCACAGACAAAATAAATCCCAGGAAAAATTGGATCTCTGCCACCTTTGAATCCCCAACCCCCCATGATTTGGTAAGTGTCCTCACAGTTGCTAGCTCCTACAAAATAATTATCAAACAGTGTATTGTCGCTCCTAATGCAAAGCTTGCCACTAATTGGTTTGTCTATGTGAATTGCAACATTATCAAAAGATTTGCCATTAAGCTTAGCATCCTCCTTCTGCCAAAACTTCGATTTGGTCTGTTTGACCATCTCATTTCTTTTATAAATTGCCCTTCTCTCCTCAACAAGGTTCAGGAAAGTCTTTTCCTCAGCTCTCAATTTGCAATTTAAATTGTTTCTATAAGCATACTCGTAAGTCAGCTCATTAGTTACTAAAAAGAAATCCCTCATCTGTTTAGCTTGTTTATGTTTATTTAAAGCATTCTCTATTTTCAGGTTAGCAAAGATCTCATCATAGTTGGAATAATAATACTCCAACCGACCAGTCTGGTAAAATAAGCTAGCTATCACACTGCATGTTATGCCATAAGTAAGAGGAAGCATATTATATGTCACTCCCTCAGAAACAGAAGCAGGCAACTTTACACAGATATAACAATCTTTGACACCCATGACTTTAACGTACTCTCCCAAAAGCCTTGAAAAAGTATTGCTAGAAAAATCACCAACAGACCTGTCCTGATAAGCATCTGGTCTGTGATCAATAACCTTGTTAGCTTTGTGTGTTGCACTATGTTTGTTTTGACTAACTGAAGCTTTGCTTGTCATATTGACCTTGTACCTCTCCTTATCGATCCCGAAAGGAAAGATAACAGCTAAAACTAACCAGAGCAGAATTAATATGAGCACACACACCAGAGTCATCTTACAGCATTTCTTAAAAATGGAACATTTTGAAGTACTACGCGACATTACATAAGCCATCTTTTTTTTTAAAAAACTTATTTGCAAAAAGAGAAAACAAAAATGTTCAACATTTTTCAAAACCTCACACCCCCTTTTAAATTATTATTTTTTTTTTTAAAACCCTCTAACAATTTTTCTTCGACCTTGCGTCACAAGTTATTCTCCAACTAAATACAATTTCTTCGACCTTGTGTCACCTAACACAATTTCTTCAGCCTTATGCCAAAAACAGAAACCTAAACTTAATCCTAAATTCTAACAGGTTAGTACTTCAATCATTGTCACTAATTTCCCCCACTTCTTCTTCCTGACTACTGCTATTTATTTCAATTACAGGTGGTATTATTATATAAGCCCATTCAGGAGACTTATATTTCTGATTCGGTCTCAAAACTCTCTTTGTCTTTCTAGAAATTACTTCTATTTTCTTTCCTTTTTCAGCTTTCTTTTCAGGATCCCCTTGACTACTTATCTCGTTCACCTGCTCCTTTGATCTTTTCACTAACCTGACACTCAACCCTCTGTTTTCAGATGGCCAGGTCTCTCCTTTCCTCAGGATTTTTCTTTTTGGTTCAGACTCATTAGATTCTGTTTTCCATGATCTTTTCTTCACTCCTCCTTTTTGACATTCTTCATCACTTTCTCCAGAGTCACTGAAATTTCAATCGTTTTCCCAGGATCTTCTCTAATCGGCAGCCTTACTCTGTTAGGAACAGCACTCCTTCTCCCATCACTGGTACTCTGTAATTCGTCTTCATCCAATTCTTCAATCACCTTTAACTTCCCAGATCCGGAATTCTTGTTCCTGCTTTCAGAGCTCGTTATTTGCCTTTCGATACCCTCCTGGTCTTTCTTCTGAACTTGATCAGACTCTTCTATTGTCCCTTTTTCTTTTCTCAATTCTTTATCAGGTTTTCTCCCTTCACCTGCTTCCTTTTCTGTTACTTCTGTTGAATCTTTATCTAATAGATCATTTTCATCTTCAGAATCTATTTCGATAATCTTCAATTCTTTTCCAATCAAATCTCCATTCACAGATGGTTTCTCCAGATGTCGACCACTCTGTCAATCTTCAATATCTGGATTTCTTTCTACTTCTTCTTCAGAGTCTGAATCATCTGTCGTATCACTCTCTTCATCAGAGTTTTCAGGTGTAGGTATTGGAATAGTGTGACTTGGATGTATCCACCTTTTCAATCCTCTACACTTCACTGCATTCGTTGTAACAAGGATCACCTGTCTCGGTTTCTGCCACCTCGGGATCAAACAGTTCCTTCTTCGGTGAACTTTTGTTCTGACCCAATCTCCAGGTCTCAGATCATGTGTCTGCACTTTGTCTTTTGATTGTGCTTCAGTTCCCACCTGATTAGACACAGAAGTCACTACGTCAGACAGACGCTTGCAATACTCCAAAATCGCACTGTCATTAATACTTAACAGTTTCCCTACAGGTACATAAGCTTGCCTCATCACTCTCCCCATAAAGATTTCATGAGGACTCAGACCTGTCTTTTTATCTGGTGTACTTCTCAAAGTCATCAGAACAAGTGGAAGAGCATCTGTCCACTTTACACCTGTATCAAGACACATTTTTCCAATTCTATTTTTTATTGTTCCATTAATCTGCTCTACTACTCCAGATGCCTCTGGTCTGTATGCACAATATATCTTCTGCTCAATGTGTAATGCTTCACAGATCAATTTCATCAGTTTGTTATCAAAATGTCCCCCTCCATCACTCTCAAGAGTGACTGGGAAACCGTACCTTGGTATTATCTCTCTAAGAAGCAACTTTGCCACTGTAATCGAATCACAATGACGTGTTGGAAATGCTTCCACCCATCTTGAAAACAAGCACACAATCACCAAAACATATTTCATACAGTTGTGTATTGGCATTTCAATGAAATCCATTTGTAATCTGGTGAAGGTACCACCCTCCCGACCAATGACTCCCGTTCCCACAACTGATTTCCTGTTTGGGTTCATTTGTTGGCAAGTCAAACACCTCTGACAAAGAGACTCTGCAATTGTCCTAAACTTGGTATTAAACCATGTCTCTTTGAAAAGCCTGATCATAGAGTCTCTTCCAATATGACCAGGACCATGATACATTCTGGCCATGTCAGCAATCATGCAATTTGGTAAGACTACTCTGCCATCTTTGTAGGTCCAAACACCATCCTCATCTCGTGGCCTACATTCTGCTCTCAACCATGAGTTTTTCTCATCATCGTCAGCTTCATTTTGTAAGTCCCTAATTTCTTCCCATGTCTCAACAACAGATGTTAGCATTACTGAAATTGAACCAAAATCTTTGTTTTTTTTTCTATTAAGTCCAAATTCATTCTTTGCACAGAATTTAGCCATTTCGTCTGCATAATTATTGCCTTTGGTGATAAAATCTTCACCTTTTTGATGTGCTGCGCATTTCACTACAGCAATCTCCTTTGGCAATTGAATGCCATCAATCAATCTCTTAATAAATACTGCATTTTTGATTGGCGAACCTGCTGATGTCATGTAGCCTCTCTGAGACCAGAGCTGTCCATAATCATGCACAACTCCGAACCCATACTGACTATCTGTTATTATAGTAACTCTCAAATCTTTTGCTATTTCACAAGCACGAATCAAAGCAATTAATTCAGCCACCTGTGCTGAACGAATTCCTTCTAGACATGATGCTTCTTCAACATCTGCAACTGTGCAGACTGAGTATGCTGCTTTTAAAATGCCTCCTTCTGATCTTAGACAGGAGCCATCCACAAAGAGGACAAGATCTGATTCAGGCAATGGTACATCTTTAATGTCCTGCCTTGGCTTGGTACAGTATTCCATGACATCTAAGCATTCATGCTCCACGTCATTTTCATCAATATTTTCAGTGTCAGGTAACAGTGTGGAAGGATTTAAATTCACACACCTTGCAATTGACACATTATCAGATCCCAAAATGATTTTCTCATATTTGGTCAGTCTGCTGCTTGTCATGTGCTGCGTTTTACTCCTTGTAAGGAGAATTTCAACTGAGTGAGAAACATAAACTTTTACAGGAAATCCCATTATTATTCCCTCGCTTTGTTCCAGGCTAACACTTGTTGCTGCAACTGCTTTTAAACAACCTGGTAATGCCTTCGCAACCGGATCAAGAACTGCTGAGAAGTAAGCAATAGGCTTTCTCATGTTACCATGTCTCTGAATAAACACAGACAAAGCACATCCTTCTCTTTCACTGCAGTATAGTTCAAAACCTTTTTCATAATCTGGCATGCCCAGAGCTGGAGCTTCACATAAGCTTCTTTTTAGTTTCTCAAAAGCTTCCAACTCAATATCAGTAAGAACAATTGGATCTTTCACATCTGATTTTGTTAATCTCTGTAGTGGCTTCGCAATTACTGAAAATCCACTAATCCATTGCCGTCAGTAACCAACCATTCCCAGGAACATTCTCACCTGTCTTTGTGTTTTTGGAGGTTGCATTCCCTGAATCATTTTTATACTCTCGATTGTTACCTGCGTCATTCCTTTTGCAATTCTATGACCAAGGTATTTTACTTCTTGTTTACAAAACTGCAACTTTGCAGGAGACACTTTGTGTCCCTCATCTCCCAAATGATTCAAAATTGTAATCGTGTCTGTCACACAATTATCTCTTGTCTTTGCTGCGATCAACAGATCGTCAATATACTGCACTAATGTAGATCTTCCTGGCAAACTCAAATCTTCCAAAGATCTCTTTAACAGTTCATTAAAGACAGAAGGACTTTCTGTATACCCCTGAGGAATTCTGCACCATGCGAGGGTCCTACTCTGGAACCGAAAAGCGAAGATTTCCTGGCTTTCTGGATGCAATGGGACAGTAAAGAACGCATTGCAAAGATCAATGACAGTATACCATTCTGCATCATGCGGAATCTGGTAAAGAATGACAGCAGGATTTGGAACAACTGGGCAACAAGGAACGACAATCTGATACATTTTTCTCAAATCCTGAACTATTCTGTACGTTCCATTGGCTTTTTGATCCCCATAATCGGTGAGTTACAAGGACTGCTCTCAATTTCTTTCAAAACACCTTGTTTGATGAATTTTTCAATTACAGGAATAACACCCTCAATCGTTTCTGCCTTCATTTTATATTGAGGAATGTTTGGGAAGTCTATTCCCTGCTTCACTGTGATTTTGACTGGATCGACATGTTTCATCAGACCCATCTCATTTCCAGTCAAATCCCAAATCTCAGATTTAACTGTCTCTTTCAATTCCTCTGGTAAATTTTCTTTATCAAAGGTAGGAAACAATTATTCTTCTTCTGCTTCAATCATTAGCATAGTTAGTCTGTACAACCCATCTTCCTCCATGGTTTGTAACTCAATTCCACCAGGTGAACAATATATTCTGCAATTCATTTTGCACAATATATCTCTACCTAGTAAATTCACTGGACTGCTATTACAAACTACAAATCTGTGTTTGTCTTTAAAATTGCCTATTTCCACATTCACAGGATCAGTAAGATCAGTCTTCATCTGTTGATTACTGACTCCGACTACTTGGATGGTATCCCCAGAGAGAGGTAGGTTTTCAATTTCCACTGATCTAACAGTAGAACGAGTCGCACCAGTGTCCACCAGGAAAGTGATCTCTACATCATTCACCTTTCCATTTACAAATGGACCAGACTGGTCAACCTCAAGAGTGGCTCCAATTACACACTCTTCCCCCTCTCTCGGGCACCGTCAGAAGCAGTCTTCAGAATCACCTTCTTTGTTTCCTGTTAACAAAAATTGTCCTGATGCACTTTGCAAATTTGGTCTTTGATTTCTTATTACCTGATCACATCCGCTGAAACCAATTTCTGGATTGAATTTTTGACTTCCCCCACAATTTGGAAAAGGGGGCAACGGAATCTGACTCTGCTGCTGGGTCAACTGCTGTTGTAGCTGTCGCTGAAGACTCAGTTCATTCATTTGACGCTGCAGCTGCAACTGTTGCTGCAGATCAACATCATTCTGCATCTGTGGGTTAAATGATGCATTTTTAAACTTTCTGGGTGGGTTTTTACACTCGTTTCTCTAATGTCCAATTTCCCCGCAGTTAAAGCAAGGCATCGTTTGTTTTAATTTTTCAATTTCTGGATTAAACTTTGGCTTATTTGGATTATTAAAATTACTTTTAAACTTTCCTTGACCTTGATTCTGATTCTGTACAAAATTTCCATGTGGCACAAAATTCCCATTTTTATTTTCAAGGCTTGCTATCTGTTGTTCAGCTACCTTTACCTGTGCCCACATTGCTTTGTCCTTTAGCTTCTTTTGTTTGGACTCCAACTCATCACTACAGTATTTTGCTTTTCTCAAAATATCATCAACCGAATTTGATTGCCATCCGACAATATTATTCCAGATCATTTCCCCGATTTCTGGTCTAAGACCATATACGAACCTGTATATAAAATGGCTCATATCTTTCTCATCTAATTTTTCATAACCACTGTATTGTTTGAAAACCAATAATAATCTTTCATAGAATGAATGAACTGATTCTTTCGACTCCTGGTTTGTTCTGTCAATTTTAACCCAATCTACTTCTTTTGGGGCGATTTTTTGTTTTAACCAGTAAATCACTTTTTCATAGAATTCCATAACCTCGGGTGCTGGAGCACCTGTCTCTTTAACTCGATCTGGTTCAGCCTTTGGCCAACTTATAGCAATTTTGCATTCTGCCCATAGATCTGATGGGACAACTATGTCAAAAAAGCCATCCAGATCAATCCACAGAACTTTTGAAACTTTAATAAACCTGTCTACTTGTCGGTACCATTCCACAGGTTTTTCCCTCAGCCGAGGAAAATCATTAGTGCAAAGTAAAATGTCCTGTCTTGACCAGGGAACATGTACATACCCTCCACCTGCGATTTCTCTCATTGGAAATTGTTTAGACAGATTATCCAACCTATCCAATCTTTCGTCTTCCTTCTTTTTAGTCCATTTCACTCTCCATTTACTCAAGTCACCTAATTTCTTGATATAAACAATCAACTCTTTTATGTGCATAATTCTTCCTCCTGTATTGAAATTTTCGATATACTTTTCTTTAAAATTTAATCTGTAATGTTTTTCTAGGTTTTTCTGTTTGTTCAAATCAATTTCTAATTCTTCTGCCAGTTCTTCCAGCTGATCATATTTATTCTTTATTTTCCAATGCATGCTTTTGCTGATGAACAGGAGTTCATAATCTCTGTAAAATTTTAAACTATCAGGACCAATTGTACCAATTATTAATTCCTCTAAATCTGCCTTTAATTTAGCAACATCAAGTTTTGAAGTTGATTCTCTTTTCTCAGGTGACTCAGCATCTGACTCTGCACCCATTGGTGTCTGGTTAAAAGAACCTTGATTAAAAGTCAAATTAGGCATCCTTGATATTTCACGATTAATTTCAGATAAATCTGAATAAAATTTTTCAGCTACTTTTTGAATTTCTGCATTTAATGGAATTATTAAACCTGGCTGTTTACTTTCCTTTTGATCGAAAACAGGCTGAACAGGACCAATTGTTACTGGAACTGTCACTGCTTCCATACTCTTGGTTATTTACTGAATTAATTTTTCTTTCGATCGCAGGTATTCTGAAGAGTCTGCAACTTCTTCAATCCTGTCAGTTCTCATCACATTTCTAGGGGCTTCCCTTTCTATTGGAAAACTTCTGCTTTCATCATAGGCACTAGAATTAATTCTTGTCTCAAACTGTTTTGGAGTTCCAAAAGATTCACAATTATTTGGGTATAATTTTGGAGAGTCATTTACTGGGGGTGCACTAGGAGTGGTTCCTGTAGAAACCGTTGGAGTGGACCAAGAACGAGGCTGTCTCAAAGGGGCACTTTTATTATTCGTTGTATAAATTTCTTCTAAAACTGGATCCTCTGTTTCATTATCCATGACTATATTATTTTTTTTTTCAGTTCTTTTTTCACCTGGAGATCCTAGAACCATTTCTCTAATTAGATAGAGACCATCACACGTATCTCCCTGTCTCCACATACGCATTCTATCTTCATGCGTTTCTCGTCTGAAACTCAGTGTTTTTGGAGGTCTCTTAATCCCATTCGCTTCTCTCTGAAGTTGAAACATCTCATCCTCCCATTCAACTAAAGCTTCAAATTGCGTCGGTCTAGGCCGTGGAACTAGAGCTGACATTTTCTCTCTCAGATTTCTCAAAACCTTAACATTAAATGAACCATCATCCGGCCAAGCCAATACGCCGTCGTCCTTTGTGTAATTTTTCAAAACATCAAACCACAGAACAGTATGGTAACCATATTCACCTTCCATATACGCTGCAGGTGTCTTGTACTTATGAAGTAATTTACCACCTCGCATTTCAATTTTCTTGTCTGGTGAAAATAAATTCTTACATTTTTGAAGTATCGAAGTCTTTTTCTCGACATGTTTAAAATAATAAGTCATTTTTAAATCAAATCCGCTTAATCAGAAATGATCGTAATGTTTTCCTGGTTGTTCCGTAACACCAGCCAATCCGTGCGCGAAACACACCAACGAGCCAATCAGGTTCGAGCTACGTCACCACTTTGCTCGACTAGTAAAAACAGAGCTTTCCACCAAAGCCAATCAGCGTTCAGCTCAACAAAGTCACGTGAGCCAATCAGAGTACAGTCTGTAACGTATTGTACCCAATCCTTGCGCGGACCCTGTGACGTACACAACCGCTGCGGTTTCTCGCGTCTCACTCTCAGCGCTCACCCCTCCTTCACAAAAACTTTTCACAGCGCCATTTTAAAGACGCTTTTCTTAATGAAATTCGATTAATCGACAACAAAAAGAACAAACCATTTGTCTGTTTCTCTAAATAAGATGATAGTTTTACAGACACACGAGAGATTCTTTGTGTGGAATAGACTACGCTATTCTCACAGAATATGCATTTGCCGATAAAGTAAATTTTTACTCTACCCTTCACACACGTAATAACGAACTCGCTTCCCTCTTAATGCACATAAAGTAGCAATTCAAAGTTTGGCTCGAACAGAATTACAAGATCATTTACGCACTTTCAAACGGAAAGTATCCCTAACCACACACACATGAAATCTTGGCGGGACTCTAACCCCCCTCTGATAACATGAATCGTCAGTAAAATAAGCGACGTTATCCTACCCTTCATTCAAGTGGAATTAATTCTATTACTTTCCCCACAGAGAGGTTTACAATGGACACCATGTCCTTATACTCTAAGTTTCGATTTCTTAGAAAATCCTCACTATTCATGCATTCTACCTTACACACCTATATCCCTAACACATGCTGCGCGACGACAACACTTGTGATACACGACGATATCACAACAAACAGATCAAATGCACTGTGTGACTTGTGACTTTACACGCTGGTCACACTACTCTGTACCGGTACAACTAGGATTTTCCACGTCGGAAAAACCCTTTCGACTACATATAACACAATTGAACAAACTCAACATATGTTAATCATTGATCCTATGCAACTACCATATAACATATCGGTTACCATAGCAACCATCCAAATCTGCTACCAGAAAAAATTGATCCAGCGGGCTTTTGGAAATATGTCATAAGCAACGCTACCCAACTCTACTATATACACTATCAATCAATAAACTCTCATAAGGCCCATAAATCTAACATGACATATTATAACCAACTGGATCATGTGACCTAATTAACCTATTCACAAATTATATACATTTATATACAACCATGGTAAATGAATTCTTCATACTATACAAACCTACAAGCTAATTAAGCCACTGTGGCGATAAGATCTAACTATGAATAACCTATACATTTGAAAATAACAAGACCAGCTTGATTTCCAAAGTAAGATTTTTATTAGTTACTCATTTGGAAAATGTATTAGAGATTTTATTAAAGCATTTTTATTTGAATCATTGCAAATAGTTATGACAATTTTATTATGAATCAAAATTATTATTGCAAATGAAAAGTTATCAGCTTGGCATTTTTCAAAACCTAAGTCCCTAACTAATGCTAGCTATGAGAAAAATTAAAAGTAAAGTCTTTGAGGGCTCTTACGTGCTCCAAGAGAAGTCCAACAGCATAACGCCCTCATCAAAAGGTCTGCAAGGAGAAGCATAACTCTTCCACGGGGCAAGAGCTTTTATACCTTTCTACGCTAAGCTAATCTAAAATTGTATATTTTTCTCTGCTGAAGTGAAGTCCCATTGGCTCAAAAGTGACAAGCGACATGTCACCAGATTTCAGAATTACAGTTCCGTCACCATTCTTAGAGACCATTGTCTCCGGTTTTCGAAAAACGCAGTTTCCTCCAGTTCGATACATTGGAAACAAAATGAAGTTTTCAGCTTCCTCGGATGCATGAAAATTATAATCCTTTCGTCACTTCCTGGCCTTGGCCTTGTTCGGCAAAGAGAATGTCATCTCATCGTAACAAACTTTTCAGACGGAGAAAACTGAAGCCATCGCGGATTTATTCTGGCTCCAAGCAGATTTTTGCAAGCACGGAAAGTTTTCACTAGGCCCAAAGCCTCTTTATTAACTAATGTATAAACAAACACAAGAAAATAATTAATGCGAGAAAAATAATTTGTTCTGTTGCCACCCTTTATTGCTAATAGCCAACCCATTAGTCTGAATTACCTAGCAAAAGCAAACAAATAAAGCAGCATTTTATATCTACCATTCTTCTTATTATCCAGTAATGTTCTTTAATGCACCTATAGAGAATAGAGTGACACCACATAGACAGGGAAGCAAAATAAGCTCATGCCATTTATTCTAAACAGCTGCAGTTAATTTTTGACATGACAAATAAACACGATTAATTTATTATTTTCACAAACAAGGAAATGCAACATAATGCACGTTTATGAGCACAGATGTTAGTATCCCGCGTTTGTCAGGTGTAGATGCAACTTAAACTAGATTAAATTAATACATACACAATACAACTGTTAATTTTATTATTTTATTATGGAAGTGTGACTTCACGAGTCGAAATGAAAAACATTTCTGAATCTCGCTCCATCACTGGCACTATGATCTTTCATGACCTGAACACGAGAAAACATTACATTTGAGCCATCTATATTGTTCTTGGGAAAAGATGAGTTTTTAATCCCTTTTTAGAGGTGGAGAGGTCTCCCGTACTCCGAAGAGAAAGTGGAAGCGTGTTCCACAGCCTGGATGCTGCGTAGCCAAAAGAGCGACCACCCATCCGTATCCTCCGGATTTTAGGGACTGCCACTAGATAGGCTGAGGCAGAACGAAGGGTTCTGAGGGGAGTGTACCAAGAGAACATCTCTCATAAAGAAGACGGACCCAGATCATGAAGAGCCTGGAAAACCAGGCACAAAGCCTTAAATTCAACACGTTTGGATATGGGCAGCCAGTGAAGATCTTTGAGTGCCGCTGAGGAGGAATCATAGCGTCTACGATAGAGGGCCGATTTTGCGGCAAATTCTGAACCCGCTGCAATTTGCCCAACAAGATCGCGGGGGCCCCCAGAAGCAGTGCGTTGCAATAATCTAGTCTACTTAAGATTATGCTCCGCACTACCTCTGGTCTGGCGTGGGTTGGGAGCAAAGGGAGGATCTTCCGTAAGGTGCGCAGCAGCACCATACAGGTGGATACGGTTTTATTTACAAAACTTTCAAGTTGAAGATTAGAATCCATCGTCACTCCCAGGTTTCGAACAGATTCAGCTGCAGATACCGTGCCTTGACAGGCTAAAGGCCAGAAGTCGTGCGGAAGAGGACGAGGAATACGGTCTGCTGAGCAATAAAGCACCTCAGTTTTAGAGCTGTTAAACTGTAAGGAGTTATTGCCCAGCCATTCCGCCGTACTGACCATGCAGTGATGGAAGGACTCCTGTGACACTGCATTCTTACCCTCAAAAGAGAAGATAAGTTGCGCGTCATCGGCGTAGTTGGTGACTGTAATGCCGAAAGATTTGATAAGCTTGATCAGGGGTCGGAGGTAAAGATTAAAAAGGATGGGGCTGACGGCCGAGCCCTGTGGTACACCTTGCTCAACCCTTTTGATGGAAGACTTAAAAGGGGGCAGTGCAACTACCTGATGTCTGTTGGCAAGTTACATCTGAGGCTGAGTTGGAGTCCATCTGCTCCTGGTGGGGTTTCTATTATTGGATCTACTTTATTCTATGTTATCTACCTGACCTGAATCTTATCTTTAATAAACCTAATCTGTTTCATATCCTGGACTTCAAGACTTCAATTTGTTACAATTTGGGCACATGCTTCAGAACTGTATGCTTCCCGAGTGTTCCCCAGATTCAAGTTTGCTAAATAGGAAATGACAATGTCAAGATGGTTTGTTTTTATATAAAAAAGTATTTTAATAAATTAGTAAAAATGAGTACAAATGATACAAATTTAAATATATAAAAAATAGATATACCATTTGGATAGGAGTATTTTGAGTCAATCTATTAGAAAGCATGCATAATGAGGGGGATATGTTAGCAAAGGATGTCTACTAGCGCTGTACCTTTAAATTTGAAAAAAATCCAACATAGAATGACTTTGAAACAGGCTGGGACTAGCCAAAACACGTCAGAACGGACATCGCTATGTGAAAAATCAATAAAGAATTTGCTGCTTACTGGGAGTGTCCACTTTTGCTCTTTTTAAGGGGGCTGTGGAGAGAAATATATACATATATATATATGCACTTAAAAAACCACAGGTTTCAGGGACGTTATAGTTATTTGGACATTTCACTTATACAAAACCAGCGAAATTCAACCGTTATAGTCAGTTCAGGTAACCAAATGACATCACTGATGACATCATCCAGTGACTTTGTTTCTATAAAGTTTAAATATGTTTTATATACATGCCAAGGTGTATTGAAGAATGAGTGGGTGTATAAGTGTCTGGATGGATGATTTGGTAGATGGGTGACTGACTGTATAAGTGAGTGATTAAATGTGTCTTACTGAATGCATGGGTTAGTGACTGATACAGACATTCACACAGTTTAGTTTGTCGGTGGTATGTAAGCGGTTGCATGGGATGGTGAGTAGCTAAGTGAGAATCTATATGGGTTATTGATTGGTTGTCTGAGTATCTGTATGGGTGCCTGAGTCTGTGTGGGTGGGTGGGGGGTGTGACTCTGTGCATAGATGTGTGAGTGGATGATTCACTGGGGGTATGGGTTCAAGAGTGCATCTGTGAAGGGCTGTATGGGTGGGTGAGTGTGTGTATGGGTGTTGTGGTGATAGAATGGATTCCTCAGTGGTACATGTGTGGGTAACTGCATATGTGGAGTGTATACATGACTATATGTGAGAGTGAGTGATTGTGAGAGTGGCTGTATGGATCAATGTGGGCTTGTATTAGTTATTGTATACGAGTGTAAGTATGTGTTAGTATATGTTTGAATATGTGAGGTGGTGTGTGTATAACTGTATAGGTGAGTAAATGGGAGTGTGATTGATTCTTGGCATGACTGACTAGGTGTGTGAGTAGCTCTATGGATGAGTGGTGGTGTGTGAATGTCTGTAGAGATATGTGAGGGCGTATGATAATGCCATATTGATGTTTGACAGTATGTATGAGTGACTGTATCGGTGAATGAGTGGATGTGTGTGTAGATCTAGGAATAAGTGAGTGGGTATTTACTGGTATTGGTGTGTCTATGGTTTTGAAAATGGCAGTCTGTATTTTAGAGTGGGTGTTCAAATGTTATATTAGGGTATGAGGAGGTGCATCAGATTATCACATGGATGATGTCACCAGTGATATCATCAGTGATGTCCTTTGAGATGTCATCAGTGATGTCACTGACCATGTCATGAATGATGTACTATGTGATGTCATCAGCAGTGCATTGCAGGTTCATGAGTTATATTTAGCTGAATTAACTTCAATGGCCAAATTTCTCTGGTCTTGTACGTGGTTTTTCAGTGCATTTCTAATGTTTTTCAAATACTAATTTCTAACTGTAACATCCCTGAAACCTATGGTTTTTTAGTGAAATTCAAAGGTTTTTTAAATGCTAATTTCTAACTATAAAGTCCCTGAAACCTATGGTTTTTTCGGCGAATTTCAAAGGTTTTTAAAATGTTAATTTCTAACTATGCCTACAAAGATAGGACATGTGAAAAAAGAGGAAGAAAAGACAAATGCAGAAAGAGGCAACAGAAGTCCAGAAAGACAAACAAAAGTGCAGGAAGAAGAAGAGATGAGCAGAAAGAACCACAGAGGAGCAGAAAGTCCTCCTGTGCCCCAAACGTTTTGCTGACGGGTACTGGTGGTAATTGACTCTGACTAACCAGGCTTAGAGCCAGTGCTATGCTAAAAGGCACTTAGAATATAGTGACAACACCTACATATACTAGGGAACACTATGCGTTGGGGCACCCCTGTGATTAGCATGACCTCCTTCATATTTGCCATTTGTTAGTGCCTGGGTCATTGCATGAGTACATGGGTAGTCACTGGGTGATTAGAGTACTGCAAGGAGAGTGCACGATAAATTTACAAGTGCTTCGCTTTTGGCAGAGTGATTGG
This sequence comes from Lissotriton helveticus, assembly GCF_964261635.1. Taxonomy (NCBI): domain Eukaryota; kingdom Metazoa; phylum Chordata; class Amphibia; order Caudata; family Salamandridae; genus Lissotriton; species Lissotriton helveticus. The sequence continues at coordinate 1,830,472,267 of NC_136068.1, read as the reverse complement.
ATACATACATGGTGCTGGCTGGGTGATTTGAGGAGTGCATGGGTAGTGATAAGGAGATGGCTGGACTGCATCAGTAGTGCTCAGGGGATTGTAGCAGTACATGTGTTAGTGCCTGGGTCATTGCATGAGTACATGGGTACTGACTGGATGATTAGAGTACTGCAAGTAGAGTGCATGGTCAATTTAAAAATGCTTGGGTTTGGTGAAGTGATTGGATAAATACATGATGCTAGGTGGGTGAACGGAGGAGTGCATGGGTAGTGACAAGGAGATAGCTGGTCTGCATGAGTACTGCTCAGGTAATTGTAGCAGTGCATGTGTTAGTACCTGGGTCATTGCATGAGTATATGGGTAGTGACTGGATGACTAGAGTGCTGCAAGGATGGTGCATTGTGATTGTATAACTGCTTGGGGTTTGGTGGAATCATTGGATACGTACATTATGCTGGATGGGTGGTTGGAGGAGTGCAAGAGTAGTGACAGAAGGATTGCTGGAGTGCATGGATACTACCTGGATAATTGGAGGAGTGAATCAGTAGCGTGTAGGTGGTTAGAGGTCTGCATGGGTGGTGCTAAGGGGATTGTAGCAGTGCATGAGTTAGTGCCTGGGTCATTGCATGAGTACATGATTAGTGACTGGATGATTAGAGTGCTACACGTAGAGTCCATGATTATTTCTTAAGTGCTTGGGTTTTGGCAGAGTGATTGGATAAGTACCTGATGCTGGATGGGTGATTGGAGCCATGCATGGATAGTGACGGGATTGATGGAGTGCATGGGTACCACCTGGGGAATTGCAGGAGTGAATCAGTACTGCGTGGGTGGTTAGAGGTATGCATGGGCAGGGCAGAGAGGATTGTAGCAGTGCATGTATTAGTGCCTGGGTCATTGCATGAGCACATGGGTAGTGACTGGATGAATAGAGTACTGCAAGGAGAGTGCATGGTAAATTTATAGTAGGTGCTTGGGTTTTGGTGGAGTGATTACACATATGTCACATCAGGCCCCGCCCCCTCCCTTCACCACTGTGGAAACGCACCCCCTTGCGAGTTTTATGTTGGGGTATTAATTTTCCTTGAATCCTGATGGTCTCTGGGGGCCAATTAGCCCACCAGGTACCTCTAGTAAGCACCAAAGTGCTGCATTGCAGAGAGGTGGTCCATGGCCACACCCCCTTTTACACTTCTCTGGAACAAGGCTCTGAGGCGCTTACTGGAGGTACCTGGTGGGCTAGTTGGACCCAATGGTCCTCAGGGTTCAAGGGGACCTAATCTCCCAATTTACAATGAGCCAGAGGGCCCGTTTGCACAGGGAGGGGTCAGATGTGACAAGTGTGCAAATGTGCCCCATGGCGTGTTTTAAGTTGGGGGATTAAGTTCCCTTGAATCCTGAGGGTCCCTCAGAGCTGCGTTGCAGAGAGGTGTAAAAAGGGGATTGGCCTTGGACCACCTCTTTGCAAAGCAGCTCTGTGACGCATACTGGAGGTACCTGGTGGGCTAGTTGTCCGCCAGGGACCCCCAACATTCAAGGGAAATTAATTCCCTAACTTACAACATGCCACCGGGTGCATTTGCAAACTGATGCACTGAGGGACAGGGCCTCAGGCGCGATACCGTTTCTTTCTTACTTTTCTTTTATAAGGGGGCTGTGTGGCTCCTCTTCCTTTCCTATTTTTTGAGCCTGGGAAACCACATCCCCCGGTGCCCTGTAAATATTTCAGAAAATCCCTGCTGGTGGAGGTCCCGGGGGCCTGAGGGGCCTTGGAGATGAATGAAAACAACCCCCAGGGAGGTGGTGGGCCCCGGGCTGTGGGAGGGCTGCATGCCCTCCCACATACAATTCACATAGCCCTGAGGAGGTGGTGGTACCTGGGCTGTGGGGCGCCCGCTACATAAATAAATTGCCTTCGGGACTTGGCCCACCCAGGAGCTTTAAAAACAAAGTGCGGGAGACCGGGCTTCATGTTTTTTTTCAGTCAGATTCGCGTACCGGCGTGACCCCGCCCAAAAACTTTTAAAAAAGTGCTGTGGGGCCCCCTGAGCAGGCCTTGGGGGAGTCAGGGTGTTTTTACCCTGCCCCCTTTTCTTTTTTAGTTAAATGATTTTTATTGGTTTTTACAGCAATAATTAGCACCCATATCCCCACCCACCCCTGTCAGACAGGTACACATATAAAAATACAATTTTGCATTGCCTATTGCAAACCGCACATGTATTTTAAGGCACCATACATTTATAGCTAACATGTGAGATTAGAACAATTAAACAAGCAATCGCTAGTGGCAACAAGTTTGAACAATGCCTGGGCAGAGCCCTGAGCCGAATTCCATTGTATCAATGGTGACCAAATTCTTAGACCCCTTGACCGCCGTTGATTAGCCTTTAGTTTATAAATTGCAATCTCCAGGTTAGAGATAGCTAAGAACCTAGCTAGCCATTGTTGGAAGGACGGTGCTGTTGGGTCTAGCCACGCAGAGGCTAGGAATAAACGTAAAACTGCCATTGCATTGCATCGACGGCCCCTAGCAGAATTACTTTACTAGATAGGACTATATTCCTTTGTAAGACAGTAGTCAGAATCGTCTCTATGTTTCGTATTAGTTTTGTTAACCCACTACATAAGGTAAAAATATGAACAGCGTCAGCTTTAAAGGCATTGCATCTAGGACAGCATGTTCCCTTACAATTTACATATTTGGCAATTTTGTCTGGCGTGTCATAAAGAGAAAAGCAGGTTTTATAAAACTGGGTCTGTAATTTGGTAGACATGAGGATGGATTGAGAGAGAGAATAGGCATGTTTAACTCCCTCAGCGGATATATCTATTGTATCCTGCCATTTCTGGGACATTTTCTCTAGATCATCTGGAAGCATTGCTACCAGAGAGGAGTAAACTCCTCCAATAGTGTGGGCCCTACATTGAATGATTAACTCGATAAAAGCAGTCTCTTCACTCCAATCTTTCTCTCCCAGTTTTCCTGTAAAAAAATCCCTTATTTGTAAGTATTTAAAAAAGTCTCGCCAGTCTAGGTGGTACTCTGCTTTTAGCATTTCAAAAGATTTAATCCAAGCTGGGGTGAAAAAGCAACCTAATTGTGATAATCCGGCCCTACTCCATTTAAGCAGGCAGTTGGAAGTAGAGGATTATCTACTAGGGGTGTGTAGTATGAAAATTGACCTAGCTTCAGCATCTTCCTCACCGCCTTCCACACTTTAAACCCGCTGTATAGAGTCTTAAATTTAACTTTTTTATGGTAGCAGTCATGGAAATGTCTCCAAAGATAGCCTCTACTTTTGCTACCAAGCAGGATTTGAAAGATTGTTGGAGAATTGCCCCCCACCAGGTCCTCAACCCCCAAGTTGTGTATGAGCTCACTGCTGTACAGTACTACCAACACCCAATAATACATTCTTAGGTTAGGGAGAGCTAAGCCACCACTATCTTTAGAACGGGTAAGGAATTTGTAAGCACGCTGGGTTGAGCATAGGCCCAAACAAAGCTATTAAACATACGGTTTATTGCCTTTAGCCAATGGTTAGTAAATTCTAAGCAGATTGATCTAAATAAGTACAAGATCTTTGGAAAGTACACCATTTTGACAGCATTCACTCTGCCAATGATGGACAGATGGAGATTGTCAAGGCGGCATAGGTCTTTCTGGCTTGCGCCTAACATTGGTTTTATGTTTATGTCTACCAGATTTTCCAAATTTGAGCAAATGGCCACCACCAAATAAGTAGCTGATCAATCATCCTGCTTGTTTTGTTTAAAATAATTTGTGTCTTCCCTTGGTTGAGAGCATCCCCAGAAACTAGCCTAAAATTAGTATCTTCCTCCTCAATATAGGGCATAGCTCGGCTAGGATCAGCGGTGGCAATGGCTACGTCATCCACGCACGCCAGAGTTTTAGCTGGATACATTTAGAGCAGAATTGGTGGTATATTCTCATTTCTCTCAAGTTTCCGAATAAAGGGGTCAATATATACGGCGAAAAGGAGTGGCGAGAATGGACACCCCTGCCGAGTTCCATGGGATATTGTGAATTCTTTGGTAGAGCTTCTATTCACAGACCGCACTGCTCTAGGGTTAACATATAGTTTCTGTAATGCTTTAATAAAGCCCTCCTTAAACCCCACTTTGGCCATGGTAGCCCATAAAAATGGCCAGAAGAACCTAGCGAACGCCTTCTCGGCATCTAGAAGAATTAATGCCATAGGGTCTCCTGCCACCTCTGTACCATTGCATAAGGTAATCACTCTATGTATATGATTGATAGTAGATTTCCCTGGGACAAAGCATTGTTGACATCGCATAATCACCTTATGCACAATAGGGGCAACCCTATTTGCCAACAACTTGGAGTATATTTTTGAGTCCGCATTATTAATCCTGATAGGGCGGTAAGATCCGAGCTGTTCCGGGGGTTTATTCTTTTTAGGGAATATTATTATTTCATCTCTGTACCAATAATGGAAGACCATTTCCATCTTTGCAATAAAGTGCTGGCTCACTTACCTGGTTGCCGAGTGATTCTTTAAGCTGCAGGAGCAATTTGGAAGAAATAACATACACGACAGAATCGGTCGTGGAAGAGGCACCACCCGAAACTAAAGGCAGGAGCCGATGGAGTAGGGGGCCGTGAAAGCAGGAACCTTCTTGCTTTAACCGGCGCACCAGGAGCATGATACTAATGGAGATGTCACCTTTTATCCGGGGCGCACTGAAGTGCCTGAATGTAAGAGGACTTGTACTGAACCTCTGAAATCTTTTTTAATTATTAAAGAGTTGCGGGACCCACTGTGGGAGGTAATGCAGCAGATGGGAAATACCAGTCCCAGCTTACATTGCAGCTACTATAGCGGAAATGAGATTTGCCTCCTACTAAAGGCGGAGCGAATCATGGGACACCATCGATGGCTGCTGACTCTGCACTCTGCAATTGGCCCAAGAAGAAGGAGCGCACAGCTCCGAAACGCGTTGCCTAAAGGATTGAAATAACGGAGGACGGCCATTTCCATCTTTGCAATAAAGTGCTGGCTCACTTACCTGGTTGCCGAGTGATTCTTTAAGCAATTTGGAAGATATATATATATATATATATATATATATATATATATATATATATATATATATATATATATATATATATATATATATAATTTTCTATTTTAACCCCTTGCCCGCGGCCGGAATTCCGCTCCTGTGCTGGACATTCCGATCGCGGGCGTGGTCATGACGGCCCCCAGCCGTCATCCGCACACGAGCACTGTGTGCCATGACGGCTGGGGGCTGTCATCAGCATGGAAGGGGTTAAAACCAATAGTCTGCTGCTCCAACTAAGGCTATCTGAAAGTCTGGACATAAAAAGGACAATATATACATTTTGAAGCATGAATGTGGGACCCTGAAAAGGCACAGGGTGTGGAAATTAAGCACCTAGTGCCTTCACCGTCCCTTGGTTAGCAATGTATAAAGGTACCAAATCACATCACAATTTGGAGCACGCATGTATTTCATAAGATAAAAAACACCAGATGTTTAAGGCAATAACTCACTAGAAAACAACTTGAATACCATAATTAACAATTAGCATATTGTTTATTATTGCCTAACTGTCACTGTTTTGTTTGAGCAATGGTGAGAATGGTGGGCACCCAAAGGAAAGGCAAGTGCTGAGAACGGATGTACGACATTACAACGCATGCTTTTACATCGCATGCTTTTACAACGCGGTTTTTACAACGCATACCATTACAACGCATAGTGCTTTGGGGCGCTGGATAGTGAATAGTTTAATTTACTATTCCAACTCCAGTCCCCGTGGATAGTAGGGAAGGTTATTGGATAGTAAATTACCTATTCCCTCTCCTAGAGCGCCCCTCAGCGCAATGCGTTGTAATGGTTTGCGTTGTAAAAGCTGCGATGTAAAAGCACTGCGTGGTAAAAGTTGCGTTGTAAGTGATGTTTCCCGCTGAGAACACACCATTATAATATGATTTTAAACCAGCACACAGAGAGCAGGCAGCGTGCAATGCAGCTGCCTATGATCACTTGGGATGAGGGCAACAATTATATCACAATCACATTTGTTAAGCGTGCCATCATTCAATTATATTTTCTGTGTGGCACTGCTTCCCAGCAGGCAAGAGAACACAGCACAATGAGAGGACAACAGGGGATGGTCAGGGCTAACAGAGATGGTATCATTGCAATTAGAAAACTGCAGAGGGCTTGTCAAGAATTTTGCACAGTCTTTACCAGTTCAAGTATCCAGAGAGTAGGTAATAGTCAATGTCAGGACATAGTGCCCAGGATGCTGAACAGCCGCGGTCCGTGGAGGGAGTTACGGTGGGGCAGGAAGGCGGGGAGGGGAGGGGCCAGGTGGAGGTTGCTAAAAACTGGCATATGGATAATTGCAGGTAAGTAAACAATTTAATTAATAAAATGAATTTCGTAGCACACCTTGCATCACAAAATGCGATGCACTGTGCGCGACGAAATTTGTTTTATTAATTAAATTGTTTACTTATCTGCAATTATCCATATGCCGGTTTTTAGCACCCCCTACCCTGCACCTCCCCCTCCCCGCCTTCCTGCCCACCGCAACTCCCTCCACGGACCGCGGCTGATGCTGAATGAGAAGTGCGTGAGTTGTGTTGATTATGCTGTGCTCCCACTGCGTCTTACAAGGAATGAACCCACATCTATCAATGCTAAGGCAATTCACCCCTGGTGCTGAACTTCTGTGAATCCCATTGCTCATGACGAGCTCAGCTCGTCATGAGCACACAAGCAGTGTACTGCATGACGAGCTGAGCTCGTCATGAGCATGGAAGGGGTTAAAACTGAGGCCATTCAAATCACAAATGTCAGATCATGAACATGCATGAGTAAGGCTTTAGTGACTGATTCTGTTTATCGTTGGCTCATGAAGGAATTGTAGTTTTGGAGAGCAGCTCAACAGATTCTCTTCTTCCATATTTAATGACCATAGACTTCAGCTTGGACTCTGCAAGAGCTAAGAGGGCCATCACATGATACTTCATCTCCATGAACTCCAGTCTCACCAAGTGAAGTGGTGATGCAGAGGTGAGAAAAGGCAACCTGTGGATGAACATGTATATCAGCGCCACGGTCCAGCGATGGATTATCAACTATATTTACTGTACACAAATCTGTAGAAATATTTTAAACTATCAAGGCCCAAAAAACACACCACACACAAATGGTTGCAAATGTGCTTTTCTCTTACACATGCAAACACACACACTCTTGTATGCAGAACGCAGACACAAGATCTTTTGTGTCTACACTCTATAAAAGTTTCTAAATTACCAGTGGCCATGGGGTGTAGGGGACACTCTGCATCCCAATTTTGGCTATATTTTACCACATACACATGGACTTGAGGCCCATTTTCCTAGCTCACATTAGGACCGAGAGCCCACTCACTCCTCCAGGGTCAGCTCCTCACCTGACTATGAGGGAGTACGCTTAATGAACTTTTAATAATGCAGTTTGAGCTGGTAACAAGCACACAACCATATTGTATGCCCTATTAAACAACATCTACTTTTATGAATTGTCTTTTTATCCTATTGATTCTAATTGTTTTATATAGTGTGTTAATTTTACTATAAACTGTAATGGTTCTTTGAACTAAAATAAAATTATTCTTGACTGAGTGAGTGACTAACCAACTTGAAATTGCAAACAGTGTCAAACAAACTTTTGTACATCACATTTTGAGACTTCCTAATTGTGAGTCGCAAAAAGACACAATTAGGAACTCGCAAAATGTATCGATCGTAAATGTGGCACCTGAACTTTTCCATCTATGCACCCAGGATCTAAGACAACATCCCTGCATCACAACCGCCAACTCTGCTCCAGTTTAGGAAGGAGTTAAAGACTCACTTCTTTAATGAACACTAGATCAAAGCATATTAATCATCCACAAACCAGCCACCTCTCTTATCACAGGTTGATTTTATGGCTGTCTTTGACTGTGAACAGTACTCTGCTGTATTTTTACTGGGTTTGCTACAGAAATACCTCATAGATACATACATACAGGCTGTTTATGTGAATGACAAGGTTTGTTTGTGAATGTTCTGTTTCTGACAACGTGGCTAGACATTCTTGCGTGCCTTATGTGTTCCATTTCTTTCTTTTGTTTGCATTACTTAAAATTACTAGTAGTCTTTTTACCCAAAGTTAAAGAACAAAACTATTTAAATGGTAAATAGGTGTATAGAAAACTGGCAATTAAACAAGTACTAGCACCATCGGATGACATGGCAGGTTACAGCATATATAGCACACTGCAAATCTAACTGGATTTTCAGCCTGATTAACAAAGCCAATGAAAAAGTAAGAAATCGAAATCTGTTCCTTCTAGGGTTACACTTGTCAAGTGTTTGTGATTCACTAGGAACCCCCTATTCATCTATGTCACAAGGAACTGGGACCAGAGTTCATAAAGGATCGCATAGCTAGCGTCCCCCTTTGTTTTTATGGACAAAAATGTGGCTGTCTGAAGAACTAATGTTTTCACGAGAAGTAATTATAGACTGCCAAAACATGGCCAACGCCCTAAAAATACCATTGGCTCTGCTTCCTGAAGGTCAAATGTCATGAGATAGGATTGGGCCACTTTTATGACAACTCTGAAAGTATCCCACTACACACTAAAGCCATTATTAAAGAGGCGTTTTACACTATCTAGAACAAGATGAGATGGGCCTACCACCGATGTCCCTTCTCCCATTGCAATATTATCTAACTTTTCCTACTGATCTGCAGACTAGATTTTATTTAACCAGATTCTGTATGCACACTGTGCACTTTTTCTTGGCATTTCCACGTCAAAGAGGGTGGGCTGACAAGTTCATATGTTGTCCATGTGAAAATTCTACAAGCCAAAGCACTATGTACTGTATCCTGTTCTGCACCTTATACAATACAGCAAGTAAATTCTTAGTCCCATTATTAAGGAAAATCCGCCCCTGCACATAAATTGATGGTTTTAACTTCCTGCACGCATTATTTACCTCTGATATCTGCATCGCGGTAGCAATTGCATAAAAGTTTCCAGGGCTGTTAGAAAACGCTATGAGTAAGAGCTCCCGTACAGCAAATGGTTTTCTTGCATGCTGTTTTAAACCGTTCACTGTAGATTTAAAAACGTATGCCTCGGCAATTTTATGTACTGTGTAAATACCATGTGTAAAACCATGCTGCTTCAATTCAATTGTATGTAAAATATTTTATGTTCCAGGAATTTTATGAATTGTCTTTTTATCCTATTGATTCTAATTGTTTTACATAGTGTGTTAATTTTACTATGAACTGTAATGGTTCTTTGAATTGAAATAAAGGTATTCTTGACTGACTGACTGACTAACCAACTTGAAATTGCAAACAGTGTCAAACAAACTTTTGTACATCACATTTTGAGACTTCCTAATTGTGAGTCGCAAAAAGTCACAATTAGGAACTCGCAAAATGTATCGATCGTAAATATGGCACCTGAACTTTTCCATCCATGCACCCAGGATCTAAGACAACATCCCTGCATCACAACCGCCAACGCTGCTCCAGTTTAGGAAGGAGTTAAAGACTCAGGGGGCATATTATCAAGGGGGTTTATCTCCGCTTTTTTTGGCTTTAAAAGCCAAGAAAGCGGAGATAAAATTATCTCCCTATTACCAAGCTGTCGCTAACACCAGTTAGTGACAGCTAATAGGAGATAGCGACCATCTTGGGCCCCGCTTTGCATGTCAGTGATATTTATCACTAATGACATGCAAAGTGGGCGTGCCAAGATGTTAGCGACTGGAAACAGTCGCTAACATCGCTATCTCCTATTACCAACTTTTGGAGATATTCGCGCTAAGCGCGAATATCTCCAAAAGCTAACACCTGCCCTGAGCAGTTCTTCACCATGTTATCCAATGGGAGGTGGATAACAAGGCTAAGAGCATTTGCTCGATAATGCATGAATATCGCTGACTTTTCAGCGATATTCATGCATTGCGGCCGTTTTTTATCGCATTTGCGATAAACCTTGCTAATAGCAAGGTTTATCCGCGATAAAAATCGCCGATGTGCGGCGATAAAATTATCGCTAGTTGTTGGTAATATGCCCCTAACTTCTTTAATGAACACTAGATCAAAGCATATTAATCATCCACAAACCAGCCACCTCTCTTATCACATGTTGATTTTATGGCTGTCTTTGACTGTGAACAGTACTCTGCTGTATTTTTATTGGGTTTGCTACAGAAATACCACATAGATACATACATACAGGCTGTTTATGTGAATGACAAGGTTTGTTTGTGAATGTTCTGTTTCTGACAACGTGGCTAGACATTCTTGCGTGCCTGATGTGTTCCATTTCTTTCTTTTGTTTGCATTACTTAAAATTACTAGTAGTCTTTTTACCCAAAGTTAAAGAACCAAACTATTTAAATGGTAAATAGGTGTATAGAAAAATGGCAATTAAACAAGTACTAGCACCATCGGATGACATGGCAGATCCAGGTTCCCCATTTTAGGCTATTTCCCAGGGAAACGGAACTCGGCTGCTTGCAAACGGCTTACAATGATTGTTCATGTAAACTCGAGCTGCACAGAGAATCAGGTGCAGAAGACCAGAACCCAGCATGCACCGAGGAAGAGATCTCCCAAGCCCTCAACTGATGTCATTCAAAGGAGGGGTACTCTGACGACACTCAAAATCATCTGTTATATTGCATCCAGCAGCGACAAGCGTCTCCCCCTCTCACCCATTGATCTGACAGCACACCCACCCTCAGTGTTTCACGCTAGCAGCCTCACCATGCACTGTATAATAATAGCATTGGCACAATGAAAAAATAAATTCATAGACAATGATATAAATAATAAACAGATACTAAAACTGTGTTTTTATAGTCAATTGTAACTATATTGAACAATAACAAGGAAAGAGGTCAAAACAATTATTATAAAAAACTATGGGCCATATGTAGGTGGCCAAATACCGGTCGGTAACGGCCGGTATTTGTAGTTTCAGATGTAGGGGGCCAGAAAATTACTGATTCTGTAAATTTACCGAATTGGTAAATTTACAAAAAAAATTTTTTTTTTTATCTGTATGTTTTTTTAATATATGTGTGTCAAATAATACTATGTATTAGACATTTCCACAATTTTTAATGTAATGTATGAATACATTAATCAAATATCTATGTAGTTTTTTTATAATAATTGTTTTGACCACTTTCATTGTTATTGTTCAATATAATATAGTTACAATTGACCGATTCTGTAAATTACCAAATCGGTAAATTTACAGAATCGGTAATATGGGATGTAGGTGGCACTGAAAACAGTGCCACAGGCCCTTAGGAATTCGTTATTTACCATCAAATACTATTTGATGGAAAATAACGAATTCCTGTGTACATGCACATCTGTGCATGTACACCTGTGCCATGTGGCACACATACATGCCCTAAGGGCACACAAGCCTAAATCAGGGGTGCAACAGGGTGTCAAAGTGACACCCTGTCCCCCTTGTCAATTCTGTGATTTTACCGAATCGGTATTTACCGATTCGGTAATTGGCATTGGGTCCTATGGGCCTCAAGGCCCATAGGAATCAATGGCAATTACCGAATCGGTAAATACCGATTCGGTATTTACTGAATGTTACCGATTCGTTAAATAATTCAGTAATAATACTTACATAGCATTTACCGATTTGTAAATACCGAATCGGTAAAATTCGGTATTTACGAATCGGTAAATGCCATTTACCTACATATGGCCCTATATAGATATTGTATTCATTTATTCATACATTACATTAAAAATTGTGGAAATGTCTAATACATAGTATTATTTGACACACATATATTGAAAAACCATTCAGATGATAAACAATCAATAATTCGTTATAATCACTTATCTTCAGGCTCAAGCACAAATCACTTTTGGTGGTCTGGGTCTTATTACTTTTATCTTTTTATCTTTCTAGTCTCACCTTAATAAGAAAATATAATGATATCTGCTTTAGATGATAACATCTCTTTTTTTAAATATATTGTCTGTAGACCATTATTTCGATTGATGTTGAAATAAAGTCATACCATCTAATAGTACAAACATGTGTCTAGTCATTTTTATGTAACATTACTTTATATTGAGAACAATTTGTGAAACAATAACATGAAATATTGCTTAGCATTGTTTTTATTATTTTCAGGAATTGTGGCTTTTCCTGATGAAGGCGTAACTCAAACCGAAACGTACACCGTTTTGCCACAGCATTGTCTATTTTGTTCTATGGAAAATATTGATTTTTTATGATCTGTATGGTTTTTTAATATATGTGTGTCAAATAATACTATGTATTAGACATTTCCACAATTTTTTATGTAATGTATGAATACATTAATCAAATATCTATGTAGTTTTTTATAATAATTGTTTTGACCACTTTCATTGTTATTGTTCAATATAATACAGTTACAATTGACTATAAAGACACAGTTTTAGTATCTGTGTATTATTAATATGATTGTCTAGGAATTTATTTTTAATTGAGTTTTACCCTGTTCTAGAAATTCGAAAATCTCAGGGGGTCCTTGTAATAATAGCAATAGCACCAGTGAGCGCAACAAAAAATGACATATACATGCTTAGAATTTCTCACTTAAAATCTGCTCTCCATTTCATCTTCCATTCCATGTGCGCGCGGCACAGTGCGACCCAAGGTAAAACTTTGATACGGACTACTAAATCATGGTCCAGCAGCCACACACCTCAGAGACCTGTACATCAAAAATTGAAGAATACAAACGTGTCTCTTACCTGTCTGCCATGTCCGCGAGCTCCTCGGCGGGGAGGGAGGATTCATTCAGAGAGCCGGTTCTGGAGATGTCGAAGAATGCCTTCCTGTACCCGTCCACACTTTTCAGCACGTACTGTGATTAAAAAAAATTGAGACACTAAAATTCTACTGTAGGTCGGCTTTTCACCATCATTAAATATAATGCGTAATTTTACCATGCATGCCTCCTGGAAACACTGGCCCTCCTGCATCCGGTGACCACGTATCTGTCTCCTCTACCATAAATGTTAAATACAATGGCAAAAAAATACTTGTGACATTGTGCCTTGAACAGTAGAAGGTAGTAACTACGGCAGCTTTTCAGCGAGAGAACTTGCCTACCTGTGTCAATTACATCGCTTAGCAATTTTAAAGGAACGCGAACAGCTCATTTTCCTTTGAACAATACAAGTTTCACCGTTATTTCAACCAACGGCAGCGAGATGGAATGTTTTGTTTCTGAGGTGCCATTAGCCTTTTCGCTACTTGAACGTTTCATATATAATATTTAGAGTGTACTGTAAAATCTAAATTTCCCTTACAGCAAATGCATTACTCAGGTGATAAACCTTATCTCTTAAATATTTCTCCCTCCATCTGAGGCACAAGATGGCTGCCAACACTTCCTGTTTGAAGTGTTGGCAGTCAATCAGAGGCAAGTTCGTGCTTGTGTGGTAAGGCTCCACCCAGATATCAAAACATTTAATTTTTTTAATTTTTTAGGAACTACTGAATGGATTTACACCATTTACCAAAAAGGGCTCTTTCTGAAACAAAACCTAATTTTTTGCTAAATTAGATGTAATTCCGTTCAGCAGTTTGGGCTGTAGCTGTGTCTAACGTTTCCTATAGAAAATTACATGGGGGAAACCCGTTTTGGGACCCCCCTTTTTCTCAGCCCCCGCTTGTCGAATGACCCCGAAACTTTCAAGACAGGAGCTGACCGGAGCAGGCCACTGGTTTTAAAAATTTCACGAAGATTCGCCATCCGGTGCCAAAGTTATTGGGAAAAGAAAAAACGCTTTTCGTATGTAAACTAGGTCCTATCTATAACTACCTACTGGTGACCGCCAGTGGTGACCGGACAGATAGATAGAAAGATATATATACATATAGATAGATAGGTAGGTAGATAGATAGATAGATAGATAGATAGATAGATACTTACATAGATAGATAGATAGATAGATAGATAGATAGATAGATAGATAGATAGATAGATAGATAGATAGATAGATAGATAGATAGACAGACAGACAGACAGACAGACAGATAGATAGATAGATAGATAGATAGATAGATAGATAGATAGATAGATAGATAGATAGACAGACAGACAGACAGACAGACAGACAGACAGACAGATAGATAGATAGATAGATAGATAGATAGATAGATAGATAGATAGATAGATAGATAGATAGATAGATAGATAGATAGATAGATAGATAGATAGATAGATAGATAGATAGATAGATAGATAGATAGATAGATAGATAGATAGATAGATTTTGACTGGCGGACACTAGTAAGAAGTTATAGTTAGGACCATATTTTCATAGGCAAAGTGTTTTTTGACTTGCCAATATGTTTGGTGCTGTTTAACGAATCTTCAGCAAATCTACTTAAAAAGGTTCCACAGTGAATCTTGTTGTGCTTGGAATGTTTCTGGATGATCCATCATTAAGGGGCCAGGAAAAAGGGTGGTCAAAGTCTTTAATGTTCTGCGATAATTACCTTCCAAATTTTTAACACGACGACAGCTCTAACCTCTGGATGGATATAGACCAAATTTGCCAGAATGATAGTTCTTGGTCCAAAAAGAGTACTTTTTGTTATTTTGTCTAAATTAATTCAGTATATTTAGAGATATTAATGGAAAAACAAATTTGTATATCTAGGGACGGGGCTCCTTTGAAGATCCGACGGTCCCCGTGCTAAAATCTGATAGGCTGCCAAAACTTCGACCAAAGCCCAGTTTGTATGGAAAATGTCCTTTATATAGGACAGGAAAATATTAGGCATCGCGGTAAGCGGGAGGGGTTTATATAATAAAAAGTAAAAATAAACTAGTGTTTCATAGGCCCTTCGATAGGCGGGATAGCCTAACTAATGTAAGGTTTGGGACAAGGAGGACCTGAATCAGGGTAATGAAGTTTACAGATAACTAGCAACACATTCTCTCCATGTGATCTATTAGAAGAAAGACTCTTAGCAAGACTGCCTCATCCCGCTTTACATTATTCAAACTTAACTAAAGCTTATTTTTAAACTTTTAAGAGCAAGATAGCTGTAGGCAACCCCAGTTGGAGCTGAAATCAGCCTCCAGTCTTCCAGCCTTCCAGGCTTTGGTGGAACTACTCTGCAGTAGTGTAACGCAAAATTGATTTATTTTATTTATTTTAAGCATTTATACAGCGCAGCTATCACCATTGCAGGCATCCTGGCGCTAAGAGATAAAAGAGACCGGAGGAGGCGGACTAACAGGGGAATAGCCAAGTTTTTATCCTCCTTCTGAACGGGAGGAGTTCACCGATATGCCTAATCTCGAGGGGCAGAGTGTTCCATAGTCTGGCGGCAGTCACTTCAAAGGATACACCTCCAGCTCTAACCTTCCTGAATCTGGGAACAACTACCAGTTTGGCGTCGGAGGATCGAAGCTGTCTAATAGGGGAATACCAGGCAAATTTAGATTGCAGAGGAGCTGGGCCAGCTCCATGGAGAGCCCTGAACACTATACAGAGGGCCTTAAATTGGATCCTCTGCCTTATAGGAAGCCAATGCAACTTTGCCAATGCGGTTGCTCCATGAGACCTTCTCGGAAGCCCCAGGGCCAGTTTAGCAGCTGCCGATTGGACCCTCTGGAGCTGATCCAGCAGGAACTCAGGGGACCCAAGCAGGAGGGAGTTACAATAGTCCAGCCTGCTCAGGATGATGCATCTAACCACCTGCGCATGGGCACAAGTAGGTAGGAGGGGCAGGACTTTCCTTAGAGAACGGAGGATTGCAAAGCAGCAGGCAGATGTTTTTTGAACATGTGTCTCCATGCTGAGTCTCTGGTCCAACATGACCCCTAGATTCCGAACAGATTCCACTGGCTGTACCGAAGTCCTGGTTTCCGGGGGCCAGAAATTAGATGGAAAAGGTTGAGGAATCCTAGTACCGTCAGTAAAGAGCACCTCTGTCTTTCCAGCATTAAGCTGAAAGGAATTGTCCTTCAGCCACCTAGACGTTTCACGCAGGCAATTATGTAAAATCTCCAGGGAAGTAGAGTCCTCACCTTCCAGGGAGAGAATCATCTGCGTGTCGTCGGCGTAGTTCACAATTTTGATGCCAACGCTTTTGATAAGAGAGATCGGAGGTCTAAGCTAAATATTAAAAAGAATGGGGCTGATAGCCGAGCCCTGAGGGACTCCATGTGATACCAGGGAAAAGGCTGACTGAAACGGTGGCATAGAGACTGCCTGCTGCCTATCCTTCAAAAAAG
Organism: Lissotriton helveticus; assembly: GCF_964261635.1. Lineage (NCBI taxonomy): Eukaryota > Metazoa > Chordata > Amphibia > Caudata > Salamandridae > Lissotriton > Lissotriton helveticus. The sequence goes on along the minus strand of NC_136068.1, from coordinate 1,830,455,897 downwards.
AATGGAACCAGAGCAGCGCGGTGTCTCTCACTCCTACCTCCCATAGCCGTTGCATTAGGATCTTATGGTTCACCGTATCAAAGGCGGCAGACATGTCGAGCAGGATCAGGAATGCTGCCTGTCTTCTGTCTGCACGCCTTTGAAGCTCGTCCATAGCGGTGATGAGGGCTGTTTCGGTCCCGTGAGCAGGCCGAAAAACAAATTGGTCCCCATCCAGTAATAGATGGCGTTCGAGATGGTTGGAGAGGGAGTTACTCACCAGACGCTCAACTATCTTAGCGGGGAAAGGCAGCAAGGAGATCGGCCGATAGTTCTTAGAGCAGTCAGGGTCCAAAGAGGGCTTCTTTAACAGAGGAGAAATTAACGCCCGTTTCCAATGGGTTGGGACAGTGCCAGTAACCAAGGATTGGTTGCAGATTTGTTGTATGGGACCGAATAATTCGTCCTCAAATTCCTTCCAGATCTTGGGGGGCACCGGATCCAAAGGAGAGCCAGAGACGATCCCTCTAGCCACCTCAGTGAAGGCTTCATAGGTAAACGGAGGGAACGTCTGTAGCAGTCCACTAGGCTCCGAGACGAGGTCAGTCGGTCGTTCGGCCGGAGAGACAGGGCTCAGGACAGGTGGAGGGGTACACTCCGGAGGCATGTCCAGGTCTTTAAGGATAAGCTTGATTTTTTCCCTAAAAAATGTAGCGAGATTGTCACAAAGATCTTGGGACGGGACAATTGCATTCATGGCGCACTCCGGATTAGTGACACTGTTTAGAATGTTAAAAATACTCCTGGAATTGTTGGTCGTGTTGCATATTAACGAGGAGTAGTATTCAGCTTTGGATTTTTTTATCAGACTCTTATAGGTAGAGACCTTGGTCTTCCAAAGCTCTTTCGAAGTGTTACTATAATCACGTCTGCACCTTCTCTCAGCCTGTTTGCATCCTAGCTTTAAGTTTTTTAGTTCGTCATTGTACCAGGGGGGAGAGACTTTGTCCCTACAGCTACGTGTTTTTAAAGGGACAAGGTCATCAAGGACCGTGGTGAATCTAGTGCAGAGAGTGGAGTAATTTTCATCAGTGCTCAGATTCTCACTGAAGAGCTGCACCGATTGGAACACCTCACCGGTAAGGTGCCTGCGAGTGAGGGACCTCCAATCTCGGCACTTAATTTGTCTAGACGACACGGGGGCTTTGTGAGATCCACTGTTCGTATGTATAAAAAATTTAACGAGTGAGTGGTCAGTCCAGTCCATAGCTAGGGTTTCCCCCATCGCCACCAAGTCCAGGGCAGCAAAGATCAGATCTAAGAGATGACCAGCAATATGGGTGGCTTCAGTGACAGATTGCGAGAGACCAAAACTGTCACAGGCTTGAACTAAATTTTTAAGACCCGAGTCAAGGGACCCGTTGTAACAGAGGTTGAAATCGCCAAGGATGAGGAGCTTATGATGGGAGAAAGCGATATTAGTGAGGGTAGTTAGTAGTGCCTGTTGCTGCTCAGAGCTAAAAGACCCAGGTGGGTGATAGCACACTACCACGGTGATGTTCCTACCGGAATGAGTCTGTAATGATAATCCTAACAGCTCAGTGCCCAAAGTAAGGTCTAAAGTAAGGGCCTTAATGCAGCAGGATGCTCTAAAGATAACTCCCTCTCCCCCGCCTCTCCCCGTGGGAGGTGGGGTATGAAGAAATGTAAACCCCGGGGGACATGCAAATCCACGCAAAATGATGACCCCCCTTGAAGAATGTGAAGAGAAACCTGTGAGTCCATACTCATTAGGGTTGGCCTGAATGCCCCCTGAAGGTCTCAGAAGGCCCTGAATAGTTGGAGACCCCACTCTGCCACAGGGGGCTGCTAGGGCCTGCAATAATTTCCTGCTACTCTGCTGGTAAAATACTGGTGAAATAACCGTCCAGCAGTGTTTGGCAGCGAAAGGTACACCGTGGGGAGACAAAATGGTGGACAAAGGGGTCACTGTGGTTTTTTGGGAGGGATGTCAAAAGTTCGATAGCGCAGCTTCGGCAACACCTCACACATTTTGTGAATTAACAGCAACATTCCTTTCTCAAGAAATTCATTACACTTCGGAAATCTGAACTCTTTAGTTGACTTGCCATCAACTGAGCGCTACACCTGACACGGGTCAGGCGGAGGAATATTGGATATGGTTTCTCACCTTACCTGCCTGTGCTCTAACTTCCAAATATCACGAGCCGCCACTGATGCGAGGGGTGTTGAAGGTTCAATGAAACTGCTTTGTCTACACCTCACATGGTTTATGAATTAACTGCAAAGCTCATGTCCTAATAGTTCTATAATCTTCAAAACTATGAACTTTTCAGGGCTGCCATCAACTGAGCACTGCTCCTGGCAGGGACAGGCGGAGGAATATTGGACATGGTTTCTCACCTTACATGCCTGTGCTCTGACTACCTCTCTAACAACCAAGTAGTATTTATACATTAGAAAACTACCTAATCAGTAACACTTGAATAAATGTAGAGGGAAAAAAAAGAAAGAAAAGTATTTCATCAGTGTGCTATTTTCAGCAGGTAGCATGGCGTCATACAAGATAAATACAAACACACATTATCATCACCTGAAAAATTAACAACTCTCTCCGTTTCTGCATGGCTGAGTAGAGACCCACAAGTGTGGGTTTCCCATTGTGAAGGTTCTCTCCAAACAGAAGCGCTAGGCAGAATTGTTGCCCACTCTTTCTCCAGTAAAGTCCTGCTATCTTCGTTATGTCCATCAGTATACAGCACAGCGCAAGCCGAATACTCTCCTGGTGTTGAAACAAATTATTGCCAACTCCAACTGCACGTTTTAGTGACTTTTGAAAAATAAAGTGCACCTTCCTGGGACTCAAGCCAGTCACTTAGGGTCTTTCATCAAGGGTGATGCCACGGAGAAAGTTTATCATCCTAGACCTCCACAGGCTCAGGTTTTAGGCCCGTGAACGGGGAGAACAAAAGACTTCCTGGATCTAGTGCATTTAATGATAGTTTTGTGATACTACAATAAAGACAATATAACACTGTCTTTGTCTAGTTAATTAAAGCATATATATATATATATATATATATATATATATATATATATATTACATAGATTGCATGCAATATGCAGGCCAACAATGGCACAAAAGCAACATCCATGCACAAATAATAGAAATTACACACACCAACAGGAATAGCTGCAAACCTGACTTGAGGAATTTTTATATTGCCTCTAATAAATACAATATTAAGACCCTGATTACACTCAACTACAGTTACATAAATAGCACCAATTATGAGTGTGTGAAGATTAAAATGCGGATTTTGGTGCTTAATGCTGCATGCATTTCCTCAGTCAAAATGTAACTCATCTCATATTTATTGGATGAATTAAATACCATATTTATAAGTAGTCAAAAGTGAAGAAAACAGATTTTAACATAATACATCACATCACAATAAATAAATGGAAAAAAAAATAACAATCAATCTGAAGATCCATCATCCTAATCTAACTACACAACTCATTGAAGTCTTGTTTTTTATAGGAATTATTATACCTACTTTCATATCTGGATCAATATTGTATACTATGTTTTATGATTAGTCTGGGGCTACAGAGCCTCTGTACAAACAAGAACTTGGGGCATAATTTAGAGTTTGGCGGATGTGATACCCCGTCACAAAGGCCATTGAGTATAATGGACTTGTGATATGGTGGATGGAATATCTGCCATGTTTGTGATGAGTATCCGATCTGCCAAAGTCTCATCTCATCTTTATCTTTTTCTCGCACTTCAATAAAATGCATAAAAAACCCGCATGAGATTTTGAAGTGGGGCCAACCCTGGACGTTCTCCGCTCCATTAAGAGATGGTTCTATATTAAGGGTTCTGGCCTTGTGTAAATGGTTAACCAGTGGTGTGCATTGGCCATGAGTTGGATGGTAGATTCACTTTGTGAGGAATTAAGAACAGGGACATTCAATAAAACCAATATATGGGCAAGCTGTGTGCAGGAGATCAAGGATTTGATGTTTACAATTTCCCTGCGTGAAATCAGAAGAAGACTGTTTGGGGTGTCTTTGTATTGTGTTTCCAGGGCCCTCAGGAGGGTTAAAGGTAACCAATCTATTCACAAGTATTGGAGAGGGGTGGTGTTACAGATGATAAAACAGGAGTGTTGATAGGGTCACCTGACAATAACTGAGTGCCCTTTCTTTGTAGTGTCCCTTGATTGTCTACAACTAATGATCATCCTGACTGGGTATGAAGAAGACAAACAGGAATGTTCGTAGTGTGCAATGTGTGTGATAATTGGTTATTGAGTAAGGGTTGTTGTGTTTGGAACTATACTGCGGCCTAGTAACTCCTCAATTTTTTGTTGAATTATGGCCAATCGTGATATTATCGTGCTAATTAATAGAGAAAGTCTTGCGCAAATGTCTTCCAATGGGACCAGCAATCGTGGAAAGTCATAATCATCAGAACCGGTCTTGTGTCTTGGTTGTTGAGGAGATGATTTCCTGAGTTTCTTTGCTCTGGTTGCGGGAAGTTCTTCAGTGGGACCTTTCTTCCTCTTACCGTTCATAGCCAAAGAGGGAGGGGGCTTGGGTACATTAAGATTGGTGGGCACGAAAGAAGTGTCACTAAACTGGTGCGGTGCGGTGACATTTGATGGTAAGTCACAGTGTTCAACAGCACCCTGAGTATCAATCCGTAAGGTGGACTCGATATTGAGTTCTGCAGAAGCAGGTGTATTGGTAGAGGGTACTATAATCCCATCATTGGATCCATGGGCACCATCCCCCAGAGAGAGTCTGTGCTCCGTAAGGGCTATCTCCCTAGATAGAGCATTAGTTGCTTTGTATAAAAATGAGGCAATAGTCGAAACATTTAGATCAGAATTAAGGGTTTGCTTAATCTTGCTCATCTTGATGCAAGCTCCAAATGACATGGAACATGGGGGTTAGAGGGGTGGTCCAGCCTCCTCCGTGCTTCGGCAGGCATGGACAGCTCCCCATCTGACTCTATACACCTCCTGGCACTGCTGGAACTCGTTGGTGGCACCTGCCTCTGGGCCTGTTGGGGAATGTAGTCCCCTTTAGAGTGCCTGGTGCCTGGTATGCAATGACGGGCTCATCGCAACCAACATAAAACGCTGAAGCCAGCAGATGCCACTAACTTCATGGTGTGTGCTACCACCATCTTTGCTGTCCTTGGTGTTATCCAGTTTATCCAGGTGCCCTTCTGGTGCCTGCTATATCATGTTGTGGTGGAGGCGGAACGCGGTTGAAAGTGCTGGAGTGAGACCACCAGGCTGGAGCTTCCAACACATTTTTATTCACCTTCATGGTTCCTGCCCACCACCCATTGATGGGTAACTCACTTTGTGCTGCGAGTGGGGCACCCCAAGCGGTCCGCATGTCGCATCAGGTCCTAGTCGGACCGCCACCATAGGTTGCTCGGGCTACGCTCTCTGTGGGAGCCGAGTATGCCTCCTACACTTGCAGCACCAAGAATTAAAAAAGCTCTTTACTTTGGTGGGTGCAAAACCGGGCCCCGGGTTCCGGCTATTCCAATCTACCTGGGGTCCCACAGCGTGACTCTGCCCCACACTGCAAAGTCCAAATCAGGCTGTTGGTGTGTAAAGGATTATTGTATTTGGATAAATGTGTGCAAAGGAAGTTGTGCAAGATTTACATAGGTGAAATGTGGATCTTACTCTTAATCTCAGACACATAACAGAATCTAGTTTATTGATTAATTTATTGTAATTTTGAAAACAAACCAACGTTAGTGTGTGGACAACAAAATATGCTATAATCTAGTGTGGTTTCACAGATATTAACAAGAGTAGCATATCGAAAATGGTAAAAAATGTATTTCTGTTTCTAGTTAACTTCTTTTGGGCAATAAATGTTCCCTTCTAATTCGATGTGGTTTTATGATTAAAACAACTCTAGCACAGGGCACAACTGGACTATCTGAGTAAAAACGTTGGGAGGATTGGTTTGCTCCATTTGGATTTCCACTAAGCTCCATGTCAAAATTGTTCCTAAATAAATAATTATTTTGTGGTATGAGATGTGCATACAAACTGATTCATGTTCATCTACTATGTTCATTGAATTTGTCAAAACCCAGAGTGGAGGAAACAAAGGTTTTTTGCTGTTTGCTTCAATTTGGGGTTACCAAATATGAGGATTAGGGAGTTAAGGGAGGGGTATGAAGCACCTATGAAAGCATAAATATAGAAAATAGGTGACTCTGTATACCAGTTATCATCTTTTACGCCCAGCATTGAAGCAAGGGTAAAACAGGCATAAAGGATTACCAAGGACAGGATGGTTTTTGCTGCCCTGGTGTGCGCTTCCATGCTGGGTCCACCTGTAAAACCGGTGCTGTTTTGCTGCATTCGTCTAGTGTGTCTGTAAAGTGAGGTTAGGATCAGTACAGCAGAAATTACAATCACCATCTGTGGCAAAAAGCATCCTGTGATGAACATCAAGAGCTTGTGAGAAAGGTTAATGCCACCCCCTGTGCTGTTAGAGGTGGCGTTTGTTGCTGTAGAATTATCTCTAAGCAGTCCTTCAAAGCTCCAGATACCTGAGATTTTGACAGCTAAGGATCCCAGCACAGACACCAGCACAAGCCATGGAAGCATGGCAGTGATCCCCATTTTTAGGCGAAGGCACAGGGGATGAGAGAAGTTGACAATCTTGGTGCAATAGAAGACACAGATCCAGGCATTGATCCAGAAACTCGAGATATACAAAAATGGACTGAGGATTAAGAAGGTTTTCCAAACACTGTCTTTGTCGTACAAATCTCTCTGAAGCAAACGGAGAAGGTGTTCAGATGATGTGGTACCTTGCATAAATACATTGGTCAGCCCAAGGAACAGCAGGAAGAGATCACTTGCTGGTGGCCGGTGTCTGCTTCCAGCCCACTGAGTAGAGATCGCAGCTACTATGAAGGTGTTAGAGGTGATGCCCATTAGCAGATTAATTAAAAGAATGACCACAAATAAAAGATGAAGTGGTGACATTTTGGTTATTGTAGTTGATGACGAGAGCTTCTTATCTCTGTTGATCTTCTGAGGAAAGTCAGCACTTGAGCTTATTATTTATAGCGTATGCTTGTCTGCTGGTCCTGATGCACAGATATTTCCCTAGTGCCCTTTTTTCCAGCACAGCACTATTTCCCTCTTTAAAAAAAAAGAATTTGTGTATGGAAATGATGTGGCAAATATTTCAATATCAATCTAACCCTTTCATTTCCTTCCTTCTCTGACCCCCTTCCCTCCCCTCATCCCTTGTGTCAAGCTCTTTATCCTGTTCTCTTCCATTCCCAACACTTGCTTTATCTTTCTCCAGGTCATATCACCAGGGGTCATGGACTTAAATAAGGGTGATCAGAAATAACAAGTGCTGCCCTGGCTTGCCATTTAGGGAGCCGTACTCTGCCCTTGCTGCTGCTGCTCCAGGGATGATAAAGAACATATGTAATGATCATCTCAGAGGCCCCTTTTACTGTCTGCACTTTTCACACCTTGCCCCTCCCCTCTTCTATCAGCAATACATAGGAGATTGTTGAAGGAATAAAGATGGGGCACTGATGGTTTAAGGAAGCCTCATGTTAGAATTAGCTTCCCAGCCAGAAGTGTCTTTGCACAAGTCCAATCAGTTTCCCTGGTTGTGCAGCAGTGAGATGAATACACTCAACATGTTTCAGCACTGAGAAGGTAATGCAGAAAGATCCTATCAGCCTGGACTATAGTAGAGCTGTGGGATGTGAAAAAAACACACCAAATTCCCCTGGAACGATAAACACATACACTTCTACATTTACTCTTGAAACAGTCAGATAAATCACTTGCATTTCCTTCCCATCCTTCTACTAGAGCATTGTTTTTTCTTTAAGGGAACCCCCTACACTTAATATGGAGCCAAGCAACAAATCCCTCGAATTCAAATGTAGCGCTTACAAATATATGATTTTATTAAAACAGCTAATATAAACAGTTAAAAAAAGGGGGATCCGTTCTCTATACAATGGAATTAGCAGAAATTCAGACCCTTACAGCACAGTAATTAACAAGCATGGGAATGCAGTAGGTCTCGTCTTTAGTAAAGTTTAAGCAATTCTGTTTGTAATTAGGTGGCTTTTAAGTTTTGCTTCATTAGTGTTTTTTAAACTCCCATGTACATAACATGCATATGTATGCATCTATGTATATGTAAGCATGCATTCTTATTGGTATTCATATAGATATGCAGATGTTTACATATGTCTGTATACATTTATTTATTTATTTTTGGCATTTGTAGAGCGCACTGTAACCCTACGGGCATCCTGGCGCTTAAGACAACATACAGACCAGACAACGCTAGGCCGGTACTAGGTGCAAGAGTTAGGCATTCAGGGGACGGCCTTTAGGAAAGAGCCAGGTCTTTACTTTCTTGCGAAAGGGCAGCAAGTGCTGTGTGTTCCTGATGTCCAAGGGCAAGCTGTTCCAGAGACAGGCCGCTGCCACACTGAAGGCTCTGCCTCCCATGGTTGCCCTTTTCGTCTTTGGTACCCTGACCAGGTGGGCAGATGTGGAACGCAGATTGGGTGCGTACCATTGAAAGCTGGCTTGAATTGGCTTAGGTCCTTGCCCATGAAGCGCCTTAAAAATTACGCACAGGGATTTAAACAATATCCTTTGTGCTACTGGGAGCCAGTGAAGCTCCGATAAGACCTGTGTTGTTGAAGATTGACGTGGCCGACTCAGAGCGAGCTTTGCAACCGGGGTCTGTACACTCTGGAGTCTGGCAATCAGATATCCCGGGGATTCCAAAAGTAGGGCATTGCAGTAGTCAAGACGACTTAGAATAATGCTCCTGACTACTGTCGTTCTTGCCTGGACCGGCAGCAAGGATAGTATTTTGCGCAGTCCTCGAATGAGGGTGAAGCAAGCTCCCACTACTTTATTAACATGTGACTCCAGGTTCATTTTTTCATTGAAACTGACCCCCAAATTCCGTACAGAACTGGCTGGTGTCAGTGGGCCGTTTCCATTTGTTGGCCAGAATTCATTTGGCAGTCCTCGATAGATCCTTCCCACTTACAGTGAAAGATCTCTGTCTTCTCCTTGTTAAATTGGAGAGAGTTGCTTTTTAGCCAATTGGCCATTTCCAATAAAAAGGCGTGAAAGCTTTCTAGTGAGTTTGCTTGCTCTCCGTCCAGTGAGACAATGAGCTGGGTGTCATCGGCATAGTTGATCACACTGATATTGTACCTTTTGATGATTCCTAGCAGTGGTCGCAAATATACATTAAAAAGAATCTGGCTGATGGATGAACCCTGTGGGACTCCATATTCGTTTTTTATAAATTACGACTGATAGGGAGGGAGCGCTACTGCTTGCCACCTGTCCGATAGATAGGAACGCAACCATTCAAGTGCTACCCCAGTTACTCCTAGGGATTCCAGTCTTTTCAGAAGGATATCATGTCTGACCGCGTCCAATGCGGCTAGCAACACCAAAGTTGCCGATTGACCCCTGTCCGCTCGCATTCGGAGATTATCCAAGATGGTCACCAGGGCCGTCTCTGTTCCGTGGCCCGGTCAGAAGCCGAATTGCTCCTCCGCCAGCTTATTGTTTTTCTCCAAAAAGAGGGACAGCGCCCTGCTAACCAGACACTCCACTATCTTGGTCAAGTAAGGCAAGAGGGAGATGGGCCTGTAGTTCTTATAGCTCCCTGGATCAAGAGTGGGCTTCTTCAGCAAAGGCGTTATAATATCCTGCTTCCAGCTCAAAGGTGCAAGTCCATTGCTGAGCGATTGGCAGCATAGTAGTTACAGAATGGGGAATAACTTGGATCCGAGCTCTTTCAGTATTTTATGGGGGATAGGGTCCAGAGGAGATCCAGATGAAGTTCCCAAAGCTGTTCGAATGAACTCCTCTTCCGAGGGGATCGGGAAACTATCCAAGATGACCTTAGGGGCCGTTACACCGAAGTCCGTATCCCCATTGTCACCCCTTTCCCCCTCCAGCTGATCTGGCGGCCTAGGATTAGTTGACTCTTTCAGACCTTCCATGATCGTGTTGACCTTTTCTAGGAAGAAATGATTCAAGCCATCACACAGCTCCTGTGTTGGTTTGACTTTACTGTTGACAGAGCCGGGGTGAGTCATATCCCTTACAATCCTAAAGATATCCCTGGATTTGTTGGCGCTATTAAGGATGGTAGAGGCGAAGTATTCTAACTTAGCCATAGCTATTTCATTTTTATATTTGATTAAAAGTGAGCCTCCAGCTGGCGCTCTCTTTCTCACCATAGTTCTTCCTCCAGTGTCTTTCGGCCATCTTGCAGGTTAACTTTAGGTTTCTCAATTTCTCCGATTACCAGGGGGCCGAGGGATTCCCTCTTTTTTTGATATCTTTTAGAGGGGCGAGTTAGTCGAGCCTCCTGGTGAGCTGTTCACAGAGAGCATTATAGTTCACTGTGACTTGCTTCTCTGGATCAACCAGGGAACCTAGTTCAAACAAAGGGCCCATTTTTGCCTTTCTCAGCAGACCTTTCCAGTCTCTCCCCTGGAAGGTCCTTGCAAGCCCCTTGGTGGTTCCCATCTTATTTAGGATTTCCATGCTAAAATTGGCCAAATGATGGTCCGTCCAACCCGCTACCATTATATTCCCCATGGTGACCAGGCCTTCCTCCGCAAATATCAAGTCCAGAATGTGCCCTTCCATGCGTGTTGGTTCGGACACCCATTGTCTAAGGCTCAGATTATCAAATGTAAATGTAAATGTACAGGAATTTATATAGCGCAAATCACCAAGCGGTTTCTAAGCGCTTGCTTAGGGAACCCGTCCTGGTATTTCCCTGTGAGATAACCCTGGCAGGGTATCCGCAAGGTGAAAGCCAGGCATCCCGCCGCGAGGGTCCGTTGTGGAGATTAAGAAAGCTATTGCCCAGAGTCGCAGAGTGTGAACCCGTGAATCGAGTAGGCACCGGAGCGAGAATTGTCGAGTCCATGGACATTTTAGGACTCAAGACCCCGCCGAGCCGGGAATTGAACCCTGGTCCCGGGCTGAAGTCTGCTTCCAGGTCTGCCTCCTCTAACCAGTGAGCCACACTTCTCCACAATCACAGGACTGGATCAAGTTGTTAAATGCCGTATCCAGCCTTCCATTGGCCCAGAGATTGAAATCTCCAAGCACCAGGATTCTAGTATGGGTGAGGGCCATAATATTGATTGCATTAATCAACTCAAGTTGTTGTTGCACACTCATTGCTCCTGGTGGCCTGTAGCAGACCATGCCAGTAAGGGGCAGCCCTGTCATTGTTTTAATAGAGAAGACGAGTATTTCTACACCAGAGACGTCGTCAATGTCCAATTGGGTGATATTAAGGGTATCTCTAAAGATAATACCAGTGCCACCTCCCCTCCTCCTGGATCTAGGTTTATGAAGGGCTCTATATCCCACTGGGCATGCCAAGTCAAGCTCCATCTCCAGTCCTTCCGTGGTCCAGGTCTCCATCATAAACAGCATGTCTAAACTATGCATCTCCACCAGCAGTTGTATTTCGGTGGAGTGTTTAGGGAGAGACCTTACATTAAGCAAGCCGCAACTGAGAGCACATTGCCTCCGAGCGCCAGGGAGAGTCCCAGAGGTAGCGTCTGGCCTACGTATGTTAGATTTCTCATTGTGTCGAGTGTGGGTATTAGGGTGCCTAGCTGGCAATTGAAGGAGAGTTGTGTTTTGTAGGAGAGGTAGTAGGCAGTCAGGGCAACAGGTGACTAGCCATTCTCGGTATTCGTCAGGTGGCAACTGAGAGCAAAGTATCTCTGCATGCCCCAGGTTTAGATGCAGTAGAATGTCTCTGGAGTAATAAAGCCTTCCAGGGGCTGGAGAACCAGGGGGACTGGCCCTAAGCCCGGGCAGAGCACGGATGGGCGCAGACGGGCTTGCCTTTGGCACGCCATCGGTTCTTTTCAGGGGAAAACAGGGAGTAACTAGCCTGCTAACCTGCGCGCTGAGGTGAGGGGAAGTAGTATTCACTTCCGGCCCGCCTTCCCTCCACAGCAATCTGACGATGCCAGTGGTGGACCGGGGAAGGGGGTGTGTAGCAGGTGAGAGCAACGTGAATTTTTAAAAGCAGTTGTTTAAAAACAAATATTTGCAGATTTGAGGAGCAAGATGGTGCGCAGCAGTCTCCGTTACCTCCGTTACCTGGAATGTCGAGTCTGACGGCGCGTGGAAGTATTCAGCTCTTGTACTCCTGGTGGGCAGAGCAACTAGCCTGCTAACCTGCGCGCTGAGGTGAGGGGAAGTAGTATTCACTTCCGGGCCACCTTCCCTCCACAGCAATCTGACGATGTCAGTGGTGGACCGGGGAAGGGGGTGTGTAGCAGGTGCAAACGACAGTATCAGCAGATGGACATAGGCTATACAGCAGCCCAAAATATTCATTAGAACGGGAAAAGAAAGTTTTGTGCAAAGTAGCCCGTTGTGGGCGTGTGCGTTGTGCTGTAAAGCGATGGGCACGGCATTCGGTAAAAGACTGCGGGATTATACCGCTTGCGAGAAGCATTCTGTGTGGGACTAGCGTTCCAATATGAGTGGGAGTGTCCTTTAGCATTGTTGTGGGCGTTGGACGTTGACGCGATGTTGTGCGTCTAAGTGGCGTAGGCTGGAGCGGACAAACACGTTCGGGGATGGAGCAAACACACACGCGTCGGCTGGAGCGGAATTGTTTTTTTGCGGCTGGAGCGGACACAGTTCGCATATTGCAGTGGCGTTGGCTACAGCGGACAAACACGGTCGCAGCTGGAGCGTGTTAAGGTACATATTGCAGTGGTGTCGACTACAGCGGACAAAAACGTTCGCGGCTGGAGCGTGTTAAGGTACATATTGCAATGGCGTCGGCTACAGCGGACAAACACGTTCCCGGCTGGAGCGTGTTAAGGTTTTAAAATAAAAACGCGCTCGCGGCTGGAGCATGTTTAGGTAAGCCGCGTGTTAAGGTTTTGAAATACAGTATTATTACCTACCCGAACCATTGAAGACATTCTGTTTTCATGCCTGGACAACGTCGGGACGGGTTGTACTTAAACGGCTCACGTGAGCCTTGAGCTGACGAGCTCTTGGAGATGCACCTGCGCGCCGGAGAGGCATCAGGGCCTGTGACGGTTACTTGGCGGCCTTCTCATCCACACCAAACACTGCTCTGCTGACGAGGGAAACTGTCCCTAAACCCGGGCCATGTCTCGGGTCCAGAGATCTTGGGGATAACGAGTAACCACTCGCACCAACTGTGGTGAACTACTTTTTACTCGTCCATCTACATGCACTACATGTACCAGAGTGCTAAGGGGCGACCCGGAGGAGAGGCTAGCGGTGTGCGATCCATCTTGGTTGTACTTAAACGGCTCCCGTGAGCCTTGAGCTGACGAGCTCTTGGAGACGCACCTGCGCGCCGGAGAGGCATCAGGGCCTGTGACGGTTACTTGGCAGCCTTCTCATCCACCCCAAACACTGCTCTGCTGACGAGGGAAACTGTCCCGAAACCCGGGCCATGTCTCGGGTCCAGAGATCTTGGGGATAACGAGTAACCACTCGCACCAACTGTGGTGAACTACTTTTTACTCGTCCATCTACATGCACTACATGTACCAGAGTGCTAAGGGGCGACCCGGAGGAGAGGCTAGCGGTGTGCGATCCATCTTGGTTGTACTTGAACGGCTCCCGTGAGCCTTGAGCTGACGAGCTCTTGGAGACGCACCTGCGCGCTGGAGAGGCATCAGGGCCTGTGACGGTTACTTGGCGGCCTTCTCATCCACCCCAAACACTGCTCTGCTGACGAGGGAAACTGTCCCGAAACCCGGGCCATGTCTCGGGTCCAGAGATCTTGGGGATAACGAGTAACCACTCGCACCAACTGTGGTGAACTACTTTTTACTCGTCCATCTACATGCACTACATGTACCAGAGTGCTAAGGGGCGACCCGGAGGAGAGGCTAGCGGTGTGCGGTCCATCTTGGTTGTACTTAAACGGCTCCCGTGAGCCTTGAGCTGACGAGCTCTTGGAGACGCACCTGCGCGCCGGAGAGGCATCAGGGCCTGTGATGGTTACTTGGCGGCCTTCTCATCCACCCCAAACACTGCTCTGCTGATGAGGGAAACTGTCCCGAAACCCGGGCCATGTCTCGGGTCCAGAGATCTTGGGGATAACGAGTAACCACTCGCACCAACTGTGGTGAACTACTTTTTACTCGTCCATCTACATGCACTACATGTACCAGAGTGCTAAGGGGCGACCCGGAGGAGAGGATAGCGGTGTGCGATCCATCTTGGTTGTACTTAAACGGCTCCCGTGAGCCTTGAGCTGACGAGCTCTTGGAGACGCACCTGCGCGCCGGAGAGGCATCAGGGCCTGTGACGGTTACTTGGCGGCCTTCTCATCCACCCCAAACACTGCTCTGCTGACGAGGGAAACTGTCCCAAAACCCGGGCCATGTCTCGGGTCCAGAGATCTTGGGGATAACGAGTAACCACTCGCACCAACTGTGGTGAACTACTTTTTACTCGTCCATCTACATGCACAACATGTACCAGAGTGCTAAGGGGCGACCCGGAGGAGAGGCTAGCGGTGTGCGGTCCATCTTGGTTGTACTTAAACGGCTCCCGTGAGCCTTGAGCTGACGAGCTCTTGGAGACGCACCTGTGCGCCGGAGAGGCATCAGGGCCTGTGATGGTTACTTGGCGGCCTTCTCATCCACCACAAACACTGCTCTGCTGACGAGGGAAACTGTCCCGAAACCCGGGCCATGTCTCGGGTCCAGAGATCTTGGGGATAACGAGTAACCACTCGCACCAACTGTGGTGAACTACTTTTTACTCGTCCATCTACATGCACTACATGTACCAGAGTGCTAAGGGGCGACCCGGAGGAGAGGCTAGCGGTGTGCGATCCATCTTGGTTGTACTTAAATGGCTCCCGTGAGCCTTGAGCTGACGAGCTCTTGGAGACGCACCTGCACGCCGGAGAGGCATCAGGGCCTGTGACGGTTACTTGGCGGCTTTCTCATCCACCCCAAACACTGCTCTGCTGACGAGGGAAACTGTCCCGAAACCCGGGCCATGTCTCGGGTCCAGAGATCTTGGGGATAACGAGTAACCACTCGCACCAACTGTGGTGAACTACTTTTTACTCGTCCATCTACATGCACTACATGTACCAGAGTGCTAAGGGGCGACCCGGAGGAGAGGCTAGCGGTGTGCGATCCATCTTGGTTGTACTTAAACGGCTCCCGTGAGCCTTAAGCTGACGAGCTCTTGCAGACGCACCTGCGTGCCGGAGAGGCATCAGGGCCTGTGACGGTTACTTGGCGTCCTTCTCATCCACCCCAAACACTGCTCTGCTGATGAGGGAAACTGTCCCGAAACCCGGGCCATGTCTCGGGTCCAGAGATCTTGGGGATAACGAGTAACCACTCGCACCAACTGTGGTGAACTACTTTTTACTCGTCCATCTACATGCACTACATGTACCAGAGTGCTAAGGGGCGACCCGGAGGAGAGGCTAGCGGTGTGCAATCCATCTTGGTTGTATTTAAACGGCTCCCGTGAGCCTTGAGCTGACGAGCTCTTGGAGACGCACCTGCGCGCCGGAGAGGCATCAGGGCCTGTGACGGTAACTTGGCGGCCTTCTCATCCACCCCAAACACTGCTCTGCTGACGAGGGAAACTGTCCCGAAACCCGGGCCATGTCTCGGGTCCAGAGATCTTGGGGATAACGAGTAACTTCTCACACCAACTGTGGTGAACTACTTTTTACTCGTCCATCTACATGCACTAAATGTACCAGAGTGCTAAGGGGCGACCCGGAGGAGAGGCTAGCGGTGTGCGATCCATCTTGGTTGTACTTAAACGGCTCCCGTGAGCCTTGAGCTGACGAGCTCTTGGAGACGCACCTGCACGCCGGAGAGGCATCAGGGCCTGTGACGATTACTTGGCGGCCTTCTCATCCACCCCAAACACTGCTCTGCTGACGAGGGAAACTGTCCCGAAACCCGGGCCATGTCTCGGGTCCAGAGATCTTGGGGATAACGAGTAACCACTCGCACCAACTGTGGTGAACTACTTTTTACTCGTCCATCTACATGCACTACATGTACCAGAGTGCTAAGGGGCGACCCGGAGGAGAGGCTAGCGGTGTGCGATCCATCTTGGTTGTACTTAAACGGCTCCCGTGAGCCTTGAGCTGACGAGCTCTTGGAGACACACCTGCGCGCCGGAGAGGCATCAGGGCCTGTGACGGTTACTTGGCGGCCTTCTCATCCACATCAAACACTGCTCTGCTGACGAGGGAAACTGTCCCGAAACCCGGGCCCTGTCTCGGGTCCAGAGATCTTGGGGATAACGAGTAACCACTCGCACCAACTGTGGTGAACTACTTTTTACTCGTCCATCTACATGCACTACATGTACCAGAGTGCTAAGGGGCGACCCGGAGGAGAGGCTAGCGGTGTGCGATCCATCTTGGTTGTACTTAAACGGCTCCCGTGAGCCTTGAGCTGACGAGCTCTTGGAGACGCACCTGCGCGCCGGAGAGGCATCAGGGCCTGTGACGATTACTTGGCGGCCTTCTCATCCACCCCAAACACTGCTCTGCTGACGAGGGAAACTGTCCCGAAACCGGGGCCATGTCTCGGGTCCAGAGATCTTGGGGATAATGAGTAACCACTCGCACCAACTGTGGTGAACTACTTTTTACTCGTCCATCTACATGCACTACATGTACCAGAGTGCTAAGGGGCGACCCGGAGGAGAGGCTAGTGGTGTGCGATCCATCTTGGTTGTACTTAAACGGCTCCCGTGAGCCTTGAGCTGACGAGCTCTTGGAGACGCACCTGCGCGCCGGAGAGGCATCAGGGCCTGTGACGGTTACTTGGCGGCCTTCTCATCCACCCCAAACACTGCTCTGCTGACGAGGGAAACTGTCCCGAAACCCGGGCCATGTCTCGGGTCCAGAGATCTTGGGGATAACGAGTAACCACTCGCACCAACTGTGGTGAACTACTTTTTACTCGTCCATCTACATGCACTACATGTACCAGAGTGCTAAGGGGCGACCCGGAGGAGAGGCTAGCGGTGTGCGATCCATCTTGGATGTACTTAAACGGCTCCCGTGAGCCTTGAGCTGACGAGCTCTTGGAGACGCACCTGCGCGCCGGAGAGGCATCAGGGCCTGTCACGGTTACTTGGTGGCCTTCTCATCCACCCCAAACACTGCTCTGCTGACGAGGGAAACTGTCCCGAAACCCGGGCCATGTCTCGGGTCCAGAGATCTTGGGGATAACGAGTAACCACTCGCACCAACTGTGGTGAACTACTTTTTACTCGTCCATCTACATGCATTACATGTACCAGAGTGCTAAGGGGCGACCCGGAGGAGAGGCTAGCGGTGTGCGATCCATCTTGGTTGTACTTAAACGGCTCACGTGAGCCTTGAGCTGACGAGCTCTTGGAGACGCACCTGCGCACCGGAGAGGCATCAGGGCCTGTGACGGTTACTTGGCGGCCTTCTCATCCACCCCAAACACTGCTCTGCTGACGAGGGAAACTGTCCCGAAACCCGGGCCATGTCTCGGGTACAGAGATCTTGGGGATAACGAGTAACCACTCGCACCAACTGTGGTGAACTACTTTTTACTCGTCCATCTACATGCACTACATGTACCAGAGTGCTAAGGGGCGACCCGGAGGAGAGGCTAGCGGTGTACGGTCCATCTTGGTTGTACTTAAACGGCTCCCGTGAGCCTTGAGCTGACGAGCTTTTGGAGACGCACCTGCACGCCGGAGAGGCATCAGGGCCTGTGACGGTTACTTGGCGGCCTTCTCATCCACCCCAAACACTGCTCTGCTGACGAGGGAAACTGTCCCGAAACCCGGGCCATGTCTCGGGTCCAGAGATCTTGGGGATAACGAGTAACCACTCGCACCAACTGTGGTGAACTACTTTTTACTCGTCCATCTACATGCACTACATGTACCAGAGTGCTAAGGGGCGACCCGGAGGAGAGGCTAGCGGTGTGCGATCCATCTTGGTTGTAACGTCAGGACGGGCTGCTAGTGTGTAATACAGATGAGAACTATTGCCTTTTGTTCACTAGTGCCTTTAGGCAAAAAGTAAAGGGTTGGTGTATGGTCAGGCTGTTTTTGCAGATTGAGAAGTAGGGAGTGAGTAGTAGAGAGTGATTAGAGAGTGAGTAGTAGAGAGTGAGTAGTAGAGAGTGAGTAGAGAGTACTAGAGAGCAATAGAGAGTGAGTACTAGAGAGTTAGTAGTGTGATTAGTAGCGTGAGTAGTAGAAAGTGAGCAGAAGAGAGTAGTACAGTAGTAGTAGTGAGTAGTAGGTAGTAGAGAGTGAGTAGTAGAATAAAAGAGAGTAGATGTCATGGACGCAATTGTGAGAGAACGCTTCCAAAAATAAAACGCTTCATTCCATTCCGCTTTGAGCATCGAAACTACAATCCCCATGATGCTTCGCGCGTCATGTTTGACGTCGTGGGAAGACGCCATATGAGGAAGTCGGAGCCCAGAAGCTGCATCGGTAATTCTTTGTCCTTGGGTCGCTTCTTGCTGCTGTTTTTGTTCCCTGTGTGCAGAGTCCAGTAAGGGTGCTCTGCACCACACGCTTGTAGCTAAACTTTAGCCAACCTCCATTGGAGAGCAGTTGCTCATGCGGAGGCTGGCTCTTTCAGCTTGTCCCTTCATCGGTCAGCATTGTCGGCTGATGGAGAGAGAGTTGGGGCATTTCGGGATTTGCTCGGCCTGCTTTGTCGGCCAGCGGGGGGTCCGGGTAGAACTGTATCTTTACAAGCGCTTTTTCTGAGACCTTCCCTCGTTACTAACATACATTGGCTTATGGTTTTTCCTTGAACTTTACAATCTCTTGTTCTAATGCACATGCCTGCTGTGTAAGAAGGATTACTCAGCATCCATTATTTAATTCTAATGGCACAACAACAGGTTGCTGGATGAACTCTGCTGCTAATATTACAGTTCCTATTATTTGGATAAGTACTTTAAAGAGATCATTATGTGCTATGAGGATATAATCTGTTTCTAGTGTTATAAGTTTTTTCCTTCTGGCTCTATCTTAACAGGGGTTGGCCTGAGTGGTAGAAGCCTACACTCCATCCCTGTGTTGGTGGAGTCAGGATAAGGGTTGGTTTATACCAGGGTGTGTAAGGTGTATATGATTGTTACCTACAGGAGGATTATGTGAACTCATGAGTATAAGAATATATGTTCTTTGTTTCATTCCCTGCTGTTAAAACGCTACAACTACCACTATACAGAGAGCACCCCCTCCAACCAAGGAACCTTCTCTACAATGTGTTATTCATTTTCTTTACAGGTATAAGATGTGTAACCACCCTTTAGGGGTCTGGTATTGCGAATAGGTTATTGTGTTAATTTATATAGGAAGGTGTTCTCACTGTGATATTCTTTTCTCGTTCCAGATCTCCCTCCCTGCTGTTCCCTTTCTTTCCTTCCCCCGCTTGATCCTTCCGATGACCTTTGCCATTACGGCTGGTAGGCTTGGTTAGATCAAGAGGTGGACCACTCCTGACAACAAACCGATCCTGAGGACTGACTACCTGTCACAGTAGAGTAGTAGAGAGTAGAGTAGTAGTGAGTAGTAGGAAGTATTAGAGAGTGAGTAGTATAGAGTAGTAGAGAGTAGTATAGAGTGAGTAGGAGATAGTGTGTAGGTGATAGCAAGAAGTAGAGAGTAGTAGAGACTGAGTAGTAGAGATTAATAAGGAGTTTTAGAGAGTAGTAGAGGGTAGTAGAGAGTGAGTGGTAGATAGTAGAGGAGTAGTGGAGAATGAGTATTAGAGATTGAGTAGAGATTAGAAAGTAGTAGTTAGTGAGCACTAAAGAGTACTAGATTGGACCAGAGAGTAGTAGAGCAGTAGAGAGTGAGTAGTAGATAGTGGAGAGAGTAATGGAGTGAGTTGTGAGTAGTAGAGTGAGTAGTAGATAGTAGAGAGTAGTTAGAGTATGTAGTAGAGAGGGAACAAGAGTACTAGAGAGTAGTACAGAGGGAGTAGACAGGAGTAGAGAGTGAGTAGCAGAGAGTAGTAGTAAAGTGTGAGTAGTAAATAGTGAGTAAAGTGTACTAGAGGGTAGTAGAGAGTGAGTAATAGAGAGTATTAAAGTGAGTAGTAATGAGTGAGTAGTAGAGAGTAGTATAGAGTGAGTAGTAAAAGTTGTAGTAGAGTCAGTAGTAGATAGAGTGAGTAGTATAGTGATTTGAGAGTAGAGAGTAGTAGAGAATGAGTAGTAGAGGAGTAGAGAGTAGTAGAGAGTAGTAGTGAGTAAAGTAGTAGAGAGTAATAGAGTGAATAGTATAGAGTGAGTAGTAGAGCTGTAGACAGTGAGTAATAGATAGTAGAGAGTGATTAGTAGAGTGTGAGTAGAGAAGAGAGTAGTAGAGAGTGAGTAGTGGTGAGTAAGTAGTAGAGAGTGAGTAGTAGAGTGAGTAATAGAGTGAGTAGTAGAGAGTGAGTAGAAGAGAGTGCGTAGTAGAGGAGTAGAGAGTGATTAGTAGAGAGTAGTAGAGTGAGTACTAGAGAGTAATAGAGTGAGTAATATAGAGTGAGTAGTAGTGAGTAGTAGAGAGTACTAGAGTGAGTAGTAGTGAGTAGAATGAGTAGTAGAGAGTGAGTAGAGTAGTAGAGTGAGTAGTAGAGAGTAGTAGAGAGTGAGTAGTAGAGTGAGTAGGGAGTAATAGAGAACTGTAGAGTAAGTAGTAGAGAGTAGTACAGTGGTAGAGTGAGTAGTAGAGAGTGAGTAGTGTGTGTAGTAGAGAGTAAGTAGTAAAGAGGGAGTAGTAAAGAGTGAGTAGTAGAGTGTAATAGAGAATAGAGAGTAGTAGAGAGTACTAGAGTAGTAAAGTATGAGTAGTAGAGTGAGTGGTAGAGTGAGTGGTAGAGTGAGTAGTAGAGTGAGTAGTAGAGAGAGTAGTATAGTAGAGATTGAGTAGTACATATGAGCAAGTATGTTGATGCATATTGATAAATATGTATTTCTATATATGTACAAATGTATGTATGCATATTTGTAGGAATATATATATATATATATATATATATATATATATATATATATATATATAAATATATATATATATATATATATATATATATATATATATATATATTCACTGAAAAAACCATAGGTTAATTTGCCATTACGGCTGGTAGGCTTGGTTAGATCAAGAGGTGGACCACTCCTGACAACAAACCGGTCCTGAGGACTGACTACCTGTCACAGAATTACTGACCCACGAAATCTGGTCCTCCTGGTCGGTTTGTGTTAGGCATGGCCACCCTAGATGATGTAATCGCAGTATTAGCAACCTTGCAGGGGGAATTGGCTGCTTCAAGGCAGGAAGCTGCTGATTTACGGGCAAGGTTGGATGGCATACAAAGGAATCCGCTACAGCAAGCCTTCCTACATCTGTGGTACTAGAGATGCCTGTAGCGATACCACTAGCTACAACGGAGAGATATCATGGTGGAGTAGACAAAGTTCAGGTCTTTCTAACACAAGTGATGCATCACTTTTCCTGTAAACAGAAGTCGTTCCCTACTAATCAGGCAAAGGTTGCCTTTCTTATATCCTATCTGGCAGGGGACGCAGCTCAATGGGCTGTGCCTTTTGTTCAGCATGATGTCTCTATGTTGTACGACCGGGAAGCATTTTGAACCAAATTCTTGAGGGTATTTGACAGAAGAGCAGACCCCTATACCGCCGACAGAGAATTGTTGGAGCTAAGACAGGGAAGTAAGGAGTTGTTAGTATATTTAAATACCTTTAGAAGACTAGTGGCGGAGACTAAGTGGCCTGAAAGCAAACAAGCCGCTCTCTTCCATCAGGGACTAAGGAAGGACCTCAAGGATATCATCACACAGATAGACCCCCAGCCTACCTCATGTGAGGATCTGATTAATTTAATTTTACGTTTAGATAATAGACAACGTGAGAGAAAGGGAGACTATAAAGGTAAAGAGAGACACGCGTCGTCTTATGACCGACAAAAAGCTACCAATGTGAACCCTGCTTCTTCCACCGAACCAATGGAGATTGGGGTGGTAAGGGCGTCATTAACTACAGCAGAAAAAGAAGCCCGACGTAAGCAAGGTCTTTGCCTATATTGTGGCAAATGAGGGCACTTCGTGAGAGAATGTCCTGTGAAACTCAAGACTAGTTGTTTTCAGAACTTTAGGTTAACAACTGCTGCCACTGATGCGGCATCGGAAAACTAGTCAACTCGAAGAAAGATGAAGGGGTTTCTTTGAGTCAGGCATGCATCCATTCCTTATGTAACATAAACATAATAGCGCAAGGTCATTTATTAATTCAGGAACTATTGGTTCTAACATCTGATAGGATCCATTCATCAGCCATGGTGGACTCTGGGGCCACCGGAATGTTTATGGAAATGGATGAAGCCAAGCGTAGAGGTATACATCTAGTGCCTATAGACACACCAGATGCAGTGTACGCTGTAGATGGGAGGAAGTTGTGTACCGGTCCCATCGGGTTCAGCACTGAAAGCATTGAGATACAATACGGGGCATCTAACAGAGAACAGATTACCTTTAGTATTATTCATGCACCCCAATATGGGATCATATTTGGGCTACCATGGTTACAACGACACAACCCAGAGATAGACTGGGCCACAAGAACGGTACAAATGAATTCACAGTACTGTCTTCAAAACTGCCACAGCATCCCTGATATACCTGCCATGGCTTTAGCCTATGGAACAGTTATCGCCACTGCAGCAGAAAAGAATGTCCAGCTTCCAGTTGTATACCAAGAATACGAAAGGGTATTCAGTGAGATTAGTGCGGAAGAGTTGCCACCCCACCGACAATATGATTGTCAAATTGATCTTGTTCCTGGGGCAGTAGTTCCGTGTGCTCGAATTTATGCCCTGACAGAACCCGAGAACCTGCTTCTCAGGGCATACTTGAACCAACTTCTGGGTTTGGGTTTTATTCGCCCTTCTAAGGCCCCTGCGGCCTCCCCACTTTTCTTTATTCTTAAAGCCAACGGCGAGCTGCGCGCATGTGTGGACTAAAGGGCATTGAATGCCATCACTGTAAAGAACCAATACCCTTTACCCCTGATCAGTGTATTGTTAGAACAGGTGCAAAAAGTAACCATTTTCACTAAGCTAGACCTTAAAGGAGCGTACCATCTTGTTCGCATGAGAAGCGGAGACGAGTGGAAGACCTCTTTCAAAACCCGGTATGGGTTATTTGAATATTTAGTAATGCCGTTCGGGCTGTGTAATGCCCCTGTGGCATTCCAATACTTCTTGAATTATGTTCTTCGGGAAATCTTAGACCACTATGTCGTGGTTTATATTGATGACATTCTTGTATACTCAGAGGGGGAAGAAAAACACACCCAACATGTGAAAACAGTGCTCAGTATTCTACAGAAATATAATATTTTTTGTAAACTGAGCAAGTGTGATTTTCATGACCACACAGTGGAATTCTTTGGGGTTATGCTAAGCCCTTCAGGTCAGGAGATGGCTGAACGAAAAATCACAGCAGTAAAGAACTGGCCTCCTCCACAGAACATTCGTGATGTACAATGTTTCATTGGCTTTGCCAACTTCTATCGGAGGTTCAATAATCAGTTCTCCAAACTAGTTGCACCGATAACCCAACTACTGAGGAAATCACAAAAGTTTGAATGGAATGATGACGCCCAAGAAGCCTTTTTGGCTCTAAAGACTGCTTTCATTACTGCACAGATTCTTTCACACGCGGATCCGGAGAAGCCCTACATTGTGGAGGCTGACGCTTCCGAAGTGGCATTGGGAGCAGTTCTGTCACAACGACATTCTGTACAAGGTCAGCTCCATCCGGTGGCATACATGTCCAGGAAGCTTAATGAGTCCGAAAAGAATGATCATATCACGGAAAAGGAGCAGTTGGCCATCAAGGAAACCTTCTGGGAATGGAGGCATTTCCTTATGGGGCCATTCATGTAGTTACTGTGTATACTGACCACAGAAATGTGCAGTTCATGTCAGCAGCCAGGCACCTCACTCCCAGTCAGCTCCGCTGGATGTTGTTTTTCTCTGGCTTTAATTTTATCATCACCTATCGTCCTGGTTCTGAGAACCGGAAGGCTGATGCTTTAACACGCCAGTTCTCTGCCAAACACCTGGATAGCATTCTGGTGAATAGCATGATTGACCCAGTAAAAGTGGAGAATGCGATACAGCCGGATACCTTCCTCAAAGACATCCTGAAGGGGATGGAATTCTTTAATTTTAGAACCTGGCTCAGGAGCCATCCTGAATGGTGGTTACATGGGGGCTTCCCTATGTTCCATAACCGTCTCTTGGTTCCCACTGGCGGTTGAGGAAACAAGTGCCCCCTAGTGCCGGTCATCTCGGAGTGGAAAAAACAGTGGATAATATTGGCCAACAGTTCTGGTGGCCTTCATTGAGGTCGAACATTACGGAGTGGGCGTCCTCTTGCACTCAATGTGCAATGATGAAATCTGATCATGGTCGTCCTCAGGGTTTGCTTCAGCCCCTTCCAACCCCTACCAAACCATGGGAAAACATCTTAGTGCATATTTGAACCAACTTCTGGGTTTGGGTTTTATCGCCCTTCTAAGTCCCCTGCGGCCTCCCCACTTTTCTTTATTCCTAAAGCCAACGGCGAGCTGCGCGCATGTGTGGACTATAGGGCATTGAATGCCATCACTGTAAAGAACCAATACCCTTTACCCCTTATCAGTGTATTGTTAGAACAGGTGCAAAAAGCAACCATTTTTACTAAGCTGGACCTTAAAGGAGCGTACCATCTTGTTCGCATGAGAAGCGGAGACGAGTGGAAGACCTCTTTCAAAACCCGGTATGGGTTATTTGAATATTTAGTAATGCCGTTCGGGCTGTGTAATGCCCCTGCGGCATTCCAATACTTCTTGAATGATGTTCTTCGGGAAATCTTAGACCACTATGTCGTGGTTTATATTGATGACATTCCTCTATACTCAGAGGGGAAAGAGAAGCACACCCAACATGTGAAAACAGTGCTCAGTATTCTACAGAAACATAATATTTTTTGTAAACTGAGCAAGTGTGATTTTCATGTCCACACAGTGGAATTCCTTGGGGTTATGCTAAGCCCGTCAGGTCAGGAGATGGCTGAACGAAAAATCACAGCAGTAAAGAACTGGCCTCCTCCACAGAACATTCGTGATGTACAATGTTTCATTGGCTTTGCTAACTTCTATCGGAGGTTCCATAATCAGTTCTCCAAACTAGTCGCACCGATAACCCAACTACTGAGAAAATCACAAAAGTTTGAATGGAATGATAACGCCCAAGAAGCCTTTTTGGCTCTAAAGACTGCTTTCATTACTGCACAGATTCTTTCACACGCGGATCCGGAGAAGTCCTACATTGTGGAGGCTGACGCTTCCGAAGTGGCATTGGGTGTAGTTCCGTCACAACGACATTCTGTACAAGGTCAGCTCCATCCGGTGGCTTACATGTCCAAGAAGCTTAATGAGTCCGAAAAGAATTATCATATCACGGAAAAGGAGCTGTTGGCCATCAAGGAAACCTACTGGGAATGGAGGCATTTCCTTATGGGGCGATTCATGTAGTTACTGTGTATACTGACCACAGAAATTTGCAGTTCATGTCAGCAGCCAGGCACCTCACTCCCAGTAAGCTCCGCTGGATGTTATTTTTCTCTGGCTTTAATTTTATCATCACCTATCGTCCTGGTTCTGAGAACCGGAAGGCTGACGCTCTAACACACCAGTCCTCTGCCAAACACCTGGATAGCATTCCGGTGAATAGCATGATTGACCCAGTAAAAGTGGAGAATGCGATACAGCCGGATACCTTCCTCAAAGACATCCTGAAGGGGGTGGCATCCTTTAATTTTAGAACCTGGCTCAGGAGCCATCCTGAATGGTGGTTACATGGGGGCTTCCCTATGTTCCATAACCGTCTCTTGGTTCCCACCTTGCGGTTGAGGAAACAAGAGTTCATGTGGTGTCACATGTCCCCTAGTGCCTAGTGGAAAAAACAGTGGATAACATTGGCCGACAGTTCTGGTGGCCTTCGTTGAGGTCGAACATTAAGGAGTGGTCGTCCTCTTGCGCTCAATGTGCAATGATGAAATCTGATCATGCTCATTCTCAGGGTTTGCTTCAGCCCCTCCCAACCCCTACCAAACCATGGGAAAACATCTCCTTGGATTTTATCGTGGGATTACCTCGGGACCAGGGGTGTACGGCCATATTGGTTGTTATCGACTACCTGACTAAAATGGGGCACTTTATCGCTTGCAGACTGGTCCCTTCTGTGGGTCAATTGGCTGGGTTAATACTGAAGAACATGGTACTGTTACATGGATTACCAAGTGTTATCGTGTCTGACAGGGGCTTGCAATTCACAGCTCAGTTTTGGAAGAAATGGTGTTCTTCACTACACATTGGCACTGCGTTGTCAACCAGTCTTCACCCCTAAACTGATGGACAAACTGAGCGTCTCAGTCAAACACTCAAACAGTATCTGAGGTGTTATGTAGACAACAGTCGGGAGAACTGGGTGGATTATCTTTGGCTGGCTGAGATTGCATATAACAATGCTACATCGCCGTTCTATTGCAATTATGGTCGGCATCCACGATTTCTCCCCTTCGTACATCCAACAAAAGATCTGACTCTCCCAGAAGTGGCTAAAAGAGTTTTGCATGTACGTGAAACCTTAACCAAGGCACAAGATCATTTGATGAATATCAAGATTAAATACAAGGCTGCAGCTGACAGACACAGGAGGCAGGGTCCTTTGTACTGTAAGGGGGATGTTCTATGGTTGTCTACCAGGAACATACGCTTCAGGAAACATAGTGTGTTCAATCTTGGATTCATTGGACCTTTCAAAATCTTGATTAATCCTGTGGCCATGAAACTGGAGCTCCCGTCACATCTTCGCATCCATCCAGTCTTTCACGTATCCTTGCTGAAATGTTTTTCAGACTCAGTCAAGAAGTTACCTCCGCCTTTGTTGGTGGACGGTGACGGGGAATACGAGCTGAAGGGGGTGTTGGACTCAAAAATGTGGGGCCTTAGACTGTGGTATCTTGTGGCGCAGAAAGGTTATGGCTCTGAAGAGAATTCATGGGAGTCTGCATTGGGAGTATTGTCATCAGTGATGTCATCAGTGATGTCACTGACCATGTCATGAATGATGTAATATGTGACATCATCAGCAGTGGATTGCGGGTGCGCGAAATATAGTTAGTCCAACTAACTATATAGGAGCAATTTCGATGGTTTTGTATGAGTAAAATGTCCAGCTAACTATAACACCACTAAAACTTATAGTTTTTTGAGTGAATTTCAATGGTTTTTTAAATGCTAATTCCTAACTATATATGGCCTGAAACCTATGTTTTTTTCAGTGAATTTCAAAGGTTTTTTAAATGCTAATTCTATTAGCGGATAACGTTTAAATATATTAATATCCTAGTGGGACCACCTGAGCACCCTAAGGGGTCGGGGTGTTTCTACCCTGCCCTCTTTTTGTCTTTTTGTCTTCTACACGTTTGTTTTTCTGCTTTTTTGTGCCTCAGTCTATTAAGACCCAAGATGGATGCCAACACTTCCTGGTTAGAAGTGTTGACAGCCAATGAGCATGCAGCTTTCTCGGGAAGGCATGCTGATTGGGCATGCTGATTGGCTGTCACTGTCTGTTAACACCAGCACAAGATAGATGCCAACACCTCCTGGTTAGAAGTGTTGACAGCCAATGTCCATGCAGCTTTCTCGGGAAGGCATGCTGATTGGCTGCCACTGTCTGTCAACACTCAAAACCAGGAAGTGTTGGCAGCCATCTTGTGCCTTGTTAGAACCAAGGCACAAGAAAGCAGTGAAACAAAGGTGTGAAACTCGCAAAGGGACCAGAGTAGAATCACCCCGACCCCCTAGGCCTGCTCAGGGGGTCCCACAAAGACCCCAAAGGCAAAAAAAAAAAATATATATATATATATATTTTTTTGTAAATGTCGGGGTACGCGCACCCCGCGATTTTTTTTGCCTTGGGGGTCCTTGTGGGACCCCCTGAGCAGGTCTAGGGGGTCAGGGTGCTTCTACCCTGCCCCTTTTTAGAGTTCTACACGTTTGTTTTTCTGCTTTCCTGTGCCTCAGTCTACCGAGGCACAACATGGCTGCCAACAGTTTCTGTTTTGGAGTGTTGACAGACATTGGCAGCCAATCAGAATGCATCTCGAGCTCAAAAGGTAACCTTACAGTAAGCTTACAGTAAGCT
Source organism: Lissotriton helveticus (assembly GCF_964261635.1). Lineage (NCBI taxonomy): Eukaryota > Metazoa > Chordata > Amphibia > Caudata > Salamandridae > Lissotriton > Lissotriton helveticus. Next base: position 1,830,427,497 of record NC_136068.1, on the reverse strand, counting down.
TACACGTAAGCTGCCATAGATATATAAATTTTTTTGAACCTAAATTACTCAAAATCCACTGGAGCACATATCTTGAGACATAGCAAAGGCACATCGGGCTACCAGTCCCTACAATTTTGCCAAGTTTGGTGAAAATCCATTCAGCCGTTCGAGCTAAAAGTGCGACAGACCGCCCTATGGAAATTAACATGGGGAAAACACGTTTTGGGACCCCCCTTTTATCTCGGCCCCCGCTTGACGGATCCCCCCCCAAACTTTCAGGGAAGGACCGGAGCGCCGCGAGGCAAAGTTGCTGAAAAATTCAGGCAGATTCCTCAACCGGCGCCAAAGTTATTCCCAATAGAATGTTGCGATTTCCCTATGGAAATCAATCCTAACTATATATACCTACTGGCTGTCGCCAGTAGGTAATATATATACATATATATATTTATTTATTTATTTATATTTTTGTATAGCGCAGGAAGTCAATCCTCGAAAGGATATCTCCGCGCTTGATTATTACCAAAAAAAGCCAAAGACTGATTGCTAGGATAGGGTAAAAAGACACAGCTAATAGACTACAAATAGGAATGTTTTCAGGGACTTCTTGAAGGATTGGAAATTAGATGTATTTTTAAGATCACTGGGCAGAGAGTTCCAGAGGATGGGGCCTTTGTAGGACAGGGCACGTCCTCCTTGCCTGACCTTTTTTATCCTAGGGACCTGGAGTAATTGATGACCACTAGATCGCAAAGTGCGACTGGGAATGTAGGGTTTGAATATTTTTTCCAGATATTTAGGTCCTTTGCCAAATAGACATCTGTGGATAGTGCAGCATATTTTAAATTTGACGCGCTGTCTAATTGGCAATCAGTGGAGTTTTGATAGCAAGGGGACTGGGGTAGATCTAGGTTGGGCGTTGAGAACTAGTCTCGCAGCAATGTTTTGGATCACCTGCAATCTCTGCAGCTGTTCCTCATTCGCAGAGATCAACAGGCCGTTGCAATAGTCCATCCTACTTATGACTAGGGCCTGGACGAGGGTCTTCCTGTAGGAGTCAAAAAGAAAAGGGAAGACACGCCTTAGTAAACCTATGACTTGAAAGCAGGAGCCTGCTACTTGATTTATGTGTTCTTTATAGAGCAGTGCTCAGTCAAGGCGGACCCCAAGATTTTTGACAGTTTGTTTGGGGCTAGGGGTTGGTCCTAAATCTAAGGGCCACCAATCCGGAGACCACAGGGTTGAGGCCTCCCCAAACAACATTACCTCAGTCTTGCCTACGTTGCACTGGAGGCGATTACTGGCCATCATGTATATATATATATACATATATATGTATACTTATTAATATGTTTGTAGAGCGATGCATATGTATGCATGTGTGTATATCCATTTGCATACATATGGAAACTTATATTTATTGCATATGAATAACCAGTAAGCAAATGGGTTTGACATGTTTTTTATTAAGTTCACAGGTATAAAAAAATGTGTACATTTTGTTTGTTTTGTGAACTTTTATGATGCTTACTTAAGGTACAAGTTAATAATCTTCAAATATTTCTATTATGCAGCCATTGGAAAACATGACATTTAGGGCCCAATGTAGGTCACCAAATACCGGTCGGTAACGGCTGAATTCGGCCGTTACCGACCGGTACTTGGTGATTGAGATGTAGGGGCCATTATTTTACAGATTCGGTACATTTACCGAATTGGTAAATTTACCGATTCTGTAAAATACCGAATCGGTAATTTTACCGATTCGGTAAATCCCAGATGTAGGTAGCACTGTTTACAGTGCTACAGGCCTTCAGAATTCGGTATTTTACCACCCAATACAATTGGATGGTAAAATACCGAATACAGGTGTACATGCACATCTGTTCATGTACACCTGTGCCATGTGACACACAGACATGCCCTTAGGGCATGTATGTGTGCCACATGACACACAAGCCTGGAATTGGGGTGCTACAGGGTGTCAAAGTGACACCCTGTTGACCCTTGCAGGATTCGGTATTTACCGAATCGGTAAATACCGATTCGGTATTTCCCATTGATTCCTATGGGCTTCTAGGCCCATAGGAATCAATGGGAAATAGCGATTCGGTATTTACCGATTCGGTAAATACCGACTCGTACAGATTCGGTAATTTATTACCTACATCTGCCTGCTTCAGATTTACCGACTCTTAAATACCGAATCGGTATGATTCGGTATTTAAGAGTCGGTAAATCTGAATTACCTACATCGGGCCCTAAATGTTTTTGGCAAGTATGGCATCAGAGCATCTAAAAAATCCTCAATGTCTGCTCCTATATTTAGGAAGTCCATTAGAATGGTATTGCTTATGTTCATCGATTTAAAATGTTCTGTGTCTTGTACTTGTACTGTTATAGTACTTTTTCTTGGGATGTATTTTCAAATCCATAGATTGTGATCGTCAGCTTCTCCTGAGGTGGTTCTATTACCTGTGAAGTAAAATAAATGTGTTAATAATGTAGATAAGGTAGACATTTATAGTATTGACTGTGGCTTATTAGCGGCCTGATATGAATTTATGGCGGTCCATGGGCTTTGTTTAAATTTTTCATGTTCAGCAGTAAACAGAGGATTACTATAGGAGCATATGGAGTGAAAATGTATTCACTATTGTGGCTATTTTTTTGTTTTCTGTTGGCTTTGCAACTATAGGTTATGGTAAGCTTCTGGAAAGGCATGTTAAAAGTGAACTTTTTGTGCATTTACAGTTTGCTTTTAATGGGCATTTTGGGAATGTTCCAGTTTGAGAAGGACAGAGGTGATAGAGAGACACTGATAGAGACATTTAAAGGCAGAGGCCGATAGAAGGAGAGCGAGGCAGACTGGGAGATAGGGGCAGATATACAGAGGAACAGAGAGAGAGAGAGAGAGAGAGAGAGAGAGAGAGACTGAGTTAGAGATATGGAGAGGAAAATATATTTTTGGGGAGATAGTGAGAGATGGAGGAAGGGAGACAGAGAGAGTGAGAGATAGGTTGGAGGATTGAATGAGAGGGAGAGAGGGAGAGAGCGAGAAAGTGAGATCGAGGGAGAGAGGAGGGGGAAGGCAGTGGAGGGAGATAGAGGGAGACAGAGCTAAAGATATGAAGAGGGAAAGTTAGATTGGGAGTTGATAGTGAGAGTAATGGAATGGGAGAGACAGGGAGATGGAGGTTGGGAGGGAGATAGAGAGGGAGAGATAGAGAAGTAAGTTAATGAGATTTAGAGAGTGAGAGACAGAGGGAGGAAGAGAGAGATTGAGAGGGAGGTTGAGAGGGAGAGAGGTAGAGGGAGGCAGGCATAAGGTGCTAAACAGAGGGAGGTAGGTAGAGGGAGACCGACAGAGGGAGATAGGCAGAGGGAGAGAGAGCGAGAGAGAGGGGGGCGCAAGATGGGGAAGTGCGAGAGATAGAGGGAGACAGAGAGATGGAGGGAGACCGAAGGATAAAGAGATGTGTGTTTTTGTTTTTTTTGGCTTACTTGAGAAGGAAAATTAATGTGTTGATAATGTAGATACTGTAGGTAAAAATAATATGGTGTGTGGGCCACTTTTCACTATATGTAGTGCAAACATATCCATTACTTATACTTTGTGGATATTTTTTGTGTTTACTGTTGGGCTTTGCGACTGCAGAGCATGGTTAGCTTCTGGAAAAGCCTTTTAAAAGTTAGTTGAAGCGCATTTACAGTTTGCTTGTAATGGGCCTTTTGGGAAGCTTGTTGTGTGATAAAGAGAAAGGTGACAGACACAGATAGGGACAGAAATATATAGAGATATTTAAAGGCAGATAGGAGAGAGAGGCAGACAGAGATGGGGCAGAGATAGACAGCGATAAAGTCAGACAGGGAGACAGAGGAAGAGAGACAAACAGAGTGAGATGGAGAGAGAGATGTAGTAAACGATGTCCAAAGGCAGAGTAAGTTTCTACAAGTTTGTTTATTGGAAGTAGGATACAGCATAAGAGCAGACCATCCACAGCAGCAGAAGCCAGTAAACTGCCACTCAGTGGAATGCACATAGAGAAACAGGGAAGGTGGAACATGGAACATGGAATAGGAACAGTATACTCATTCTTGAAATAAAAACAAAAACAAAAACAAAAACAAAAAGGAAACTTAACAAATAAAGTCCTGGAGGTAAGTAGGAGGCCGGCGGGGCCTAAGAGGACGTGCAGAAATGGAAGAACTCTGAATGGGGACTGGGCCTTGCATAAGAGCAGGAGCATCACCCCCACCAGAAACATTGACTTCATCCTGTGCACGAGAGTCAAGGGAAACACTATTAAAAACTGGGTGACTATCAATATCATTAGCCAGTAAGTAACCACTAGTGTCAGAATCAACAGGGCATGGGGTGGAAGAAACAGAGGCATCAGAAGCATCAGGATGCACTGAGGAGGTCCTCTGTCTCTTGTAGAGAGCAACTCTCCTGAAGTTCCAGCATTCACCATTGTTAAGGATGACGCAATGGTTGAGCACCTTTTTGACTTTAAATGGACCTTTGAACTTGGAGAGGCCTTTCTTTAACCTACCCAGTTTGATTTTGACTAAATCTCCCACCCAAAAAGGAGAAGAGGAAGTGGTATTGGAAGCAGAATCAACATCAGTTTGAATATCATCTGGAAAACTACTCTGAGCCTGCAGAGTAACGACATCCTTCATCCATGAGGGAACTAGTTTCAGACCAGGATCACGTCCTCTCATCAATTGAAATGGGGACAAATCCCCATTTGCCAAAGGAGTGGTACGATATGCCCATAGCATTTCATTCACCATTTTCCTAACAATGTGACCACCACTAGATGCCATCTGAATAATACCCTTAACCACTTTATTGGCTCTTTCACAGACCGCATTACCCTGAGGGTTGTATAAAGATGTGTGGTGATGGGAAATACCACACTCCTTCAAGAAAGTCTCCATATCTTTGGAGATGAGTTGTGGACCATTATCTGTGATTAAGACCGAAGGCAAACCCTCATCCTTAAAGAGGTCGCCTAGAAACCTGATGGAGTTGGAAGTAGTGATATCATTGGTAAAATGAACAACTAACCACTTGGTGAATACATCAATGACAACAATGGCGAATCTATCACTCTCCCCTAACTCGCCCATAGGGCCAATAAAATCAAGAGCAATAGTATGCCAGGGCAAATTTGGAGATGAAATGTGTGTACTATTAGTCAATTTCGGGCCAGTTTTCAACCGCTTCTCCCCTTCTCTACAGAGAGAGCAATTTACAACCCAATCCACAACTTGTGAGTCAACTCCAGGCCACCAGAAGTGATCTTTAAGACGTCTTTGGGTGAGGGTCTGACCCATGTGTCCCTCATGTGCTAAAGCCAAAAGTTTGGTCCTCAAACCAAAGGGGGGCACAAATTTCTCACCCTTAAAAAGGATGTCACCAACAATAGAAAGATCATCTAAAACCTTAATGTAAGGTCGAACAGCAACTGAGACAGCACTCTCTCTCTTAGAGCCCAATGTTATAAGTTTGATGACTTCCTGAAGAGTAGCATCAGCAGACATTTCCTTAGACCAGTCACTGGAAGAAAAAACACCCTCTCCCACAAAAACAGCATCCTCAACAGAGGCTACCGCTACATCATCCAAATCTAACGACACAACTGAATTACAAGGAGCACGCCAATCTAAAGACAATCTGGAAAGACAATCGGCTTGGACGTTTCTCCAACCAGGAATGTACTCTACTGAATACTGAAACTCTTGCAACCTAGCTGCCAGTTTCATAAGTCGAGCAGAACCTTTTCCGGCCCCACCTGGAGAGAGGACTTTGATGAGGGGCTTGTGGTCAGAACGTAGAATGAACTTCATGCCCCATAAGTAAGTACGGAAGTATTCGACAGCCCAAGAGGCAGCCAATGCTTCCCTTTCGATTACTGAATAGTTCTTCTCAGTATCGGTGAGGGTCCTGGAGGCGAAAGCAATGGTGACCTCTGACCCACCACTCAATTGGGACAGCATAGCACCCAGACCATGCGCACTGGCGTCAACTGTGACAATGGACTTATTGTGTACATCAAAGGGAGATAACATTTTGGCATCACAAATCTCATTTTTGATGTTAACAAAACATTTTTCTTGTTCAGATCCCCAAGTGAAACCCACACCCCGCTTGAGCAAAGATCTTATTGACACAGTCTTATCAGAAAAGTTCTGTACAAACTTAGAGTAGTACTCTATTAAACCCATAAAAGAGCGAAGTTGGTCTTTGTCAGACGGTGAGGGTGCAGAACGAATAGCCTCACACAAGTTCTTTTTGGGTTTTATGCCAGAGGAAGTGATGGTGTAGCCCAAATAGTCTACTTCACACACTCCAAACAAACATTTTTCCTTACGTAAAGTTAGACCAGCCTCAGATAACTTTTTAAGGACAACACTGAGTGTGAAATTGTGCTGGGATTCAGTAAGACCATAAATCAGGATATCGTCTTGGAAGTAGACCACCTTAGGTACACCTTCAAAAATACCTGTCACCATGCGTTGAAAAACGCTAGCTGCTGACTTTAGACCAAAGGGCAAACGAGTAAACTGGAAGGTACCCCAAGGAGTGATAAAAGCTGTTAGGGACTTAGAATCTTTATGTAAGTCAATTTGGTGGTACGCACTCCTTAGGTCCAATTTAGAAAAAATTTTTGCTCCATTAAGAGTGGTGACTAGCTCAGATATATTAGGTAACGGGAAAGTGTCAGCGACAACACAGTGGTTGAGAGACCTGAGGTCGACACAGAAACGGAGTTTGCCGTCAGACTTTTTGGTGACGACAATGGGCGAAACCCAAGGGGAGGCCTCTACAGGTTCAATGACCCCAGAGCTCAACATGTCATCAAGTAAGGCCTTGACCTCATCCTTGATGATAATAGGAATGCGCCTTACTTTGTGCTGAACGGGGATTGAATTGGGTTTAACTATAATTTTGTGTGAATAGCCTTTAAGTCTTCCCAAACTCTCACCAAACACATTCTTGAATCGAGCGAGCAAAGAGGACAATTCAGTGTCCTCCACAACCATAACCTGAGGGTCAGCTCGGGGATTGACCACAATGCAAAGATCATATTGGTGTATCCAACCAAGGATAGCAGGACCAGATTCCGAGACATATACCTTTCCAAAAATATGTCTTGTAGTGAACACAATGTTAGCCTCGAAGTACCCAAGGATATTTAGTGGCTCACCCTGGTACCCACCAGGAGAGATATCTGTAGGAAAAAGAGGACCGGCACCCCACAAATCAACAAACATGGAGTTGGGAATAATGGTGTAACGCGAACCAGTGTCCACCATCAAGTAAATGTCCTTGTCATTAATAATGAAAAGAGCCTTAGGTCTGTTTCTGCGTTTCTGGTCTTCATGTTGAAGATCACCGTCCTTACCAACTACTAAAATTTTGTCAGTGCTATCTTTTTCCTTTGGAATGTCATTAACACATGAAACAGTGGAGCGTGCTCTACCTCTGCAAACACGAGCATAATGCCCCAATTTACCACATTTCATGCATTCTTGCTTGGATGCAAAGCAAAACTTTGAATCAGAAGCATGTGCATGACTGCCACATCTAAGACATTGCCTGGAAGAAAAAGGTTTAACAGTATTATTAGTCTTAGCATGGACAGTTTTCTTGTTGAAGAATTTTCTTTGTTTAAGAAGAGCAACTTCGTCTTGATCATCATCTTCCTGACTAGGACACATGTCCGAATGACAAGACACCTCACCAACGTCACTTGAAATGGCTCTTTTTTCTAACTCTTTCATACACCCCTGGGATTGTTCAACAACCTTTGCCAAATCAATTGCTGTTTGCAGATTGGGATTTTTGGCTGCCCAAAGACGTTCCTGGATCTTTTTGTTATTACATTGTACAATGAGTTGATCCCTGATCAGTTCATCAGTCATGTTGCCAAACTTGCATTTTACTGACATTTCTCGTAGTCTAGAAACAAAGTCATCTATGCTCTCACCAGATCTTTGACTTTTGGTGTAAAATTTATATCTATTCATAACTAGGTTCTCTTCCTTAGTATACCTGATTTCAAGACGAGACACAGTCTCTTTATACTCATCCAATGGTGCTTGTGCGCCAGGTACTAGGACTTGTGGCAGGAATCTAAAGACACGTTGTCCTTCCTTACCAAGACAACCCAAAAGAAGTGCTTTCTTGCGTTTGGCAGAAAACTCTTGGGCATCCAAGGCATCCAGATAATTCTCAAACATGGGAAACCAGTCTTCCCATGATATGCTGGGCTGGCCAGGCGAGGAGAGAAAACTAGGTGGTAGGACAATAGAGCCAGAGTGAAATGAAGATTGGTCAGACATGTTTAGAACTGTGGTGAGAGGCAGAGATTGTACTAAATGATGTTAATGGCAAAATAACACAAAACTCAAAATAAATGGCAACGTTTCAGTACAAGATGAAAAGTTAGCGTAATCCAGGTAAAAGCGCTACAAACAACAACGATTTACTTGCGAAAAATGCGCATAAGACGAGCGCATCGTCGTTGCTCTGCTGGAGTCGGATCGGTGACCATGGAAACCCACAATGGCTCCTGGGCGCGATGACGTTGACACGCTAATACGCCAGTTCCTGAAAGACGCAGCGCGTTAGGGTGAGTCGCGTAGAGGTAAGAAAGCTCCAAGAGACGTCACAGGAAGAATCGCTGACTCTCCCGGAGGATTCTAATGCGTCATCAGAGTGAAAGCGGCAGCGCAGGAGTAGGAGGCAGGCTGAGAAGACGACAGAAGGACAAAATGAGGTAAAACGGAGACAGGCGCAGGTAAACACTTGCCGGTTCCGTCGCGATGTCCAATTAGAGGCTGTCAGGTCTTCTGAGGCAGTGTAGAGTAGATCCAACTCTAATCGGTCTGCTCTTGTGTTCCTCTGCTGTGACGAGATGATAGAAGAAACTGTAGGGGTTCAAGAAGCGTCGCCAAAATTCTGTAGTAAACGATGTCCAAAGGCAGAGTAAGTTTCTACAAGTTTGTTTATTGGAAGTAGGATACAGCATAAGAGCAGACCATCCACAGCAGCAGAAGCCAGTAAACTGCCACTCAGTGGAATGCACATAGAGAAACAGGGAAGGTGGAACATGGAACATGGAATAGGAACAGTATACTCATTCTTGAAATAACTAGAAAGCTAACCTATGTACTACAAGAGAGGCAGAGTGAGGGAGTTAGGCAGAGGGAGCGAGGTGAGTAAAACAGACAGAGGCAATGATATGGAGAGGGAATTGTTGTGGTGAGAGATAGGAAGAGACATAGTTAGGAAGAGATGGGGAGATGGATGTTGGGAGGGAGATAGTAAGAGAGAGGGAGAGAGAAGAAATGGAAAGAATTAGATATATAGAGAGAGAGGCAGAGTGACGGAGAGAGAACCAGAGGGACAGAGGTAGAGTGAGGCAGGTATAGGGAGTCAGGCAGAGGGGAGCAGGTAGAGGGACATACACAGAGGGAGACAGGCAGTGTGAGAGAGAGAAAGAGACAGCAAGAGGGGAAAATGTGGGAGGCAGAGAGAGAGTGAGAGATTGAGTTAGATAGGAGGATAAAGAGATGCATGTGGTGTGTTTGGTAGCTTAGTGGACCTATGTGCACACATAGTGTTTTCTTTTAGGCCCACAGTTTATTGCACCTCTGTAGCTTTGTTTTTTAGTACTTATCTAACTCCTACCGCCAGTAGGTATATATAGTTAGGATTTTTTTGAATAGGGATTTCTGAAAATTCTATGTTGAATAACTTTAGCGTTGATGGACGGAATTGGCTGAAATGTTCAGGAAAATGGCACATTTTGTGTCTGAGCGTCCCCTGAAAGTTTGGGGGGGTTTCGTCAAGCGGGGGCCGAGAAAAAAGGGGGGTCCCAAAACATGTTTTTAACATTGAGTTTTCCATAGGGCGGTTGGACTCACTTTTAGCTCGAACGGCTGAATGGATTTCCACAAAACTTGGCAAAATTGTAGGGACTGGTAGCCCGATGTGCCGTTGCTATGTCTCAAGATATATGCTCCAGTGGTTTTTACGAAAATTAACTTTGAAAAATATATATTGGGCTACATTGGGCTATCTATATGTTAGAGCCCAAATGTAGCCCAATGTAGCCCAATGTAGCCCAAAGATGGCCACCAGAGACAAAAAAAAACAAATGTAGCCCAAATATCAGCCAGATGTAGCCCAACTATAGCCCAGTGACAGAATGTCCCAGAGTGTTCTAAAGAACAACTAGAGGGCTAACAGTCTTACTAAAGACAAAAGTATGGCACACCTAAAGTCATCTTGATTGGAATAAAGTGTTAACACTTAAAACATTTAATTTGCAAAGGAACAAAATGAGGGGGTTCATTTTGCCATAAAAATTATGATTAGTGCTGAAGAAAGAAAAATTAGGGCACATTTTGAGTGACTTCTCAAATCCTCTTATATTTCAATAAAACAATTCTGATATGCAGTCTCCCAAGATGGTCACCAGAGACAAAAGAGCCCAAATGTAGCCCAAATATCAGCCAGATGTAGCCCAACTATAGCCCAATGACAGAATGTCCCAGAGTGTTCTAAAGAACAACTACAACGCTAACAGTCTTACTTATGACAAAAGTATGGCACACCTGAAGTCATCTTGATTGGAATAAAGTGGTAACACTTAATACATTTAATTTGAAAAGGAACAAAATGAGGGGTTTCATTTTGCCATAGAAATGTTATATATATATATATATGTATATATATATTTTTTTTTTTTTACAGTACAGTAGTGGCAATTGTATGGGGATTCACCCCATAATAACTAATAACCAATGATGACAAATACATTTGAAAAGTCACTACTAATAATGAATTCTTTCTGTCATAATGTAATCATGAAGTATGTACATATATGATTCATTATCAGATTGTTAATGTTTAGCCCAATTTTTATTATGCACTTTATGCACTTTATACTCTTAGCCATTTTTAAGCAATGTAATTATGTGATGAAGGGTACACTCAAAGATGGCCGCCGTGTTTCGTTGCATGTATTGTCCATCTTCTATGTTATTGCAAACATTAGAGACTGGCGGGCTTTAAAATGGCTTTGTAATCTGCACTTTAACTGACACTGACGAAGCTTGTGGTAGCGAAACGCGTCTGTCTGGGATGAGGGGGTTTTGCCAAAATAAAATCTTGAACATCGGATTACCAGTGTGCTTGCCATTTTCTGACGGAGGAAGGTCAGACTGTGTTCGAGTGTATTAGCGTTTTCACCAACGCTGGCTTGAAGCACCCGAGTAACAAGAGGAGCGACGGCGGTGAGAAACCGGTGCTTGAATTAATTTTGGCCGTTCGCCCCGAGGCGTTACGAGCTATATGAGATTGAAGCGCGGGAACTCGAAGAAAAACATCCCTAGCGCAACAGCGGATTGAATAAACGGTTTGGCATACGGAACTGCGGTACGGCAGATTACGGGGAAAACGTCGGAGGACACCGACTCGGAATCAACTGGAAACAGTGAGTAAACCAACCGTTGCTAATAAACAACTAATATTTACGCTCAGCCTCTAACTCATTTTGGTACCGGTAGAAAAGGCGAACCCCCCTAAAAACAGTGACTTAACCGCCCCATTGACTCCAAAACAGTGCATACTTTATCTACAGAGCTGCAATGTCAAACACAGAGGATATCTCAGGAGAAAGAGAATTGGCAGCGAACATTATGTTTAGGTCAAGCGCAGATAGACCGCATAGGTCAGATAACATTGAAGTAATTCCAGTCGCAAGCAGTAACATAAAAATAATGTTTCAGAAATTGGAAAGACTATCAGAAAGAGAGGTGAGAAAATGGTGGGAAGCCACCTCTCTCCAACGTTACATAGACTGTGATAGAATTCCCAGGGGGCTTCGTATATACACCATCCCTTCTTACGAGAACCCGGACCCGAACCTCCTAAAAGATTGGGCAGAGTATACAGCTGATTCTGCCAAAGGAATGGTGCGTCTTTTATTGAAATATGCCTGGAGTGACCGGGATAAATGCTTAAAAGATATAGCCGAACTGGAAGAAATAATCAAAAAAGAAAAAGACACTAAAATGTGCGATGACCTTAGAGCCACAATGAAAAAAAGAATCAAGGAATATGAAATGGGCATCAGAAAGCGTAAACAAAGTAAGTTTCAAAGAGATGAGCAGGATTATCTTTCAGGCAGGATACTAACATTTGCTAAGAAATTTGATGTGACCCGAAAAAGGTTGGCGCAAGAAAGTGGAACAACAAGTCAAGTCGACACAGAGGAATCAGAGGTGGAACTTTCTGATGAGGAACAAGCGAGAGCCTCCGCGTCAAAAAATAAAGCGCCTGTAAAACCTTTTTTTGACGAGTACCAGGTCATAAAAGAAACTCGTCAGAGACCCCAACAAACAAACCATCCACCTCAGTCAAATCAAAGAGGAAAACGAGGAGGGGCAAGAGGGGCAAGAGGAGGCACACAGACCAGCACCTCACCGAGAGTAACACGGAGCATCACGAATCGTTGGAAACAGTAACCAAAGAAGATAACAACATAATAAACCTTTCCAAGAGAACACTAACAAATTCTGAAACACAGGTTCTCAAGAAAGGACAGAGCTTTTGCCCAACCAGTGAATTTGACCTGGTCGAGACAAGAATTGATCTTTTCAGATACATAAGAAAATTAAAATTCAAAAAAATCTTTGCATTAAATCCTACTAACGCGGTAATGGGAACGCGTCCGGCTGGTACCACGGAATCGCTGGAAGAAGAGGATACTAATCGCTTGGCAGAAATTTTGTTAGCTTCAACACAGAATTTTCAGGAAGAGGGCTATCTTTCTGAACAAGCGAATTCTGTATCTGAAACATCACATCAAATTAGAGAACCAAGCAATTTGAAAAACAAATCGAGGAAACTGCCAATTTCTGCTCACGATGCAATAGATGTTTTCAATGAGGCGGTACTAATGGATATGGAAACAATGGCAAAAACTAGATTGGACATGAGGACATCGAATATCTCAAGAAAAGAATGGGAGGCAATTAAATCCCTGAAATCAGATCCAACAATTGAGATTAAGCCCTCAGATAAGGGTGGGAATATTGTTATCATCAATAAGGAGGACTACAAACAAGAGGCGTTAAAACAACTGAGGGATATTGAATGCTATGTTAGCATCAAGAGAGTGGAATACACAAACAGCATCACAAAATATCATTCCATGCTAGATGAGTGGAAGAGTGATGGCATGCTAAGCATGGAAGAACTAGCATTTCTCAAATGTGACGCCCCTATCTTACCCACCTTCTACTACCTCCTCAAGATCCATAAGAACGCCAAAAGACCACCAGGGCGTCCAATTGTATCTTCAATTGGAAGTCTTTTAGAAAACACTTCCCGTTTCATTAATTACTTTCTTTCTCCTATTGTTAAGGATTTACCCTCATATGTTAGAGACACTCAAGACTTTCTCCTACTAATGGACAATATCTCTTGGGAACAGGACATGCTTTTAATCACGCTAGACGTAACAAATCTATACACGTGTATAAAACATGAACATGGTCTAGCTGCTACCAAATGGTTCCTGGACAGGAAACCAGATAAATATCGTACCCATAGTAGCATGATTCTCAACATGATACATTTCTGTTTACATAATAACATGTTTCTTTTTGCAGGACAAATATACAAACAGATAAGGGGGACTTCCATGGGCTCGTGCTTCTCCCCTAGCTACGCAAATTTATTTGTTGGCTGGTGGGAGAAGCACGAGGCATGGGGAGGTACTTATGAGATATGGAATGACAACTTATTATTATGGACAAGGTACATAGATGACCTTTTCATAATATGGCGAGGTGATCGATCTTCTGCGGAAGCATATATCGCAGCCCTCAACGAAAACCAGTACAATCTTAAATTTACTAGCACAATGAGTACTACCAGTGTGTTTTATCTTGATTTGGAGGTTTTCATACAGAATGAAAGACTACATACACGGCTCTATAGAAAGCCCACAGCGGGCAATGCCGTATTACATGCGGCTAGCTATCACCCCAGGAGCCTTGTTAAAAATGTTCCCTATGGAGAACTCCTGCGGTTAAAAAGAAATTGCTCGTTGAATGATGACTTCACAAAAGCACAAACAGAGGCTGAAAAACGATTTAGAGATAGGGGTTATTCTAACAACCTATTTTTAGGAGCAGTGGAGAAGTCATCATCAATAAATAGGAGGGACCTCCTAGTAGTCAAGGACAAACCCCAACAAGATGGCAATGTGAGAATGATCACCACTTTTAACAACAAATCAGGTGATCTAGTACGAAGTTTTAAAAAAAACTGGCATATTTTGACTACAGACAATGTTTTAAGGAAACAATTGACAGATAGGCCTTTAATTACGTACCGCCGCTGTCAATCTTTGTCTGATCATTTTGTCCACAGTCATTTAATCTCTAAGCCCCCACCTGCACCCCTAACCAAATCTAAGGGGTTATTTCCCTGTTTAAAATGCAAAGCCTGCAAGTATAGTAAAAAAGTCTTAGAATTCCCAGGCAGGACAGGTGAGGATCGACCCCCTAGAAGATCAAATATCTCCTTAACTGCAACTCTGACCATACAATATATTGCCTCGAGTGCCCATGCAAGAAAAGGTATATTGGCAGTACCATCAATGCCACGAAGCTGAGAATCCTAGAACATATGCGACCAATAACGAACAATGATAAGAACTATCCGGTTGCTCGACATTTTGCTCGTTATCATCAAAGCAACAGAGATTTACTCAGTTTGTATTGCATGGATCAAATTGTGAAAACAGAAAGAGGCGGGAACAGAGAAAAAGCACTCCGCCTTTGGAGTCTAAATACATTATTGACCTCAAAACTATAACACCTTGGGGATTAAATAGTGATGAGGAGATGTGGGTGCACTTGTGAAAGCAAGGAGAACAGGAAAAGTTGGAATTGTAAAACGTAAATATTTTAGAGATTGTCATTGGGTAGCTTTCTCAGGAATGAGAAGATAGTTAAAACATACCATAAGATACAGTTACTCAGGAGTAGGTTGTAGCTCATTTGATATAAATGAAACAGAAAACATTGCCCATACAGGGCAAAAAGACAAAGGGAAACAAAAAACAGTAGTGGCAATTGTATGGGGATTCACCCCATAATAACGAATAACCAATGATGACAAATACATTTGAAAAGTCACTACAAATAATGAGTTCTTTCTGTCGTAATGTAATCATGAAGTATGTACATATATGATTCATTATCAGATTGTTAATGTTTAGCACAATTTTTATTATGCACTTTATGCACTTTATACTCGTAGCCATTTTTAAGCAATGTAATTATGTGATGAAGGGTACACTCAAAGATGGCCGCCGTGTTTTGTTGCATGTATTGTCCATCTTCTATGTTATTGCAAACATTAGAGACTGGCGGGCTTTAAAATGGCTTTGTAATCTGCACTTTAACTGACACTGACGAAGCTTGTGGTAGCCAAACGCGTCTGTCTGGGGTGAGGGGGATTTGCCAAAATAAAATCTTGAACATCGGATTACCAGTGTGCTTGCCATTTTCTGACGGAGGAAGGTCATACTGTGTTCGAATATATATATATAATATATAATATATACAATTTCAGAAAAATGGCACATTTTGTTTCTGAGCGTCCCCTGAAAGTTTGGGGGGGTTTTGTCAAGCGGGGGCCGAGAAAAAAGGGGGGTCCCAAAACGTGTTTTTAACATTGAGTTTTCCATAGGGCGGTTGGACTCACTTTTAGCTCGAACGGCTGAATGGATTTCTATGAAATTTGGCAAAATTGTAGAGACTGTTTGCCCGATGTGCCTTTGCTAGGTCTCAAGATATGTGCTCCAGTGGATTTTGAGAAATTAACGTTCAAAAAAATATATATATCTGTGACGGCGTCCCGGTTAGCGCCCCGGTTCGCGTACCAAACTCGTAACGGAACTTCGCGAGGAGAAGCGGATTGGCTCTCCGGTTACTGTCAACATTCTAAACAGTCCGGAGCGGCCACCATCTTGTCTCTCGGTAGGATCGAGAGACAAGAGGTGGAAATCAACGAAGGGGGAAATGAATGAAAGGGGGCAAGGTAGACCCCTCCTGACCCCTAGGATTGATGTGGGGGCTATTAAAGGGCCCCGCGGGGCAAAAAAATTAAATACATTTTTTTGCGATTTTTCGCGGTGGAAGTGCTACCCGGTACGTGAACCGGGTAGCTCACCGGTAGCGTAACGGGAGTCCGCCATCTTGTGTTTCGGACGAATTTAGTCACAAGATGGAGGATAAACAATGTTGGGAATGGGTATAAGGGGGCACGGGAGACATATCCTGACCCCCTAGGTTTTCTGAGGGTGGCTGAGGAGGCCCATATATGTAAAAAAAAAAAAGCGTAACAAGGGGAAAACCAAGGGAAATATTAAAATAATATTTTAGAGGGCTTTGAGGTAGGGTAGCTCTGAATAGAGCTGCTGTGTTGTGTGGGTGATGTAAGTACCAACATGTAGGTACCAATGAAGAGTCTAAAATTCAATGTACACCGTCTCCTCTGTAGATATTTTGTATGTTCTAATATGGGTTATTTAAATGTAATGTGTGGAAAAGCACTTCATGCTTTAAAGCAATTGTATTTTTGGACTGATTGTTCTTTCCTCTTAGTCCTCCTCTTTGTTTTTTTTCCCCACACTCTTCTTCAGCATGATAGTTGATAAATTTGTTCCCTCAAAAAATTTATATACATAAAAAAATTATATTAAATACATATAAAATATATTTTTCCTTTAAAAGAAGAATACATTTTACAGCTTTTGATATTTGCTATTAAAAAACCATTGAAATTCACTGAAAAAAACATAGGTTATAGACCATATATAGTTAGGAATTAGCATTTACAAAACCTTGAAAATTCACTGAAAAAACCATAGGTTATAGACCATATATAGTTAGGAATTAGCATTTTTGTCAGTGAATATATATATATATTCACTGAAAAAACCATAGGTTAGAGACCATATATAGTTAGCTGGACATTTTATTGACATAAAACCAATGAAATTCCATATATAGTTAGTTGCACTAACTATATATCGCGCACCCGCAATCCACTGCTGATGATGTCACATATTACATCATTCATGACATGGTCAGTGACATCACTGATGACATCACTGATGACATCTCAAATGACATCACTGATGACATCACTGATGACATCTCAAATGACATCACTGATGACATCATCTAGTGTCTGTGTGTTTTTGTAAAGTTTAAATATGTTTTACATATTGAAGAATGAGTGGATGTATGGAAGACTGAGTGTGTGTGTGGCTGGCTGGGAGGTGTGTGACTCTGTGCATATCAATGTGTACTTGTATCAGTGATTGTATAAGAGAGTAAGTATGTGTTAGTATATGTGTGAAAAGTATGGTGTTCTGTGTTTAACTGTATAGATGAGGAAATTGAAGTGTGATTGATTCTTCACAGGACTGACTAGGTGTATGAGTGCATATGATAGTGTTGTAATAATGAGTGACTGTATGTATGAGTGATTGTATGGGTGAATGAGTGAATGTGTGTGTAGACGTAGGAATCAGTGAGTGCGTATGTAGTAACTGGTATTGGTGTGTCATGATGTCATCAGTGATGTCATTTGAGATGTCATCAGTGATGTCATTTGAGATGTCATCAGTGATGTCATCAGTGATGTCACTGAAGTATGGTGTGCTGTGTTTAACTGTATAGATGAGGAAATGGAAGTGTGATTGATTCTTTACAGGACTGACTAGGTGTGTGAGTAACTCCATGGATGAGTGGCAGTGTGTGAGTGTCTGCATAGGTGTATGAGTGCATATGATAGTGATGTCATTTGAGATGTCATTTGAGATGTCATTTGAGATGTCATCAGTGATGTCATCAGTGATGTCACTGACCATGTCATGAATGATGTAATATGTGACATCATCAGCAGTGGATTGCGGGTGCGCGATATATAGTTAGTGCAACTAACTATATATGGAATTTCATTGGTTTTATGTCAATAAAATGTCCAGCTAACTATATATGGTCTCTAACCTATGGTTTTTTCAGTGAATTTTCAAGGTTTTGTAAATGCAAATTCCTAACTATATATGGTCTATAACCTATGGTTTTTTCAGTGAATTTCATTGGTTTTTTAAAAGCTAATATCTATAGCTGTAAAATATATTCTTTATTACGTGACGTATCACGTAGCCACCTGAGACGCCTCATGACGCGTCGCATAACCGTGACGTATCGGCTCTGTAGCGCAAACAAAACCCGTAACGTAAGCGTGCCGGAGCACGCTTACAGATATATATATTTTTTTAACCTTAATTAGACAAAATCCACACGTGCACATATCTTGAGGCCTTGCAAAGGCACATCAAACAAACAGTCCCTACAATTTTGCCAAGTTTGCTGGAAATCTATTCCCTTAATTTTTTTTTTACTGTTTCTCTTGGTTTTCCCCTTGTTACGCTTACCGGGACGCTACCCGGTACGCGAACCGGACGCTCCAAAAACACAAGATGGCGGACTCCCGTTACGCTGCCGATTAGCTGCCCGGTTCTCATACCGGGAAGCGCCTCTACCGCGAAAAATCGCGGGGGACTTTAATATCCCCCTCATCAATCCTAGGGGGTCAGGAGTGGTCTACCTTGCCCCCTTTCCTTCATTTCCCCCTTCGTTTTTCACCACATCTTGTCTCTCGATCGTACCGAGAGACAAGATGGCGGCCGCTCCGGACTGTTTAGAATGTTGACAGACACCGGAGAGCCAATCAGCTTCGCTTCGCGAAGTTCCGTTACGCGTCAGGTACGCGAACCGGGGCGCTAACCGGAGCGCTGTCACAGATATATATATTTTTTTAAACGTTAATTTCTCAAAATCCACTGGAGCACATATATTGAGACATAGCAAAGGCACGTCGGGCAAACCATATCTACAATTTTGCCAAGTTTCATGTAAATCTATTCAGCCGTTCGAGCTAAAAGTGAGTCCAACCGCCCTATGGAAAAATGAATGGGAAAAACGCGTTTTGGGACCCCCCTTTTTTCTCGGCCCCCCCTTGACGAAACCCCCCCAAATTTTCAGGGGCTGCTCAGAAACAAAATGTGCCATTTTCCTGAAAATTTCAGCCAATTCCGTCCACAAACGCCAAAGTTATTAGACATAGAATTTTCAGAAATCCCATAGAGAAAAAATCCTAACTATATATACCCACTGGCTATCGCCAGTAGGTAATATACATATATAAACATATATAATCTGCATATCTATATAAATATAAATGCATGCATACATATACATATATGCATACATATGCATGTTATTTACATGAAAGTTTTAAAAACACTAATAAAAGCAAAGCTAAAAAGCCACCTCATTACAAACAGAATGGCTTTAACTTAAACGAGGGCGAGATCTATTGCATTTTCAATGCTTGTTTACTTTGGTTCTATCAAGAAGGCATTCAGATGTGTCACACATTTGCCATAAATTCTGAATGTTAGCACTCTAGTTGCTCATTAGATCACTGTAGTAAAGCTAGTGCTCACCAGGGAAGTCTGCTGCTAATCATGGTTTGCAGCCATTTTCCCGCATTTTTTATCCCGCAGACTTTCAGTCCGCATACCATTATCCCGCAAGGTCATTCACCTCGCATACCATTATCCCGCATTTTTTCAAAACGCATGTGCATTTATCGCGCATGCCTTTACAAAGTATTACGTTTTAAAGGAATGTATGGTAAATGTATTTGCGTTGTGAAAACCACGATGACGAGAGAGGTAAGTGGGTTTGTGTTAATTTTTTCGTGGGTTAGTGATTGTGTAGTGTAGTGTAGTGTTGTGTAGTGTAGTGTTGTGTTAGTGTAGTGTAGAGTTGTGGTGGTTGTTTAGTGTAGGGTCATGCTGGGGGTAGTGTTTTAGGGTTTAGGGTTGTGTTGTAGTGTTTGCGTAGTGTAGGGTCATGCTGGGGGTAGTGTTTTAGGGTTTAGGGTAGTGTTGTAGTGTTTGCGTAGTGTAGGGTCATGCTGGGGGTAGTGTTTTAGGGTTTAGGGTTGTGTTGTAGTGTTTGCGTAGTGTAGGGTCATGCTGGGGCTAGTGTTTTAGGGTTTAGGGTAGTGTTGTAGTGTTTGCGTAGTGTAGGGTCATGCTGGGCGTAGTGTTTTAGGGTTTAGGATAGTGTTGTAGTGTTTGCGTAGTGTAGGGTCATGCTGGGGGTAGTGTTTTAGGGTTTTGGGTAGTGTTGTAGTGTTTGCGTAGTGTAGGGTCATGCTGGGGTGTAGTATTTTAGGGTTTAGGGTAGTGTTGTAGTGTTTGCGTAGTGTAGGGTCATGCTGGGGGTAGTGTTTTAGGGTTTTGGGTAGTGTTGTAGTGTTTGCGTAGTGTAGGGTCATGCTGGGGGTAGTGTTTTAGGGTTTTGGGTAGTGTTGTAGTGTTTGCGTAGTGTAGGGTCATGCTGGGGTGTAGTGTTTTAGGGTTTTGGGTAGTGTTGTAGTGTTTGCGTAGTGTAGGGTCATGCTGGGGTGTAGTGTTTTAGGGTTTTGGGTAGTGTTGTAGTGTTTGCGTAGTGTAGGGTCATGCTGGGGGTAGTGTTTTAGGGTTTTGGGTAGTGTTGTATTGTTTGCGTAGTGTAGGGTCATGCTGGGGGTAGTGTTTTAGGGTTTTGGGTAGTGTTGTAGTGTTTGCGTAGTGTAGGGTCATGCTGGGGGTAGTGTTTTAGGGTTTAGGGTAGTGTTGTAGTGTTTGCGTAGTGTAGGGTCATGCTGGGGGTAGTGTTTTAGGGTTTAGGGTAGTGTTGTAGTGTTTGCGTAGTGTAGGGTCATGCTGGGGGTAGTGTTTTAGGGTTTAGGGTAGTGTTGTGGTGTTTGCGTAGTGTAAAAGGCAAAGGCACATCAAACAAACAGTCCCTACAATTTTGGCAAGTTTGCTGGAAATCTATTCCCTTAATTTTTTTTTTACTGTTTCTCTTGGTTTTCCCCTTGTTACGCTTACCGGGACGCTACCCGGTACGCGTTCCGGACGCTCCAAAAACACAAGATGGCGGACTCCCGTTACGCTGCCGATTAGCTGCCCGGTTCGCATACCGGGAAGCGCCTCTACCGCGAAAAATCGCGGGGGACTTTAATATCCCCCTCATCAATCCTAGGGGGTCAGGAGTGGTCTACCTTGCCCCCTTTCCTTCATTTCCCCCTTCGTTTTTCACCACATCTTGTCTCTCGATCGTACCGAGAGACAAGATGGCGGCCGCTCCGGACTGTTTAGAATGTTGACAGACACCGGAGAGCCAATCAGCTTCGCTTCGCGAAGTTCCGTTACGCGTCAGGTACGCGAACCGGGGCGCTAACCGGAGCGCTGTCACAGATATATATATTTTTTTAAACGTTAATTTCTCAAAATCCACTGGAGCACATATATTGAGACATAGCAAAGGCACGTCGGGCAAACCATATCTACAATTTTGCCAAGTTTCATGTAAATCTATTCAGCCGTTCGAGCTAAAAGTGAGTCCAACCGCCCTATGGAAAAATGAATGGGAAAAACGCGTTTTGGGACCCCCTTTTTTCTCGGCCCCCCCTTGACGAAACCCCCCCAAATTTTTAGGGGCTGCTCAGAAACAAAATGTGCCATTTTCCAGAAAATTTCAGCCAATTCCGTCCACAAACGCCAAAGTTATTAGACATAGAATTTTCAGAAATCCCATAGAGAAAAAATCCTAACTATATATACCCACTGGCTATCGCCAGTAGGTAATATACATATATAAACATATATAATCTGCATATCTATATAAATATAAATGCATGCATACATATACATATATGCATACATATGCATGTTATTTACATGAAAGTTTTAAAAACACTAATAAAAGCAAAGCTAAAAAGCCACCTCATTACAAACAGAATGGCTTTAACTTAAACGAGGGCGAGATCTATTGCATTTTCAATGCTTGTTTACTTTGGTTCTATCAAGAAGGCATTCAGATGTGTCACACATTTGCCATAAATTCTGAATGTTAGCACTCTAGTTGCTCATTAGATCACTGTAGTAAAGCTAGTGCTCACCAGGGAAGTCTGCTGCTAATCATGGTTTGCAGCCATTTTCCCGCATTTTTTATCCCGCAGACTTTCAGTCCGCATACCATTATCCCGCAAGGTCATTGACCTCGCATACCATTATCCCGCATTTTTTCAAAACGCATGTGCATTTATCGCGCATGCCTTTACAAAGAATTACGTTTTAAAGGCATGTATGGTAAATGTATTTGCGTTGTAAAAACCCACGATGACGAGAGAGGTAAGTGGGTTTGTGTTAATTTTTTCGTGGGTTAGTGATTGTGTAGTGTAGTGTAGTGTTGTGTAGTGTAGTGTTGTGTTAGTGTAGTGTAGAGTTGTGGTGGTTGTTTAGTGTAGGGTCATGCTGGGGGTAGTGTTTTAGGGTTTAGGGTTGTGTTGTAGTGTTTGCGTAGTGTAGGGTCATGCTGGGGGTAGTGTTTTAGGGTTTAGGGTAGTGTTGTAGTGTTTGCGTAGTGTAGGGTCATGCTGGGGGTAGTGTTTTAGGGTTTAGGGTTGTGTTGTAGTGTTTGCGTAGTGTAGGGTCATGCTGGGGCTAGTGTTTTAGGGTTTAGGGTAGTGTTGTAGTGTTTGCGTAGTGTAGGGTCATGCTGGGCGTAGTGTTTTAGGGTTTAGGATAGTGTTGTAGTGTTTGCGTAGTGTAGGGTCATGCTGGGGGTAGTGTTTTAGGGTTTTGGGTAGTGTTGTAGTGTTTGCGTAGTGTAGGGTCATGCTGGGGTGTAGTATTTTAGGGTTTAGGGTAGTGTTGTAGTGTTTGCGTAGTGTAGGGTCATGCTGGGGGTAGTGTTTTAGGGTTTTGGGTAGTGTTGTAGTGTTTGCGTAGTGTAGGGTCATGCTGGGGGTAGTGTTTTAGGGTTTTGGGTAGTGTTGTAGTGTTTGCGTAGTGTAGGGTCATGCTGGGGTGTAGTGTTTTAGGGTTTTGGGTAGTGTTGTAGTGTTTGCGTAGTGTAGGGTCATGCTGGGGTGTAGTGTTTTAGGGTTTTGGGTAGTGTTGTAGTGTTTGCGTAGTGTAGGGTCATGCTGGGCGTAGTGTTTTAGGGTTTAGGATAGTGTTGTAGTGTTTGCGTAGTGTAGGGTCATGCTGGGGGTAGTGTTTTAGGGTTTTGGGTAGTGTTGTAGTGTTTGCGTAGTGTAGGGTCATGCTGGGGTGTAGTATTTTAGGGTTTAGGGTAGTGTTGTAGTGTTTGCGTAGTGTAGGGTCATGCTGGGGGTAGTGTTTTAGGGTTTTGGGTAGTGTTGTAGTGTTTGCGTAGTGTAGGGTCATGCTGGGGGTAGTGTTTTAGGGTTTTGGGTAGTGTTGTAGTGTTTGCGTAGTGTAGGGTCATGCTGGGGTGTAGTGTTTTAGGGTTTTGGGTAGTGTTGTAGTGTTTGCGTAGTGTAGGGTCATGCTGGGGTGTAGTGTTTTAGGGTTTTGGGTAGTGTTGTAGTGTTTGCGTAGTGTAGGGTCATGCTGGGGGTAGTGTTTTAGGGTTTTGGGTAGTGTTGTATTGTTTGCGTAGTGTAGGGTCATGCTGGGGGTAGTGTTTTAGGGTTTTGGGTAGTGTTGTAGTGTTTGCGTAGTGTAGGGTCATGCTGGGGGTAGTGTTTTAGGGTTTAGGGTAGTGTTGTAGTGTTTGCGTAGTGTAGGGTCATGCTGGGGGTAGTGTTTTAGGGTTTAGGGTAGTGTTGTAGTGTTTGCGTAGTGTAGGGTCATGCTGGGGGTAGTGTTTTAGGGTTTAGGGTAGTGTTGTGGTGTTTGCGTAGTGTAAAAGGCAAAGGCACATCAAACAAACAGTCCCTACAATTTTGGCAAGTTTGCTGGAAATCTATTCCCTTAATTTTTTTTTTACTGTTTCTCTTGGTTTTCCCCTTGTTACGCTTACCGGGACGCTACCCGGTACGCGTTCCGGACGCTCCAAAAACACAAGATGGCGGACTCCCGTTACGCTGCCGATTAGCTGCCCGGTTCGCATACCGGGAAGCGCCTCTACCGCGAAAAATCGCGGGGGACTTTAATATCCCCCTCATCAATCCTAGGGGGTCAGGAGTGGTCTACCTTGCCCCCTTTCCTTCATTTCCCCCTTCGTTTTTCACCACATCTTGTCTCTCGATCGTACCGAGAGACAAGATGGCGGCCGCTCCGGACTGTTTAGAATGTTGACAGACACCGGAGAGCCAATCAGCTTCGCTTCGCGAAGTTCCGTTACGCGTCAGGTACGCGAACCGGGGCGCTAACCGGAGCGCTGTCACAGATATATATATTTTTTTAAACGTTAATTTCTCAAAATCCACTGGAGCACATATATTGAGACATAGCAAAGGCACGTCGGGCAAACCATATCTACAATTTTGCCAAGTTTCATGTAAATCTATTCAGCCGTTCGAGCTAAAAGTGAGTCCAACCGCCCTATGGAAAAATGAATGGGAAAAACGCGTTTTGGGACCCCCTTTTTTCTCGGCCCCCCCTTGACGAAACCCCCCCAAATTTTTAGGGGCTGCTCAGAAACAAAATGTGCCATTTTCCAGAAAATTTTAGCCAATTCCGTCCACAAACGCCAAAGTTATTAGACATAGAATTTTCAGAAATCCCATAGAGAAAAAATCCTAACTATATATACCCACTGGCTATCGCCAGTAGGTAATATACATATATAAACATATATAATCTGCATATCTATATAAATATAAATGCATGCATACATATACATATATGCATACATATGCATGTTATTTACATGAAAGTTTTAAAAACACTAATAAAAGCAAAGCTAAAAAGCCACCTCATTACAAACAGAATGGCTTTAACTTAAACGAGGGCGAGATCTATTGCATTTTCAATGCTTGTTTACTTTGGTTCTATCAAGAAGGCATTCAGATGTGTCACACATTTGCCATAAATTCTGAATGTTAGCACTCTAGTTGCTCATTAGATCACTGTAGTAAAGCTAGTGCTCACCAGGGAAGTCTGCTGCTAATCATGGTTTGCAGCCATTTTCCCGCATTTTTTATCCCGCAGACTTTCAGTCCGCATACCATTATCCCGCAAGGTCATTGACCTCGCATACCATTATCCCGCATTTTTTCAAAACGCATGTGCATTTATCGCGCATGCCTTTACAAAGAATTACGTTTTAAAGGCATGTATGGTAAATGTATTTGCGTTGTAAAAACCCACGATGACGAGAGAGGTAAGTGGGTTTGTGTTAATTTTTTCGTGGGTTAGTGATTGTGTAGTGTAGTGTAGTGTTGTGTAGTGTAGTGTTGTGTTAGTGTAGTGTAGAGTTGTGGTGGTTGTTTAGTGTAGGGTCATGCTGGGGGTAGTGTTTTAGGGTTTAGGGTTGTGTTGTAGTGTTTGCGTAGTGTAGGGTCATGCTGGGGGTAGTGTTTTAGGGTTTAGGGTAGTGTTGTAGTGTTTGCGTAGTGTAGGGTCATGCTGGGGGTAGTGTTTTAGGGTTTAGGGTTGTGTTGTAGTGTTTGCGTAGTGTAGGGTCATGCTGGGGCTAGTGTTTTAGGGTTTAGGGTAGTGTTGTAGTGTTTGCGTAGTGTAGGGTCATGCTGGGCGTAGTGTTTTAGGGTTTAGGATAGTGTTGTAGTGTTTGCGTAGTGTAGGGTCATGCTGGGGGTAGTGTTTTAGGGTTTTGGGTAGTGTTGTAGTGTTTGCGTAGTGTAGGGTCATGCTGGGGTGTAGTATTTTAGGGTTTAGGGTAGTGTTGTAGTGTTTGCGTAGTGTAGGGTCATGCTGGGGGTAGTGTTTTAGGGTTTTGGGTAGTGTTGTAGTGTTTGCGTAGTGTAGGGTCATGCTGGGGGTAGTGTTTTAGGGTTTTGGGTAGTGTTGTAGTGTTTGCGTAGTGTAGGGTCATGCTGGGGTGTAGTGTTTTAGGGTTTTGGGTAGTGTTGTAGTGTTTGCGTAGTGTAGGGTCATGCTGGGGTGTAGTGTTTTAGGGTTTTGGGTAGTGTTGTAGTGTTTGCGTAGTGTAGGGTCATGCTGGGGGTAGTGTTTTAGGGTTTTGGGTAGTGTTGTATTGTTTGCGTAGTGTAGGGTCATGCTGGGGGTAGTGTTTTAGGGTTTTGGGTAGTGTTGTAGTGTTTGCGTAGTGTAGGGTCATGCTGGGGGTAGTGTTTTAGGGTTTAGGGTAGTGTTGTAGTGTTTGCGTAGTGTAGGGTCATGCTGGGGGTAGTGTTTTAGGGTTTAGGGTAGTGTTGTAGTGTTTGCGTAGTGTAGGGTCATGCTGGGGGTAGTGTTTTAGGGTTTAGGGTAGTGTTGTAGTGTTTGCGTAGTGTAGGGTCATGCTGGGGGTAGTGTTTTAGGGTTTAGGGTAGTGTAGTAGTGTTTGCGTAGTGTAGGGTCATGCTGGGGTGTAGTGTTTTAGGGTTTTGAGTAGTGTTGTAGTGTTTGCGTAGTGTAGGGTGATGCTGGGGGTAGTGTTTTAGGGTTTAGGGTAGTGTTGTAGTGTTTGCGTAGTGTAGGGTCATGCTGGGGTGTAGTGTTTTAGGGTTTTGAGTAGTGTTGTAGTGTTTGCGTAGTGTAGGGTGTTGCTGGGGGTAGTGTTTTAGGGTTTAGGGTAGTGTTGTAGTGTTTGCGTAGTGTAGGGTCATGCTGGGGTGTAGTGTTTTAGGGTTTTGGGTAGTGTTGTCGTGTTTGCGTAGTGTAGGGTAATGCTGGGGGTAGTGTTTTAGGGGTTAGGGTAGTGTTGTAGTGTTTGCGTAGTGTAGGGTCATGCTGGGGGTAGTGTTTTAGGGTTTAGGGTTGTGTTGTAGTGTTTGCGTAGTGTAGGGTCATGCTGGGGGTAGTGTTTTAGGGTTTAGGGTTGTGTTGTAGTGTTTGTGTAGTGTAGGGTCATGCTGGGGGTAGTGTTTTAGGGTTTAGGGTAGTGTTGTAGTGTTTGCGTAGTGTAGGGTCATGCTGGGGTGTAGTGTTTTAGGGTTTTGGGTAGTGTTGTAGTGTTTGCGTAGTGTAGGGTCATGCTGGGGGTAGTGTTTTAGGGTTTAGGGTAGTGTTGTACTGTTTGTGTAGTGTAGGGTAATGCTGGGGGTAGTGTTTTAGGGTTTAGGGTAGTTTAGTTGTTTAGTGTATGCTAAAGGCATATTAGTTCTAAAAGTTTTCGTTATTTTAATTTGCGGCCTAATAGTACATGCGGGAATATTTTTTTGCGGACTGATGGTATGCGGGATTTCGTCATATATTCGCTAATCATACTTTCTATGGCAAAATGAACCCCCTCATTTTGTTCCTTTTTAAATTAAATGTTTTAAGAGTTACCACTTTATTCCAATCAAGATGGCTTCAGGTGTGCCATACCTTTGTAATAAGTAGGACTGTTAGCACTCTAGTTGTTCTTTAGAACACTCTGGGACATTCTGTCATTGGGCTATAGTTGGGCTACATCTGGCTGATATTTGGGCTACATCTGTTTTTTTTGTCTCTGGTGGCCATCTTTGGGCTACATTGGGCTACATTGGGCTACATTGGGCTACATTTGGGCTCCAACATATATATAGCCCAATGTAGCCCAATATATATTTTTCAAAGTTAATTTTCGTAAAAACCACAGGAGCCTATATCTTGAGACATAGCAAAGGCACATCGGGCTACCAGTCCCTACAATTTTGCCAAGTTTGGTGTAAATCCATTCAGCCGTTCAGGCTAAAAGTGAGGCCAACCGCCCTATGGAAAATTGCATGGGAAAAACACGTTTTGGGACCCCCCTTTTTTCTCGGCCCCCCCTTGACGAAACCCCCCAAATTTTCAGGGGCTGCTCAGAAACAAAATGTTCCATTTTCCTGAAAATTTCAGCCAATTCTGTCCTCAAACGCCAAAGTTATTCGACATAGAATTTTCAAAAATCCCATAGGAAAAAAATCCTAACTATATATACCTACTGGCTATTGCCAGTAGGTAATATATACATATATACAGTGAGGTGATCCTCTCCAAAGCATTAACTAAGGAAAGGTCCAGAGAATCTCTCGTCATGCCCACTCCCCCAGATGCAGGGAACACTGATCAGTTTCCCAGGCTGATTATCACGTACAGCCGGCAACAACGTCAAATAAAATCCATCATTAATAGGCATTGGCCCATTTTGAAAACAGATGGTGTGTTGAATTCTAGAGTGTCAGACAGACCTATTGTCACCTTTAAAAGAGCCTACAGCATGCACAGCAAACTAGTCAAGCAAAATCCAGAGCTGGTCAGTGGCAGTGACTGGCTCACTAGAAGGGCTTTTACAAATGTAGTTCTTGCCGTGCGTGCAAGTTTGGGCAGAACATTACACACTATGACAGTCCTTTTTCCAGTACAAAAATTGCCATCAAGGGCAATTTTAACTGTCGTACCGAGTTTGCTGTGTATGTCCTGGCGTGCACCTGTGGTTTGTGCTATGTAGGTAGCACGAGGTCACAGGTGCACGTCAGGATATTGCAGCATCTCCGCGCCATTGTAAACCATGACGTAGCCTACCCCGTGGCCAGACATTTTGATTCAGTACACGCCAGAAATCTGGCGTGTTTGAGGTATTATGTCATTGACGCTGTGCCCCCTTTGAGGCGGGGAGGTGATAGGGACAGAGTGCTAAGAAAATTGGAGACCCAGTATATTATTGCACTAGATAGCAAACAGCCATATGGATTGAACGCAACTGAGGATCTTCACAACTTTCTTTAAAGCATCTTCTTTGTAAATACCCCTTCTGTTTATCTCCTTTTGACATGCAGCTGTTTTTGTAGTAGTGTGCACAAGTCTTGGTCCATTGAACATATATTTTGGTAGCCATGGCATAATCGGTTTTTGAACCAACAGCCCACTGAGCTAAATATTAGTACACACGGTAGATGTATATTAATTGCATAACATCTGCTTATACTTTTAATACCATAGGTGTACTCGGACTTGGTATCTTTCTCTTTTTTCTTTCAACATTGTATACAGTTTGTAAAAATATATATATTTTATTATCAGCTTTACATTATTTTTTGCACAGAACATTTTTTCCTTTTTTTCCTCACTAGCATGCACATGTACAGAAGGGCACTTATATTCTTTTTTTTCTGTAATATAAATTGTAAATAGATCTCAATATTTATGATGTATATAATTCATGAAATTTGAATTTTAAATAAATATTTTATACATTAGCTCGTGGGTAGTTTGGGTGGAGGGTCATCACAAACAAATTCAACAAAAGTCACATATTTCATTGGATTGGGCGATAATTATAATATTTCATATCTGATGGTTAGTCCACATCAATTAGCACTAGTCACTCTATATACCTTATGGTACATGCATTCATGCAGTAAAGATATAGCACTAGTCACTTTTTTCAGCCTTTGGTTGTTTCTGCATTTAAGCAGTTATGATATGTGGTGAGGCAGTTTATGAGATTTGTGCAATGTTTTATGGGATAAGTAAAAGATTGTCAATCTATCATCTATTTTTAAGACAAAATATCAACTTTGAAAACGAAATTTAACTGTTTCATATATTGTATTGTTTTTTCAGGCTGAGTTTTTAACCAGTTACTGTTATGACATGAAAAGTTGTTTGTCTTTCCCTTTTATAAAATTTGCACCCTTTCTATGTCCATGTTCACGATCATGTGACGCACGTCAGTAGGTGTGGCCCATAGGATGGGTCAGGGAAACTGAGCATTTAAAAGTAACAGGCTGACTTATTAACCGGTGTGTGAACAAGAGTACATGGTACTCGAAACGCGCCGTCTGAAAGGTGTTCAATAAAATCTAAACATCTTGCCTGAAGTTGTGGGATCCGTTTCCTTCTTTCGCCACACTGCCGGTGTGGAGGTTTGAGGATTTTTGCTATATATATATATATATTCACTGAAAAAACCATAGGTTATAGACCATATATAGTTAGGAATTAGCATTTAAAAAACCTTATTTTACTCACACAAAACCATTGAAATTCCATATATAGTTAGTTGCACTAACTATATATTGCGCACCCGCAATCCACTGCTGATGATGTCACATATTACATCATTCATGACATGGTCAGTGACATCACTGATGACATCACTGATGACATCTCAAATGACATCACTGATGACATCACTGATGACAACATCCAGTGACTATGTTTCTGTAAAGTTAAAATATGTCTTACATATTGAAGAATGAGTGGATGTATAAGTGTCTGGACGAAGGATTTAGTAGGTGCATGACTGAATGTATGAGTGAGTGATTAAATGTGTCTCACTGAGTGCATGGGTTAGTGACTAAACTGTCTTAATTTGTGCATCATTATGTCTGTTGTTCTGTAAACTGCTGCATGTGTTGATCAGTAGCTATATGAGTAACTATATGGGTTATTGATTGATTGCCCAAGTATTTGCATGGGAGACTGAGTGTGTGTGTGGCTGGATGGGAGGTGTGTGACTCTGTACAGATCAATGTGTACTTGTATCAATGATTGTATAAGAGAGTAAGTATGTGTTAGTATATGGTTGAAAACGTAAGGTGCTCTATGTTTAACTGTATAGAGTAGAAAATGGAAGTGTGATTGATTCTTTACAGGACTGACTAGGTGTGTGAGTAACTCCATGGATGAGTGGCAGAGTGTGAGTGTCTGTATAGGTGTATGAGTGCATATGATTGTGTTGTAAACATGAGTGATTGTATGTATGAATGATTGTATGGGTGAATGAGTGAATGTGTGTGTAGACGTAGGAATCAGTGAGTACGTATGTAGTAACTAGTATTGGTGTGTCAATGGTTTCAAAAATTATACTCTGTTTTTAACACTGGGTGAAACAGAGGTTATATTAAAATGTGAGGAGATGCATTGTATTGTCACATGAATGATATCATCAGTGATGTGATCATTGATGTCAAGTGAGATGTCATCAGTGATGTCATTTGAGATGTCATCAGTGATGTCATCAGTGATGTCACTGACCATGTCATGAATGATGTAATATGTGACATCATCAGCAGTGGATTGCGGGTGCGCAATATATAGTTAGTGCAACTAACTATATATGGAATTTCAATGGTTTTGTGTGAGTAAAATAAGGTTTTTTAAATGCTAATTCCTAACTATATATGGTCTATAACCTATGGTTTTTTCAGTGAATTTTCAAGGTTTTGTAAATGCTAATTCCTAACTATATATGGTCTATAACCTATGGTTTTTTCAGTGAATTTCAATGGTTTTTTAATAGCAAATATCATAAGCTGTCGAATGTCAAGTACGTGGTAAGAATTTTTTTTTTCGTGTTTATGCACACTGATCTGCTTTGATTGCTGCCCCCCACCCCTCATTTCTATTAGGAGTACTCTCTCTTTGCAGATAGTGAAGGGTAGTTAATGCAGCCCTTTCCCCCTTTGTAATCCGTCGTGCCTGCTTCTCTCTCCATTTGATTGATTGTTCTCTTTGGTTCATTCTCTATTTACAAACAAGCACAGAGTCGCAATACTCTGTTTAGTCTTTGCAGATAGCGAAAAATCGTGTAAAAAAACAAAAGGAATCGAGCAAAATCAGTAGGCCACTAATGGGATCTCTTTTGACCTCGCTAAAATAGAAACATTAGGAACAACCTGTTGAAAATAGCAATGCGTATGTATATAAGCGGCGTTCATTTGTGTTCACAGTACCCCTTGTTGATTGTTTCAATCGAGCATTGAATTGTTCGAAGTTAATTCTCTTAACGATCTTCTCTACCTGCAAACGAGGAAGAATAGGAATATTCTATCTCCCTTTGCAGATAGTGAAGGGTAGGTAACGCAAGCCTTTAACACGTCGTACCTATTTCATTCCTCATTGATTGATTGATTGTCCGAACATTGACTGTTTGGGAATTAGTTCTTTTTGGAGGTATTCCCTGTTTGCAAATAAACGTAGGAAAATCTTTGCAAGTAGTGAAAGGGTACGTAATGCGGACCGTTCTCCCCCGTTGTAATCTGTCATGCCTATCTACTCCCCACTGATTGATGCACCTTTTTCACCCGGACCATTTACTAGAGATACGTCATCTGGCCCGACCAGAGAGCACCCCTAGTGAAAAGGACATATGCAATAATAACGAAGTGATCACTGTATCCTGTTAACAGAAACTTTACCATGAAACAACCTGGAAAGAAAAAAATAGGAAAACGAAAATCAGTAGGCCACTGATGAACATGAACTTTTATTAAACAACGAACAAAGAAACGATAACATAACGTAATGATAAAACCTATTAATGTCCTAGAAACAAGAAAACGTTAAAATATGCCAGTGGTGAGAGACCAGAAAAACAGTAAGAGAAACCAAATCACCCCTCGCTGTCCCACCGCCTGCCACGCCAAAAAAAATCGATAGACTAGGGAAAATGCAAGTCAGTAGAACATCCACCCCCACTCTGGAAACTTCCAAGGTGGGGCAGGGTTCCGGCTACGCCCAGCCGGGAGCAGCCCATATAAGGCAGGTTCTGCTGCCACGCCTCGGCCAGGAGATCCTAACGTAGGGTGTAGCCGGAGGAGAGGCCGAGACCAGCGGGACCCGGCCAGGGGATTGCCTTTACAACGCTGAACAGTTGCAGGGGGGGGGAATGTCTCCTCGACCCTCCCCTCTCTCTCCCAGTCCGGCCGCGGTGGCCCTTGAGAGTTGCAGGTAGTCCCGCCACATGCTCTTCCGGTCCGACCACCAACGGTCGGGGGGCCGAGGCCGACGGGATCCGGCTGCAGCCGATAAACCAAGAAACCCGTTCATGGGGCCAGAGCCAGGGGCGTCCGGCCGACATCCACCGGAAGCCCGGCCCGAAGACGGACGGGACACTTCTTTCTTTTATAATGGCTGCGACAACACTGGAGGGTGATGTCTTGCACATGCCTCCGACCCCCCCTCGTCCTCATCGCCTGGTCCGGCCATAACAAATCTCAAGCGAGACGCCGTGGGGTGCACTGGGAGGGAGAGACGGTGCGAACAGGCCTCTCCCGCCTCCCCAGGTGGAGGCTTCCCAGCTGCACCCTCAGCGCTCCAGGCGGTGGCATCCTAACAACTCCAGTGCTGCACAGTTTCGGAACGACCTAGATAACGGTTCTTCCACTGTGGCCATGCTGCAACGTCTCGCCCGGCAGGGTGGAGCCCGTCCGCTCATGTGACCCCGCGATCGCCGGTAGCTGCCGAACTCTCAAAATGGCGGTCGACCTGGCAAGAGCGGGCCCAACATAAAGAAATGGCCCGGTCACTGGTTGACTCCACCACCGTAGTCCTCCACGACCTTGAAGATTCTAGAGGAGCCGCGGGAGTCTCCGACCCCCGATAGGGAATGACTGCCATGATCGCCCGTGGAGTGACGAAACTGTATCCGCGGGACGTCGGCGCTCCCATGCTGGCGCCAGCCTCACTTTGAATTACTACAATCCTGCAGACCTCACTTCCGGTGAAAGCACAGTGTGACCCGGTAGGAAAAATTATTGCACCCCCTCCCCTTTTTGACTGATAGTTCAAACCACCGATCCTTTCCTTTGCCCTTTTAACGGAACTTTGGACTGCCTCCCCCTCTTTTACATTTTCTAGAGAAAACAAAACATTAACCACTACATTAGCATAGCAGTTGACACCAGAACTGTTTTCAAATTGAAAACCAACAACATCTTCAACAGAATCCTTTTTGTTTCTGCTGTGACCCTGCTACAGCACAGGCATTGTCCCCAGCAGTAATTCTGCAATGCCGGTAAGAATAGCTGTGGTGCCTACTGGACTCACTCACCCCCGCGGCGCCCCACGCCGTTATTTGCTGGGCGGCAACTTGCTAGACATCACTTTCGTGCCATCTAGATTTCAGCGCGTTCTGCTGCCTTGGAACTATTCGCACAACAGACCGCTACTGACAAGAATATTTCATTATTGGTGCTGTCAATTTCAATAAATCTATTGGATAATTAAAAAGAAATTGCCACGGTCTCTTCGTTGTTTAAATGTTTTTACTGTTTTTGTTTTGTTGTATATATTTATATGTTATTAAAGTTTTATATTCCTACTACTTTGTTGGAGTGCTATATATTTTTAATGTGACACATAATTGTAAAAACTTTGATGTACAAAGAGTCATTCCTGGAATCTTCCGCTTCAGGCTCGGTCCTCTCCCCAATCACAATACAGGATGGTTTTCAGATAGTAGGAACGCGTGTGCTGTGACGGATCACATCGGGTGTGGGCCTTGATCTACTATAACTCCTTTGAAGAGGGGTGATTCTTTACAGCTGGGGCCATAAACTACATCTGCAGGGCTAGCTGATAGCCTAGGACCGGCCTGGACATTCGGACACAGAGGAAGAGGAGTGTCAGAGGGTGCGGTAGTGAATAGGGCGAAAGGGAGGTGTCGGGCGGGCACAGAGTGTGATTCTCAGGGAAGAGCAGCGCAGATGGGGGAAGGTTTATTGCCCATGCATAAGACAGAGAGCGGTGGTGACCAGTGCCTGGGGGAGATGCTTACGAGGGTGAGGAGCCATGCTACGAATCGACAGCGTGCAGAGAGTGGGTCTGGTCAAGACATCTAAAATGGCTGCCGTGCACGACAAAAGTGTGGCATTTCAAAAAAGGCAAGATGGCGCAGACAATGTTTTTCAACACTTCCTCATTTCCTTCGAATCGAACGTTAACAGACGTTGGGGCATATTACCAAAGTTAAGCGATATTTATCGCTAACGATGCTTACCAACCAATTTTTTACCACTAAGCATCGTCAGAAATTATCGAAGATAAACCTTACTATTATCAAGGTTTATCGCAAATGCGATAATAAACGGCCGCAATGCATGAATATCGCTAAAAACTCAGCGATATTCATGCATTACCGAGCTAATACTCTTAGCCATGTTATCCACCTCCCATTGGATAACATGGCTAAGAACTGCTCAGGGCAGGTGTTACTTTTTGGAGATATTCGCGCTTAGCGCGAATATCTCCAAAAGTTGGTAATAGGAGATAGATATCTTGCATGTTGTAATGCAAGTTATTGTGGTATATGGAACTCATACCATAATCTCTCAGGAAAGCAGAAACTGATCCTTTTGGGACCGCCTAAAAAGGCCTAGGGGGTGAGGAGTACTCTACTTTGCCCCCTTTTCACGTTCCAAACTATTTTATTTTACTCTCTTCTGTAATTACACAAAATACCAGCGATAAGATGCATCGGAGACACACAGTGAGAGAAAGGAGGCCGGAGATGAAGAAGACATGTCAAATACACATTGGAGATAATATAGTGGCAGAAGGGAAGTAAATATGAGTAAACTTACCATGTAACATAAAAATGTTGCACTCTATACTATAAGTCTCATTTTATACTACAATCACTTCGCTACAACCTCATAAATTAAAAATAAAAATAAATAATGTCTCAAACAATTTTTGATTTCTAAATATAAATTTATTCTTCAGAATTTTCTAAATTTGAAACAACTACTAACATGTCCTCATCAGTAATTTCCTCTTCAATCATCTCATCTGGAATCTCCTCATTAAAAGTCTGCAATGATGATTCTTGTAACTCTATGGTCTCCAAACACTCGATAAATTCGCCATCAAGAGATTGATCAAAAAAATCATTCAAGTCATCTCCTCCTTCTGACAATATTTCATTATTGGTGCTGTCAATTTCAATCAATGTAGTGGAATCATTCAAGTCATCTCCTCGTGACAATATTTCATTATTGGTGCTCTCAATTTCAATCAATGTAGTGGAATCATTCAAGTCATCTCCTCCTTGTGACAATATTTCATTATTGGTGCTGTCCATTTCAATCAATCTAATGGAATCATACAAGCCATCTCCTCCTTGTGACAATATTTCATTATTGGTGCTCTCAATTTCAATCAATGTAGTGGAATCATTCAAGTCATCTCCTTGTGACAATATTTCATTCTTGGTGCTGTCCATTTCAATCAATCTAATGGAATCATACAAGTCATGTCCTCCTTGTGACAATATTTCATTATTGGTGCTCTCAATTTCAATCAATGTAGTGGACAATTCAAAAGAAATTGCCACGGTCTCTTCATTCTGAGCCATTTTATTTTGAAATTGCTTGCTGTAAATTGCAGAAAAAAATAATCACTTTCATTTATCGTTTTTAGTAATACATAATATAAAACTAACTTCATCAAGTATTTAGTATAACAGAAGGACAGCAAATAAATACCAGAAAACATTTTTCAAATTATCTTCAAGTGTACAACATAGTTCCCCTTACAAATTAACAACTCACCTTTTTAAAAGTAGCAGAAGTGTTAGTACTGTGTAAATCAAACACCAGAAATTCACCACCAAAAATTCCTCACAAATGTACCTCAGACAGTAGTATCACAAAATGGCTGTGGTTTCCTCTCATTTGACATATATACATAACCAATTAACTTTCATCACACACAAATACAAAACCAAAGTAACATTTTAATTGGTTCTAAATTTCAACACTTTCAAATGTGTTTTCCCCATGCAATTTTCCATAGGACATTTACATACGTCTACAGCCTGAATGGCTGAACGGAATTACACCAAACTTGGCAAAATGGTACATCAAACCTAAGAGGTCAGGAAGGATCTACTATGCCCCCTTATGGTCATTTCCCCCTTCGCTTTGGCCTCCTCTTGTCTCTCAATCCTACCGAGGGACAAGATGGCGGCCGCTACGGACTGTTTGGAATGTTGACAGACGCCGGAGAACCAATCAGCTTCGCAAAGCTCCGTAACGCGAAAAGTACGCGAAGCGGAGCGCTGTTACAGATATATATCTTTTTTTCAACGTTAATTTCTCAAAATCCACTGGAGCACATATATTGAGACCTAGCAAAGGCACATCGGGCTACCAGTCCCTAATATTTTGCCAAGTTTCGTGCAAATCCATTCAGCCGTTCGATTATTATTATTTTGGTTTTTTTTTGCCCCGCGGGGCCCTTTTAAAACCTCCACATCAAACCTAGGGGGTCAGCGAGGATCTACTATGCCCCCTTATAGTTATTTCCCCCTTTGTTTTGACCTCCTCTTGTCTCTCGATCCTACCGAGAGACAAGATGGCGGCCGCTACGGACTGTTTGGAATGTTGACAGACGCCGGAGAACCAATCAGCTTCGCTTCACAAAGCTCCGTTGCGCGAAAAGTCCGCGAACCAGAGCGCTAACCGGTCCGCTGTTACAGATATATATCTTTTTTAAAACGTTAATTTCTCAAAATCCACTGGAGCACATATATTGAGACCTACAAAAGGCACATCGGGCTACCAGTCCCTACAATTTTGCCAAGTTTCGTGCAAATCCATTCAGCCGTTCGGGCTAAAAGTGAGGCCAACCGCCCTATGGAAAACTCAATGTTAAAAACACGTTTTGGGACCCCCCTTTTTTCTCGGCCCCCACTGGACGAACCCCCCCCAAATTTTCAAGGGCTGCTCAGAAACAAAATGTGCCATTTTCCTGAAAATTTCAGCCGATTCCGTCCACAAACGCCAAAGTTATTAGACATAGAATTTTCAAAAAACCCATAGAGAAAAAATCCTAACTATATATACCTACTGGCGACCGCCAGTAGGTAATATATATATTTATGCAAACGCCCTGGAGCTTGGAGGCGCACTCGACGATTCTCTCCCTTCCAAGCTGACAATGCTTCCTGCTCAAGTAAGTTCGTGTGCTGTTTTCCTTGTGCCTACGCGTTTCAGGGCCATAAGCCCCTTCTTCCTGGGCTTTAAACAGCAACAATGAGATCCGCATTTTCACTTGAGGACATTTATTGACCAAGCCTCCCGCATGGGCGTGTCAGTTTTACACATACCTGCGTGCATTGTGGGGCATGGAGTCCTATGCAGATTGTCGTCATCATCTTTAAGTAAGTTCATGTTTGCGTTTAAAAGTTATTTCCTTATTCATCTATTTCTCTCTAAGTGAGTCACGTTCTTACTGGACAGGCTTCGTTTAGCATATTGAGAGTCGTGCCGTTTTTCAGTGCTGAGCAGTTCAGAACGCCGGCCTCAGTCAGCTGGAAAAGAAACAGTTGAATTCCAGCTGGTGATGTTGCTGCCTCCCACGGCCAGACACCGTGTGTTAATGTTTATGCAAACGCCCTGGAGCTTGGAGGCGCACTCGACGATTCTCTCCCTTCCAAGCTGACAATGCTTCCTGCTCAAGTAAGTTCGTGTGCTGTTTTCCTTGTGCCTACGCGTTTCAGGGCCATAAGCCCCTTCTTCCTGGGCTTTAAACAGCAACAATGAGATCCGCATTTTCACTTGAGGACATTTATTGACCAAGCCTCCCGCATGGGCGTGTCAGTTTTACACATACCTGCGTGCATTGTGGGGCATGGAGTCCTATGCAGATTGTCGTCATCATCTTTAAGTAAGTTCATGTTTGCGTTTAAAAGTTATTTCCTTATTCATCTATTTCTCTCTAAGTGAGTCACGTTCTTACTGGACAGGCTTCGTTTAGCATATTGAGAGTCGTGCCGTTTTTCAGTGCTGAGCAGTTCAGAACGCCGGCCTCAGTCAGCTGGAAAAGAAACAGTTGAATTCCAGCTGGTGATGTTGCTGCCTCCCACGGCCAGACACCGTGTGTTAATGTTTATGCAAACGCCCTGGAGCTTGGAGGCGCACTCGACGATTCTCTCCCTTCCAAGCTGACAATGCTTCCTGCTCAAGTAAGTTCGTGTGCTGTTTTCCTTGTGCCTACGCGTTTCAGGGCCATAAGCCCCTTCTTCCTGGGCTTTAAACAGCAACAATGAGATCCGCATTTTCACTTGAGGACATTTATTGACCAAGCCTCCCGCATGGGCGTGTCAGTTTTACACATACCTGCGTGCATTGTGGGGCATGGAGTCCTATGCAGATTGTCGTCATCATCTTTAAGTAAGTTCATGTTTGCGTTTAAAAGTTATTTCCTTATTCATCTATTTCTCTCTAAGTGAGTCACGTTCTTACTGGACAGGCTTCGTTTAGCATATTGAGAGTCGTGCCGTTTTTCAGTGCTGAGCAGTTCAGAACGCCGGCCTCAGTCAGCTGAAAAAGAAACAGTTGAATTCCAGCTGGTGATGTTGCTGCCTCCCACGGCCAGACACCGTGTGTTAATGTTTATGCAAACGCCCTGGAGCTTGGAGGCGCACTCGACGATTCTCTCCCTTCCAAGCTGACAATGCTTCCTGCTCAAGTAAGTTCGTGTGCTGTTTTCCTTGTGCCTACGCGTTTCAGGGCCATAAGCCCCTTCTTCCTGGGCTTTAAACAGCAACAATGAGATCCGCATTTTCACTTGAGGACATTTATTGACCAAGCCTCCCGCATGGGCGTGTCAGTTTTACACATACCTGCGTGCATTGTGGGGCATGGAGTCCTATGCAGATTGTCGTCATCATCTTTAAGTAAGTTCATGTTTGCGTTTAAAAGTTATTTCCTTATTCATCTATTTCTCTCTAAGTGAGTCACGTTCTTACTGGACAGGCTTCGTTTAGCATATTGAGAGTCGTGCCGTTTTTCAGTGCTGAGCAGTTCAGAACGCCGGCCTCAGTCAGCTGGAAAAGAAACAGTTGAATTCCAGCTGGTGATGTTGCTGCCTCCCACGGCCAGACACCGTGTGTTAATGTTTATGCAAACGCCCTGGAGCTTGGAGGCGCACTCGACGATTCTCTCCCTTCCAAGCTGACAATGCTTCCTGCTCAAGTAAGTTCGTGTGCTGTTTTCCTTGTGCCTACGCGTTTCAGGGCCATAAGCCCCTTCTTCCTGGGCTTTAAACAGCAACAATGAGATCCGCATTTTCACTTGAGGACATTTATTGACCAAGCCTCCCGCATGGGCGTGTCAGTTTTACACATACCTGCGTGCATTGTGGGGCATGGAGTCCTATGCAGATTGTCGTCATCATCTTTAAGTAAGTTCATGTTTGCGTTTAAAAGTTATTTCCTTATTCATCTATTTCTCTCTAAGTGAGTCACGTTCTTACTGGACAGGCTTCGTTTAGCATATTGAGAGTCGTGCCGTTTTTCAGTGCTGAGCAGTTCAGAA
Source organism: Lissotriton helveticus (assembly GCF_964261635.1). Lineage (NCBI taxonomy): Eukaryota > Metazoa > Chordata > Amphibia > Caudata > Salamandridae > Lissotriton > Lissotriton helveticus. The sequence continues at coordinate 1,830,387,401 of NC_136068.1, read as the reverse complement.
CGCCGGCCTCAGTCAGCTGGAAAAGAAACAGTTGAATTCCAGCTGGTGATGTTGCTGCCTCCCACGGCCAGACACCGTGTGTTAATGTTTATGCAAACGCCCTGGAGCTTGGAGGCGCACTCGACGATTCTCTCCCTTCCAAGCTGACAATGCTTCCTGCTCAAGTAAGTTCGTGTGCTGTTTTCCTTGTGCCTACGCGTTTCAGGGCCATAAGCCCCTTCTTCCTGGGCTTTAAACAGCAACAATGAGATCCGCATTTTCACTTGAGGACATTTATTGACCAAGCCTCCCGCATGGGCGTGTCAGTTTTACACATACCTGCGTGCATTGTGGGGCATGGAGTCCTATGCAGATTGTCGTCATCATCTTTAAGTAAGTTCATGTTTGCGTTTAAAAGTTATTTCCTTATTCATCTATTTCTCTCTAAGTGAGTCACGTTCTTACTGGACAGGCTTCGTTTAGCATATTGAGAGTCGTGCCGTTTTTCAGTGCTGAGCAGTTCAGAACGCCGGCCTCAGTCAGCTGAAAAAGAAACAGTTGAATTCCAGCTGGTGATGTTGCTGCCTCCCACGGCCAGACACCGTGTGTTAATGTTTATGCAAACGCCCTGGAGCTTGGAGGCGCACTCGACGATTCTCTCCCTTCCAAGCTGACAATGCTTCCTGCTCAAGTAAGTTCGTGTGCTGTTTTCCTTGTGCCTACGCGTTTCAGGGCCATAAGCCCCTTCTTCCTGGGCTTTAAACAGCAACAATGAGATCCGCATTTTCACTTGAGGACATTTATTGACCAAGCCTCCCGCATGGGCGTGTCAGTTTTACACATACCTGCGTGCATTGTGGGGCATGGAGTCCTATGCAGATTGTCGTCATCATCTTTAAGTAAGTTCATGTTTGCGTTTAAAAGTTATTTCCTTATTCATCTATTTCTCTCTAAGTGAGTCACGTTCTTACTGGACAGGCTTCGTTTAGCATATTGAGAGTCGTGCCGTTTTTCAGTGCTGAGCAGTTCAGAACGCCGGCCTCAGTCAGCTGGAAAAGAAACAGTTGAATTCCAGCTGGTGATGTTGCTGCCTCCCACGGCCAGACACCGTGTGTTAATGTTTATGCAAACGCCCTGGAGCTTGGAGGCGCACTCGACGATTCTCTCCCTTCCAAGCTGACAATGCTTCCTGCTCAAGTAAGTTCGTGTGCTGTTTTCCTTGTGCCTACGCGTTTCAGGGCCATAAGCCCCTTCTTCCTGGGCTTTAAACAGCAACAATGAGATCCGCATTTTCACTTGAGGACATTTATTGACCAAGCCTCCCGCATGGGCGTGTCAGTTTTACACATACCTGCGTGCATTGTGGGGCATGGAGTCCTATGCAGATTGTCGTCATCATCTTTAAGTAAGTTCATGTTTGCGTTTAAAAGTTATTTCCTTATTCATCTATTTCTCTCTAAGTGAGTCACGTTCTTACTGGACAGGCTTCGTTTAGCATATTGAGAGTCGTGCCGTTTTTCAGTGCTGAGCAGTTCAGAACGCCGGCCTCAGTCAGCTGGAAAAGAAACAGTTGAATTCCAGCTGGTGATGTTGCTGCCTCCCACGGCCAGACACCGTGTGTTAATGTTTATGCAAACGCCCTGGAGCTTGGAGGCGCACTCGACGATTCTCTCCCTTCCAAGCTGACAATGCTTCCTGCTCAAGTAAGTTCGTGTGCTGTTTTCCTTGTGCCTACGCGTTTCAGGGCCATAAGCCCCTTCTTCCTGGGCTTTAAACAGCAACAATGAGATCCGCATTTTCACTTGAGGACATTTATTGACCAAGCCTCCCGCATGGGCGTGTCAGTTTTACACATACCTGCGTGCATTGTGGGGCATGGAGTCCTATGCAGATTGTCGTCATCATCTTTAAGTAAGTTCATGTTTGCGTTTAAAAGTTATTTCCTTATTCATCTATTTCTCTCTAAGTGAGTCACGTTCTTACTGGACAGGCTTCGTTTAGCATATTGAGAGTCGTGCCGTTTTTCAGTGCTGAGCAGTTCAGAACGCCGGCCTCAGTCAGCTGAAAAAGAAACAGTTGAATTCCAGCTGGTGATGTTGCTGCCTCCCACGGCCAGACACCGTGTGTTAATGTTTATGCAAACGCCCTGGAGCTTGGAGGCGCACTCGACGATTCTCTCCCTTCCAAGCTGACAATGCTTCCTGCTCAAGTAAGTTCGTGTGCTGTTTTCCTTGTGCCTACGCGTTTCAGGGCCATAAGCCCCTTCTTCCTGGGCTTTAAACAGCAACAATGAGATCCGCATTTTCACTTGAGGACATTTATTGACCAAGCCTCCCGCATGGGCGTGTCAGTTTTACACATACCTGCGTGCATTGTGGGGCATGGAGTCCTATGCAGATTGTCGTCATCATCTTTAAGTAAGTTCATGTTTGCGTTTAAAAGTTATTTCCTTATTCATCTATTTCTCTCTAAGTGAGTCACGTTCTTACTGGACAGGCTTCGTTTAGCATATTGAGAGTCGTGCCGTTTTTCAGTGCTGAGCAGTTCAGAACGCCGGCCTCAGTCAGCTGGAAAAGAAACAGTTGAATTCCAGCTGGTGATGTTGCTGCCTCCCACGGCCAGACACCGTGTGTTAATGTTTATGCAAACGCCCTGGAGCTTGGAGGCGCACTCGACGATTCTCTCCCTTCCAAGCTGACAATGCTTCCTGCTCAAGTAAGTTCGTGTGCTGTTTTCCTTGTGCCTACGCGTTTCAGGGCCATAAGCCCCTTCTTCCTGGGCTTTAAACAACAACAATGAGATCCGCATTTTCACTTGAGGACATTTATTGACCAAGCCTCCCGCATGGGCGTGTCAGTTTTACACATACCTGCGTGCATTGTGGGGCATGGAGTCCTATGCAGATTGTCGTCATCATCTTTAAGTAAGTTCATGTTTGCGTTTAAAAGTTATTTCCTTATTCATCTATTTCTCTCTAAGTGAGTCACGTTCTTACTGGACAGGCTTCGTTTAGCATATTGAGAGTCGTGCCGTTTTTCAGTGCTGAGCAGTTCAGAACGCCGGCCTCAGTCAGCTGGAAAAGAAACAGTTGAATTCCAGCTGGTGATGTTGCTGCCTCCCACGGCCAGACACCGTGTGTTAATGTTTATGCAAACGCCCTGGAGCTTGGAGGCGCACTCGACGATTCTCTCCCTTCCAAGCTGACAATGCTTCCTGCTCAAGTAAGTTCGTGTGCTGTTTTCCTTGTGCCTACGCGTTTCAGGGCCATAAGCCCCTTCTTCCTGGGCTTTAAACAGCAACAATGAGATCCGCATTTTCACTTGAGGACATTTATTGACCAAGCCTCCCGCATGGGCGTGTCAGTTTTACACATACCTGCGTGCATTGTGGGGCATGGAGTCCTATGCAGATTGTCGTCATCATCTTTAAGTAAGTTCATGTTTGCGTTTAAAAGTTATTTCCTTATTCATCTATTTCTCTCTAAGTGAGTCACGTTCTTACTGGACAGGCTTCGTTTAGCATATTGAGAGTCGTGCCGTTTTTCAGTGCTGAGCAGTTCAGAACGCCGGCCTCAGTCAGCTGGAAAAGAAACAGTTGAATTCCAGCTGGTGATGTTGCTGCCTCCCACGGCCAGACACCGTGTGTTAATGTTTATGCAAACGCCCTGGAGCTTGGAGGCGCACTCGACGATTCTCTCCCTTCCAAGCTGACAATGCTTCCTGCTCAAGTAAGTTTGTGTGCTGTTTTCCTTGTGCCTACGCGTTTCAGGGCCATAAGCCCCTTCTTCCTGGGCTTTAAACAGCAACAATGAGATCCGCATTTTCACTTGAGGACATTTATTGACCAAGCCTCCCGCATGGGCGTGTCAGTTTTACACATACCTGCGTGCATTGTGGGGCATGGAGTCCTATGCAGATTGTCGTCATCATCTTTAAGTAAGTTCATGTTTGCGTTTAAAAGTTATTTCCTTATTCATCTATTTCTCTCTAAGTGAGTCACGTTCTTACTGGACAGGCTTCGTTTAGCATATTGAGAGTCGTGCCGTTTTTCAGTGCTGAGCAGTTCAGAACGCCGGCCTCAGTCAGCTGGAAAAGAAACAGTTGAATTCCAGCTGGTGATGTTGCTGCCTCCCACGGCCAGACACCGTGTGTTAATGTTTATGCAAACGCCCTGGAGCTTGGAGGCGCACTCGACGATTCTCTCCCTTCCAAGCTGACAATGCTTCCTGCTCAAGTAAGTTCGTGTGCTGTTTTCCTTGTGCCTACGCGTTTCAGGGCCATAAGCCCCTTCTTCCTGGGCTTTAAACAGCAACAATGAGATCCGCATTTTCACTTGAGGACATTTATTGACCAAGCCTCCCGCATGGGCGTGTCAGTTTTACACATACCTGCGTGCATTGTGGGGCATGGAGTCCTATGCAGATTGTCGTCATCATCTTTAAGTAAGTTCATGTTTGCGTTTAAAAGTTATTTCCTTATTCATCTATTTCTCTCTAAGTGAGTCACGTTCTTACTGGACAGGCTTCGTTTAGCATATTGAGAGTCGTGCCGTTTTTCAGTGCTGAGCAGTTCAGAACGCCGGCCTCAGTCAGCTGGAAAAGAAACAGTTGAATTCCAGCTGGTGATGTTGCTGCCTCCCACGGCCAGACACCGTGTGTTAATGTTTATGCAAACGCCCTGGAGCTTGGAGGCGCACTCGACGATTCTCTCCCTTCCAAGCTGACAATGCTTCCTGCTCAAGTAAGTTCGTGTGCTGTTTTCCTTGTGCCTACGCGTTTCAGGGCCATAAGCCCCTTCTTCCTGGGCTTTAAACAGCAACAATGAGATCCGCATTTTCACTTGAGGACATTTATTGACCAAGCCTCCCGCATGGGCGTGTCAGTTTTACACATACCTGCGTGCATTGTGGGGCATGGAGTCCTATGCAGATTGTCGTCATCATCTTTAAGTAAGTTCATGTTTGCGTTTAAAAGTTATTTCCTTATTCATCTATTTCTCTCTAAGTGAGTCACGTTCTTACTGGACAGGCTTCGTTTAGCATATTGAGAGTCGTGCCGTTTTTCAGTGCTGAGCAGTTCAGAACGCCGGCCTCAGTCAGCTGGAAAAGAAACAGTTGAATTCCAGCTGGTGATGTTGCTGCCTCCCACGGCCAGACACCGTGTGTTAATGTTTATGCAAACGCCCTGGAGCTTGGAGGCGCACTCGACGATTCTCTCCCTTCCAAGCTGACAATGCTTCCTGCTCAAGTAAGTTCGTGTGCTGTTTTCCTTGTGCCTACGCGTTTCAGGGCCATAAGCCCCTTTTTCCTGGGCTTTAAACAGCAACAATGAGATCCGCATTTTCACTTGAGGACATTTATTGACCAAGCCTCCCGCATGGGCGTGTCAGTTTTACACATACCTGCGTGCATTGTGGGGCATGGAGTCCTATGCAGATTGTCGTCATCATCTTTAAGTAAGTTCATGTTTGCGTTTAAAAGTTATTTCCTTATTCATCTATTTCTCTCTAAGTGAGTCACGTTCTTACTGGACAGGCTTCGTTTAGCATATTGAGAGTCGTGCCGTTTTTCAGTGCTGAGCAGTTCAGAACGCCGGCCTCAGTCAGCTGGAAAAGAAACAGTTGACTGAGGCCGGCGTTCTGAACTGCTCAGCACTGAAAAACGGCACGACTCTCAATATGCTAAACGAAGCCTGTCCAGGAAGGCCTGTAAGGAAATAACTTTTAAACGCAAACATGAACTTACTTAAAGATGATGACGACAATCTGCATAGGACTCCATGCCCCACAATGCACGCAGGTATGTGTAAAACTGACACGCCCATGCGGGAGGCTTGGTCAATAAATGTCCTCAAGTGAAAATGCGGATCTCATTGTTGCTGTTTAAAGCCCAGGAAGAAGGGGCTTATGGCCCTGAAACGCGTAGGCACAAGTAAAACAGCACACGAACTTACTTGAGCAGGAAGCATTGTCAGCCTGGAAGGGAGAGAATCGTCGAGTGCGCCTCCAAGCTCCAGGGCGTTTGCATAAACATATATATATATATATACATATATATGTCAAAGGGTTTTCCTAGATAGTTAGGTTAATACCAATTTTTTTGCACTTACCGGCGCATGTTTTGCACATGTACAGGTCCGTGTTAATTTGAATATGTTAACAGGATTGTTCCCATAAGGGTATTTTTATTCCTTTGAGACATGTGCTTAGCACACTAATTGTGTGTTAGATGGTAATGTCAGAAACAATGTAAATTATTTAAATGATTTTAAACATATTTATTACTTATTTATATGTTTTATATTTGAATTTTCATTGCTGACAGATGACAGACTGTTTACCGAACCTGAAGTGACTGGTTACTACATTGTAATTTTCAGTCTTTTTTTTGCACAAATTGCAATGCATATTATGCACATAATAGTATGTCTTCTATGTTAATAATGCTGGCAGCTTGCAAATATAAGTAGCACTCCGCCCCTTGAAAGGTTGTCATGTGATCAAGGCCTCGTTAGGCTGAAATGCGTCATGGCGGCATGGTGTAGAGCACAATATATCACCTTGCACTAGTTCCTGGGTTTGCCTTGTTTCTTTGAAAGCTACTCTTCTGAGACGTTCGTTCGTTTACCTCAAGTATTCGTCGAGATAGCTTCCTCGACTTTGGCAAGAACCCCTTCACGATTGGGCCAGCGGCACGAAGCATCGATTCCTTTGGAAATTTCCTCCCTGCTCCGTTTAGGAGACGCCACGGCTGCCCCAGGAGAGCGGAAGTTCGTATTGTAGGGCGGGGAAGCCCGACGGAGCATTTCCAGGTCGCAGGTCAGGGTCCGCTGACCGAAACTAGGAGTCGCATCGTCCAGTACCTGCCAGCCACAGGAACTCCGCAGTAAGTCCCGTGTGAAGTGTGCTCGATCCTGTGGAGAGTACTTATTTAATCTGGGATTCGTTTGTTACAAATATAAGTGTGCTGACTTAAAACGCCATGTCCGCGGACACGCTAAAGGGTCGCGCAGAGGCAGCGAAAGGCATGTTTGCCCATTCCCCGACTGGTACAAGTATTAACTTTGGGCATTTCATAGGAGAAACATTGCAACTTGAAAGACTTGTTTAGAGCACTTGAGAAGGCAAGCAAATCCGAACAGGCAAAATGGTGGGAGCATTGCTCTCTGACTGGGTATCTTGAAGTGGGAAGGATACCGTGAGGCTAAGAATCATGCTGGCCCCGTCCTATGAAAATCCAGACCTGCGTAAGCTATTGGAGTGGGGTGAATGTCATTTGGAATCCTCGCGACGCCTGGTGGAGCTATTAATTAAATACGCTGAAAGTGACCAGATTACGCTGTTAGCTGAAATAGACAGACTCAACAATGAGATTGAGTAAATACCCATCAGTCCGGTTATGGTCAAGTACCGTGAGGATATGATCATACGCCTGAAAAGAGAGTAGGAAATAATAAAAAAAACGTAAGGTGTTCAAATTCCAGCGTGACCGTTTGGACTATGAACATGGCCAAATTTTTACTTTTGCCAAATGATATGACAACCTTAAAATTAATCAAAAGGGCTCTGTTAATAGCAGTATTGTAGCACAACCAACTGAGGTGACTAATGCTGAGGCACCAACGAGCTCAGATCTAAGCTCAAATATTGACAGTGAATCTGATGGTGAACTGCAAAGAACCCGGAGATTGGGGTTTCGCAAGCTCACATTAGCACAAGAGTTGGAAGTGGTAACGCAAGACAGAAAACAGACTCTGCGTTCTGGTGTGCGAGGTGCAAATGCCAACAAAACGCCAATAACAAACGCGCCGCAAGGAGGCGCTGCCATAAACAACGACAGCGCAACAAACAAAACCTTTGTACAGAAAACACAGAGTCAATGGAAGCGCAAGTAAGTGAACAACAAGATGACACTCAAACGGTTATTAACCTGTCAAATGTAACCTTGACCGCTAAAGAAACCAAATTGCTGTCATTGGGTTTGTGATATAGCTCAAAGAGTAAATTTGATTACGCTGGCACAAAAATTGACCTGTACAAGTACGTATGTAAATTGAAGCTCCGAAAGCATCACCTCACGCATAAAAAAGGTAAATACGACACCAACTATTACATCTGGCATATCCCCGTTACCATTGTCATCTCCTGATTCGGATTTGTTGCAGGTTTTGTTGGCAATTCAAAATGATAATGTTGGAACACAACCTTGCTCCGGACGGAGCATGGAAGCTAAGACGGTGCCAACTACTTTTAAGCCTAAATCTACATTTTTCCCTCTCATGATCAAGGACAACATTGACATGTTCTATGACAAAGTATCTGCTGATTTGCCGACATTATATTCAAAGCAAACAAAATTGCTAAGAAGCGTTGTTATCGAGATTTTGAGTACCACACATTGCTCAAGAAATTACATAATGACACTAATACCATCATTCGACAGTCTGATAAAGAGGGTAATGTCGTGCTGCTGCCAAGACAAATGTATATAGATGAAGCACTTGGGCAGCTTAATGACAGAGAGTGCTACAGGAGGACAAATATTGGTAAAGTCCAGCAGGCATGGAATAATATTTATACCAAATTGATGGCCTGGAGGAGCATGGGCATGATAACCATGGATGAATTCAAGTTCATGAAGAAAGAGCACCCGATTACTCCTGTAATCTACTTTATTCCTAAAAATTCATAAAGACTGTGCTAAGCCCCCTGGCCGACCTATAATTTATGCCTGCAATAGCATTGTAGAAAATGTTAGTAAATATGTGGACTTTTTCCTGCAAGATTATGTATGCAATTTATCATCCTTTGTACTGGATACTGGGGATGTGTTAAGGAAACAAACTGATTTTGTGTGGCAACCAAGTTACTTGTTAAGCTCCCTAGATGTCACCTCCCTTTATACCAGTATTTATCATAGGGGCGGTGCAAAAGCGGTACAACACTATTTCAACACAAGACCCTTGTCTAAATGATCACAGCAGAGTGATTTTATCCATGATCAATTTGTGTTTGGAAAACAACTTATTCTTGTTTGCAAATCAACTGTTCCAGCAAATTAGGGGTGTGGCTATGGGGGCCTGTTTTTCTCCCAGTTACCTGTGCTTGCACATGGGATACTGGGAGGAACAGGTCCTCACACCCTACTACCCCGACATCATGAGGTCAAAGGGCATCAAATGGCTGCGATATATCGATGACCTCCTGATCATCTGGGACGGGACAGAGCATGAAGCCAATGTATTTGTAGACAGTCTGAATCAAAACAATCTGAATCTGGGTTTTACTAGTCATATCAGTGCTACATCGATCTGTTTCTTGGATGTTGAGATCTTTATTAACAACGGAAAACTTCAGACCAAACTTTATTGTAAGCCTACTGCTGGGAATGCATTCCTACATGCTACTAGTCACCATCCTGCACATCTCATACGTAGCATACCATATGGAGAGATGCTCCGTATTAAGGAGAATATGCAGTACAGAGATGGACTGTAGAGAGGCCAATTTAGCCTGCAAAGACAGGTTCTTGAGAAGAGGCTATAAAACTGAGATTATAGACAAAGCAATGCTCAGGGGCAATTCTCAGGATAGGTCACAGTTGATAAAGACCAGTTCCAGCTGTAAGAGTATGGTAACCAGTTTAGAGCAGAATGAGACCAGGCTCATTTTCACGTTCAACAGTCAGCACTCGACAATACAACAATCGTGAAAAGGAACTGGGCACTGATTACGAGTGACCCCAGTATAGGCAATTGCGTTAGTCACTCTCCAAGCATTGCCTATAAAAGAGCCAGGACCATGAGTAATTGCTTGGTCTCTAGTAGTCCAGAAGCTAGAACCACAGGCTTGTGGTTAGATAGCAGCAAGGGTTTCCTCAAGTGTTATACGTGTAAGGCCTGTTAGCAGGGAATAAGTAAAACTGAATATACCACCCCTTTCAGTACCAGACCTACACTCATTAAACACAAGCTGACTTGTAGGACAGAATATGCAGTATGCATGCTGGAATGTCCCTGTGGTCTACGCTACGTGGGAAGTACTAGACCACAGGTGTACAAGAGAATTCTCCAGCATTTGAGGGCGATCACAAATGGAGATACTGCATATCGAGTAGCACGTCACTTTGAGGATAAACATAACAAGAACCCAGCTCTGCTTAAGTATTTTGTAATAGACACAGTTCCCCCTCAGAGGAGGGGTGGTGACCGAGAGTCCCTATTACGCAAACTAGAAACTAGACATATTATCTTGCTAGACACCAAAAACGCGAATGGTATGAATGCCAGAGAAGATTGTTTTACTTACCTGTAGCATTTGAACTACAGATTTTTAAATTGCCTGTTATGATGTATTGATACCGATTTTAATTGCCGCTGCATTTTCTTAAACCATTGTGGTTTCGTTTTATCTTGTTAGCACTTAGTCACTTTATTTCTTGGATTTCACTCATTGTTTGCACTGATTTTTAGCCAGTATTCATTCGCGTAATTTTGCACATTTGCGCATTGCACAGTAGCATGAGATACCGGTATAGGTCCACTTGGCCTTGATGTCAAAGAGTTTTCCTAGATAGTTAGGTTAATACCAATTTTTTGCACTTACCGGCACAGGTTTTGCACATGTACAGGTCCGTGTTAATTTGAATATGTTAACTGGATTGTTTTCGTTAAGGGTATTTTTATTCCTCTGAGACATGTGCTTAGCACACTAATTGTGTGTTAGATGGTAATGTCAGCAACAATGTAAATTATTTAAATGATTTTAAACATATTTATTACTTATTTATATGTTTTATATTTGAATTTTCATTGCTGACAGCTGACAGATGACAAACTGTTTACCGAACCTGAAGTGACTGGTTACTACATTGTAATTCTCAGTCTTTTTTCTGTGCAAATTGCCTATTATGCACATAATAGTATGTCTTCTATGTTAATAATGCTGGCAGCTTGCAAATATAAGTAGCACTCCGCCCCTTGAAACGTTGTCATGTGATCAAGTCCTCGTTAGGCTAAAACACGTCATGGCGGCATGGTGTAGAGCACAATAAATCACCTTGCACTCTTCTGAAACATTTGTTTACCTCATATATATATATATATATATATATATATATATATATATATATATATATATATATATATATATATAAAGGAGAAGAGACTTGGAAAAAAATCGGACTGTGAAACAAAAGGACTGGGACAAATGTACAACCACAAGTCCCACAATACATTTCAAAACGGAAGTGATTCCATAAAAGAATGCCATTGGAGGCAAACTAAATGAATTCAAAACACTGGACTGTGGTTGGTTTTAGAGCGAGGCCTACCTTTGAAGAAGTTCCTGGGTGGAACGAAACATGTTGGGATTGTGCCAAAAGCTGCTGAATTTCCATCAATAAAAGAAGCAGAGTTTTCAGGTGTGACCAAAGTTTTTTTTTCCCTCCGGGAGTTAAACGTTGTTGAAATACATATCGGCGTGGTTCTGCCGAAGGTCAAACACCGCCACAAGAGCGCCTCAGCTCTCCCGCCTTGAACCATCTGGTTGGACTCGGGAATCCGAAAATAGGGAGAGTGGTGCCGCCGAGGACTGGATCTCGGTATTGGATTTGGTGTCAGTTTCAAAAGCAGACTGACCGGGGAAAACTCTCTGCCTAATTGATGGACAAATGTGCAAACAAGCGCCGATAAGGGCAACAGCATAATGCTCTACCCACTGGAGGGTTGCAATTACGAAACAGCCTTTTGAATCACAGGTCCGAGCAGGTGTCCAAAAATAAAAGTCATCGCAGAAAAAGAACGGAGACACACAAAATAAAGGAGAAGAGACTTGGAAAAAAATCGGACTGTGAAACAAAATGACTGGGACAAATGTACAACCACAAGTCCCACAATATATTTCAAAACGGAAGTGATTCCATAAAAGAATGCCATTGGAGGAAAACGAAATGAATTCAAAACACTGGACTGTGGTTGGTTTTAGAGCGAGGCCAACCTTTGAAGAAGTTCCAGGGTGGAACGAAACATGTTGGGATTGTGCCAAAAGCTGCTGAATTTCCATCAATAAAAGAAGCAGAAGCAGAGTTTTCAGGTGTGACCAAAGTTTTTTTTTCCCTCCGGGAGTTAAACGTTGTTGAAATATATATATATATATATATATATTCACTGAAAAAGCCAAACCATAGTTTTCACACACGTTATAGTTAAAAATTAGCATTTAAAAAACCTTGCAAGTTCACTGAAAAAAACATATTTCTGAGGTTTTTTAAATGCTAATTTTTAACTATAACGTGTGTGAAACCTATGGATTGTTCAGTGAATTTGCAAGGTTTTTTAAATGCTGATTTTTAACTATAACGTGTGTGAAACCTATGGTTTTTTCAGTGAATTTCCAAGGTTTTTTAAATGCTAATTTTTAACTATAACGTGTGTGAAACCTATAATTTTTTCAGTGAATTTCTAAGGTTTTTTAAATGCTAATTTTGAAATATAACGTGTGTGAAACCTATGGTTTATGTTTTTTTCAGTGAATTTGCAAGGTTTTTAAAATGCTAATTTTTAACTATAACGTGTGTGAAACCTATGGTTTTTTCAGTGAATTTATAAGGTTTTTTAAATGCTAATTTTTAAAATTATTAATTATTTTTGTTTTCTGTTTTTATCACATTTCCTTATTTTTATAATAAATATTTACATATTATTTTGTTTTATTTATATTTTATATTATAATGTTAAATAATAGCAAAAGTAAATACAATTTTTTTTAATTATTATTATTTTTTTTAAATATATAAAAATACAATTTTATATTATTCCTTTTTTTTACATAGTCGCACCGTACGCGTACTGTGAACACACTGTCATTTGTACTGTAAATTTTACTCAGCGCGCACGCACACGTCACAAGTACGTTTTGCCGTTACACGGCGCATCAGCGCTTACCTGTGACGTCATCTACATTTGTACGACCTCCCCGTACGCGCACCTCCGAAAGTTTTATAATGTTAAAAACAATATATTTATGTATTTCTTGTATATTTTAAAGGTAGACATTATCTGGGATAAAGAAGAAAATGTTTTTTTTAAAGTTTTACTTTTTAAATTACGAACATCGCGATCGTACGTCCAGCTTAAACGCACCGTAAGAGCATCGGAAGCGCAGCGTAAGAGCTACGTAAGCGCATCGTAAGAGTACGTACAGTCATGTGACATTAAAAGAATAGATTTCATTGGTTCACGATACTTCCAACTCCAAATATTGAAAGACCCTTCCCATTATGTTCATTATACTTGGACTTTCAGACTAGCAGGATCTTTTCTTTCAAGGTGAAGTTCTGTGCAATTCTACTTTATTAATATGGCTGCTCGGTTTTATCACCATCAGACCACTCTTCTGATGAGAACACTTATCTACCCGAGCCTCCTCAGAAGAAGAGGAAGGAGGCTTTTATCTGGAAAAATTTTAGTTTTCCAGATTGTCAGAAGAAAGTGAATGCTCCAAAAGTCACTTGCAATATATGCCAAGCGACACTGTCTCGCGGTGATCCGACTCATTTGGAACTGCGAGCATGGACAGGCATGTCAAGAATTTACACCCACATAACTACGCGAGGTAGGCAACACGTAGCCGACAGGATGATCCACCACCTGCAATGGCGAGCACCTCCAGTGCATGACCATATGGAAGCACTCCAACGCATGTAATTGTTCCCCAGTTTGCAAATATAAAGTTCCTGTGCAAATATTGCAACAAACTATTATGTTACGGGGAACAGTCAGTGGACCTGATTGTAAGGAGGCAGGAGCACCACCAATGCCCCAGAAACTGATTTTTTTTTCAATTTCTAATACAGGTCCACAGTTTTTTGTTTGGAAAAGTTCAATTTTTCTAGTTTTTGCTTAAAAATAAATAATAAAATAAATAAATTGTTCAAAAAACTACAAAAAAAGTACAAAAGAAAAAAGAAGAAAAAACAGTTCTTTTTAGAACGATATCCCTATGTTTGTCTGTAAAAGTTTGTCAGAAAGAATGTGTAGTTCATAAATGAATGAATGAATGAATATGAAAGTGCAAAACTATAAGGATGTGCTACAGCATAAATCTATAGGGTTTTTACCTATGGTATACTGTAGTATCTCCGAAGCACTTGAATGTAACATCTGTAAACAAATATGTTACAAGTCTATGCTTCAATTTGCACTATTGGTGAAACTGTGTGGATGAATTTGTATGTATTAAGGGCGGTTTTACAACTCCCTTGTGCCTCTTTTACACAACAGTTGCATCACATTTGTAATGCAGCGGTGGTGCAAAAGATATACCATGATGTATGCTATTTATAATCTGACTTAATTGGAAGGTGCATCACATTGTAAAGCCGTGCGCCAAAAGGAGGCTTTCCTGCGTTGATGGGGGATGTTCGGATGCAGGAACGCCTCCTAAAAGTGACTAAGTGAAATTTATAAGATTTCATTCAGTCACTTTTGGGCTTATACTGTGTCAAAACCCTGCACCTGTTTGAAGCAGGTGTAAGGATTGACACAGCATTGTGAGCATAGGGCCGAAAGAGCATTCCTGGAGCTGTATTGTGTTTGCAATGCAAGTCAAGCAATGCGCCATCTTCACAGCACAGATACATCACACATCTGTGCCATTTTTGCCCCATATTGCAGCACATTGTAAATATGGTGCATCCATGATGCTGATATAACAGTGCACAATAACTGTCATATCTCTGGGGATCTACTACTTATTCTAAATCTTCTAATTACTGTTTTAATGTAGTGAATACTTTACTACATACTGATCAATGACTTACTAGAAAACTATTGCAAGAGTAACAGAGTGTTTGGTGAAAGTGAAAACAAAGAATCTGCGAAATTCAACATAAAAAAAGCAAATTTGCAGGTGCATAGAATAATGTATGCACAGTCTATAGGGGTTTGAAGAACTCTATGCCCTAACGCCCACTTTGCACCATGAGTTCTTGACTACACACATAGGCCTCATTTATGAGATTTTGCCGTAGGAAAGTGCAGCAGGCTTTCCTGTACGCTTCTCTATGGCAAAAGAAAAAGATAGGAATGCATCATATCTATAAGATACAGCATTTTCTTATCCTTTTCCCTTACACCGGCGCACAATGGTCTGCCTGCACCAATGCAGAAACCTTAGCAGAATGGAGCAAGCGTGTCTGCATTGCAAGGACGATTATTTTTGAACAGGTAGGGAAACCTTCCTGTTGAAAAATAATCACAAAAGACTTTTCCTTTTTCTACATGTGCTGCAGAAAGAAACACACATAGAAAAAAGAAAAACGAGGAGAAATAAAACTATTTTTTCACGTTGCACCAGCCTTATGCCTTTGCTGGAAAGGAATACGTTTTTTACAGTGTCTCAGATTTAGAATTTATTGTAAATGTAGAACATTGTCAAAAGCCAATGGGTGTTGCTAGAAACACCCCATCAACAACCATTACACACCCCTTTAACGCAGAACACTGTATTAGAGGGTCTGATATTTATCAGGCAACAGTACACCTAAAAAACTATCCTAGTGCTACCTAATAAATATTAGGCTGACAGCTGTGCCACAGAACATCACAAAAAGTGACATTCCAATGGCACAAGAAGTCTCATAAATCAGGCCGTGAATGATTACAATTCTGCAAGGAGACTGTCTAGGTGAATGTATACCTACTTTACTTTTAGAACATTCTACAAATAAGCACATAGTACTGTATGGTTCGCAATAACACTAAAACACTAGTGTAAAACTATATTTGAAGATATAAAAGACAACTTAATTCTTGTGTAGAATAGAGGATGCATAGTCTATACAGATTTGAAGCAGTACATGCCCTAAGGCCTACTTTGGTGCATAGAAGACTGTATGAATAGTCTATAGGAGTTTTGAAGCACTCCATGGCCTAAGGCCTACTTTGCTCTATAATTACTTGGGTAGTGACTGTATAATTACACTTCTGCAAAGAGACTGCATGAATGAATTTATAAGAGCCCCATTTTTTCCACAGTGCATACATAAGGACATTTCAATGAATACCTCAATACAATTCTAAATCAGCAATGACAGAGTGTTTTCTGCAAGTATAAGGAGAAGACTGGAGAATTGAAGGTCTAAAACACAAATTTGCCAGTACATACAACAGTGCATGCATAGTCAAAAGAGGTTTGAAACAGTCCATGCCCTAAGCCCACTTTACCTCATAAGTACGTTGGTACTGGCTGAAAGATTAGAAACCTGCAAGGAAACTATTTGGTTGAATGTATAGAAGCTTCACTTTTACAATATAGCCTTATAGCTCGCTGTAGAGGACTATACCGGCTATTGAAGACCCTCTCCAGCGTTAAAGGCCCGAGTCGAAGGCAAGGACCTTTAACAAGGGAAAGGGACTTTAATAGCCGGTATAGCCCAGCTATGAAGGGCAATAAGGCTATTAGAACATTCTGTCATAAGAATGCAAAATGTCCTAACGAAAAAGAACAATGCCTTCACGGAATGCCAGGGGATTGGAATCCACTCAGACTCCCTGAAGCCTTTATTCACAGCCAGAACAGTGAACAAAGGAACATTGAAATGTTGGAGCTCCAAGCTTATACCAGCCTTTATAAGCCCGGAGCACTCCATTTTTATCAGTGGAGCTCCAACATTCCAATGTTCTAATAGTTTATAGATAAGCAGATACTGCTGTATGGCTCAACACAATACTGAAACAGTAGAGTGAGAATGATTGCTGAAAGTGTAATAATACATACTGAAGCATTCAATATAGAAAAGAGTACTTTGTAGTTACATAGAAGACTACAAGGATAATCTATGCAGGTTTAAAGCTGTCCATGGCCAAAGACGTACTGTCCTCAATGATAATTTGGATGCTAACTAGATGATTACAGTTCTGCGAGAAAACTGCTTACTGAATTTTAAATAGCCTCATTTTTAGCACACTACATACAGAAGGCCCTTCTGTTGAATAGCTCTCTTTAATACTGGATCAGCAATCACAGAGACTTTGCTGGAAGTCAATGGATATACACCTGGAAAAAAAACTATAAAACACAATTTTGCTAGTGCATAGAACATTGCATTAATAATTTATAAAGGTTTGTAGAACTCCATGCCCTAAGACACATTTTGTTCCATGAGAACTTGGATACTTGCTGAATGATTACAATTGTACAAGAAGAGTCTCTCAACCCATTTTTAATTTTTAATCATAAATGTATTCTGCTAACAATTTATAATTTAATTGAACTTCCAGCATCACTTCATCTGAAATTTCGTTCTCTTCATCATGAATTCCAAATGTCATGTTATGTAACTCAAAGTTGTCTAATGCTACACTAAACTCATTGTCCAAACTTAAATCTAAAAAATTGCAGGTAATATCTCCTGCACCAATACTTTCCTCTTCATTTTCGCTGTCTATGAAACGTATATTAAACTCCTCAGTCAAACTGTCAGTAATTTCATATTTCTCCTCCATATTCTTCTGCTCTTCTTCCATATTGAATTTTATTATGTTATTATTCTTTACAGAAAAACATAAACACTTAGGGGTCGATTCCGATTCGGGAAAAACCGCTCCAAATAGCCGTTCGGAGCATTTTTCCCGTAGGAATCGTACCCTGCAACGTCCCCCGTACGTACGACGAAGTACGATTCGTACCAGGAGCCGTACTCCGTACGAGTCGTACAAGAGACCGTACGACTCTAATCTCCGTACGATTCTCCCTCGGAACCCGCTGTACGCGACATCTGTACGATTCGCGGCTGGTTTTATGACCCAGCAAGTACGATACGTGTCGGGTACGCACCGTACGACCCTTTTTATATGGGAGATGAAAACAGCCGTAAAAGCAGAGTTTGCGGCGAAACAGGTACAGAACGGCCCCCCCGGGTACGGTGCGTACCCCCCATGATTGCAGGGGTACGCACCGTACCCCTGCGATCATGGGGTGTACGAGCCGTACCCCATGTACGATCGGTGTACGAGCCGTACCCCCATTGTACGATCGGTGTACGAGCCGTACCCCCATTGTACGATGGGGGTACTGCTCGTACACCGATCGTACAATGGGGGTACGGCTCATACACCGATCGTACAATGGGGGTACGGCTCGTACACCGATCGTACAATGGGGGTACGGCTCGTACACCGATCGTACAATGGGGGTACAGCTCGTACACCGATCGTACAATGGGGGTACAGCTCGTACACCCCATGATTGCAGGGGTACGGTGCGTATCCCTGCGATCATGGGGGGTACGGACCGTACAGTGTGTATGTGTTTGTGTGCTTTTCCGTACGACTCACCCTTACCTGACGTGGACTGTACGAATCGCGTCCTCATTCCCCGGTCCGGATCGTACTCGTCGGGTCGTACGGCATGTGTACAAGTTGTACGGTATGTGTACGAGTCGTACGGTTCACGGATTCAGCCTTGCAATACGTACGGATCGTGACGATTCGGACGGATTCACGGAATATGGATCGTACTTCGCGAGTCGGACGGACGGGCACGATTCGTACGGAGAGGGCTCCGGATACAAATCGTACAGACGTTTTTTTTCCCGAATCAGAATCGACCCCTTAATGTTATCATTTTCTCTAATACATAGCTCGCAGCCCGGTGGCAGAGGGCTTGCGCGCATCTGCTGGAGCGCTGATATTTTATTTGAAACCCTGGTCTCTTTTGCTGATTGCGAGCAATTTTTATCCTTATTTCTGGCTTTACCCGTCCTGCTGACTTCGAGCAGTGACAACGTTTTTAATCCTCCCTTAGTGGCCCTGCAGACTACTAGCCACCACACTCACCTTCATAGCCTGCCTGAAGCCAGCAATCCGCAGTGGGCTGACCGCTTAACGGTGACCCCCGGCGACTGCAGGCGCCATCTTGGGTTGGGTTGTCGGCCTGCTCCATCCTAGCCACACCCCCCTAGTCTCATTGCTACTTAGGAGCCTTCCTCCCTCCTCACCAGCGATAGCTCGCAGCCCGGTGGCAGAGGGCTTGCGCACATCTGCTGGAGCGCTGATATTTTATTTTAAACCCTGGTCTCTATTGCTGATTGCGAGCAATTTTTATCCTTATTTCTGGCTTTACCCGTCCTGCTGACTTCGGGCCGTGACAACGTTTTTAATCCTCCCTTAGTGGCCCTGCTGACTACTAGCCGCCACACTCACCTTCATAGCCTGCCTGAAGCCAGCAATCCGCCGTGGGCTGACCGCTTAACGGTGACCCCCGGCGACTGCAGGCGCCATCTTGGGTTGGGTTGTCGGCCTGCTCCATCCTAGCCACACCCCCTAGTCACATTGCTACTTAGGAGCCTTCCTCCCTCCTCACCAGCGATAGCTCGCAGCCCGGTGGCAGAGGGCTTGCGCGCATCTGCTGGAGCGCTGATATTTTATTTTAAACCCTGGTCTCTTTTGCTGATTGCGAGCAATTTTTATCCTTATTTCTGGCTTTACCCGTCCTGCTGACTTCGAGCAGTGACAACGTTTTTAATCCTCCCTTAGTGGCCCTGCTGACTACTAGCCGCCACACTCACCTTCATAGCCTGCCTGAAGCCAGCAATCCGCCGTGGGCTGACCGCTTAACGGTGACCCCCGGCGACTGCAGGCGCCATCTTGGGTTGGGTTGTCGGCCTGCTCCATCCAAGCCACACCCCCCTAGTCACATTGCTATCTAAACATCCACTATGCGTCAGCGCAGCGGACGAGCGCAGCGGGCGCGTCGTAGGCGCGCCGGAGTCGCGCCAGAGTTAAGCCCGTCTGCGCCCGTCCGCGGCTGGCCGGGGCCCGGGACCGGTCACCATGCCCATTCACCTATCATGTACTCTTCTGCGACCATTTTCTCTCTCTGGCACTCACGCCCCCTCCTCCTACAGTGCGAGAGCGCATTGCCTCTCTTGATTTACGTAATTCTTCTACCGTACTCTCACGGCCTAGTGAGCTCTTGCAACTGTTGTCCGACGGTTCCCCACCCCCTATCCGTCTGTCACCTAAGCACGATCCCGTGTCCCCTCGCATTCCGGGTACCCCCCTGCCTAGCACCACAGCGATCCTCCTTAACACTAGGTCTGCGGCTGGGCACCAACTTGAGCTATTCCATCTGCTTGACTCCCGCCAGCCAGACCTGCTATTCCTTACGGAAACATGGTTTAAGGATGACTCCCTTCCGAGCCTCTTATCCATGTTGCCCTCCACTTACTCGGCCATCAGAATGGATCGCCCTGGGGGGAAGTCATGGGGAGGCGTTGCACTGATTACTCGCACGGACTTTCATTTTCAGATACTACCTTCCCCTCCCATCCCTGCCGTGGACTGTCTAGTAGTCCGTTCTTCCTCTTTCGGTGTCCCTCTGACTTGTGTACTTATCTACCGGCCGCCTCAACCTACTCCCGATTTCCTATCCTCTATTGAGGATCTTTTTGCCACTCTAGTAGTGAACAATTCCGCAATCCTGGTGCTTGGGGACTTGAACTACTGGCTGAACGATCCAGCCGAAGATCTAAGATCCAAGGAGTTTACGGCCCTGCTCACCAGCTTTAACTTTCTCTCCCAACTCAGTATGCCTACCCATATCAAAGGCCATCAACTTGATCAAATCTGGACCCTTAACATCCCTATTAACCCTCCTACCATCTCGCCTTGCTCTTGGTCAGACCACTTTCTTATCTCTTTTGCAGTAGCCCTCGGACGACCGCCCAAACCCCCCCACCCAGAAACATCTGGGCCAGAAAGTGGGATAAGGCTGACCTCCCTGCGATCTGCTCTTCTCTTGCAGCTTCTAGTCCCGAGCTTAGTGGCCTACCCCTCTCCACTCAGCTCACAGCCATTAACACCTGGCTGCTAAAAGCGTGCAACACCACTGTCCCTCTCAAGAGAGTGGCCATCAAACGCGCCCACGCGGCCAACAGATGGTTTACCCCCTCCCTTAGAGATAAAAAGCTGGTGACACGCAGAGCTGAACGAGCGTGGCGGCGTTCCTATTGCCCTTCTCTTAAAGCAAGCTACTGCTCGGTACTCAACGAATATAAAAGGGACATATTAAAAGCCAAAGCTGCATACTTCTCTGGTAGAATCTTGGCAGCGGAAAATCAATCCAAAGAAATATTCGCCACAGTTCATGAGCTCGCTGCCTCCGACAGGGTGACTTCCAAAATCCCACCATCCCAAACTCTCTGCAACTCCCTTAATTCCTTCTTTATTGAGAAGGTAGCCCTTATCAAGGCCAACATCCCTTCATCACTTCCGGTACCACCTGTTTTTCACCCCCCCTCTGCTTCACCCCTCACCCAGTTCCCCCCTTTGATTGACACGAGAAACTCTCCTCCCCTTACTGGCCCAGGTAAAATTGGGCTCCCCTCAGGACATTGGTCCGGCATTTGCCCTGAAAGAGTTTTTCTCCAATTGCTGCTCCCCTCCACTTACCCTAATCAATCACTCCCTTACAACTGGCACTGCCCCCCATGCTCACAAATTGGCAGTCATCATTCCGATTCTGAAAAAGGCAGGCTCTGATCCCTCCCTGCCTGCCAACTATCGCCCCATCTCCCTCCTCCCTTACCTGGCGAAGGTCTCAGAGGCTTATGTCACCAGGACTCTGAGCTCCTTCGTGGAATCGACGGGCCACCTTTCTCCCCGCTAGGCGGGCTTTCGCCCGCTGCACTCTACCGAGAAGGTAGTTGTATCGGTGATGGACAAACTGAGGGAAGGCATTGACACCGGCCTCCCCCAGGCCCTGGTCCTGTTAGACCTGTCCGCCGCATTCGACACGGTGGACCATGACATCCTGTTGACCCGTGTCGAGGCGGCGGGCATTGGGGGCATAGCCCTGACCTGGCTCCGATCCTTCTTAACGGACAGGGAGCAGGCCGTCCATCTGGCCGACTTTGCTGCTCCACCTCGGAGAGTGACCTGTGGCATCCCCCAGGGTTCTTCCCTGTCCCCCTTGTTGTTTAATTTATACATTTCACCCCTCATTTTTTCTTTACAGCAGATGGAGGTCTCGGTGTTCAACTACGCCGACGACCTCCAACTTATTTTCAACCTTTCCTGCCCCCTCACTTCTGCCCTGAATTTCCAGAGGGTCATGCTCTTCATCCAGGGGTGGATGAACTGCAACCACCTCAAACTAAACCCCGACAAAACCGAGCTGGTTTTGACGGGTGGTGGTTGCAGCCCCTGGTCCCCCGCCTTTTGGCCCCATTCCCTTGGCCCCCCTCCCCTCCGAGTCCCCAAGGTTAAAACCCTGGGCATCTTCATCAATCCCCTGCTCACTCTTCATACACAGATTAACTCAGTGGTGTCGGCTTGTTTTTTTTCCCTCCGCACCATCCGTAAGGTCTCCCGATTCTTCTCTGTCGCGGCACTCAAGCTCATCCTCATGGCCATGGTGCTATCGCGCCTTGACTATGGGAATGTGATCTACAATGGCGCTCCGGCCTACCTGATCCGCCGTCTCCAATTGATACAAAATCAGGCGGCTCGCCTGATTTATGGTCTTTCTAAATCCAACCATGCGACCCCTTTGTTGCAGTCTCTGCACTGGTTACCGGTAAGGGAGAGGGCCCTCTTTAAACTGGGCTGCATCACGTATCAGGCTAGAGCCGGGACTGCCCCCGCTTTCCTTTGTGAAGCCATCTTGCCCTATCTTCCGACTAGAGAGCTCCGATCCACTCACCAGGCTCTCTTGTCAGTCCCCCGTTTCAGGAAGCAGAAGTCCGGGGGGGGCAGATTCGCGGTGCAAGCTCCATTGTTCAGGAACTCGCTCCCTCTTGCACTTAGGACCTCAACCTCCTACCTGGAATTCCGCAAACTACTTAAGACTGTCCTGTTTTCCAGATCTGTAGCAGCCTAGCTTCCTTCCTGGCCTCCACTGATACACTGCTGTCCAGCGCCATGAAACCGTTCCGGTATAAGCGCGCTTAAGAAATATTTTAAAATTCAAATTCAAATTCATAATACAACACTAGCTTTATCAACTATTTTCCCTTTAAAAAATATTATGCAAAAATATTTCCCAAATACTTTATATGATTATATCAATTAAATTTGCTTACTTGAATTTTTGGCTATAAAATGTCCTTACATTTTCAAACCAGTCACTGTTTATCATTATAGAAATAAACTAAGGCTATTATAATAAAATGCAGTACTAAAAAAAGTAAAACATTTCTATTCAGCTTACCAGTTCCAAAGCAGTTCATGTGTTGTAGTAGAATACTAAGAACACAGGTACACTAACTATATATTTCTTTAAGTTCTTCAAATGTGTTTCAAAGATTCAATCCGTCTTTACAAACTTTTGTACAACATAGACGTTGTACTACTTCACTTTTGTAGAGGTACATCCCATCGATCATTTTTGATACTTAGTTATACTTAGCTTCAAAATAATAAATTTTAAATAATAATAATTATTGCAAATTTAGCATCTGTAAAAGACAGAGGCCCACATGCATCAATGTTATTAATTGCGATTTCTTATTTGCGATTTTTAAGGAATCGCAAATAAGGAACCGCAATTGTCTATTCATGATGTTTTTCGCATTTTTTTTGCGATTTGAAAAAAAACGCTTTTTTTGCGAATCGCACACAAATTCTTATTTAAGAATTCGCATATTGTGAAATCGCATTTTGCGAATTCGCAAAATTGCGAATAAACGACACATGATGAATTTCACCACTCTGATTGCCAGGAAGCCAGTAAGGCAATTACGGACACATGGGAACTGCTTTGACTGAAGCTCTGGCAGTTGGCAGTTGGTCTCTGAGGCTGTTGTGAAAGGTTGCTGCTGCTGCAGTCTGTGTTCTTCACTGTTCTTCATTGTTAAGGAGACATTGAGATGGAAAACCAAGAAGAGGAGGGGCCCTCAAGAAAAAGGAAAATAAAATTTTCAGAGAAGGAACTTGAAATCCTTATTGAAGAGGTGACTGACAGGCATGATCAACTTTTTGGCAAGTTGTCACATAAGGTGCCTGATGCTGTGAAAAGAAATGTGTGGCTTAACATACAATCCAAGGTTAATGCGGTTGGTGTGGCCCACCGTGAAATCAGCAACTTACAGAAAAGGTGGTACGACTTGCGTAGTCGCGCAAAGGAGAAGATTGCGTCAAGAGTGAAATCTGCAAATAAAACAGGAGGTGGTCCCCCCAAAGACATACCCACAACCCCTTTGGAAGACCTTGTTGAAGGGACACTTTTGACTGAGGCAGTTGTGGGTGTCATGAATATAGACACGTCTGATCTCATTACCCCTTCTGAAGGTAAGTCTAAATATAAGTTTTAGACAAGTAAAATGATTGAAATACTTGTGTACTTTGCCAAAGTGAACATAGGGAAAGCATGTTTTTTAAAACACCATTTACTAATTGCATTACATCACCTGAAGTTGGCAGCTTCAGAGTAGTAAACTAATCATGCTTTAAGCAATGCATCTTGGGAAGTGTAGTTCCTATCTTTTAGTAGTAGGGTAAAAGTCATATTTGTAACTTTCACTGAAACACAGAGTAAATTTATTGTAAATGAAACAATGTCTTGCAAAAAATTACTCATAAAGTAACTTTATTTTAAATGAAACATTTTCAAATCAATATCTAAAGTAAAGATATGTTTGCACTTTTTCAAACAGAATTGCTTCAAGAGTTAATTGAACAAGATTTGCGGGATTTCAGTGCCCTAGAAATCCATGTAAATGAAGAGGTTAATAATCCAAGTACTTCCACTGCTAATCTGCCAGTGAATGAAAGGCAAAGAGTACGTCAGTTACTACAAACTGATTCAGAGGAGGGTAACAGTCAAACTAATCCAGTGACAAGACCTGAACCAACACCAACAGTCACCAATGCAAGGCCTAGTAGGCGAAGGAGGCAAAGTCAATTTGAACATCAAACTTTGCCTCATTTGAGGAGGGATCCAGCACTGGCAGTGTTGTTGAGGACAAAATATTGAAGATACAGCGCCTGCAAGGCAAAGATGTTAGAATTATTAAAGGCAAAATAGCACATATCTCCAAACAACTTGGTGGCATTCACAGCACTATGAATAGGATGGTTGAGGCTTTGAAACATGGCCATGAGGCTACTGCTGAGAAACTTGACAGGATTGCTAAGTCATTGGAATCAATGTGCACTGTAATGAAAATGCAACATAAGGAAAGTGTGAATAGGCACCTGAGGCTAATGACTAGCTTACATGGTCAGAACAGACAGTTGTCACGTATTTCTACTTGTGCAGCAAAAATGTGCAAACAAAATGTTGTCATGCAGGAAAAAATGAATTATGTTTTTGTTGAAATTTCAAGGGGAATAGTGAGAGGGAATGAATTAGGACATGCTTCAAACAGTAGTGACCCACCAGGGATTACTTTTTCAAATTTTGACAGTGTTGTGGGTGGTCAAAGTGTAGACCCACTTGATGGTGCCATTGCTGGGACAAGACGTAGTAATAGAAATCTGAAAGAAGGTTGCCTAATGGTTTTGGAGAAAGATAAACATGCTGGGAAGGCTTTGGGTGTGCGCGGGCGTAAAAAATGACATGATAGCAATGTATTTCCAATGCATGACTTTTTGAAGATTGTAGCACGTACCAACAATTTAATATGTACAAGATCATCTACCATTAAACATGTCATTTATTAATTTTGGTAATTGCTGAAAAACGTTTTTTGAAGGCACATCATCTTATGTTGGTTGAACGAAATAAAAATTATTAAGGCAAAAACACAAAAAAAGCCAGGTACCTTTCTCAGAAATAATTCTGTGTAATCTCAGCTCTTCTTCTCCTTCCTTTTGCTGCTTCTGGACCATGTTGTCTGGCTGGGGGTTGCTGTGGTTCATTGTCATTTGGCGGTAAAACATCTTCTTCTTCCAAATGTATGCCTCTCTCTGTTGCCATGTTGTGTAGCATTGCGCATGCAGCAACTATTTTACAGCATATTTTGGGATTATACTGCAAAGATCCACCAGTCTTATGCAGTATGCGGAACCTTAATTTAAGAACACCAAAGGTTCTCTCAATGACATTACGAGTTGATTTGTGAGCTTGATTGTAATGTTGCTCCTTTCTACTTGCTGGGTTGAGGTATGGAGTCAATATGTAAGACCTAACACCATAGGCACTGTCACCTTTAAAAAAACATAGATATATAAATGACATTACTAAAACCGTGAAAATGTATAAAGTGTAATAATTTATTGGAAAAAAAACATATTTACCTAGCAAATAACCATCTCCAAACTGTCCAGCAAGAAGTCTTGCATGTATTGCGCTGTGCTTAAAGATGTATGAATCATGGGCACTGCCAGGGTAACTAGCCACTATGTCAGTAATAATGGTCTTAGAGTTACATATCCCTTGAATATTCAGTGAGTGGAAACATTTCCTGTTACGGAATATGTACTCATTTTCTGAGGGCGGACAAATAGGTACATGTGTCCCATCCACACAACCTATCACATGTGGGAATTGTGCCATACTATAAAAATCTACTTTAGTTTTCAGAAAATCCTGTTGAGAAGTTGGAAACTTTATGTAATTCCTTATTCTATGCAACATAGCATCCAAAAAAGCATTAAAAAATCTTTATAGGGAGCTCTGCGAGACACCGCCAGCAATAGCTACTACTCCCTGAAAAGAACCAGAAGCTAGAAGGTGTAGACAACACAGGACTTGTACATGAGTAGGTATTGCATTTGTCCTGCGAGTCTCCCTTTGCAAAATGGGATCTAAATCATTAATTAAATCTATAAATAAGTTACCAGTAAGCCGGTACCTATCATAAATCTCATCATCTGTTTGTCCAAGCAAGGTGATGCGTACTCTAAAAATTCTCTCTTGTATCTGCCTTCTCCTCCATCCTGCGGCTACTATCAATCTGTGGCGGCGAGCCAAGAAGAAAAGTGCTGCCATTGTGCAATGCTCCTGGAAGTTCTGTGAAGCCCATCAAAAGAGAGAACTAGAAAGACCCCTGCCTTATATACTGTAGCTGCCAATCAGCAAGGCACTTAAAACATGTGTTCTGCCCTAAATAGCAGTAGAGGTGGATGAGAAATTGCAAACATATATGACTCTCTGATTTTCACACACCCAACTGCATTTAAACTGTTAACATCATATTTTTCTAAATAGAAATGTGTTTTGCAAAAGCAGCATAAATCTATTATTACATATGTACAACTTTAACCAACCTACATTTCAAAATTCACAATTGTGTTGTGTATGGAAGGGAGAATTTGCTCAGGACATCCCTCCTGTTACATTTTACATTAAAAAAAACATTGTGTGCATGTGTGAGGTCAAAAACCATCAGCCTATGTCATATTATGACATGTCAGATCATTTGAATTGACTCAAAATTAAATCTGGCATTTAGAAAGGCTTCTATAACTTCCCTAAAGGCCCACAACAGCTATTTCCCTGAAGAACACAAGTTTCCCAATGGCTGCGAAAACTTACCACCACCTCTGACTTCTTCTTATTTTGGGAAATGCAATTTGCAAATTTCATTGTAATCGCAATTTGCTAATTTTGATGCATTGGAAAATTTCATAAACAAATGCGATTCGCATCCACTGCGACACATTTAAGAAATCGCAAATGTAATTAAGATTTCTAAAAAAGCGAAAACCATAAAAAAATTCATGCATCTCAAAAAGGTAGATTGCATTCGCAATCGGGCGAATTGTGCGAATAACACCGATTGCGAATGCAATCTACTTTGATGCATGTGGGCCAGACAGTTACAATTTATCTTTTACAAACCAAAATCATTTCAAAAGCATTTGATTTGCCTTTTTTGCTGTTCTCAGAATATATTGAATTTCACTAGAAACAGTGATTTCAATATTACTCATTGCATAACAGCAGGCTAAAAAAGACAATCATAAAGATTATCTTAAAAAAACCCAAACAACAATCTAATTAAAAATCTATAAAATAGAAATAAAACATATCTTAAATGTCTTTTTCTAAGAGCAATTTCTTACGTAACTATGAGGTATGTCAAACAATCCTGAAATAAAAAAAACACTATCATTAATTTTATTCCATGGCAAAACTTGAAAAACAATTATTAAAGATTTCACAAACTTTTCCGTATGGCCAAATAGTATGTGTGAAATTCTTATTTTGAAACTTGATCAAAAATAACTCTCAACATTTGCCTTCCAGTATTTTGATCTAAAGCCATTGATATTATTTGCACCGTCCCCCAGTGCTGATCTGTCATCCCCACGCTATTCAACATCTTCATAGCCACCCTCACATAAGTGACCCACCATCTCAACCACAACATTATCTCTTACGTCGACGATACCCAGCTCATCCTCTAACTCACCAAGAAACCACATACCATAAAAAACAACCTCCACAACGTAATTAAAGATGTCACCAAGTGGATAAGGAGTAGCTCTCTAAATCTGAATTTGCACAACATGAAGATACTCATCCTCAAACCCATCTACTCAGCTTCAGATGACTTCTGCTGTCCATGTACACTATAAACAGTACCAACACCTACTGACCATGTACACAACCTATAATGTATCCTTAACTCCTCCCTCTGCATGTGTAAGCAAATCTACAGCATCTTCTCATATTGCTATAACACCCACCACATGCTCTGCAACATTTATAAGTGCAGTGTAACTAAAAGAAAAAGAACAGTGACACAGGCCCTCATTAACAACATACTACACAGTGGCAACACACTCTGCATAGGATTATCAAGCCAACACCTACAACGACTACAACAAATCCAAAACACCTCTACCTGACTGATCTTCAATATCCTCTCCTTCAGCCACATCACTCACCACCACATACACCTACACTGCTTCAATATCAACATTAAAATTTTCCTTCAAACTCGTCACCCTCCCTTACAAAATACTCTACAACACCAAACTAATCTACCTTAACAACAGTAATCATGAAAGGCTACATTTTAGCTCTTAAAATTAGGCTTTAAAAATATTAGGTAAGAATTTGGTAATTCTTTTGGCAAACTTTGCTTAAAAACGAATTGAGTATCATTACAAAGCGTCCAAACTTTCAGACATGTTATGTTATGTTATGTTAATAACTTTTATTAGGCGCACAGCTGCCCCAGCGAAGGGGCGTCCTGGCACCTGATCAGATACCACAACACAACAGGTCAAAACTGAGAAGAAAAGGATCAATTAACCGCAACTAAACAGGTGGGTTTTAATGGCGCGTCTAAAAAGAGTAAGGCTGTCCAGGGCACGGATGTGTACCGGGAGGGAGTTCCATAGATCAGCCGCCAGGACATGAAAAGAGCGCCCACCCATCCTACTCAGTCTGAACCTGGGCTTAATCGCCAGATGGAGAGATTCAGACCTGAGGGACCGTGTAGGAAGATACGGAGAAATAAGGCCCACAAGGGCAGGGGGGGAGGAAAGCTTCAGAATCTTAAATGTCAGACAGAGAGCCTTAAATTTGATTCTCTGTCTGACCGGAAGCCAATGAAGGGAGGTCAGGACCGAGGAGACAGAACATCGTCTCGGAAGGCCCACGATGGCACGTGCCGCAGCGTTCTGCACAATCTGAAGCCTTGAGGCCTCAGCCTGGTTCACTCCAAGTAGCAGAGCGCTCCCGTAGTCCAATCGCGACAAGATGGAGGCCTGGACCACCAGTTGCCGCGTGGGGGGGTCGAAGAACTTCAGGACAGGTCGCAGTCCTCGCATGATACCAAAACAGGTAGCTGCAGTCTTCTTTGTATGACTGGCAAAAGAAAGATGGGAATCCAGCCAGACCCCCAGATTTTTAACTTCAGCCGCTGGAGTAGGAGAAGTGCCCAATTCGGGAGGCCACCACTGGTCACCCCAAAGTTCCGTCTGCCTCCCTAAAATCAGAACCTCGGTTTTTTTTGCGTTAAGCTGCAAGCAGTTGCAACGCATCCACTTAGCTACAGCAATAAGTCCTGCCCGGAATCTGGGAGCATTTACCTCAGGGTCCCCGCTTAGTGTCACCGCCAGCTGCGTGTCGTCGGCGTACGATGTCATGGTAAGGCCAGATTCCCTGACGACAGCAGCCAGCGGTTCCACATACAGATTGAACAAAGTAGGGCTTAAAGAGGAGCCCTGAGGGACTCCCAGACCCAGAGAGTGGAACGAGGACTGGCCTGGTGGAATGGCTACTTTAAAAAACCGGTCCGAAAGGAAGGAGCGGAACCACTCAAGGGCTTTCCCTCTAATACCCACCTCCTCCAACCGACGCAGCAGAATGTCATGAGACACCGTGTCGAATGCGGCGCTCAGATCTAACATTAGGAGCGCCGCAGTCTGCCCCGCATCCAGCACTGACCGCAAATGCTCGATCATAAAGAGCAAGGCTGTTTCAGTGCTGTGTTGAGGGCGGAACCCATTTTGACTCTCGTCAAGAATGTTATTACGAGAGAGATGGGTAGACAGGATGGTATTCACGTATGCCTCAGTGACCTTAGCGGTCCAAGGCAGGAGGGAAATGGGCCGATAATTTTCCGGGAGCAAGGGGTCAAGATTGGGCTTCTTCAAGATAGGGCTGACCACAGCTTGCTTCCAGGAGGAGGGAACCACGCCCTCAGTGAGGGAAAGATTGATAAGATCCAGGATGGGCTCACGGCACGTAGGCGGGAGTAACATAAATAGCTCCGGCTTCAGCGGGTCTAGGGGAGAACCCGATTTGACTTTGAGGCTCAGAGTATCAAATACCTCAGTAGACATAGCCGGCAAGGAGGACAGGGTTTCCACAATCCGAGTCTTCACAGCACTAGGGGCCTCCTCGGGAACGGAAGATGTAAAACCTCGGTAGATTGCCTGCACCTTCTCCACGAAGAAGGATGCCAAACTCTCACAATGTGAGTCCGTGCAGATTTCTACCGAGGTAGTCCGTTTCCCCATCAGATCTTTAAGTACTTTGAAGACAAGTTTGGAAGGATTAGGACTATTGGAGAACTCAGTTGCATAATAAGCAGCCCGAGTTTGACAGATGGCTCTATGATAGTTCTTGAGCTGGGCAAAGTACAGAGATTTTAACACGGGATCAAAGGACTTCCTCCAGGCCCTCTCAGCTTGCCGGCAAGTTCTTTTAAGCTCGGCAAGATTCTCATTATACCAAGGACTGCGGGTCTTAGCGTGACATTTAGACCAACGCAGGGGTATAAGGGAATCGAGGGCCTTAAGAACCCAGTTGCAAAACTGTTCATATCCCTGTTCCACATTCTGCAGTATGCCTAAGGGCTGAACCTCCAGTATCCTAATAAACTCCTCCAGCTTAAGTTTACGCCAGTTGCGCTTGAGGATCAGTTTATCCACAGGTTTCGATTGTGGATTATCTAGTGGGCATGCCACTTTAACCAACATATGGTCAGTCCACCCCACCGCCAACGGGACAGATGTTCTAGCCCGGGCTAAGTTTGTAAAGAAGGGGTCTAGTATATGTCCTCCTATGTGGGTGGGGGAGGTGACTAGTTGGTTAAATTGCATCGCTTCAAGATCCGCTACCAGGGAACTGATAGGGAGAGATGACATCAGATCAAAGTGTATATTTAAGTCCCCTACAATATTAAAATTAGCACAACTGGAGACTAGCGAGCTGACCACCTCTACAAGTGCGGGTTTGAAGGTGGTATCGTTCCCAGGTGGTCGGTAGATCAGTATGCCACTAAAGGTAAAGTGATGGTTTATCTTTACCTTAAAGGAGGCGCTTTCACACGTAGAGAGATTCTGAGCCTACCACTCAGCCGAGAAGCAAGATTTTATTGCCATGGCTATACCACCCCCCCTAGTTGTACGGTTCAAAGTAAACACCGTATAGGTGGAGGGAAAGGCCAAGTTTATCTTAAATAGACAGTGTTGTGTCCAGATGTTGTAGAAGGTCCATCATGAAAAATAATTGCAACAGTTACAAAAGTTCTTCCTGATATCGATACTTGAGTAGCTACAAAATGTTTAATTAAAGTTTCCAATTTTCTTCCATCATCTCTACAACGTTGCAGCATTAAATTAACATACTGTCCATAACTCTGTATAAATAATGTTGATGACATATCTGATTTACATTTCCTACACTCCATGTTTTGAGTTGCTCCTCTAACTAGATTATTAAAAGACACTGATTCACAGTCTGGTAAAGTCAAATATATAAATCTTTCAGTGTCTATGTCAGTGGTACATGTAGACAAACAATTTTGACACTGTTCCCATTTATAAGAAAGGCCAAAAAGGGTTTGAATATCTATTCCTTCATCTTCCATTACACCAAACATAAACATTAAAAATTCCTGACAATCTTGCTGTATATTTTGCATAAATTGAGTAGAACCAGAACATATGTCGAAAAGATTTCGAATATCAGAAACACTTTGTATATTAGTTCTATCAGTACTACATTTCTCATAAATAGAATACAACAATGAAGAGAATCTTTTCTCCCGAATTTCAGCAATTTGCTGTTGCAAACTTTGAAGAAGAAAAACAACATTAACAACTACATTGGCATAGCAGTTGACACCACAACTATTTTCAAACCGATATCCAAAATTTTCTTCAACACTATCCTTTTTATTTTTGCTTGCAGGCGCAACTTCATAATGTTATTTTCTTTTGTCTACATTTTCACTACAGATATTCTCTAATCTTCTTTTTCTACCTACAACACGCTTTTCAAACACTGGATATTGGCCTAAATTGGGTGCATAGTCTCTTCTTATTCTATTATACTCTTTCACACAATTTGCATTTGCACTAATCTTTGTCTCATCAAAATCAATCAAATACAACCCAGATAAAGTTCTCACTCTGGACAAAGCAACATATGCCATACCCTCTTTAAACACGGTACTTCCAATATTCACTAAAGCACTATCTATACTTAAACCCTGAGATTTATGAATGGTCACAGCATATGCCAAACAAATAGGAAACTGTTTTCTGCATACATACAAATCTTTTACAAGCAAAACCCGAGATGAACAACGACTAAATTGTTGTATTTCAGCAATTTCATCAAATTTGATTTTCAAAAATTCAATCCCATCTCTATTTACATAATTAACAAAATCAACAATTTTACCCATTGCTCCATTTACTAAACCTTTTCCACATTCAAATTACCTCGTAAAATTACCCTACAGTTTTTACATACATATAAATTCTTTTCTAATCCAGCAGTTTCACTTATCGATTTCTCTAAAGAATCTAATTTGCTCTTCAATTTTTCAGTCAAAATATTAGTGATCCCTTCATGTTCTATTTTATCAATAGCTTCCAATTTTATAATTTCTTCATTTTCCAATTTTAGCATTTCTTTATTGAATATAGAACATTCATGTAGTGTTGGCATTAAACAGATTACAGAGTTGTTTTCTGAAATGTCCATATATATTTTCTCAGGAAAAATATTTTCATTTGGAAACAAATTGGGAAGTAATTGTCTCTGTAAAGCTTGTTTTCCATGTTCTGTCAGGTTTTCAATCCTTATATCTTGAAGAATTTTTCCATAATCTGCATCATTTGCCTGACGCATATTTTTAATAAGTTCCTTATATTGAAAATATGACCAAATGTTAACGTTTTCAATACTCCCCAAAGACTTTCTGGTATCTTCATGTGCCAGTGTTTTAAACACTGGTTGTCCTTTCACAGGAGTAAGTTGTAGTAGTTCTCCAAAAACTATGACGTGTTTTCCTCCAAAGAACACGTCATACTCTGTTTTAAGAACTTGCTGCATTCTTAAATGCACAAAGGCAAGCATTAAGTTTGATACCATGCTTACCTCATCAATAATGAGAAGTTTCATTTTCTTCAAGACTCTTGAAACTTCAAAACAAGCTACTCCAGATAGCTTGTGGTATTCCAATTTGTTTTCCTGCTCTACTGGTAGCATTAATAAACGATGTAAAGTAATTCCTTTAATATTGTGTGCCGCCAACCCAGTTGGAGCAGTGACAACACAAGACAAATACGAGTCAGTTCTTTTGTGTAAATAAGTTGAAATTACTTTATTAAAAAACTTTTTCCTGTTCCAGCTTGTCAACTCACGTACAATTGGATAGGTTGAAAGAATGAGCAAGAGCGCTCTTTGTTTAGATAAAGTAATCAATAATTAATCTGTTCTTTCACTTGCTCATATATTTCTTTCTGCTCAACATTTAGTTGTTCTTCCAAAGTTCCTAAGTTTCTTACATCTTCTAGAGCTTGATACATTGCTGTTTCCACCTCTTCCATAGCAGTTGCTGCTTCATTTTGAATAATTGGTTCTCCTAATGGATCCTGACTTAATGAAGCAGAAGTTTGACTATCCTGAGAACTGTCTCTAGCAATCTCAGCTGCAATTGCAGCTTCTTGCTCAATTTCATCATTCAACATCTTCACGTAATTAGCAAAAA
Source organism: Lissotriton helveticus (assembly GCF_964261635.1). Classification (NCBI taxonomy): domain Eukaryota; kingdom Metazoa; phylum Chordata; class Amphibia; order Caudata; family Salamandridae; genus Lissotriton; species Lissotriton helveticus. The sequence goes on along the minus strand of NC_136068.1, from coordinate 1,830,353,012 downwards.
CAGGATATTCTATAGTGTCTTTAGTAGCATTGAAGGAATCTTCATAGCTCTCAAAATCTCCAAGTAATTCTAATTCTGAATGCCATGGATTGAAAAGTTACAAAAGAGCTAAATAGTAAAATTCCCTTTTGTCATGTGTTTCACAACTCAGTTTACGATGATTAATCAAATGTCCTTTTCTTTGTTTCAACAGACATCCTTCAGAACCAATCACGGCATATATACTATTATTGATGTTTTCTGTAATATTTCATTTAAAAATATAGTTTTGCAACACTTCATAGAGACAAATGTTCTCAAGATGATGACTTCTATTTGGATAATATATATCCAACATATTTGTTTTCACAATATCTGTACTTTCTGGCTCCTTTTCAGCTAAATATTCAATTCCTTGTACAGATTTAAGTACTCGGTTTCGTGTTGCAGAAAGACCAAGACTCACCCAAATGATACTTCTAGATTTGGAGTAAAGACTTGCAGATGATAAGCGATCCGAACATTCATATGCTCCAATTTCTCGATGAGATAACATCTTCAAACTGTAAGTATATAATTTCTTACTTAGACTCTTCTCGTGAGAAATCTCTTCCCACATTTCCTTCAATTCAGTCTTTTCAGATTTGGTTATGTAAGATGTCACATATCGAGCAACAGCTATGGAATTGTCCGCAACGTATTGAATAGCCATGTTAGCATTCCACATAGACAAATTGTAATCATTTATATATTTTGACTCTTCATTTCTTCTTAAGTTGACGGTATTTTTTGGAGACTTTCTTCTGATACTATGTCGCTGAGATGACATAAAATTGTTCACTCTTCCTTTCGATATTACAGGACGTGGGAATCCAAAATAACATTTGGTATAGAATTTATCCTTTGACTTGTACTTTCGTCGACAGTATTTGCCACAACGATGACTTTGAAAACTTAAAACTGTTTCTCTTAAGTCCTTATCTTTTGTACTTTTTGGTATATCACATGTTGCATATTCTTCAATGAAAGACAATACAGTGTCATTTGAGTCTGTTCTAAATTTGGGAGCATCTTTAATCCATATTAACATATGTATGTGAGGAGCACCTCTTGCTTGATGCTCCTTTCTCCAAAAGAAATCCAAAACCTCTCCAAGAAGTGGATTTTTTTAATGGTGATAAAAGACATCATAGCTTAAAATCTATGATTGAAATACCTGAATATATTAACTGGATCCAAGAGAGCACAATTCTCCAGGTGTCTTGTATTCAATATTTACTATATTTGCATTTGCCTCTCGAAGCATATTCAGCACAGCTTAGAGTAAGGAACCATGTAGGAGTTCCTAAGTTCCTTACCATACATTTAAGTTCTCCATAACGACGGTACCAGTACTCATTAGTACCACTCTGACAAGCTATGAGTTTAATCAGATGAGATTCCAAAACTTTATCTTTCAAGTGTACTTTATTCATATATTCCTTTGCTGAAACATTTTGCATATGTACACCTGTTTTCAATATATGATTTACTGCATAAGAAAGTCAAGACAAGTCACTCTCAAACAAAAGATGAAACAAATATGGAATACATTGTCGAAATCTTGGATCTTCAGCATACAATCTTGATCTCCGGTATTCAGATGCAGGAATCTGCACAGGTCATATCGTCCACCTTTTCCTGTTGGAAACAACTGAGGAAAGCAGCGAGCTTCCAAGCTTTTTTCCCATACACTAATGGGATTTCCCTTTGCTTCTTTCATTTGAATCACAATCTATAGTATCCCCCATCACTTCTTTAGAATGAAGTGGATGGACACTATAATGTTCGTGGATTTCTTCTGTTCTGGACACCTCCAGTTTTTCAATTTGTCCACATGGCAAGTCACTGTCTTCTTCTACAGTTATTTCTTCTTCTCTCAGAAACACATTTTCATAATATTGATTGTTTCTTATCAGATACAACGTTGCCTTTTTCACTTTCCTAACATCCACTAATTCCTGCCATATTTTCTTACTCTTAGTAGGAACACCGTTACCTAAAATAACTAAAGGTTCATCTTCTACATTTTCTACACCAATAGTTTCAATATTTATCTTTAAATCTAGAGGCAAATATACAACTCTTCCCTTTAACCCTCTGTGTAAATCTGAAAGAGGCAATTTCCCTGTCTTAGGCTCCATACGAACAATAGCTTGAAATGGATGAACACATTGAATAAGAATAGACTCATAAGTATTTAAATCCATCAATTCTGAAGGAATATTTACCAACTCAAGATTATTATACACAGCTCTAGCAGGCATTTTATTCTCATCTAATTTATTATAACAATATTTAAAAATACCCTGATCAGAACCCAAATCAAAACAATTCTCTACCAACAAATAAGTTGCAAAATCCTTCCACTCATTATTATTTTCCTTTTCACTTTTTAAATACAGATCAACAGTCCTGGTCTGATTTTTATAATAAGTAAGTTGACAACAGATACAAGAATAATTAGGCCTTACACCAGAAATTACCTCAAACGTAGTTATTTCTTGCTCAAATATATCTGTACTACAATGCTGTACATTCTCTTCTACATTTTCTTCAATTAACGGATCAATTTCTGCACAGTGTTCTTGAAGACCAAAATACCTAACCTCAATTTCATCACAAACCTTTAATACATCTGATACTGATCCATGCAAAATAGCACTGTTTAACTTTTTTAACATTAGGTCTGGACTTTTTGCACAATACAACCTTCTCACTAATTTCCTCATTTGAGTATGATGAACTGCTAACATCCTGAAATGGTAAAAAACACTTTGACACACTTTTTTAGAAAGACAAGCTAAAGTATGTCCTTGCAATCCAGTAATTTCTCTCACTCTACAAGGGTCTAATCCTTGCAACATCTTAATCTTTTGTTTAACACTTTTCTTACTATAGTTACGTAAGAAATTGCGGAACAAAACAATAGACTCCTGCCGTACAGTACAAATACTACTACAATTCCAAGTGTATATTGGAGTTTTAGGTCGTCTCCCTAATACTTCATCAGCTAACAACTCTTCCTCATTTCTAGGAACAATTTGCTCTTTCTCAGTAGGACAACCATTTCTAACCTCATAAGCACGACAACTAGTGTCAACTGCATGCAACAAATCATTACTCTGAAGATAACTTTCTTCATTAAAAAAGGCTCAGAACTTGAACTATGTTTCCATTCAGCCTGAAAAACCTTCGAAAAATTACTTCTATTAATTACTCTTCTCCATTTACGTTTGCTCTTCATTAAATGGATTGGCTTATCTAGTGATCGAATTCTATTGATTACTAAAATAAAAAGTATTTTTTTCAATTCAAAAGATTTCTGAACTGCATTCTCAATATATTACTTTTTTTTGTAAAAAGCTCTTTTTCTTTTACAATTCTTTACATTCTTAGTCAAATGTAGTAGAATTCGATTATAGTACATCTTCTTCCTTATCTCCAAGAATACATTTTTCCTCCTTGTATTACACTCATTTTTTTCAGAACATAATAGTACACGGTTCTTGTCTTTTCTCTTGCTTGCAGAAATACTGTTTTTTTTTGTTTGCATACACTACTCTTACTGTTTACCAATCTTCGTAGAAAACGTTTAGTTTTCTTACCAGGACATTTTTGCATCGTCTTTATACATTTTTCGTGAGGTAATTCTTGTAGAAAACTGCTCTCTAAATAACTTGCTTTCTTTCGTTGTTTGGTATGCTTAGCCTTACTAGGCATGATGATTTTTTTAGTATTGATGAAAAAAATCTAGTATAAAAATAGATATCACTTTTGGAAAATAAATGTATAAAAAACACTAACATATTACTCTTAAGAAGAGAGCAGGGATTAGACTATACTAAAACGTTTAAAACACAGAACTCAGCCCATGTATATGAGCACTACATTGCCGTGCAGAAACCTGACTCATTTTCAAAATACATTTCGAATATGAAGCATTAGTTCTTTGCTAGCATTACATCCCAAAATTGAGCCACAATACAGGAAGAAAGAGGCCCAAGGTGCTTGTAAATCTCCCCAAGAGTGCATACAGCACTCTATCTATATTGAGTGGGGTATTGCTAAGAGGAGGTTTGATAAAACAGATAGAATTAAGAGGGCAGAGGGGGGAGTATGAAAAGAAGGGGGAACATTAGGGGACAGGAAAGACCATGACGACAGAAAGAGACTAAGAACACAGGATGCAGTTTAAAAAGAAACAGCACTATCAAGAAAGACAAGTGAAAATAAGGAAAGAGTGGAAATATCAGAAAAGAGAGGACAGTATAAGCAGAGAGAGGTAGACTATGAGAAGAGACAGGTGAGATTATAGAAAAAGATGTAAATATAAACATTTCATTCGCACAGACACTCAGTGTGATCCTGACCAAAATTTTAAAACCGTACATTTTTCCAAAACACATTAACCACACTAAAAGGTTAAGACAAGGAACTCGGCCCATGTATATGAGCATTACATTACAGTGCAGAAACCTGACTCAATTTCAAAATACATTTCCAATATGCAGCATTAGTTCTTTGCCAGCATTACATCCAAAAATTGAGACACAATACAAGAAGAAAGAGGCCCAAGGTGCTTGTAAATCTGCCCAAGACTGCATGCAGCACTCTATCTATATTGAGTGGGGCATTGCTAAGAGGAAGTATGATTAAACAGAGAGAACTGAGAGGGCAGAGGGGGGAGTATAAAAAGAAGGGGGAACATTAGGGCACAGGAAAGACCATGACGACAGAGAGAGACTAAGAACACAGATGCAGTTTGAAAAGAAACAGCACTCTCAAGAAAGACTAGTGAAAATAAGGAAAGAATGGAAATATCAGAAAAGAGAGGACAGTATAAGCAGAGAGAGGTAGACTGTGAGAACAGACAGGTGAGATTATAGAAAAAGATGCAAATATAAACATTTCATTTACACAGACACTCAGTGTGATCCTGGACCAACATTTTTAAACAATACATTTTACCAAAACACATTTACCACACGAAATTGTTTAAAACACAGAACTCTGCCCATGTATAGGAGCATTACATTACAGTGCAGAAACCTGACTCATATTCAAAATACATTTACAATATGTAGCATTAGTTTTTTGCCAGCATTATATCCAAAAATTGAGACACAATACAATAAGAAAGAAGCCCAAGGTGCTTCTGAATCTATCCAAGAGTACATGCAGCACTCTATCTATATTGAGTGGGGCATTGCTAAGACGAAGTATGATAAAGCAGAGAGAATTAAGAAGGCAGAGGGGGGAGTATAAAAAGAAGGGGGAACATTAGGGGACAGGAAAGACCATGACGACAGAGAGAGACTAAGAAAACAGATGCAGTTTGAAAAGAAACAGCACTCTCAAGAAAGACTAGTGAAAAATAAGGAAAGAATGGAAATATCAGAAAAGAGAGGACAGTATAAGCAGAGAGAGGTAGACTGTGAGAACAGACAGGTGAGATTATAGAAAACGATGCAAATATAAACATTTCATTTACACAGACACTCAGTGTGATCCTGGACCAAAATTTTAAAACAATACATTTTACCAAAACACATTTACCACACGAAATTGTTTAAAACACAGAACTCGGCCCATGTATATGAGCATTACATTACAGTGCAGAAACCCGACTCATATTCAAAATACATTTACAATATGTAGCAATAGTTTTTTGCCAGCATTATATCCAAAAATTGAGACACAATACAAGACGAAAGAAGCCCAAGGTGCTTCTAAATCTATCCAAGAGTACATGCAGCACTCTATCTATATTGAGTGGGGCATTGCTAAGACGAAGTATGATAAAGCAGAGAGAATTAAGAAGGCAGAGGGGGGAGTATAAAAAGAAGGGGGAACATTAGGGGACAGGAAAGACCATGACGACAAAGAGAGACTAAGAACACAGGATGCACTTTAAAAACAAACAGCACTATCAAGAAAGACTAGTGAAAATAAAGAAAGAGTAGAAATATCAGAAACGAGAGGACAGTATAAGCAGAGAGAGGTAGACTGTGAAGAGAGTCAGGTGAGATTATAGAAAAAGGTGCAAATATAAACCTTTGATTTACACAGACACGCAGTGTGATCCTGGACCAACATTTTAAAACCATACATTTTACCAAAGCACATTTAGCACACTAAAACGTTTAAGTCACAGAACTCGGCCCATGTATATGAGTATTACATTACAGTGCAGAAACCTGACTCAATTTCAAAATACATTTCCAATATGCAGCATTAGTTTTTTGCCAGCTTTACGTCCAAAAAGTGAGCCACAATAAAAGAAGAAAGAGGCCCAAGGTGCTTGTAAACCTGCCCAAGACTGCATGCAGCACTCTATCTATATTGAGTGGGGCATTGCTAAGAGGAAGTATGATTAAACAGAGAGAACTGAGAGGGCAGAGGGGGGAGTATAAAAAGAAGGGGGAACATTAGGGGACAGGAAAGACCATGACGACAGAGAGAGACTAAGAACACAGGATGCACTTTAAAAACAAACAGCACTCTCAAGAAAGACTAGTGAAAATAAGGAAAGAATGGAAATATCAGAAAAGAGAGGACAGTATAAGCAAAGAGAGGTAGACTGTGAGAACAGACAGGTGAGATTATAGAAAAAGATGCAAATATAAACATTTCATTTACACAGACACTCAGTGTGATCCTGGACCAAAATTTTTAAACAATACATTTTACCAAAACACATTTACCACACGAAATTGTTTAAAACACAGAACTCTGCCCATGTATAGGAGCATTACATTACAGTGCAGAAACCTAACTCATATTCAAAATACATTTACAATATGTAGCATTAGTTTTTTGCCAGCATTATATCCAAAAATTGAGACACAATACAATAAGAAAGAAGCCCAAGGTGCTTCTGAATCTATCCAAGAGTACATGCAGCACTCTATCTATATTGAGTGGGGCATTGCTAAGACGAAGTATGATAAAGCAGAGAGAATTAAGAAGGCAGAGGGGGGAGTATAAAAAGAAGGGGGAACATTAGGGGACAGGAAAGACCATGACGACAGAGAGAGACTAAGAAAACAGATGCAGTTTGAAAAGAAACAGCACTCTCAAGAAAGACTAGTGAAAAATAAGGAAAGAATGGAAATATCAGAAAAGAGAGGACAGTATAAGCAGAGAGAGGTAGACTGTGAGAACAGACAGGTGAGATTATAGAAAAAGATGCAAATATAAACATTTCATTTACACAGACACTCAGTGTGATCCTGGACCAAAATTTTTAAACAATACATTTTACCAAAACACATTTACCACACGAAATTGTTTAAAACACAGAACTCTGCCCATGTATAGGAGCATTACATTACAGTGCAGAAACCTGACTCATATTCAAAATACATTTACAATATGTAGCATTAGTTTTTTGCCAGCATTATATCCAAAAATTGAGACACAATACAATAAGAAAGAAGCCCAAGGTGCTTCTGAATCTATCCAAGAGTACATGCAGCACTCTATCTATATTGAGTGGGGCATTGCTAAGACGAAGTATGATAAAGCAGAGAGAATTAAGAAGGCAGAGGGGGGAGTATAAAAAGAAGGGGGAACATTAGGGGACAGGAAAGACCATGACGACAGAGAGAGACTAAGAAAACAGATGCAGTTTGAAAAGAAACAGCACTCTCAAGAAAGACTAGTGAAAAATAAGGAAAGAATGGAAATATCAGAAAAGAGAGGACAGTATAAGCAGAGAGAGGTAGACTGTGAGAACAGACAGGTGAGATTATAGAAAACGATGCAAATATAAACATTTCATTTACACAGACACTCAGTGTGATCCTGGACCAAAATTTTAAAACAATACATTTTACCAAAACACATTTACCACACGAAATTGTTTAAAACACAGAACTCGGCCCATGTATATGAGCATTACATTACAGTGCAGAAACCCGACTCATATTCAAAATACATTTACAATATGTAGCAATAGTTTTTTGCCAGCATTATATCCAAAAATTGAGACACAATACAAGACGAAAGAAGCCCAAGGTGCTTCTAAATCTATCCAAGAGTACATGCAGCACTCTATCTATATTGAGTGGGGCATTGCTAAGACGAAGTATGATAAAGCAGAGAGAATTAAGAAGGCAGAGGGGGGAGTATAAAAAGAAGGGGGAACATTAGGGGACAGGAAAGACCATGACGACAAAGAGAGACTAAGAACACAGGATGCACTTTAAAAACAAACAGCACTATCAAGAAAGACTAGTGAAAATAAAGAAAGAGTAGAAATATCAGAAACGAGAGGACAGTATAAGCAGAGAGAGGTAGACTGTGAAGAGAGTCAGGTGAGATTATAGAAAAAGGTGCAAATATAAACCTTTGATTTACACAGACACGCAGTGTGATCCTGGACCAACATTTTAAAACCATACATTTTACCAAAGCACATTTAGCACACTAAAACGTTTAAGTCACAGAACTCGGCCCATGTATATGAGTATTACATTACAGTGCAGAAACCTGACTCAATTTCAAAATACATTTCCAATATGCAGCATTAGTTTTTTGCCAGCTTTACGTCCAAAAAGTGAGCCACAATAAAAGAAGAAAGAGGCCCAAGGTGCTTGTAAACCTGCCCAAGACTGCATGCAGCACTCTATCTATATTAAGTGGGGCATTACTAAGAGGAGGTATGATAAAACAGAGAGAATTAAGAGGGCAGAGGGGGGAGTATAAAAAGAAGGGAGGGGGAGCATTAGGGGACAGGAAAGAGCATGATGACAGAAAGAGACTAAGAACACAGGATGCAGTTTGAAAACAAACAGCACTATCAAGAAAGACTAGTGAAAATAAGGAAGGAGTGGAAATATCGGAAAAGAGAGGTCAGTATAAGCAGAGAGAGGTAGACTGTGAGAAGAGACAGGTGAGATTATAGAAAAAGATGCAAATAAACATTGGATTTACACAGACACTCAGTGTGATCCTGGACCTAAATGTTAAAACTATACATTTTACCAAAACACATTAACCACACTAAAACGTTTAAGACACAGAACTCGGCCCATGTATATCAGCATTACATTACAGTGCAGAAACCTGACTAATTTTCAAAATACATTTCCAATATGCAGCATTAGTTCTGTGCCAACATTACTTCCAAAAATTGAGACACAATACAAGAAGAAAGAGGCCCAAGGTGCTTGTAAATCTGCCCAAGACTGCATGCAGCACTCTATCTATATTGAGTGCGGCATTGCTAAGAGGAAGTATGATAAAACAGAGAGAATTGAGAGGGGAGTATAAAAAGAAGGGGGAACATTAGGGGACAGGAAAGACCATGACGACAGAGAGAGACTAAGAACACAGGATGCAGTTTAAAAAGAAACAGCACTATCAAGAAAGACTAGTGAAAACAAGGAAAGAATGGAAATATCGAAAAGAGAGGACAGTATAAGCAGAGAGAGGTAGACTGTGAGAACAGACAGGTGAGATTATAGAAAAAGATGCAAATATAAATATTTCATTTACACAGACACTCAGTGTGATCCTGGACCAAAATTTTAAAACAGTACATTTTACCAAAACACATTTACCACACGAAAACGTTTAAAACACAGAACTCGGTCCATGTATATGAGCATTACATTACAGTGCAGAAACCTGACTCATATTCAAAATACATTTCCAATATGCAGCATTAGTTTTTCGCCAGCATTACATCCAAAAAATGAGACACAATACAAGAAGAAAGAAGCCCAAGGTGCTTCTAAATCTATCCAAGAGTACATGCAGCACTCTATCTATATTGAGTGGGGCCTTGCTAAGACGAAGTATGATAAAGCAGAGAGAATTAAGAAGGCGGAGGGGGGAGTAGAAATAGAAGAGGGAACATTAGGGGACAGGAAAGACCATGACGACAAAGAGAGACTAAGAACACAGGATGCACTTTAAAAACAAACAGCACTATCAAGAAAAACTAGTGAAAATAAAGAAATAGTGGAAATATCAGAAAAGAGAGGACAGTATAAGCAGAGAGGTAGACTGTGAAGAGAGTCAGGTGAGATTATAGAAAAAGGTGCAAATATAAACCTTTGATTTACACAGACACTCAGTGTGATACTAGACCAAAAATTATAAAACCATACATTTTACCAAAAAACATTTAGCACACTAAAACATTTAAGTCACAGAACTCGGCCCATGTATATGAGCATTACATTACAGTGCAGAAACCTGACTCAATTTCAAAATACATTTCCAAAATGCAGCATTAGTTCTTTGCCAAAATTACTGCCAAAAATTGAGCCACAATACAAGAAGAAAGAGGCCCAAGGTGCTTGTAAATCTCCCAAGAGTGCATGCAGCACTCTATCTATATTGAGTGGGGCATTACTAAGAAGAGGTATGATAAAATTGAGAGAATTAAGAGAGCAGAGGGGGGAGTATAAAAAGAAGGGGGAACATTAGGGGACAGGAAAGACCATGACAACAGAGAGAGAGACTAAGAACACAGGATGCAGTTTGAAAAGAAACTGCACTATCAAGAAAGACAAGTGAAAATAAGGAAAGAGTGAAAATATCAGAAAAGAGAGGACAGTATAAGCAGAGAGAGGAAGACTGTGATAACAGACAGGTGAGATTATAGAAGAAAATGCTAATATAAACCTTTTCATTTACACAAGACTGTATGCAGCCATCCATATATACTGACTGAGGCATTATATAAGTGACTGCACACAATCTACATTTTTTAGTACTGCACTTTATTCCAGAAAGCTGACTAACTAAACACATTAACTTACCAAATGATTTTACCACAATAGTTATCTAAAAACAGAGAAACTCCAATATGATTCTACAAACTTGACAAGGATAAACACATTACGCTAACTAAAAATAAAATGCACCAAATACAATCCCTTTGAAGTCATCAACTCACCTTTCAAATTGTTTGTAAGATTAAGAAGAATACCACTCACAAGCAATTTCTCTCACACAGAATCTCAACAAATGGCACATTTTTCCCTCTCACTTTACACATATATACACATTATTAACAAATCAAATTCCGTCACACAATAGTTCAAAACCAAACACACATTTCTATTGGTTCAACATTTCAAACCTTTCCAAGTGACATACCTTCCACCCTACCCCCAACAGATAATGCAAAAGTCAACTGTCAACAGAGGTCAAAAGTTCAGCACACTGTAAAACACTGCTCCTCAAAAATCTTTAGACTACAGTTAAGTATTTACTTACAAGCACTAATAAACAGAAAAGGTTTCATTACAACCAACCAACACATACCCATATAAAATTAAAGATATCTATAAAATGTATTTTTTAAATTGATTTTTACTTGGTTAGGTAAGCTTACGGGACGACTTACGTAATTTGCACCGTACACGCACGGTAAATACATTGTAAAAAAAATAGCTTCTATTACAAATTTTTTATAATCCCCGGGGACCCCATCCCCCGGGGCTAATAAAAAACATTGGGGACCGTGGGGGGAACCCCAAATTCCCCACGTTCCCAGCCGGGTCCCCGCGTCCTTTGGGAGCCGGCATTGCTTTTCGTCAGAGAGACCAGCTAACATGCTGGTCTCTCCGACGAAAAGCAGTTTGCTGTGTTAGGGTGGGAGTCGCGAGGCCCTGCCCTACAACAGAAAACAGCAGCGTCTCGGGATTGGGCACCCCGGGACACTGCAGGAGCCGGCCCTGGGGGGTGGCGGTCCCCCGGGCCATCAAGGGCTCCAGGAGGGGGGCCGCGTGGCCCACCTCCCAACAATTAAAAAAGCCCCAGGGGTGGTGATCCCCGGGGCTGGGGGGTCCGTCATGGACCCCCCTGTTTCAATATTAGAGCCCCGGGGGTGGTGGTCCCCGGGGCCAAGGGGGGCCATCAGCCCCCCAAACATAAAGTTAAAGCTCCGGGGGATGGGTTGGGGATGGGGCTTAGTAAAAATGATTCTGTGATGAGTCGTCCCAGAAGCTTACCTTTGCAAGAAAAAGATTTTGATATTGATGATCATTGAAAAGCTCCCTAAGAGATAAAAAAAGTACTATACCAAACAGCAAACTTTACCTATCAATCTACACACTCAATCTACACACATACACAAATTAATTACAAATCACATTTATTCCCACAATAAATTCAAAATGAAACACACTTTTCTATTGCTTGAAGTTTTGAACTCTTTCCAACTGAAAACACTTTCAACCCTTCCCCCATTGCACATTCTGCCATTTATCATAGAAACACTTCAGGGAACACCTAACTGAGCACACAGGTGAAAAGTTAATCATACATTGTTGCAAATCAAAGCATCAAGTGTGCTTGACTTCTGAATATACTAGCTTATCTAAATACTGTACTTTTCTATCACTTTTACAAATTCAAATTCAAAGGCTTTATTCGAGGATTTGTCTCATAAAAGCACAAACATACATTTAAAATACATCATTAAACAATTGTTTCCTCGTTTGATACAATGGTTTAGAGAAGATTAAACAAACATACACAATTGATTAAAAACAAATAAATATAAAAGCTTTGATACATTATTACACGGGTGCCAGAAGAGATGCTCCATTTAGTGTACTCTTGGGAACAGCCCTCCGTCTAATAGACCATGCCCAGCCCAACTACTTAGCTGTTGCTAAGACTACAGGCATATGAGTGGAGGTACAAATGATTCGTAAGGCCTCTACACCCCTAGATGTCCCTAGGTTTTTACAGACAGGGACTAGCCAAACTTTCCTCCGGATAGCATAAGCTTTACAGGAGAATAAAAAGTGGCCTATACTTTCATTTGATGCACCCCAGGCTGGATAATCTAAAGTGGAGGAGCTCCTCCACCTACCTGTCAGTGATCTCAATGGAAGGGCACCTGATCTTAACTGAAAGAAAAGCTTCCTGTCCCCAGGGTTGGTTATGCTATCCCAGTAGGGTTCTAAAACTGGATACAGTTTAGCTTCCACAAAACGCCCCGTCATGGCATCAGATTTAGTTTTACTCCAAACCCTTGCAGCTACATGATCCCAGTATAGATCTTTAATCACTTTTTTGCTCGGAAAGAGCTCCCTGGTTGGATTATCCCATAAATTTGAGAGACCAAGATCACATAAAGAAGTCCTAAGATTTTTTAGCCATTCTATCCTGTGAAAGATATCAGCATTTATTATGGCTAAAAACCCCTCTGCATAGTGCCGGATCTCCGGGGTAGTCCAGAGCCGTCTCCAATAAAGAATCGGGCGCAACCTCACTAGATCACTAACTGCTCTCCTCCCCAAGTCAAGACCAAGGGGAATCAGTGGGGTGCTCTGCGGGAGTCCTGTAATTCCCCTAAAAAACCTGTTCTCAGAGGTCTGCAAGGGGAGAAGCTTCCCAAAGCCCCACAACTCTGCCCCATATAGAGCAGACCCAAGAGCCTTGGCCTCATACACTGCCAAAACGGGTTTTATTGGTTTGGACCTGGATTTTTTTTGCTCCACCCGAAGTGCCCCCGAGATTTGTTGGTGCCTCAAGACCGCCATTTCTATACGCTGAGACCACCACGAATCATTTGTTATCTGGATCCCAAGATAGGTGAATACGGTAACCACCTCTAACAAGCAATTATTCAAGAATATTTTCGGCCTGAATCTACGTTTTGGTGCAAAGGCCATCAGCTTGGTCTTACCCACATTGACTTCCAGACCATGCTCCCCGCAAAAACAATCAAAGATGTTCAGAGCTCGCTGCAGACCGCCTGGAGTTTTGGATAGGATTAGCGTATCGTCGGCGAACATCAGGATCGGAACCCTGAGGCGTCCAACATTCGAGCCACAATCCCATTTATGAATAATGAGAAAAGCAGGGGAGCCATTGCGCACCCCTGGCGCACTCCATGTTCAACCGGGAAGTCATCAGAGGATTCACCATGCATGCCCCATTGGATTATAGCGAAGTTGCATTCATGCAACCTCATAACCAGGGTAAGTAGCTCAGCCGGGAGACCCATTTCACTCAAAACTGCCCAAAGCTTTCTCCTTGGGACCAGGTCGAAGGCAGCCCACAGGTCGACAAAAGCAACATCCAGACTGCCTTCGCCTAGCACCACTTTCCCCCACTGTAGCAGAGTAAAACGAAACACCTGGTCAACTGTACTAGTGGACCGCCGAAAACCAGCCTGGTAAGGGGACAGGGCGTTGTTCTCATCAGCCCAGTCCATCAATTTATTAACCACCATCCTACCTACCACTTTTTGAACGGTGGCAATCAGGCTTATCGGCCTGTAATTAGCTGGAAGAGACCGATCCCCTTTTTTGTATATGGGTATGATGATCGCTCCCTTCCATAGTTCCGGGACGGCCGATCCCTTCGCAATGGCATTTCCCAAAAGGAATATATATCTAGCCCACCGCGCCTTGTCATTAATGAAAACATCAGCTGGTACGCCATCTAAACCCGGGGCCCTTCCCCCGGGGACAGTACATAGAGCATCTTCAGTTTCTTTAAGAGTGAATAAATTCCCAGTGGAATATACAGCTAGAATTTCTTCCATACCCTTATACTGTGCAGTCTCTGCATATTGGGGTTTAAAATGATCTACCCAGGCACCCTCTGGGACATTGTTGCCGGGTTTGTCTGGAATTCCACCTCTACCCCACTTAACAATGTTCCAGAATAACCTAGAATCCTTAGCCGCAGAGGCCTCCTTTAGTTTGGCCCAATGCTGTTCATCCCATAGTTTTTTAGCTAGGGAAAGGCTGGCCTTATAATGCTTTCTGGCGCCACTAATCCCTACCCTATCCCTACTCCGGATTGCTCTGCCCAAGCTTAGCCTAGCTTCCCTACACTGGTGATTATACCATTTAGCTAGTCTAGGTGGTTGTTTACTATTTATCTTACAGAGCCTCAGGAAGTGCGGTTTTAGGAGGGAAAAGAGTTTATCATGAGTATCAGTTATTTCCCTTGACCCAGGAATTACTAAGGCTGCATCCTCCATAGCGGTGATTTCAATGTCCACCTCAGAGGTTATAAATGCCATGGATTCCGCATTAGCCAGTACGCACGGCCATTTCAATCTACGCATGTCATTAGTCATGTCGGGCAGCGGGGCATTGGTCGGTTGAGAATTTCCTGTTGTGACCGACCACCAGTTGTGGGCCACACAGAGAGGGTTGTGGTCACTCTCCAGTCTACCCTTTACTTCCATGTCACATACTAACTGCCACAGATTCAGGCTACAAAGGACATAGTCTATCCGGCTTTGGCTATGACCATTGTCAAATGTGCAGGCACCTCCCCTGTCACTCTTCGTTCTCCCATTAAGGGCTCTTAGTCCCTGTTCCAGGCAGATTGCATTCAATCGTATGATGTCATTAGTCCACCGCCTAACCGGGGCCAGATCTAAAATTGGAACGCCCCATTGCGTGTCCTCCTCCCGCCCCAAAGAATCGTCATAGATATCTAGGGGTTCAAAGGTCCGGTTTAGATCACCAGCAACAATAACATTGTTGCCCAAGGACTGTTTTTCCAAAAGAGAGGACAAGGCCTCTAGGATAGGTGACTTCCCTCTTATATTACCCCTAACGTAGACATTATAAATGTGTAATCCTCCCCTGGGGTCTATAACCATTCTTATCAATTGGATATCATTGCTACCCGATTCCACCACATTGATTGTAACGGGTAGACTTTGACGTATCCAAATAGTTAGACCCCCCATAGGTCGTCCCTTGGCACCTTTGCTAGCCGGTATTGAAAAATGTAGGTAACCCGGGAGGAATATAGGATCGCAGGCCCATATTTCTTGGAATAGACATACATCAAAACCGTTGATGAAGTCTATCCAATTTTGGGATTCCAGCTTACTACCTAATCCCACGATATTCCATGAGACCATCTTACCTAGACTGAAACCGTCTACGGGAGCTAGTCCTGCAGGAGGAAGCACAGGATGACTAGTTGAGATCCTACGTACCCCATCTCTTCTAGTTTTTTGTCCTCCTTGTTATTCGCAGTATTGTGAGTGCCAAGAATATCAGAAGGCCCCGGATTATCAATACACCCACGTCCTACATGGTTGAGACTGAGTCAGTCGCATTCGTTAAGGCCAGATAAAACATTAAATCTATTTGAAACCCCCCCCACCAAAACCAGTTGCACCACCGTTTGTCCAGGGGCCAGCTGACCTGGGGTGAGATTTGTACCACCCTGCACAACCCCCGATAGAAGAATATGGGTTGATGGGTTGCCTTCTGATGTTATTGCTGTAGGTCGGTACTCCCAGTGTTTCTGGTCTATAAAAGAAGCCGAAGGGTAAAATCTCAATGCCATTACCCATAGCCTGAAACTTGTGTTCGAATTTCCAGAGCAGCCTAACCACTGATTCAGTATTGTTAAAATTAATTACTATGCAATCCCCCCTCTGTTCTTCCTTGAGTGCCCTACCCATCCCACCCTACGCGCCATGATAACATTATGACCCACATCCTGACCAATATCCGAATTGGATGATAGCCAATGTATGACTTTGTTTTTTAGTTGGAAGTAATCTTCGGTTAGGCCTGCACGGAGAGGAGGGATGTTAGCCATAACCAAGACTAGCGGAGCGCATTGAGGGGGAAGGTCGAGAGTTACTCGGTTACGAGTACCGGTCTCCCCAGTCCCAGTACTTGCGAACACAGAACTAGGTTGGTATAGTTGTGTTTTCTCAGTGGAAGCTCCAGAAAGTGTCCTTGGGGGATTACCATGTATGGGTCCCCTGCTACCATCGAGCCCCTCTCTATATCCATTCTTCTTATAGGGTCTACTAACAAGGGGTCCTCCCTCAGTGCAGATTCAGGGGCCATCCCAATTTTGATCTGGTTGGGGGGGCGTTAGATTCACATGGTTTAGTCTCAGGTGTTGCGAGTGTTTTTAGCATGCCTGAGTTAATTTTAGTAGCAAGTTCTAATTTGCATAAGCTTGCCGAGACAAGATTAAGCCTCTCAAGTAGTGGGAGTGTTAGGGAGCAGAACATATGCTCTATATGGGTCAATAGGGCCCCATCAACCTGGGTAAGAGATGTTGGGTCGGGTGTGGGGACCATCTGAACCACCTTAACTGGCGCTACATGCTTTCCCAATCCATGGTGGCGACCCCTTTGACCAGCTAGTCTGGGGAGTTTAGCTTTTTTCCCCTTTGGTCCACCCCCTCTTCTTTTCCTTTTACCAATGACAAGGGTTTCACCTTCTAACAGGGTGTCACTTGATAGACGAGTGGATACACCAGGAGAGGATGGTGAGCTAGCAAGAATCTCTATCCGCTCATTTTGATCCCCGCTACCAACATGTATATCTATGGTATTATTTTCTTCCAGGATGTTAGCGAGGGAATCCAATTCAATGCTAGTTTCTGGGAGACCCAAATCACTGAGCCGCTTACTCACAAGGTTGTTTGGTGATTTGCAGTCTCCAATGGGGCCCAGGGAAGACCTTTTCTTAAACATTTCAGAAGACAGCCGTTTTTCCACATCCACTACTTGATGCTCCAAAGCAACCGATACCCTGGTGATGTAATTATCCAGGGTCCCCATTAAGCTGCCAGTAATAGATTTTAGACCTGCTTTACCACCCTTGACCAGTTGGGAGGCCATATTAACCAAGTATAAATGTACACAGGCCAAATAACAACACATAAATAATACAAATGTGAATGCCAAGGGGATGGCCCAGCCCGGCCTTGTCCGACCTAGGACGGCCTAAGACGGCCCGCCCTTTGCCCGGGCTTAGCCCCGCGCTTTGACCCGTACGCGTCAGATGTTGTCAATATATAGCGGGAGGGGGCGGGAAGAGGACCAGCTGCGGCGAGTCTTCAAGCGCAGCGCCCGCTGGTCCTCGCAGTCCCGCAGGGATGGGAAGTCTCTACTCGGCTCCTCAGGGTGTCAGGGAGTCCTCTCTGATGATGGCCTTGAGCGGCTCCCGCGAAGCGGGGGCCGCGAGCAGTGGGTAAAAAGCAGCAGGCAACAGAACCACGTAGTCCCTCCTTGGAGAAGCAGTACAAGTGAGCAACCGACCCTCAGTGCATTAAATCCAGGCGGGAGGGAGGCGGGAAGAGGACCAGCTGCGGCGAGTTTTCAGGCTCAGCGCCTGCTGGTCCTCGCAGTCCCGCAGGGGTGGGAAGTCTCTACTCGGCTCCTCAGGGTGTCAGGGAGTCCTCTCTGATGATGGCCTCGACCGGCTCCCGCGAAGCGGGGGCCGCGAGCAGTGGGTAAAAAGCAGCAGGCAACAAAACCACGTAGTCCCTCCTTGGAGAAGCACTTTTACTTAACCAATAAATAACAGGCTTATAAAAAACTGAAAATTGCACCCTAGTTTTGTAGCTAATAATACAACCAATGATAACAACCAATCAGTTCATTGATTTTTTCAAAAGTCCATTTATCCACCACATTTGAAAAAAAATATCAAACTGCCATTTCACTTACAGAGACCATCTGAGTGGATCCAGACCTCTCTTCAAGATGTTTAAAGTGTGGATTGTGGGACACATCTATATTTTCTGGAGTGAAAGGTATGCACAACAGAAAGGAACTCACAAAGACCTATGTTTATCAAATGTAGACATTAAATGGATTGGACAGAGAGGGTTAAAGTGGCATCAATTGATGCCATTGGTAAAATCCTTTATGCATCTCCAACACCCTGACCTCATAATTGTGCACTGTGGTGGCAATGACCTAGGCACTTTGACTGGGGTAGGACTGGAAATGTTCATGAAGAACACCTTTACAGAACTGATGTCTTTTTTCCCAAAAACTGCCTTTGTCTATTCTAATATTTGCCAAAGGCAGAAATGGAACTGGTCCAATCAATTTTGTCCACAAATTGAGAAAGCTAGGAAGCATGTGAATAAATATGTTTCTGCATTTCTCAGAGACTATAGAATGGGGTCCACTTACCATAACAATCTGCGCTTCAATATGCATGACATCTATAGGAGAGAAGGTGTACATTTTACAGATCAAGTCTTTCTCTTGAACCTCGGACTCTGCCTCGGTACTTACTTGTAGGTACTAAAATCTCCCAATAAACACAAGGGCTCTTTCTAGAGCCACCAAACATCTAAACACATACACTTCATAAATATCTAAAACTGTTTTACTTTTTCTTGCTGACGGGACGACTTATGGTCCTCGCACCGTACGCGCACGGTAAATCTATCGTAAAAAATAAATAAATAGCGTCTATTACAAATTTTTTATAATCCCCGGGGACCCCATCCCCGTGGCTACAAAAATGTTGGGGACCGTGGGGGGGACCCCAAATCTCCCACGGACCCAGCCGGCTCCCCACGTCCTTAGGGAGCCGGCATTGCTGTTCATCAGAGAGACCAGCTAACATGCTGGTCTCTCTGACGAAAAGCAGTTTTCTGTGGTAGGATGGGAGTCGCGAGGCTCTGCCCTACTACAGCAAATAGCAGTGTCCCGGGATTGGGCACCCTGGGACACTGCAGGAGCCGGCCTTGGGGGATGGCAGTCCGCAGGGCCATCAAGGGCACAATTTAAAAAGCCCCCGGGGGTGGTGGTCCCCGGGCTGGGGGGTCCGTCATGGACCCCCCTATTTTCAATATTAGAGACCAAGGGGATGGCGGTCCCTGGGGCAAGTGGGGGGCACACAGCAGCCCCACACAATTTATTTATTTATTTATTTATTTTAAAAAGGAAGCCCCGGGCGGTGACGGTCCCTGGGGCAGTGTAAGGGGGTTTGAAATAGGCCGAGTTTTTTTGTTTTTTTTCACGAGGTGCACGTACGTATGCGTACCACGCAATTTAAAAATAGATAAATAACTGTAGGCCTTGGGAGTCCTTGTGGGGCCCCCTGACCAGACCTAGGGGGTCAGGGTGTGCCTAACCTGCCCCCTTTGCGTGTTTTGCGCATTTGTTTCTCTATTTTCTTGTGCCTCGGTTCCACCGAGGCACAAGATGGCTGCCAACACTTCCTGGTTTGGAGTGTTGACAGACAGTTCACATCCAATTACCATGCAGCTCGTGCTCGGGGTGGTAAGCATACTGTCCGCGTACGGGTACGCGTACCATAACAACTCCAATATATATCTATGATTTTACTTTTGATTTACTCAGGAACCACTGAACGGATTTACACCATTTAACAAAAAGGCCCATCTGCGAACAGAACTCTACCTTTTTGCTAAGTTTGGTGTAATTCCGTTCAGCCGTTCGGGCTGTAGCCCCGGCTAAAGGTCCCTATGGGAAATTGTATTTGGGACCCCCCTTTTTTCTCAGCCCCCGCTTAACGAATCACCCCCAAACTTTCAGGGAAGGAGTGGAGTGGAGCAGGCCATTTTCCTGGAGAAAATTGCGAAGATTCGTCCACCGGCGCTAACGTTATTCCAAATGGAATGTTGCGGATTTCCTATGGAAACTAGGTTTTAACTATAACTACCTACTGGCGACCACCAGTAGGTAATATATATACATTCATATCCACATATTAATATTTAAATCTGCCTTTAAAGGGAGTTCTGTGACCTTTGTAAATTGATTTCATTTACTTAAATCCAATAGTGAATACTTTTAAATGTATATTTACTTTGAAAGCAACTTACCTCCGATATTGCCCCCGATATGCTCATTAGCGATTTTAAGTTTGCTTCTCTGATTGTTTTTATTGGCGAAAGTGGTGGAGAAGGTGGTTGCAGAATGTATTCAGCTTCTTGCGTAATTGCCCGTGGTATTGTTAACGGTGACATTCTTGATATTTTGGTCTGCTTAGTTAAGATTACAACATTGTTCTGGATAATAAAATTAATATTAATAATTCCATTCCTTTCCTTTGTTTGGTTGGAAAAATCATCATTGTAGCAAGTCCCTTTTATCGATCCACTTTCATCTGCTAGAGCAAGATGATATAACATTTTATTTTCCAGCTTAGCATTCCTGTAGTGGGTTTTGGTAGAACATTTAATTATGTTAGTTAGTATTGCCTTTTGATAAGGATTGCTTTCATCCAGTTTTGTTTGTTTAATTTCTTGTATAAAAATCATTTGAAATGAGAAAAAAATTTGAGTATACATTCTGTACATAAAAACATGCCAATTTTCTGAAATTAGAAACACATATTAAATGATACATTTGCAAATTAAACTGCTACCCGTACGGCTTTGTGATCACTGTAATATGACTGTAATATACCATAGTGTGTTAAAGCTACATTAGTATAGATATGATCTAGTATAGAATTGTAGTCCGTTGTGTAGTCTTGTATTTTTTGGTTACATTCAAATTGGTTGTGCATATATTGTAATAGTAGTGCTGTGTTTTGCGACAGTTTTGTTAAATCTATGTTGAAGTCGCCCATGATAATATATTTATAATCAGGATAAAAATTCAATATGGTTGTTAATACTTTTAATAGTGCTTGTATATGTACATGTGGGGGCTTGTATAGTATTATAAATAAGTAGTTGCAAAAATTAAGATGCTAAGTAAAATGTAAAATGCCAATCTCATGGTGTGTTTCATATATTGGCAATAAGAAAATATTTTTTTGTAATAAATTGCTATTCCATGTTTTGTTTGCTGATTGTGGAATTTATCAAATATTAATAGATGGTATTGTTCAATTAAAAAGTTAGTGGCATTTGCTTTTCTAGCTGTGTTTATTTCAGCGAGGCACAGAATATCTGTATTCATGATATTATTGTCTGTTTTTATTGCTTTGTAATTTCTTTGTAGTGATCGTTTGTTATGTACAATAATATTACAATGTTGGCTATAGTGACACAATTGTGGTATTGATATTTGCAATTGCATATTTGTCCTTAATCGTGTCATTACTTCATGTACTTTTGGATGTACAACTATTTTGTCTTGTTTAAAGTTTTTAATATATATGTTGGATAATGACTTTGCTCTGCTTAAAGCTATATAATGGCAATTATGTATTTTGCTATTGTTAAAGGAGATGTAAAGTGGTTCAATAGTTTATCCTTGTGTACTATGTATAGTATGTGCAGATGATTGGCGTAGGGGAAATTGTTTGGGTAAGATGCAATCTGTACTGATTCTAATGGGTAATATGCCTTTTTTAACATAATTTCTCCTAGCACATAATCACTCCTATTCATGGTGCCTTACTCCTTACTTTAAACGGAGTTTTTTCACTTTAACAGCTCTAACAGGCTTGCATTACGGAGCCCACAGAGTCCACAACACTGACTGTTCTCCCCTCACATGTGCGATAAAGCCCGTCTCCTTTCCGCGCACGCGCAGTGCGGTTAGCAACAACCGCGCATGCGAGAAACTGTAACGCTTGCAGACAGACGCGTTTCCCCGACCGGATAGACCTTAGAAGGCTCGGTATTCATTCAATTAGCTCAGGGGCGCTCAATGAACACCGGATTACCCAAACATGGGCACGACTTGACATCCGCTCGGATGCATTTCTTAACGAGCAATTACCAATTCACTTGTGGTATAAATCCCACATGCCCTGGGCTCAAACCTCAGTCCAGCGGAGCAGCGTGTGGGGCAAGACCGAGGAGAACTTTTCCCGTGTTTGTGAGTATGGTGTGTTACAGTATGATCACTGAGACAGCCCAAGTAAGTAATGCACGACCCTGAAACCTATATGTTTTCCATCTAGATTGCACAATAGCAATTACCCCCGAGACGTTCTGAATGCTCATGAAGCAAGCAAGCACTATTACTTAAGTATGATTCAAACCTTTGCACATTTTTTTAAGAGTGTGTTTTATGTTATCTATGGTGTATGTCTTGTAAGTGTCTTTTTACCATAGGGCTGAATAAGCTGGATGGTTTGTTCCAGGTGACTGCACCTGCCTGAGCTACCCTGGATAAGGGAGACCATAATTTTCCTTTTTTCTTTTCTTTTCTCAGGTCATGCAAGTTGCATTTACTAGAGCCGAACCGCTGTAGGCACATAATAGCCTGTTTTTTACCTACACATATTTATAGTTTTCTCTTCACTTTTGTTAATAACAATAATACATCTGTACCCATTAGTGAAACGTGAGTAAGGTGGAGAAGTTGTGCCCCTGTCCTGAAGAAGGAGCTTTGCCTCCGAAACATGTCGACGCACACATAAGGTGTTGTCTGTAATCACGACAATACACACCTTGCACTTCACTTTTTTTAATAGTGCCATCCCGGGGCCATGAATAAAAGTTTTTTCTACTACACCCACGAGCCAGGTACTTTTTAATCCCTTCACTAAAATCCCACCACTCACATAAAAAACATACTCACTCACATGCACCACATATAGTAAAAAACTAATAGTGCTCCCGCGTAGTCGTAGGTCGCAGCACGCCGCATCCCGCTAGAGGGGTGCGAAGACCCCTATGATGAAGCAAGACACCAAGGGGCCTTTTGGTGTGTGAGGGGTATTTTAAGAAACACTAAGTGCTCCCATACCACTGTGGTGAACACTTCCCTGTAATTTCAAGAAGGATTCCTTGTGTTTATACATATCAGTTTGTGGAGTACGAATCCTTCTGAACTACTCTACCTCCCCTCTCCTGTTTGTTTGTATGAAGATATTAATCATCAGCTCATTTGTAATCTAAGAGGAAAAGACTTTGCACTCCAGTTGGATGAGGCAACAGACAACCACAAAGACACCCATCTTATTTGCTAAGTCCGGTTTCTACACGAAAAACAAATTGTTGAGGATTTGTTGTTCTGTAAAGAAATCAAAGGTGGAACTACAGGTCAAGACTTGTATGTAGTTGTGGATGATTTTATGCAACATAATCAAATTGACTGGGAGAGATGTGTTGGAGTTTGTACAGATGGGGCTCGTTCAATGGCAGGATGCTACCAAGGACTTCAAGCTCGCATGCGATCTAAAGCACCCAATGCTGTTTGGACACACTGTATAATACACCGAGAAGCACTGGCAGCAAGAAACCTCAGTGAAGAACTGCATGGTATTTTGAAAATAGTAATCAAAGTGGTAAATCATATTAAAACAAGACCAATGAAAGTACGATTTTTTGCTAAACTGTGTAAGGACATGGGTGCCGACCACTCATGCCTCTTGTTCTATAGCAGCTCTCGGTGGCTGTCTTTTGGTAATTGCCTGCTTAGAGTATATGAGCTGAGGAAAGAAATATTCTCATATTTACATGATGATGAACATTGTTTTGCTGACAAATTTATTGATGCAGACTTTCTAATACAAATGGGTTTTCTTTCTGATCTATTTGAAAAACTGAATGTACTGAACAAGTCCTTGCAAGGCAATAACACTAACATCTTGCAACTGTCAGCCAAAGTTTCAGGCTTTAAGAACAAAGTGATCCTTTGGGAAAGCAGTTTAAGCAAGGGTGACTATAAATGCTTTCCTTCATTGGACCAGTTTCTGAAGGAGAATGGAATGGTGTTAAAGGAGGAACTGCAGACAGTTTTTGTTCTGTATGTGTCTCAACTGCGTTTTTACCTTGACAAATATTTTCCAGAGGATGAAGTGGAGCCAATAAAATGGGTGAGCAACCCTTTCAATGCTGAGATACCTCAGCATTTCAACAATGAGGAAGCAGAACATCTTATTGATGTTGCAAGTGACTTAGCATTGAAAGTAAGGTTCCAGTCTCAGTCACTGTTTGAGTTCTGGTGCCAAGCTGGGGATGAATACCCAATGATAAGCAAGAGAGCCCTGCATGTTTTGATCCCGTTTGCTACTTCATTCCTTTGTGAAGCTGGTTTCTCAGCAGTTGCAGTAATAAAGTCCAAATATAGGGCAAAAATTAACCTTGAAAAGGAAATGAGTGTTGCGATCTCACAAATAACTCCAAGATTTCAGGAGCTATGTAAGGAAAAACAAGCACAACCATCTCACTAGGATTTGTAAGGTAAATTTGGACTCTGTTGTTTTTCCTAGTCATTGAAAAAGATATTTTATTATACAGAAGTTTTTAAACTATTGTTGTGCTGTCCAAAAAAGTCTTGTATTGTTTCTCACTTAACAAGTTTTTATTCAACAACTGTTATCTTCTTATTTTGTTAGAAATATCATTATAATACCTTAATTGCGTCCCAATTACTTTAAGGAAGACAATTGGAAGTACTCCCGAGGTCGGGCTTACATCACGCCCACCGGTAAAAAAAAAATGGTGGGGAGCCACGGCCAACTGCCGATTAGGTCAAGGGAGCCACGGGTCAAAAAAGTTTGGGAACGACTGCCTTATGGGGACGGGTAGTGACCTAACGAGGTGGCTGACCAATGCCATCCGTTTGAGCAGAGCAGTATCACTGCAGCCCCTCCGGACCCTCTGGAAAGCGGATGCCGGCAGAGCCCTCGGGGACAAAGAATGGGAAAAGGTACTGAAATATCCCAAGAAAATAGCATGCAACCCAAAGTTCAAATTCATTCAGTTAATGGTAGTCCACAGGGCATACCTCACCCCACACAGACTACATGCAATGTTCCCGGAGTCTGCGAATACATGCCCCAGATGTAACGCGGAAGACGCAGGCCTTCTGCATATGTTCTGGGACTGTCCCAAGCTCAGGCATTATTGGGTAACGATACATGAGATTTTAACAGCTGTGGCCCCGAACAGACCTTAGACTTCCCTGCTATTCGGCGTCCTGGGTCTGGGATACAAAGAAAAGAAAAGAAGTGTTGCTACTAGATTTGTAGACCTAGCTCTGTTGTTAGCTAAGCGAGCAATAGCGATGAGATGGAAATCATCTAGGCCACCGGACATTGAGAACTGGCATGGAGAGGTAATGAGATGGGGGAAGGCAGAAGGGTTAGAACTACAGAGAGAGGAACACAGAGGCCTTAGAAAAACACACATCTCCCTAGATTGGAACTCACTACTATCGGAGTTCGAAACACGCGCTACGGTGCACTTTGAGTAGGCGATAGTGGTGGACAAGCGAGTCTGGGTTTTGGGTCTACATCCCATGTCATCAGATACCTGGTTGCTGGTCACGCCGTACACGTTCCTGGTTCACTCGCAGACCAGGATGCGGAACCTGATCTAATGATACAAACCATGCAATATAAGGGCAGGCGGTCGACAGTTAAGACGGTAATAAGGTTATAAAGTCATGAGGCATTACCAGATACGTTGAGAATTGTGTGTTCAGTAAGTGCTGTGGGAGGGAGATAGAGTTTATGAATGTTCTTTGTGGGAAAAAGAGACAGGAAGAAAAAGGAAAATTGCTCTGCTTTATTGTTTCTGCTTTACAATATAAGAAGATAACATTGTAACGTAATTGGAAACTGGTTGTAGGTATATGTTTGGAATATTGATGCACCAATAAAAACATTTTTTTAAAAGCTGAGTCTAGCTAGTCTAGCATGGCTTACCCAAGAAATAACAGGGAACGAAATTCTCACTGCCTTTAAAAAGAACAAAAAAGGGTAAGCTGCCGGGCCAGATGTGATCCCTATTGAGATATGTCTTATTGGCAGATGAAGTTATCCCTATTTGGCTGAAGCTGTTTAATGAGATCCTGAGCGGGACCTCACCTCTGTCAGACTCATGGAGTGAGGCTGTCATTGCACTAATCTTAAAGTCCGGGAAGGATCCTGCACAATGCCATTCTTATTGGCCAATATCACTATTGAACAGTGACTATAAGATCTTTGCTGAGGTATTAAATGCCCATCCTTGTAAGATCACGGGCCGATAATTCTTTAAGACCAGAAGGGCTTCCTCCCATGGAGGCAGATGAAGGATCTGGTTCTCACTCTAATTGGCTCAATAGGTCTGGCAATGGCGCATGGTGCTCCACTGTCAATTATCACCCTAGACACAGCAAAAGCCTTTGATCGAATTAACTGGCATTTTTTTAATAGTGTATTGATGGCTTTTGGTTTCGATGAGACCTTCAGAGACCTTCAGAGAGGTCTTTACTAAAATGTACAAATCTCCCCAGGCTCAGATTGTGGGAAATGGCAACCTCACAGCTCCTATGTTCATAAAGCGTGGCACGAGACAAGGGTGCCCTTTGTCACCTTTTCTCTTTGACTAGATATTAAGCATTTGGCTCAATGTTTGAGGTAGAACAAAAAGATCTCTCCTTCTGCGGTAAACAGCTTTACAAGGAAGCTAGCTCTGTACGCCGAGGACTTGATCATATTATTGTCTAATGTCAACCAAACTTTACCAGAAGTGTTTACCGAAGTAAAGGCTTTTGGGAAACTGTATAGGTATGAGGTTAATAATGACAAGATCGAAATTATGGCTTGGAATGTGGCAGTTCAGAGGGTAAGGCTAACTAAGGAGATAAGGTACCTTGGTGTAACCTTAGTGCAGGAGCTAAAAGAAATCCCTAAAGTAAGCCTAGAAAGAGTCCCCAAGGAGGTTGATGCACTTCTAAAAAGATGGCAGAACATCCGCTTACACATTTTGGGCGGGTTAACTTGAATAAAATGTGCATCCCCCAAATTTGCCTACTTATTTCATAATATTTTGTTGGCTTTTGATAAAGGCCTTTTTAGCTAAAATCCAGGGAAGGAACTCTTCTTTTATATGGGCGGGCTAGAGATCAGCACGTCTTGATAGAAGCTAAGGTATAAGCTTTTGCATGGTGGCTTGGGTGTACCCGATCTCCAGCTGTGCTGTTGGCCATATCAACTGAAGAAATACAAGATGTTACTTTTAAGGCCAGATAACACTTTGAGTGGCTGTATGTTTAAGGCTATTCTAATGGACAACTTTGAGGATGGTTTCATGTATAAATGTGGTGCCCCCAAGTACTCTAAGAAAGTCAAGCTGAAGGGTTTATATGCTGCTGCTAAACTGTGGTATGACTGCCACTCTAGCTAATGTTTACCCTACTATAGTGAATGTGCCCCATGTGGGACTCCCTGGGAATACCTGAGTGCTTCTTGGATGCTCTAGTTCAGCCATTAAAAGATGCAGGTGCTACAAGCAGTATGGATATAGTAGATGGAGATGAATGTCTGCCATGGGGTACCTGGAATAACTTAGCCAACAGCACATTGTCCAGATTCAAATCCTACCAGATCTCAATGTGGTGCAAAAACCAGCAGTGGCATCCCCCTGTAGACAACTCAATGGAGGACAACCTGCAATATCAAAACCTGAGGAAGAAGGAAGTGACACTCTGGTACAACTATCTCCTTCCTGCAGCAGGCAGGAATCTGGAACATCCCTACCTGGCCTGGGAGAAATAATTGCCTGATGAGGACCAGAAAAATCTATGTCAAGTGTCTTTAGACATTGCTTTACCCATTGATCAAATCTGCTGCACTAAGGGAAAAACATGTTTTCACACTCCACAGGATAATATGGTCTCCACTCAAACTGTCCAAAATAAGGGGTGGCGGAGAAGCCAGTTGTATGAGATGTGGGGGTCGATGTGTGAGAACTCACTCAAACTAAATTAGAGAGTAAAAAGTACTTGATCAGTGATATTGCCAAGCAACAGTATCCAAGGACCTCATATCACTGTGGTAAACAGTAAATATTAGAATGTATGTTTTCATTTAATGTTCTCATTTTCATTACGGTAAAAGAACATTTAATATTGAACCCATTCTGATTTCCCTTAATTTTTAAAGGTGGAGGTCATAATAAAAGGATGAAGGGTAATTTATTTATTTATTTATTTATTGAAGTTTTGTATAGCGCTAGCTGGACCCGAGGGTATCAGAGCGCTTCACAGCAAATACAGATATGCACCAAAAAGAAAATGTGGACGATAAACAAGAACAAGGAACACAAGCAGAAAGAAAAGGTCTGCACAACATCAACTTGAGCGCAATACGGGACGAAGATCAAGAGCGAATCATCCGGCTCTGGGATCAGAGAGATAACGGTCTTTCACAGACAAATGAGGGTTTCTCGTTACGATCCAGAGCGCTCGAGGAAGAGGGCTTTGAGTAGAATCTTGAATTTTGGGAAGGAGGCGGTCAATCTGACATGGGGGGGGATGGAGTTCCAGATCTTGGGAGCATTTCCCGCAAAGGATTTATTTGAGGTTTTGTGTTTCTGTGATTTCAGAGGGATGAGTAGGAGCATATTAGAGCTTCTGAGGTTCCTAGACTGGCCGGCTCTTTTGAGTTTGGCGGCCAGATATTCTGGTTTGACTGTGTCTAGGGCTTTGTGTGTGAGGCAAGCTGTACGGAAGCTGGCTCGTTGGTCTATAGGGAGCCACTTCAGTTCCTTGAGTGCCGGTGAGATGTGCTCAAATTTCTTAGTTCCCGTTGAGGGTAGTGGTAAGAGGTACCAGGGGATATTTGGCTGTTCCAGTCAGAGCTGCGATGCCATAGTCAATTCTGGAGAGCACCAGTGCCTGAGTAGCCTGTTTCAGATCTTTCGGAGGGAGGTAGTGTTTGATTTTGTAGAGAAGATTCCGATTAAGGAACGGACTTTTCGCGGTTTTTGAGATGTGTTTTTTCATGTCCAGTTTGGGGTCGAGAGTAATCCCTAGGGATTTTACAGAGTCCGTTGGTGCAAGAGTATCATTGAGGGCGTTTAAGGCTTTGAATCTTAAAAGACAGGGATGTCCCCGCGAGAGAGCAGTCTTAGACTGAGTTTCACACCTGGTTCTTAAATTCTAGGGTGAACATTTCATTCTAAAATAAAAGTATTTACGAAGCATGCCTTTAATATGGCGGGAGAGGTAAAGTTACAATGATTTGTACTCAATTTCTATAAGTGTATGGTAAGACCAACTACTTGCTTATATCACTAAAGATGCCAAATCAAACTGCAGTATTTGAACAAGGGTATATAACAATCATCTCCTTCTGTATTTGGCATCTTTAGTGATATAAGCAAGTAGTTGGTCTTACCATACACTTATAGAAATTGAGTACAAATCATTGTAACTTTACCTCTCCCGCCATATTAAAGGCATGCTTCGTAAATACTTTTATTTTAGAATGAAATGTTCACCCTAGAATTTAAGAACCAGGTGTGAAACTCAGTCTAAGACTGCTCTCTCGCGGGGACATCCCTGTCTTTTAAGATTCATTATCCCCCCAGTCCCCTATAAGCCTGTGCGGGGTCCTCCTTTACTTTTTAACTTAGTTTAAGGCTTTGAGCCATTCTACTATTTGGGGGTTTTCATCTCTATTCGAGATGAGGTGCACTTCTGTTTTCTCTTCATTAAGTTTGAGGTGGTTGGCAGACACCCAATGTTGGTCCTCCCTGAGTGTACCGTTCAGTCTGTGAATGTCTGCGATCGATGTGGTTTCCAGATAGAGTTGTGTGTCGTCCGCGTAGATGTGGAAGGGGATGTTGGAATTCCTTAGAAGTGATTTGAAGGGTTCTATGTAAATGTTGAAAAGTTGTGCGGAGAGTACTGACCCTTGTGGAACTCCTCTAATAATGGGGAGGGGGTCCAATTTAAAGCTGTTGATTTTTATTCTTTGTTGGCGGTTTTTGAGAAAGGAAGAGAACCATTTTAGAACCGTCTTTTCAATGCCCGCTCTCTCTTGGAGGACATTAAGTAGCAGGGTATGATCAACTGTGTCGAACGCAGCCGAGAGGTCTAAGAGGATGAGAAGGCTGCATTGGTTGGAGTCGAGTGACATGTGCAGATCATTTAGGACATTTAGGATTGCGGTTTCAGTGCTGCAGCCCTTTCTGAACCCTGATTGGTGTGGGTCAAGTAGGTTTGTGTTCTCTTGGTATTGGGTTAACTGTGACAGCACACATCTTTCTGGATAAGAGAGGGAGGTTCGATACCGGTCTGAAGTTGTTCATGTCCTTTCGGTCAATCTTGATTGTTTTAGAAGCGGCGTGACTTGTTCTATTTTGAGGCAATCTGGAAATGGATCCATCGCTCAAAGAGATATTAATGATCTTGTCCCAGATTATGGCCAGGGTAAGCTTCAGGTCTTTGGTCAGGCTCGAGGGTAGCTGATCGAGGAAGTGTGACGAGGGTTTAGCGGAGGCGATTAGATTGCTTATCACTGCATCTTGGACGGGCTGGAAGGATGACCAGCGGATAGACGAGGTTACAGGGGTGTTGTGGTTGGTTGCTGGAGTAAGGGACTCTGTGCGGGAGGAGGGCTTAGAGCTGAATGCTCGATCAATTTTGGTGCTTTTTTTCATTGAAAAAGCTTGCAAAGTTGTCACAGTGGGTTTTGGATGCCACTTTGTTGGCTGTCATTGGATTGGAGGTTTGACTCCTGATGATGTTGAAGAGTGCTTTGGGGCAGTTTATAGCATTATCTAAAGCAGAACAAAAGAAGAATGACTGTTTGCTCTTGATATGGTTATAGTAGGTTTTGCGTGCTGCCTTGAGTTGATCCCGGTGTAGGGGGGTGGGGTTGTTCCTCTAGGATCTTTCCAGGTATCTGAGGTGTCTTCTTTCCAAATTAATGTCTGTGGAGAACCAAGACCTAGAGGGGATGCTTCTTGGTTTTTTTGGTTTCAGAGGTGCCAGCTGATCCAGGATGACCTCCAAGTTGGAATGGTAGAGCGAGGTGAGTTCCGTGGTTGAGAAGCTCCGTCGTGTTGGGGAGGAGTGAGCTTAGTCTTTCTGCTAGCTTGTCTTGGGGAACTCTGGATGTATACCTGACCTATTTAGGAGAGGCTTGAGTGGGTGGGAGAGATAGGGCCGGATGGTTGATATGAAAAAGAATGATGTGATGGTCAGACCAGTACACCGGGATGATGTAGTCAATCGTGATTGCATTTTTGTCCGCAATGATTGCATCCAGGATCGCTCCTCTATGGTGTGTTTCCTCTGAACAGTGTTGGATCGTATCCTTGTCTTTCAGCAGGGTGTTGACAGATTGAATGAGCGGGTTTTTTGTTTCGTTCCATCTTAGGTTGAGGTCGCCCAGAATTATTCTGTAGTCGCTGTTGAGTGCAGATTGGGTGATCAGATCCGACAACTGAGC
Organism: Lissotriton helveticus; assembly: GCF_964261635.1. NCBI lineage: Eukaryota > Metazoa > Chordata > Amphibia > Caudata > Salamandridae > Lissotriton > Lissotriton helveticus. The sequence continues at coordinate 1,830,321,159 of NC_136068.1, read as the reverse complement.
TCCAAATTCATTGGAGTTGCCTGGTGGATGGTATAGGAGATGGCATTGAGGTGAACTATGAGACGGCAATTTGAAGGAGTTATACAGACAGGCAGGAGTTTTTGAGGTGGAGAGGTCACTTTTGTGAATAATTGCTATGCCGCCACCTTTGTGTTCGGGCCTGTCTTTGTGGACAATTGAGAAACCGGGCGGCACCAGCATGTCCAGAATGGGACAGGGTGTTTAGCCACGTTTCAGTAATGAAAGCTACATCCAGATCATGTGAGAGGATGACTTCAGCTATTTCCGTTGCATGTTTGACGGCGGACCGACTGTTGATAAGCATACAGTTAATGGGAGGGTCTTCTTTTGATTTCAGATTGTCAGGCTTGTCTCTGGGTACGGAGGATAGATACGTTGGGGTGGAACCTTAGCAAGCTGGTTAGAGGGGAGTTCGTATGATGAGACAAGTGCGATCAATTCTTGGGGGGAGAGGGTGGGAATAGATCTTCTGGGACTGTCTGCTCGCGACTCAGTCCTGGGTTTAGTGAGTGGAGGCCGGGAACCTGGGGGGGGGCAGGGACCGGTTAGGGGGAGGTGAGTCATTCCTAATGAGAGGCAGAGGGATGTGGGGTGTTACGGAGTGAGGGAAGGGCAGCTGGAGTTTCCCTAGGGAGGATAAGGTTTCCTTCAGGCCATGAATCAGGGTAGTGATCTGCGCTTCTAGAAGGTCAAGGCGTTGCATCAGCTTAAGTGAGGGGGAGAGGAGGGGAGGGTGGATGGAGCTGAGCCCTGAGTGTGAGGGGCTTTGGGACGAGTCCCTACTGGGGGGGCAAACAGGGGGGGAACTGGTTCAGGTTTAGAGTTTGACTGTGGGAGGGCTAGAGAGTGAGGGGGGTTGAGGTCCAGTGGAGGTGGTAGTTTTCATCACTGAGGGGTACGATGTGAACTAGTGGAGTGGGGGTTAGCAGGAGGGGGGCTGTGAATCGGAGTAGTTTGGGGATCTGGGAACTCTCCGGGCAGGAGATTGAGAACTAGGAATGCTTCGGGAGCTGGGAGATGGGGGATTGAGGGTCAATTGGGGATGAGAGGGGGGCTGAGTTCGGGGAGGATGGGTGAGATGGGTGGAGGACGTGGGTTGGGAGATATAGGGAACTAGGACTGAGGGTGACGTATGACTGGCGGAGTGACAAAGCACAGGGGGGTGGGGTCGCTGTGGTGGCGAAAGCGTGCTCCGAAGACTAGGAGTTTGTAAGGGGCCATAAGGGGGGGAGGGGATCGGCAGGTGTGGGTAGTGAGATGTTGCCGTCTTTAGTGTGGGGAAGAGAGAGTCGAAGAACTCTAGGTTCTCGTCTTTCGCCTGAATTAGTATGGTGCCATTCACCAAATTGGTGATGGAGATGTCTTCGGTCAGCGACTGTTGGTTCAGGGGGGAGATTGTGAGTTTACGGTTGTGTTCTGTGAAGGTGGTTTTGGAGACGGGTAGGAGTGAGTTAAAGATGGTGGCCCAAAGGTCAGGCCTGTTGGTGTGGAAAATGAAGTCCATTTTCCTCTGTCCTCTAGATGAGCAGTGGTAAGTGTCAACAACTAGTGTTTCGGGATGTTGCCTGATTAAATTCTGTTTAAAGTGTTTTTTTGCTTTGAAGGAGAGACTGTGTGGGAATGTTATAGCGAAGGTGTTCTGTCCTAGTGGTGACAGGTGGTTGAGTGAGGGGCAGGGATGCGTGTCCATTTGCACGGCCGGGGGCATCCTCGCTGGACTGGGGGAGGTGTGGGTCCACTGGGGCAAGGGAGGGGGGGAGTAAGACGGAGGGGAGCTGGGCTGTTCGGCGCGGTAGGTAAAGGGGTGTCAAGCCGGTGAGAGGGTTGGGCTGTTCGTCTAGGTACGAGCTGGGGAGTTACGCACTGAGGACGCTCGAAGGGGTGGTCTGGATGCGGGAGGGGGGATAGAGGCAGGATGCCTAGGAGGTGGGGGGTAGGAGGAGCGATCGGGGGACCTCTCTGAGGGCGGGGCCCTGAGTCCAAGAATGCAGAGGCCCTCGACTCAATAGGTTTCCCCTCGCTTACAGCCAATTGATTCAAGAAGTAAGGCTGGACATGTCCAACTTGGTGGCCATTTTAGGAACAGGCGACCTTTAGAGAGTTAAGCTGGTTGGTTTTTGGGGTGGCCGGCGTTATCAATGGGGGGGAGTCTCTGGCACAGAATTAGGTGAGAGGAGGGGTCGCAGTTTAGCCCGAGACCTCCACTGCAACTTCGCTGGGCGAAGTTATTCCGCCTCCGATTGAGCCCTTTGTTTCAAGGAATTGGGCAGAACATGTCCAAAGTGGCGGCCATTTTAGGACCAGGCGGCTGTTTAAGTGTGAGATGAGATAGGTTCTGATGAAGCCGGCGTTTTTCAGAGATGGGGACTCTGCTGCATAGTCAGGGGTAAGAGACACTGCTATTTATGGGACCTCCGATGCCCCTTAGCTAGGATCGATTGATCCGAGGTTAAAGCCATTGGTATCCATTGATCGGCAAAACAAGTCCGCTTTCCATGACCAGTTGATGTCTGAAGTGGCGGCCATATTAGGGACAGGCGTGTGGAATGAAATGGATTCTTGCATGGAGGACTGGGTAAGGCGCCCCTGTGGATCGGCGCTAGGATCCTCTAGCCGCGATGTCTGGTTGGCAGTGCAGAGGCCCTTTCGATGCATTTAGGCTCCCTTATTGTCCTTGAACTCCTTGAGCTTCGGAAGGTATGAGCCCATATTAGGGACAGGCAGACCCGACGTTAATGAGCGTCTCACCTGGACCGACGTGGGGCTTGCGGCCTCTCGCCAAGAGTCTCCTCTCCAGTACTTCCGATGTGAGTAGGGGCCACTCTGCTGCAGTTCTCGTCAGGCCCCCAAGATCGCGAATCGCCACTGCTCCCGTTCTCACGGAGCCGTGAGCCCTGGCCCTGGATGCCTCGCCGCCTCCTAACACCTCGGTAATCTAAGAGATCTGCGGGTAGCAAGCGATACAAAAGGGGATGATGGACGGAGCGTTTGAACAAATCAAACACTCACCCCCAGTCAACTGATCTGGGTTTAATCCATCACCATTCTTTAGTTCACTCAGCCACCCCAGTTCAGACATGGCTATATGCAAATCAGTCTGACCCTGTGCCTCCTGGGAACAGTCCAGCCCGAACTGCCAAGCCATGTCTTCCCTGGACCGGAAACAAGCATCCTGGGACTGGTTTCGGATTCATAATCCTCATCAGCCAGGCTATCTTGAATCCAGTGGCCAAGTGAACAAGGAACTCACGTCTGAGCATACCCTGCCACACTTAGGGTGAAAAAAGCGATACAAAAGGGGATGATGGACGGAGCGTTTGAACAAATCAAACTCTCACCCCCAGTCAACTGATCTGGGTTTAATCCATCACCATTCTTTGGTTCACTCAGCCACCCCAGTTCAGACATGGCTATATGCAAATCAGTCTGACCCTGTGCCTCGTGGGAACAGTCCAGCCCGAACTGCCAAGCCATGTCTTCCCTGGACCGGAAACAAGCATCCTGGGACCGGTTTCGGATTCATAATCCTCATCAGCCAGGCTATCTTGAATCCAGTGGCCAAGTGAACAAGGGACTCACGTCTGAGCATACCCTGCCACACTTAGGGCGAAAAAAGCGATACAAAAGGGGATGATAGACGGAGCGTTTGAACAAATCAAACACTCACCCCCAGTCAACTGATCTGGGTTTAGTCCATCACCATTCTTTAGTTCACTCAGCCACCCCAGTTCAGACATGGCTATATGCAAATCAGTCTGACCCTGTGCCTCGTGGGAACAGTCCAGCCCGAACTGCCAAGCCATGTCTTCCCTGGACCGGAAACAAGCATCCTGGGACCGGATGCTTGATTCCGGTCTGGGAAAGACATGGCTTGGTAGTTCGGACTGGACTGTTCCCATGAGGCACAGGGTCAGAGCTGATTTGCATATAGCCAGTGTCTAACCCAGGGTGGTGTGGAGTGCAAATAAACGATGGATTTAGGCCCAGATCCTTGTACTGGGGTGAATGTATGACATTGTTCTACATTCTGTCCATCAACTGTGTTTTTTGCAATTTTCACCCCGAGTGGGCTGGGTATGCTCAGACGTGAGTCCCAGGCTCTCCACACCACTGGAGTCAAGCTATCCAGGCTGATGAAGGCTGATAGCCAGAAACTGGTCCTTGGATGCTTGATTCCGGTCTGGGAAAGACATGGCTTGGTAGTTCGGACTGGACTGTTCCCATGAGGCACAGGGTCAGAGCTGATTTGCATATAGTCAGTGTCTAACCCGGGGTGGTGTGGAGTGCAAAAAAACGATGGATTTAGGCCCAGATCCTTGTACTGGGGTGAATGTATGACATTGTTCTACATTCTGTCCATCAACTGTGTTTTTTGCACTTTTCACCCCGAGTGGGCTGGGTATGCTCAGACGTGAGTCCCAGGCTCTCCACACCACTGGAGTCAAGCTATCCAGGCTGATGAAGGCTGATAGCCAGAAACCGGTCCTTGGATGCTTGATTCCGGTCTGGGAAAGACATGAAATGAAATGAAATAAACTATTTATAGAGCGCACGGTGGCCAAACGGCTTCCTGGCGCTGAGAGCTCTACTGAACAGAACAGACAGGGCCAAGGAAGTTTAGCTGGGGTAGGCCTGGGCAAACAAGAATGTTTTCAGCGCTTTGCGGAAGTGTGAAAAAATAGGAATAGAACGCATGGAAAGAGGGAGGGAGTTCCAAAACCGGGGGGCAAGGACAGAGAATCTGGTTCCACCAGTGCGGGATTTACAAAAGCGGGGGATAGTGCGGAGGGCAGAGGCAGACGAACGGAGGGTACAGGCAGGGGTGTGAGTGGAAATCAAGGAGTTGATGAACGCCGGAGCAGAGCGATCAACAGCCCGGAAGACTAGGCATCCTAGTTTAAACAGGGATCTCTGTAAGACGGGGAGCCAGTGAAGAGATTTGAGGACAGGAGTGATATGATGAGTTTTGGGAAAATGAAAGATAAGTCGAGCAGCCTGATTTTGGATTGCTTGGAATCAAGGGAAAAGAAGCGGGAGATCTTACGAATCAGACGGAGGGAGAGAAAACAAGATGACACTACAGAACTGACCTGGCCGTGCATTGAGAGGTCATGACTGACCTTAATGCCCAGCGTTTTAACAGAAGGAACAGGGATAGGAGGGGGGCCAAAAATAGGGGGCCAAAAAGCGGAGGACCAGGGGCTGGATGACCCACCAGTCAAGACAAGCTCAGTCTTGTCAGGGTTGAGCTTGAGATGATTGGCGCTCATCCACCCAGAAATAAAAACCAGAGTGGAGCGAAAGAAAGATAGGGAATGAGGGGAAGAAAGATCAAAGACGAGCTGGAGGTCATCTGCGTAGTTGTACACAGAGACCCCCAGATCGAGGAGAGAAACAATAAGGCGACGGATGTAGAGATTGAAGAGAAGAGGGGAAAGAGAGGAACCTTGGGGAACTCCACATGACACCGGGAGGGGAGAGGCAGAGAATCCGGAGAGGTGAACAGCTTGTGAGCGTCCTAAAAGAAAGGACGTGATCCAAGAAAGAGCAGGGCCCCGAATGCCCGCTGCGCTGACACGGTCAAGGAGGATGGTATGATCGATCGTGTCAAACGCAGCGGACAAATCCAGAAGAACCAAAGCTTGAGGGGAGTTGGTATCGGCCTTGGCTTTCAGCTCATCAAGAACCGCGAGCACCACTGACTCGGTCGAGTGGCCCGAGAGGAAGCCAGCTTGGTGGGAAGCGAGGAGATGGATCTGCTCAATATAAGAAGAAAGACAGGAAGTGACATAGCTTTCGAGAATTTTGGCAAGATAGGGAAGAAGAGAAATGGGTCTGAAATTAGAAGGGAGGGAAGAATCAAGACCAGGTTTCTTGAGGATGGGAAAAACAATCGCAGATTTAAATGAAGAGGGGACCAAACCAGTTGAAAGGGAGGCATTAAGAAAAGAAAGAGGAGTAGTAGGACAAGAGGTGAAAAGAGTTCTCAGCACACGGGCAGGGGCACAATCGGCAGGGGAGCCTGACTTGACTTTAATAAGTAAGGCTAGAAAGGAGTCCAAGGAGATAGGCGGGAAGGAAGCAAAGGAAGAGTTAGGCACAGGAAGGACAGACTGAAGGGGAGGGGAGGGAGTGAAAGGAATATTGGATTTAATTTTAGCGATCTTCTCGATAAAGAAGTCGTTTAAGGAAGAACAAAGGGCCTGGGAAGGGATGAGCTTGGGGCAGACACGGTCAGAGGTGGCCAGATTAGTGACCAAGGAAAAGCTCTCTTTAGACTTATTAGCAGATAATGCTACCTGGTCAGAGAAGTACTTGGTCTTGGACGCAAGAATAGCTTTCTTGTAATCATTAAGGAGACGTTTGTATTTAGCCTTAAGATCGGGGCAATAGCTGCGACGCCAAAGACGCTCAGAGCGTCTAAGTTCCAATTTGAGGGCCTTGAGTTCAGAATTGACCCACCTATGGGCCTCATGTGGACGAACAGACCTGACTATTTTAAGAGGGGCAACTAGATCACACCCAGAAGATAGCCAGTTGCTGACTGCGTCGGCCTGAAGATCGAGAGAAAGGCCGTTAAGATCAGGAGGGGAAGAAGCCAAGGAGAGGGAGAGGGAAGGGAAGTCCACATGGTTCCAACTGCGTGCAAAGATATTCTTGGGGCGGGAAGATTAGTGAGGGGAACCAAGATTAATAGTGAAGAAAATAAGAGAGTGGTCAGACCAGGTGCAAGGAAGGATACTAGGGGGAGAGACAATGTCCTGAGATGACCAGACTTGGTCCAAAGTATGACCAAGATTGTGGGTGGGAGCAGAAATATGGGACAGAAGGTTAAGACACGAGAGGGTGGCCGTGAAGTCCCTGGACGCCAAATCCTCCCTGGGATCGCCAGGCCAGTAGTTGAAGTCTCCCAGCAGGAGAACCGAGGAGTTGTTAACTACTAGAGTAGCAAGGAGTTCCTGCAGGGAGGCCACAAACAAAGGCATGCTCAAAGGTGGACGGTACACCAGGACAACTGTCAGAGGGGCGGGAAGGTTAGTGGAACGGGCGACCAAGAAGTCCACTCCAGCTATAGAAGGTTGAGGGAGAAGCTGGAATTGGAGACTGGTCCGAACAATCATGGCTACACCCCCCCCGATCCTGCCGTCAGGGCGGTCAGCCCGGAGGGCGTAGTAGGAATCGGGGAGAATGGCCAGGACATCAGGGAGTGAAGCCTCCGAGAACCAAGTTTCTGTTAAGAACAGAATATCAGGGGAATCGGAGGTAAGAAGGTTAGATAATTGCAGTTGATGCTTGCCTGCTGAACGGGTGTTAAGGAGGCAGGCGGAGGCAATATGGGAGGGAGAGGGTATGGTTATAGAAAGCATAGGGTCCTGGGAGGGCAAAGAAGAAATAGCCCGCAGGGAAGTGGCACGATCAGGATGAGGGACATAGATACCTAGGGAAGTGAGATGCTGCGAGAGGGAATGGGGAAGGGGCACATCAGCAGGGCAAGAAAGAAGCTGCGCGGAAGAGTATACTAGTAAAAAGGCAGGGGCTGTGGCCCCTGGTCCCGGCCCGTCGCGGATGGGCGCAGACGGGCTTAACTTAGGCGCAACTTCGGCGCGCCTTCGTCGCGACCGCTGCGCTCGTCCGCCCGTCAGAGGGGGGAGAACGATGAGCGTGGGGCGCTCTGGCAGCGGGAGCCAAGAGGATGAAATGGCGGCAGGGGGTGCGCGATGTCCAGAGCGCAGCCCCCGAACAGAAGGAGGTAAAATTGTTAGGAAAGTCTTTCCTGTTTAAAACACAGCGTTGCGCCACACCAGGTAGCGTTGTTGCTCCCGGCGAAGCCTCGGGAGATCTGAACGTTGGCTTGGTAGTTCGGACTGGACTGTTCCCATGAGGCACAGGGTCAGAGCTGATTTGCATATAGCCAGTGTCTAACCCAGGGTGGTGTGGAGTGCAAAAAAACGATGGATTTAGGCCCAGATCCTTGTACTGGGGTGAATGTATGACATTGTTCTACATTCTGTCCATCAACTGTGTTTTTTGCGGGTAGCAAGCAGCCTCAATTAATATATTAGCATCAACAATAAATTACAATTTATTTTTGCGTTGAGTAATTTAGCAGTCCACTTGCTACCGCCTCACTGTTCTTGCTGCCCATGTTCTCAGAGGTCATGAAGGCAGCATGAAGCCATAAAGTATACATTGCCCTTGGAGGCATGTTTATATGCTGTCCTTGTCTTTTTTTTTAGGTCGAGCCTAGCGTTACAGCGCATGCGCTGCCCGCTGTGCGAGGCATGCAGTATTCAGTACAGTGTGCAAGCTTCTTGGAAGCTTCGCCCACTCTCCGCCCATCTTCTTCATTGGCTTAGGTTCTAAATGCAGCCTTCCGATTGGTTTTAGGTTTGTTAGCCCCTCCTCATGCCGGCCTTGTCATCATTTGTATCCTTCCATGGCTACTGGCCCCTTTACTTGGAACACTATTTTCTTCCCTGTCTCCCTGACCCTCTTACGCAGGCCGTGACTTCTCAGCCCCCCTCACTCCCATTTGTGCCCTCCGCACACCTGCAATCCCGCTTCCAGTGCAATATGTCTCGCGTAAATGCGAGTCCTATTACATTGCAAATGCTTGCTTGTTTACCTGCTCCAAGACTAGCATGAGAGTGCGCTTCGAGGGCGGGTCCAGTGCTGCTTCTGGCATTCTATTGGCCAATAGCATACGAGTCAGGTGCTTAAGGACACGCCTCCTGCCCCGGAAAGGGTACACCTGGCGGTCGTTTTGGACTTTTGGCTAAACCGGTATCTCAGTGTAATCGAAGTAACATGAAAATAATACTAAACTTGCTTGAAAAACATTTTGGGTAATAGGTGATTGCTCGTAATGCATTGTCTTTGTAAATATTTTGAAATATTCTTTTTATGAAACTAATTAAAAAAGACACAAGAATCATATTGAAATACAAAAAATGCATTTTCTTCAATGTGCTTTACCTGACAATGCCATAAGCTTTCCATTAGGTTCCAACCCTGCCCTTCAAAGATGGGAAGTAGGCGTGGCCGATAGCCGGTAGGACTCCAGAGCGCAGTGCACGAGCCCTTCGCGTGCTAGAAGCTGCGTACGGCCGGTAGCTGAGGACTAAAGAAAGACACAGTGATTGGCATAGAGATGGATGACAGACTGTAGCGCCGTGAAGACGCCAGAGAGCTGAGCTCACATCTGTTGACAGTAATTATGGGGGGCTGCCACCTGGAGGGTGAGGGACCTCAAGGGGCAGATGAGCAGAGGCGCTGGCTCAGTCCTGACCGGAGTATTAATTGAAGGGCTCAGGGTTCAATCCTCTGTTGCGTAGATGCCGCTCCTTGCGTGTGCATTTTGCATCGCAAATAATTTTTCTTTATTTCTTCCTTGCATCACTATGTAGAAAGGTGGAATCTGACTACATGGTTGCCCTCACTTTTTTTCTGGTGTTTTGATGGTTTTTGACTTAGTTTGGCTGGAATTCTGCTATTCTGGGCCGCAGCCTGTAGCTTTCCTCTCTATAAAATTGCATGTACTTTAGGTACACTCCAGATTGGTTACTGGGTTCAGGACTACTGATCCTCCTACATCCATTACTTGCCTTAGGGAATCCGTCACTGCCAGGATAGCGGTTTCCGTGCTGAAGCCTAGACGTAAACCTGATTGTGAAGGGTCTAGAATTTTATTAGACTCAAGGTAAGAGCTTAGCTGCCTATTTATTATAATTTCCAATTGTTTGCCCAGCATGGGTAACAAAGATATTGGTCGATAGTTACTGAGAACCTTCAGGATCGGCTGTTGGTTTTTTCAAGATGGGTTGTACGTGTGCCTTTTTCAAAGGGGTGGGAAAAATGCCTGATTGAATTGAACAATTAAAGATTTTTTGCATTACCGGAGCACAATTGGTGGATAGCAGGGCCATAATTTTGGGAGGGCAAAGGTCACAGGGTGAACCACATTTGGCAAAGGACAGTGCGTTAATGATTTCGTCTAGCGTAGTTGATTCAAACTGGTCGAGCGTAGTAGCTGTTGATGTCTTAAGTTCTCCTAATCCTATTAGAGTTTCTGGCTTCAGAGGCTTGGTGGTCGGAAAATTGGCGTAAATGAGCGCGATTTTTTCCAGGAAGTAGACTGCTAAAGAATCTCATAGTTCCTGAGATTTAACAGGGTATTGTCTACAAGCTTGAGGTGTCACAAAGTCCTTAACTATGTCAAATAGGGCTTTGGATGAGTTACAGGGCTGTTCAATTTGATTCATGATAAAAGTGCACCTGGCCGTTTTTAAATTCTGATGATAGCTAGATAGAGCTAGATAGAGCTAGTTTATACACCTGTCTGTCCAGCGGATCTTTACTAAGTCTCCTTTGTCTCTCTAATGTCTTGCGCTTATATAAACCTATCAGTCACTCCTATGGCAGGCCTTATCAATCCTGAAGGCAGAGTGCTTGGGTTTGTGTGATAGGGTGCCCATGCATGAGCGGGACCCCTCTGCAGTGTTTGGAATCTATTCTCTCAGGCTGTTCTGTGATGCATCCAGACAATATACTCTTAAGTGCATTATAACCTCGCGGTAAAAGCTAACTTTGGAATGGCTGCATGGAAGCATTTTGTGTCAAACACTTTGGAATCCTATCCCCGGCCAGTCCTGGTGGTGGGTGTAGAATTCCACCCTTCTAGAGGGAGAGACATGTACACACTGACCTAACTGGTAATAGTTTAAAAGAACCCTAGCATCACAAAATGGATGCTGCAGCCAAAGACACGGGTCTGACCTCCTGCTGCTGGACAAAACTCCAGCAGGGGAGGCCTGGACAATACGTTTTCTGTCATTGGCATGTGTAACCACCTCCCAGACAGGCTTTAGTGTATTGGGGCTGGGTGGGTGCATTCAGAGAATACTGTTCAGACAGTGCTGTGGGCACACTTGGTGTTCCTGTGCATACCCCAGTTCAAACCGGTTGCAGGGGCACTCATCCCTGCTCTGGTGCAAAACTGGACAAATGAAATGGATATAACCACCCCTCTTTCCTGACCCTCCCATAGGTGTATCCCTAGATTATGTCCAACTCCCTTTCTTAGTATAAGTATGGGACCCTCGTCCTTAGGACTTCAGACTACACTAAGCATGAGCGCAAAATCTGTTACGCTCGCGGATTTTGCGAATTTTTGGTAAATTCGCGATCCGCGAACTCCCGCGAATTTACCGCGAATTCGCAAATCCGCGAGCGGCGGATTCCGGGGGCAAAAGTTCAAGCCTTGCTGGCCTGTTGTAACTATTTTACGATGTCGCCGGCAAGCTGCCAGCGCCATCCTAAAATAGTTACTAAGTGAGCTTCAACAGGAAGCTCTAATAGATAAAATAAAGCAGGTGCTCGATTTCCTTTTACCAGTCACAAATAGTCAGTTGCCTTGTCTCTCTGTGTCCTCAGAGCATTATTTCACATTCTGAAGAGGTCTGGTCACTAATTTCCCTTGGTTGCTTAATCATTGTGTGCCTCTCATATGCAGCTAGGTTGTGAAAGTGTGTGGACTCAACTTAAGATAGCTATGGGCAGCTGCTATCCTCCCCAACTAGTGTCACTGCCAGCAGCAGTGCTGTTTACAAGCAGCCCACTATGTTTTTCCCAAAGCTGGGGTGCCCATTCCAATTGCAGTTGCTTCTAAGAGTGATTACCGCCTCATAGGACTCCTCGTCCCAGTCCTTACAATAGTGAGGTGATGCCGCCTTCTGACAGGCTTTTGAAATTAAAGTCAATTTTTACTTCTTATTATATAAATCGCTCCCACCCTCCACCATGCCTGGTCATTTTCCTGTCCCTAAGCAGGGTGTCGGAGAACTACATGAGTTTGATTCATATTGCAAGAACAACATTTTGTTTGAATTCAGTCTGTTGTGTACATTTCATTTGTGTTCTTACTTTGTTTAATTAGTGGATGTTACAGTGGATTCGGTAAGTCGTGTCCTTGCTCTACTCGCATCTGCACTCCCTGCTTTTGCTTGGCTTGCGAGTATATTCAACTCTCCTCACTTTCATTCTTTTCAGGGTGAGCGTTGTGTCATTTGCCGGTAAGTATTTGCAATCCTAGAATTTTGTTATGTCAATTGTTCTTTTAATGATATAATTCACCTGAACATAACTCATTATCTAGCGCTGCTGAGTGTCTATTTCTAACTCCTCTCAGGAATGAAGTAATATCAATTATTTGGACTTAGCTTATTTTTTCCAGCGCTGTTTAACGTCTCTGTCAGCTCCTCTTAGGAATAGTGAAGCTTCGATGCTGCGCGGTTCCTTTCTTAACTCTTCTTCATCAACAACCTTCCATTTCACTCCCCTCAGGAATGCTGAAGCCTTAAGGTTACGAGATCCTCTACTTGACTCCTCTCCGTCAAGCAATCTTCTTCGTTAGCCGGGACTCGGGTAGGATTAACTTCCCTATTAATCACCTCAGCCTATTCCCTACAGTATTGAACTGCGCATGCCTCCGAACCGAACGCTATTCTCAGGGAGAAAGCGAGAGTCAGAGCTGCGCACCGAAAAGCCTCGAACCCTACTGGATTTTCCTATCTCCTAAAACCAACTGGACACAATATATTTAGAATACTAAGGTAAGGGTAACCCCTGTCTGAAAACTAACTCGGGACAGGGAGAATAGCTACCGCTACGGTCTCTGGTTCAGGTGAAGTGCACCAACATTCTAAGTTGGGCGCCTCACCTAGAACTCTTAGACAGATTCCTAGGAAGACTAGAATGTCACATTACCCGGAGTGTTGGCCATATGGGAGTTTCTCGCTCTACAGGCCTCACACCAGGTTTAAGTCTTTTCTTTTTTCTTGACCAAACAGGGTTGATAGTTATTTGTAGTGCAGATAAGAAGTCTCTTGCCTGCCAGGGTCCTGACAGTACCCCCTCGCAAAGGAGGCCCTTCTATTCTTGGCCTCTTAGGAAATTTGCGATGGAAGGATTGCACCAAACAGGGAGCATGAACATTTGAATATTTTTCCCAGGATCGTTCTTCAGGACCATAGCCTTTCCAGTCCACTAAGTAATACAGTATTCCTCTAACCTTCTTGGAATCTAGAATTCTTTTAACTTCAAATTCTTCTCCTGACTCCAACTGTATAGGTTTGGGTGGTTGGGTTATTCTTAACTCTGGAGAAGTCTTTTTTAGAGTGAAACATGAAAGATTGGATGTATTTTCATGTGTTGTGGCAAGGTTAAACGATAAGTCACTGGGTTTACTATTTTTTCAATTGGATAAGGACCCACAAACCTTGGCTGAAATTTTTGATCTCCCTTCAGCCTAAGATTCTGAGCGTTTAACCAAACCTTTTCTCCAAACTGTAAATTTGGACCTTCCTTTCTCTTTTTATCAGCATACCTTTTATAGTTTTCTTTGGCCTCTACTAGATTTGTAGTGGCAGTTTGATGAACTTGAGTTAGATGTTGTACCCTTTCCTGAATGGCTTGAACTGAGATTTCTGTACCAATTAATGAAGAGTTCGGATGCCTACCGTAATTTGGATAAAAAGCAGAAAAGCCTGTAGATACATTTTTTGCATTTTTGTGTGCGAATTCTGAAGCCCACAAATATTCTGGCCAGTCCCCTTCTTGATCCAACATGAACAACCTTAAGTACTGTTCTAATTCCTGATTGACCCTCTCTGTCTGTCCATCTGTTTCTGGGTGATAACTCATAGAATATCTTGTTTCAACACCTAGCCCTTCCATAAATGCCTTCCAGAAGCGTGAAAGATACTGGGATCTCGATCTGAGATTATTATCTTGGGTATACCATGGGTTCGGAATATGTGTTCACTAAAATGTACGGCCAATTCCTTTGCTGTTGGAGTTCCTTTTAAGGCAACAAAATGGGCCATCTTAGTGAACGCATCTACAAATACCAAGATGGAGTTATACCCATTGACTAGAGGGCAAGTCTACAATCACATCTACTGTTACTGTATGCCAAGGATGTGGGGGTGTGGGCATAGGTTGGAGAAACCCTCTTGGTGATAGTCGTTCTGATTTTCCCCTAGCACAGATCCCCCAAGCCTTTAAATAAGTATGTATGTCTTTTGTCATTTGCGGCCACCAATAGTCTCTTTTTATCAGATCTTCAGTTTTTTGTATGCCCTTATGTCCCGCTAGGCGGCTATCATGATTGACTTCCAATACCAACTGTTGAAGTTCTTGAGTTGGCAAATATAATTTTCCTTCTTTCCAGGGTAAACCTTCTAAAACTTGTCTGGATGGTTCTTGTTCTGCCGATTCGGTAATTTCTACCATTGACATAGCTCTTGTCACCTTTTCTTCTATCGTTTCTTGGCACACAGCCCCTACAATTTTGTGTTTTGGAATAATCACCTTTGGTTCTTGATCGTCTTCCATTTTTTCCATGTCCATTCTAGACAGAGCGTCTGCCTTTCAATTCTTGGTTCCTGGTCGGTAAGTAATTACAAAGTCGTAATCCGCAAAGTATAATGACCGTCTGAGCTGTCTCGGAGTGAGGGTCTTAGCAGATTTTAAAAGCTTCAAGTTCTGATGGTCGGTAAACACAGTTACTGTATGCCTTGCTCCCATTAAGTAGTGCCTCCACTCCTTAAATGTGTCCTTAATCGCCAGTAACTCCTTTTCCGTAATGGTGTAATTTATCTCCGCTGGCGTGAGTGTCCTCGACCGATAGGCTACAGGATGAAGTTGTCCGGTCCTCTTGTGTCTTTGAGAGAGAACCCCCCCATACGCAGGTCCGAAGCATCTGTTTCCACATAAAAGGGTTCTGTTGGGTCTGCATGCAATAATATCCGTGCGGTAGTGAACTCTGTTTTTAATTGCTGAAAAGCTTTGTTAGCTTCCTTCGTCCACTCAAAAGAAACTCCTTTCTTCAGCTACAGAGCGAGTGCTACTATCTTGTGCGAAAATTCCTTCACAAATCTTCAGTAAAAATTGGCAAGGCCAATAAAACACTGCAACTCTTTGACGCTACGTGGAGATTTCCAATTCTGAACCGCTTCAACCTTTTTTGTATCCATAGTGATTCCAGACCACGAGAGTACGAATCCAAGAAACTCTACCTCCTTTACTCCAAACGCACATTTTTCCAATTTAACATACAGGTTGTTTTCTTTTAACCTTTGTAGGATTTCCTTCACCTGGTTTGGATGTTCCTCTTCAGTTTATGAGTACATTAGGATATTGTCAATGTATACTATGACACTTTGATCAATATATTCACTTAGAACGCTATTTATAAAGTGTTGGAAAGCTGCCGGCGCATTACATAAACCATAAGGCATGACCTGGTACTTCTTCAATCCCAAGCTTGTCCTAAACGCCGTCTTCCAATCATTCCCCTCTTGGACCCTGATCAAGTGAAATGCACCTCGAAGATTTAACTTGGGACACATTTGTGCTTCTTTCACCTGATCCAGAAGTACCGAGATAAGGGGAAGAGGAAACCGGTTCTTGATGGTGACCTTGTTGATGGCTCTATAATCTATGCAAGTACTCAATTCGCCCTCCTTCTTAGGAACGAAGAATAAGGGTGAACGGACCCGGAGACTGTGATGGACGGATAAAACCGTTGTCAAGATATTTCCTAATGTATTCTTTTAGTTGTTCATTTTCTTTTTCTGTTAAAGCGTATACACGGCTACAGGGCAGATGAGCTGCGGGTGCTAAATCAATTCTGCAATTGAATGGTCGATGCGGTGGTAGTTTTTCCGCCTCTGTTTCACTAAAAACTTCCTCAAACTCTTTATATTCAGATGGAATTTCGCTTGTGTGTATTACACCCCTAAAATTTCATGTTCACTTAAAGGAGTTGCCGGTCCAGGTTCTTTTATTCTTTCTAGATGATCATAACAATTCTCCTTGCAAAATTCTGAGTTCATCTTAACAGTTCTTGCTCCCCAATTGATGCTCGGATTATGCTCTGTTAGCCAGGACAACCCCAGGATAATTTGAAATTGAGGAGCATCAATTAGATTGAATTGGATGATCTTTCGATGACCTTTTTGAAAAGTTAGCTCTACTTGTTCCGTATGACAGGTGATCAGTCCGTAAGATAAATTTGTTCCATCTACTGCTCTTACTGCTTCACTCTTTGACTTTCGTATTGATCTTAACCCAATATTGGCAGCATATTTTATGTCACAGAAGTTCCCTGTGGCTCCTGAGTCAATCATGACAGAGACTCCAGTAAGAGTGATGTTTCAGAATCTTAATTCCATTGAAATCACTAGATGTGGAGATGACAACTATAAGGTATTAGCCAAACGATGTTCCTTGGGAGTTGTCTTGTCCTCTGCACCCACCAGCCCAACTCCTGCTACTGGTAGTACTTGAAGTTTTCCTTCTCCTTAGAAAACATTTTAGGCTTCTTTGGACAACGTCCACTCCCCCCACGGGGGAGTGGACGTTATACATAGATTATTCTGGTGTCTTTTTTCTTTTTCTTCTTTGGTCAGAGGTCCTCTTACCACTCCAATTTGCAATGGTTCGATTCCGGACTGATTCTCTGGTGTCCTTGACGAGTCATTTCTAGTTCTATCAAATCGGGGTGTATTGAATTTGAAATCCTTCCGTTTCTCTCCTTTCCTTTCACTTTGACGAAAGTCGATTTCCAACACTAGATCAATTTGTGCCGAAATGTCTGTTGGTCGGTTGGGGATTTGGGCCAACTCGTCCTTTAATTCATCCTTCAATCCACGATAAAATACTGCTGCTCTTTTACATTCTGGCCAATCTGTCTCCACCACCAATTTATTAAACTGGGCCAGGTAAGCCACTAGGGGCCATATGTAGTTAGCTCAATACCGGTTGGTAATGGCCAATACTTCCGGATTTCAGCCATTACCATCCGCTATTGGGCAATTGAGATGTGGGTGCTCCAAAAAGCCCGAATCGGTAAATACCGGCTCAGAATTTACCGAATCGGAATTTTACAGAATCAGAAAATACCAATTCATATTTACCGATTCGGTAAAAAAGAAATGGGAAAGAATGACATTTGAGATGTAGGTAACTTAAAAAATACAGAATTTCATGAAATTCGGTACTTAAGAGTCGGTATTTACCATGGATTGAAAGCATGTGCAGGCTATAAAAAAGGACCCAAAATGCAACACTGTGACCACAATGGCTGCATTCTATGTCATAGCAAGGCGTCTATGGCTACAGGCAGCAGGAGAGAGGGAATGGAGATGGGAGGAGCAAGTCTACAGACAGTGGATCACACTCTTCCAACTTACTGAGGCAGAGATCCATGAAAGGTACAGGCAAGACCCCAAACCATACTGGACTTAATCAGGGACCTACACCCACTCCTGGAGCACCCAACACCAAGGGCGCACGCCATCCCAACCCATGTGCAGGTGCTCTGTAGCCTACACCTGCTTGCATCTGGGAGTAACCAGTGGGTTATAGCTGCGGTAGGTGTGGTTTCCCAGAGCTGCCTGTCCCGTTTCTTCAGGAAGTACCTAGAGGCCATGACGCAGAGAATGCATCATATTTTAGCTTCCCTGAAACTGCTCAAGACCAAGACTGACTTTTATCAAATGGCTCACTTCCCTCACGTCATCGGCTGCATTGATGGCACCCACATCCCAATCTGCCCACCTGCTGCCACTGAGTACATTTACGGCAACAGGAAGTCCACCCACTCAATAAATGCAGGTGATCTGCAACGCTGACAGCATAATTACTGACATTGTGGCCAAGTTTCCAGGGAGCACCCACGACTCCTACATATTCCAGAACAGTGGGATCTACACACGCCTCGCTACTGGTGAATTTGGGGAAGGATATCTGCTAGGTAAATCACAGTGACACAGTGACACACCCTGATAATCATTACAGCTGAATGTATTAATGCTATGTAACTAATGGCACTCTCTTTCCCACCTAGGCGATAACGCTTATGCCCTGCGGTCCTTTGTACTCACCCCCTACGTAAACCCATCAACCCAGAGTGAGCGACGTTACAATGTTGCACACAGAGCAACACGCAACTCTGTCGAGCGCAAATTTGGACTGTTGGAAAGCAGGTTCCGCTGCCTCCACAAGAGCGGAGGAGCACGTCAGTACACACCCACCTTCTGCTGCAAAATCATTGCAACCTGTGCCATGCTACGCAACCTTGCCACCAAGAAAGGCACAGAAGTTGAATTGACTCATCATGAGGACATTGATGATGGACCAGAACAGCCAGAGCGCTATGCAGCAGGAGTAGCGCCAGCAACAGATGGTAGACTGAGACGGGCAGATATCACACACAGCTATTTCTAAGTAAGGAGTTACAGCCAGGCTTTGTATATGAATGACATAGTTTAATAGGCACTACTGCAAATTACTAATGGCACACGATGGTACTCCAATGTCTGACTACCTCACTGGGCGGTCACAGGTTACTTCACCCTGACATGTCTTGTGGAGTGTAGGCAGCATTATTGTCTGTGCCCACGCACAACAGTACGTAATGCCCGAGGCTGGGTTTCAACAGTGGCTGTTGAGCCAGGGTCAGCAGATTGGCGCCTGCTGCTTCTTGGTATGTCCTGTATGTCCTGTATGGGTGTGCTACTGCTGCTCCTGCTGGTGGTGTCTTCAGTGTCCCCCACACCTAGGTCTCTAGCTTTGGCTGAGTGGTTGGTCAGTAGCAGTTCCATGGCAGATGTCACTCTCCCCATCCCCCTAGACACATCTGTGCAGCAGTGCACAAGGCCCTATTGCATGATCACAGAGCGCCGACATAGCAGGGAGGTGGCTGTTGCAAGACGGTTCATCGCCTTGTTATTTTGCTGCATACACTGTCTCTCCCGGCGCCTCCTGAGTTGTGCTTCTCTCCTGGACCCTACGGCGTCTGGCACCGGTACGCACACCTTCAGATGCAGACTGCTGCCCAGCGTTGTTTGCCTCCAGTGGAGCCGTTTGGGTGTCAACCTCCCTATCATCATCATCGGATGTCTCCAAGATTCTGAGAGGGGGCACATCATGCCTCCTTGGCCACAGCAGTTCTGAGGAATTTGTAGCTGATGTGGGAGAGAGTGCTGGTGGGTTCTGCTGTGGTGAGTCATACAGCAGAGGCGAACAAGGTTGTGCTGTGGTGGGTCGCTCTGGTGTTGATGCTGCCTGTGCTGTGGGTGCGGTTGGCGGCTCACTGCTTAGCCCTGCACTTGTGCCTGCGTCCTCACTCCTTTCCGTTTGGGGTGCCCTTTTCTCCCTTTCCTGCACTGTCCTGCGTGGACAGATATGGAAAATGGCTCAGTGGTGCTATTCACCTGTGTGTCATTATTAAATCACATTCCTGTCACACAATTGCAAAGTCCTCAACTGCTTATGGAGTACAGAAGTGTGGCTCAATGGTTAGAGTGGCAGACCCTGATGCAGACGTCTAGCCCGGGACCAGGGTTCAATTCCCTGCCTCGGCAGGTCTTGGGCTCAAAATTCCACGGACCTGATAATTCTCGCCTCGGTGCTTATTCCAATCATGGAGTCCCACTCTGCAACTCTGGGCAATAGCTTGATTGATCTCCACAACGGCCCCCACAACGCTAAGGATGCCTGGCCTCCACCTTGGGGGTGCCAAGGAGTGGACACCCCACAGGGAAAGCCAGGATGGGTTCCACAGCGGTATTCGTACAAGCGCCTTGAGACCCTTGCGGGTGAGTAGTGCGTTATACAAGTATCAATTTACATTTACATTTACATTACATTTACATGGATGTAGTGTGTGGCATGCCTTGCTGTTTTCTGTGATGAATGTAGTGACATATGTTTCTATGACTACGTCTCCCATGATGCATTGCAGGAAAATCCTAAAACCTGTACTGGAGTGTAAAACACACAACCACATTGGGGAAGGGGGACAGGGAATGGGGGGGAGGATTGATGTCCAAGCAGCTTACCTTCTTTTGATGCAGCTCTGGCTGAGCTGTCGGCATCCCCTATCCCATGGACTCTCTCGGGCTCCAGGGTGGACTGCACCAGCTGCTCCAGATCTGTTAGTATGTATTATAAAACAGGGTTAAACCCAGAAGTCAAAGGGACCTGGGTAGTTAATTGTTATAAACAGAGGGGTCCCCCACTTATATGGAGTTGGTAAGAAAAAAGGAAAATCAACAAATATTTCAAAAGGTTAGAGAGAAAAAAGAATCAAAAAAGGTTCTGGAAATGCATTGTTTTATTCACTATGCATCCATATCGTCACAGTCACGTAATTCATTTGTGAATATCAGAATACACACTTAATTGTCATGAGTTTATGTGCCCATAGGGAGAAGGAAAAGGGAAAGGAAGGTAGTAAAGTTAGCATAGAATTGTGACTCACTATACATTTAATAGAAACAAAATTACATTGAAATTCATGTATGAATTCTAAATGATCCCTATCCACAACAGGGTCATATACAATGTCCACAATGTCTGGTACTTGTTCAGAAAAGTTCAAGCTCCTATAAAGCCGTGTATATCATGCTGGTACTAGGAGTTGAAGATGGGTAGAGGAACAGTCTACGTTTCGACCCAGGAATCGATGTAGGATAGTTGGTCCTTACAGAGAGGGTCTTCTTCAGGACATACGGGGGTGGGGGGATGGGCAAACCTCCTAGGGTTAAAGGAGAACAGAGTCAGACTTTACTTTATGTAGGGCAAAATGTCCCTAAGATAACCGTAGCGGGGAAAGTGACAGGCCGCCCGGGAACAACGTTAAAAACATACTGAGGACTATAGAGGTTGTCTGTAAGGACTGTTACCTGCTGTGTATTGCAGGTCAGAGTATGACCAGCACGGTCATAAACAAGTCGTAGGGTTACGGTTTGTGGGTATCAGAATTAAATCGGTATAGTAAGATCCATATCTGAAGAGGAACATAAGAATTTTTTAAAAAAATGATCACCACTTAGAGCAACACACCATGCTATTCACTCTTATCCAATTATATCCGGTCATACCTTAGTTAGAAGTTTCAAGTAGTGCAGAGAGGAACTACCTTTGTGTATCAAAAACGGCTCAACTAATTTCCGAGTCCGTAAAACGAAGGACCGTATCTAAAATAAAGAGAACAAGGGGGACTGATTTGATAAATGAACTGCCCCACCGTGAATACTATAATGGTGGCAGATGTCCAAAGAGAGAGGGGGGGTCTTACCCATGAGAACCGGTCCTTCAGCGTGGGACGGGTGTCTCAGAAGAGCGGCTCCAAAGTGCTCGTGCCTGGAGGGGGCGGGGGTGGGGCGAGCTTGAATGACTTCGCCGTCGTATCTGAGTCAATAGAGTGAATCGGCGGTTAATATTAAAGTAAACAGGGTTTTTTTTGGGGGAGAGCGTGATAGTTTTAAAGCATTTACCTCTCAGTGCGTCTCCAAAGTGTTCGAGCCCGGAGGGGGCGGGGGTGGGGCGGTCTCGAGTAACTTCGCCGTTGTATCTGAATCGGTAAAGTGAATCAGCGGTTAGATTTAATTACATTAACCAAGGGGCTCCTCATGGAAGCGTGATTGTTAAGAACATTTACCTCTTAGTGCAATTCTCTCTGCAGTGACCGGGATACCTCGCGGACAAGCACAGCTCCGTAACCAGGAAGTGTCCTGGCGGGGGGCGTGGCAACTCAATATATACGGAGTTAGCAAGGTAAAGGAAGGACTTAAAATAAGTAACCTAGCAACCGTCTTAGTGTAAACAAATATATACGGAGTCAGCAAGGTAAAGGAAGGACTTAAAATAAGTAACCTAGCAACCGTCTTAGTGTGAACAAATAGCGGACCAACGCACTGAACATTGTATGGATGATGATAATATGTGTATTCTCAACATAATGTATATAAACGAAGTCCATGATTTAGCCTGCCATACAGCGAAAGTATTGATCTCAGACACCATGTGTATTCATAATGTACATTGTATTCGCTAAAGCGAGTAGGACATATGACTCAATTACCCCTTATTGGCATGGACCTGCCGACAAGGCGGTCAAATGCATGATCAAAGGTTGGGTCACTTCATTGTATTGGATTTGATGGTAAAGTCAAATAAAATACGATAACACACTGATGGTCGAATATCTGACAGATATATAAGTTACTACATTGGACATTCCGACAGTTTAGAAGTTGAATTGAGATAATTGGCATGAACCTGCCAACATGGCGGTTAAATGCTATGGAACAGATCTGAAATCAGTAAGGGTCTCGTAGGTTGGTTGATGTGCATGTACCTACCAACATGGTGGTAAAAATGCACATTAATAACCAAAGTTCTTAAGGGTATCATAAATTGGCCAGTTGGGCAAAGGTATTCTCAGATTCATTTAACCCATTGTTTACTGAGTTGAAAAAAGTAATCCATTTCAATTCCCTGACGTTCAGGATCGGGGCTATACTACCTCCCCTAGGACCCAGTTTGACCTGTTCTAGGATGACCCATCTCAGGCTTTCTGGTAAGTGGTTCTTTGCAGTACAGTGTTCTACCATTGGGGCCCCCTGTACCTTGCATTTGATCCTACTGCAGTGTTGGAGAAACCTCACTTTTGCACGTTGTTGTGTCTGTCCAACGTAGG
This sequence comes from Lissotriton helveticus, assembly GCF_964261635.1. NCBI lineage: Eukaryota > Metazoa > Chordata > Amphibia > Caudata > Salamandridae > Lissotriton > Lissotriton helveticus. Next base: position 1,830,298,586 of record NC_136068.1, on the reverse strand, counting down.
GTAAATCACATGGACATATAATGCAGTATATCACATTGGTTGTGTTACAGTTAGTATGAGATTTGAGAGTTACTCGTAATTGTTTGTGAATGAATTCTTTTGTTTGAATGGTCGCGGGGCATGCTTTACAGGAGCCACATCTGAAGTGTCCCATGATTGGAGGGAGATTCCACATTGCGGTGATGGTGGGTTCTGCAATGGTGTCCAGGAGTGAACAGACCACATGGTCACGAATGTTCTTCGCCTTCTTAAAGGAATGTAATGGCAGATCTTTACTGTCAAGGTCCTCCGAAATCAAATTCCAGTGTTTATTAATCACTTTCTTTATGGAATTACTCTGGGTGGAAAAAGTCGTCACACAAATTAAGCGTTCTTCTGTGTTGCTTTTGTGCTCCTTCGGCTGTAACAGGATATCTCGGTGATTGAACCATGCTCTTTTCCTAGCCTTTGTGGTTAAGCGTTTTGGATAGCCACGTTCTATTAGCCGCGCCTTTAGGACTTCCGATTGTTCCATGTAGTCCTCTTGCTTGCTGCAATTTCGGCGTATTCGCAAGAATTGCCCGAAAGGCAGATTGTCCCTAAGACCTCTGGGGTGGTGGCTGGAGTATTGGAGCAGCGAGTTCCTTTCCGTCGGCTTCCGAAACAGAGTAGTATGTAGTACATCATCCTCAGCGATGATGGTGATGTCCAAGAAATTCACAGTTGTTTTGTCATATTGAATGGTAAACTGAATATCCTGAGATCTTCTATTTAGCCAATTGTAGAAGTCTTGAATTCCTGTCTCAGTACCTGTCCAGATTAGGAGAATATCGTCGATATATCTCATCCACATACGTATGTTCGATCTGTATGGATTGATGTCATTCAACACAAAAGTCTCTTCAAATGTAGACATGAAGATTATGACTAGGTCCGGCGCAAAAGCAGCCCCCATAGCCACCCCTTTGGTCTGTAGGTAAAAGAGATTTTGAAATATGAAGAAGTTCTTCTTCATGGCAATTCTGAGGAGCTGGACAATGAATGAAGTGGGAACCTGGACCGGGGCCTCTCTTTTGTTGAGTGCGAGTGTGGCCACGACAAGTGCTTCATCTTGGGGTATGCTTGTATAAAGTGACACAATGTCACACGTCGCCAGTAGCTCTTGTCGAGAATCGAATGGGCTTCCGTCCACCAGATTGATGGTGTGTGTAGTGTCCCGGATGTAGGTTGCGGTGTCTTCGGCTAGAGGTTTTAGAAAGAAGTCTATATATTTACATAGAGGTTCCAGTATCGAGCCACAGCCGGAGACAATTGGTCGTCCCGGTGGTCGGTTCAAGTCTTTATGCACCTTTGGCAAAGTGTAAATTGTTGGTATCCTTGGATCTTTTTGATTCAGAAATCCAAATTCTTTATCCGATAAAAAACCTTGGTCCAGGCCCTCCTGAGTGGTTCTTAGTATTTCCTTGGCCAAGTCTCTGGAAGGGTCACCAGGCAGTCTCCTGTAACTGATCCCGTCTCCTAGTTGCCTCAGGATTTCATTCTTGTAGTCCTCCACATCCTGAACTACAATGGCACCGCCCTTGTCCGCGGGTTTGACAACCACTGTTTTGTTTTCTTTCAGGGACATTAACGCCAGTTTCTCAGCCCTACTCGTGTTGAACTTGATATATTTCCTTTCGTCCAGGATCCTCTTTACATCCCGTGTGACAAGGCTTTCATAGGCCAGGATTCGTTGGGTCATAGTGTGGGTCGGCGGAACAAAAGTTGAAGGGACATTGTATATGACCCTGTTGTGGATAGGGATCATTTAGAATTCATACATGAATTTCAATGTAATTTTGTTTCTATTAAATGTATAGTGAGTCACAATTCTATGCTAACTTTACTACCTTCCTTTCCCTTTTCCTTCTCCCTATGGGCACATAAACTCATGACAATTAAGTGTGTATTCTGATATTCACAAATGAATTACGTGACTGTGACGATATGGATGCATAGTGAATAAAACAATGCATTTCCAGAACCTTTTTTGATTCTTTTTTCTCTCTAACCTTTTGAAATATTTGTTGATTTTCCTTTTTTCTTACCAACTCCATATAAGTGGGGGACCCCTCTGTTTATAACAATTAACTACCCAGGTCCCTTTGACTTCTGGGTTTAACCCTGTTTTATAATACATACTTCGGGCAGACGCTGGTCTGCGAGGTTTTCTCTTTCACACAAATAATAAGTGTATCACTGTGGGATTCATAACCAATGTTAAATGGCAGACAAAGAAATTCTATCCTATACTGAGGACTATATTAAACAACTTCTTACGGATCCAGCTAATAATTTTCTTTCATCTAATATACCTAATCTGGACTTCACATTGAATGATAAAATCAGTAACCTGGAACGCCTTGAGAAGAAACTCATCAGAACAAAATTGCACGGACATTTTCTTGCACAATGCTTGACGTCTAACATTATTCCTGTAGGCTTACAGGTTAAGGTGGAACCGGCAATTTTTGTCGACGTCCCTAAATTTAGGGAGGGTTTCAGTTTTGTCGCGAACAATTGTTCGCGACACTGGATGGTGCTTGGCATTGAAACCGCCAATGAACAAATTGCCGTCCTAACAAAACAAATTGCTGATTTAAAGGCAGAAATAACAAGTGACTCAACCCTAACTAACTCCAAGGAAGCTCTCACCAAACTTGTATCCACATTACAAGACTTTGAAACAACGACTATAAAGAAAAAGTTGGAGAAACTTGCACGAGACCTGAAACTGTATGACAAGAAGAAGACGTATCCTTACCTTCAAGAAGAGTATTACCGACAGGACTCCCAGGGTAGATTTACCAACCGTGGACGTGGTGCCTACAGGGGAGGGAGAAGGAACTTTACAACCTTCTCAGACTCTTCTTACAGTTCGGGGGAAGACACAGAACAAGCCGGACCCAGCGGATACCAAGGAACATACGGCCCCCTCTACCAACAGAACTCTTTTTTAGGACAAGGTGGTTGGAGACCCCCACGGGGAAGAGGCAACAACTGGACCAGAGGGTCGGGCAGAGGCCAACAGAACTCGAGGGAAGAATGGGATTCTGGCAGAGGCAGAGGGACGAAACAGGTGAACTTCCCGGCCCAAGAAGAACACGGGGAGAGATCGACCCGCAGAAAGAACTACAGGTGGTGAGATATGTACCGTCCCCTGTGATCAACATTTCGAAATATGTACTGAAAAATGAAGAACTGAGAGTGCTTAATCGCGGGTTATCTTTTGTACCTACCGCATTACCCAATACCTTCAACACTCTGGCGGAACTACATAATTTTTTCCGAAAGATCAGACTTAGATATTTCTTCAAAGACAGACCAATGCAACGCCCCTCTTCTACGACTGGGCTCAGGGTCCCTTCAACTTTTGTTCCGCCGACCCACACTATGACCCAACGAATCCTGGCCTATGAAAGCCTTGTCACACGGGATGTAAAGAGGATCCTGGACGAAAGGAAATATATCAAGTTCAACACGAGTAGGGCTGAGAAACTGGCGTTAATGTCCCTGAAAGAAAACAAAACAGTGGTTGTCAAACCCGCGGACAAGGGCGGTGCCATTGTAGTTCAGGATGTGGAGGACTACAAGAATGAAATCCTGAGGCAACTAGGAGACGGGATCAGTTACAGGAGACTGCCTGGTGACCCTTCCAGAGACTTGGCCAAGGAAATACTAAGAACCACTCAGGAGGGCCTGGACCAAGGTTTTTTATCGGATAAAGAATTTGGATTTCTGAATCAAAAAGATCCAAGGATACCAACAATTTACACTTTGCCAAAGGTGCATAAAGACTTGAACCGACCACCGGGACGACCAATTGTCTCCGGCTGTGGCTCGATACTGGAACCTCTATGTAAATATATAGACTTCTTTCTAAAACCTCTAGCCGAAGACACCGCAACCTACATCCGGGACACTACACACACCATCAATCTGGTGGACGGAAGCCCATTCGATTCTCGACAAGAGCTACTGGCGACGTGTGACATTGTGTCACTTTATACAAGCATACCCCAAGATGAAGCACTTGTCGTGGCCACACTCGCACTCAACAAAAGAGAGGCCCCGGTCCAGGTTCCCACTTCATTCATTGTCCAGCTCCTCAGAATTGCCATGAAGAAGAACTTCTTCATATTTCAAAATCTCTTTTACCTACAGACCAAAGGGGTGGCTATGGGGGCTGCTTTTGCGCCGGACCTAGCCATAATCTTCATGTCTACATTTGAAGAGACTTTTGTGTTGAATGACATCAATCCATACAGATCGAACATACGTATGTGGATGAGATATATCGACGATATTCTCCTAATCTGGACAGGTACTGAGACAGGAATTCAAGACTTCTACAATTGGCTAAATAGAAGATCTCAGGATATTCAGTTTACCATTCAATATGACAAAACAACTGTGAATTTCTTGGACATCACCATCATCGCTGAGGATGATGTACCACATACTACTCTGTTTCGGAAGCCGACGGAAAGGAACTCGCTGCTCCAATACTCCAGCCACCACCCCAGAGGTCTTAGGGACAATCTGCCTTTCGGACAATTCTTGCGAATACGCCGAAATTGCAGCAAGCAAGAGGACTACATGGAACAATCGGAAGTCCTAAAGGCGCGGCTAATAGAACGTGGCTATCCAAAACGCTTAACCACAAAGGCTAGGAAAAGAGCATGGTTCAATCACCGAGATATCCTGTTACAGCCGAAGGAGCACAAAAGCAACACAGAAGAACGCTTAATTTGTGTGACGACTTTTTCCACCCAGAGTAATTCCATAAAGAAAGTGATTAATAAACACTGGAATTTGATTTCGGAGGACCTTGACAGTAAAGATCTGCCTTTACATTCCTTTAAGAAGGCGAAGAACATTCGTGACCATGTGGTCTGTTCACTCCTGGACACCATTGCAGAACCCACCATCACCGCAATGTGGAATCTCCCTCCAATCATGGGACACTTCAGATGTGGCTCCTGTAAAGCATGCCCCGCGACCATTCAAACAAAAGAATTCATTCACAAACAATTACGAGTAACTCTCAAATCTCATACTAACTGTAACACAACCAATGTGATATACTGCATTATATGTCCATGTGATTTACCCTACGTTGGACAGACACAACAACGTGCAAAAGTGAGGTTTCTCCAACACTGCAGTAGGATCAAATGCAAGGTACAGGGGGCCCCGATGGTAGAACACTGTACTGCAAAGAACCACTTACCAGAAAGCCTGAGATGGGTCATCCTAGAACAGGTCAAACTGGGTCCTAGGGGAGGTAGTATAGCCCCGATCCTGAACGTCAGGGAATTGAAATGGATTACTTTTTTCAACTCAGTAAACAATGGGTTAAATGAATCTGAGAATACCTTTGCCCAACTGGCCAATTTATGATACCCTTAAGAACTTTGGTTATTAATGTGCATTTTTACCACCATGTTGGTAGGTACATGCACATCAACCAACCTACGAGACCCTTACTGATTTCAGATCTGTTCCATAGCATTTAACCGCCATGTTGGCAGGTTCATGCCAATTATCTCAATTCAACTTCTAAACTGTCGGAATGTCCAATGTAGTAACTTATATATCTGTCAGATATTCGACCATCAGTGTGTTATCGTATTTTATTTGACTTTACCATCAAATCCAATACAATGAAGTGACCCAACCTTTGATCATGCATTTGACCGCCTTGTCGGCAGGTCCATGCCAATAAGGGGTAATTGAGTCATATGTCCTACTCGCTTTAGCGAATACAATGTACATTATGAATACACATGGTGTCTGAGATCAATACTTTCGCTGTATGGCAGGCTAAATAATGGACTTCGTTTATATACATTATGTTGAGAATACACATATTATCATCATCCATACAATGTTCAGTGCGTTGGTCCGCTATTTGTTCACACTAAGACGGTTGCTAGGTTACTTATTTTAAGTCCTTCCTTTACCTTGCTGACTCCGTATATATTTGTTTACACTAAGACGGTTGCTAGGTTACTTATTTTAAGTCCTTCCTTTACCTTGCTAACTCCGTATATATTGAGTTGCCACGCCCCCCGCCAGGACACTTCCTGGTTACGGAGCTGTGCTTGTCCGCGAGGTATCCCGGTCACTGCAGAGAGAATTGCACTAAGAGGTAAATGTTCTTAACAATCACGCTTCCATGAGGAGCCCCTTGGTTAATGTAATTAAATCTAACCGCTGATTCACTTTACCGATTCAGATACAACGGCGAAGTTACTCGAGACCGCCCCACCCCCGCCCCCTCCGGGCTCGAACACTTTGGAGACGCACTGAGAGGTAAATGCTTTAAAACTATCACGCTCTCCCCCCAAAAAAACCCTGTTTACTTTAATATTAACCGCCGATTCACTCTATTGACTCAGATACGACGGCGAAGTCATTCAAGCTCGCCCCACCCCCGCCCCCTCCAGGCACGAGCACTTTGGAGCCGCTCTTCTGAGACACCCGTCCCACGCTGAAGGACCGGTTCTCATGGGTAAGACCCCCCCTCTCTCTTTGGACATCTGCCACCATTATAGTATTCACGGTGGGGCAGTTCATTTATCAAATCAGTCCCCCTTGTTCTCTTTATTTTAGATACGGTCCTTCGTTTTACGGACTCGGAAATTAGTTGAGCCGTTTTTGATACACAAAGGTAGTTCCTCTCTGCACTACTTGAAACTTCTAACTAAGGTATGACCAGATATAATTGGATAAGAGTGAATAGCATGGTGTGTTGCTCTAAGTGGTGATCATTTTTTTAAAAATTCTTATGTTCCTCTTCAGATATGGATCTTACTATACCGATTTAATTCTGATACCCACAAACCGTAACCCTACGACTTGTTTATGACCGTGCTGGTCATACTCTGACCTGCAATACACAGCAGGTAACAGTCCTTACAGACAACCTCTATAGTCCTCAGTATGTTTTTAACGCTGTTCCCGGGCGGCCTGTCACTTTCCCCGCTACGGTTATCTTAGGGACATTTTGCCCTACATAAAGTAAAGTCTGACTCTGTTCTCCTTTAACCCTAGGAGGTTTGCCCATCCCCCCACCCCCGTATGTCCTGAAGAAGACCCTCTCTGTAAGGACCAACTATCCTACATCGATTCCTGGGTCGAAACGTAGACTGTTCCTCTACCCATCTTCAACTCCTAGTACCAGCATGATATACACGGCTTTATAGGAGCTTGAACTTTTCTGAACAAGTACCAGACATTGTGGACATTGTATATGACCCTGTTGTGGATAGGGATCATTTAGAATTCATACATGAATTTCAATGTAATTTTGTTTATATTAAATGTATAGTGAGTCACAATTCTATGCTAACTTTACTACCTTCCTTTCCCTTTTCCTTCTCCCTATGGGCACATAAACTCATGACAATTAAGTGTGTATTCTGATATTCACAAATGAATTACGTGACTGTGACGATATGGATGCATAGTGAATAAAACAATGCATTTCCAGAACCTTTTTTGATTCTTTTTTCTCTCTAACCTTTTGAAATATTTGTTGATTTTCCTTTTTTCTTACCAACTCCATATAAGTGGGGGACCCCTCTGTTTATAACAACAACCAGATCTGTTAGGGCAGGTGCAGGGGCGTAACAAACACCCCCGCAGCCCCCGCGGTGCGTGGGGGCCCCCGAGTCTCCAGTAGATGAAGGGGGCCCCTCAGCTGAGCTCTCCGGTAGAGAGCTGTGTCTCTCTCTCTCTAAAGCAGCTGCTGCTGTCTGCACTGCAGCCTGCTCCTCGCTCGCGCTGCTGACCTTTGACTGAAGAGAAACAAAGTATCTACTATTGTTTCTCTTCAGTCAAAGCCACGAGCCAGGCCCGGAAAGAGGAGGGGGTGGGGGCCCCATGATAGTGCATTCTTCTTTGAGAAGGGAGGAGGCCAGGGCTGTGAGGGGTGAGGGGTGCGGGAGGGGGGTTGTCAGCGTTTGGGGGCCTACATGGGCTGGGGACCTCTTCATGTGATTGTGGCACCCTTAAAAAACTGCTTCCCTGCCTCCATTTTAAAAGCATTCTTACCTTTTCTGGATGATTTCAGGCGGCTCGTGTACGCATGTCTAACATGCGAAAGTGAAAGCGATTTGCACACCCCTCTTGAGTGGGCCCCGGTAAATGGAGAGCTGGCCGGCATGTGGCAAAGACGCAGTGTTCTGTGCTGTGTGCTGGCGCACAGGTTGGCCCATGGTGAATTATAATTATTAAAAAGAACTCCAGATGCAGAAGCACTTCCTCAGCCACCAAGTTTGAGACAAGGAACGAGACAGTGAGTACGTTTCTTTTTATTGCTGAAAGGTTAAACAGAGGTCTCGGTGGAATGGGATAACGGGCCTGCAAGTAAGGGAAGATTATCTCTGTTCAGACAGCTTGTAGGTCCTTTCTCCAACATACGTGCCTGTGTAATATAGGTTGTAATCACTGTGACATTTTTAAGAACTTTTATAAATAATTGTGTTTTTCGACAAGTCATGGTTCTTTTAAACAAAATACAATTTTAATTGCTTGCTTTATCGTAGTCAGTTTCACGCTCACCCTGACATCTGTTTAAGGCCTCCAAGTCATTTGTTATTCTCTCGCTATACCATGTTAACCTTCCCTCTGAGTTCGGTAAACTGAGTCACAGTGACAATCGTTATGTACAACAAATAGAAGTGTCAAAATGGCATTTGTACAAACATTAATTTTATTGTGAGAGAAAAGCATCCTCATTAAAACATGAATGCATGTGAGGGTGATGTGCTCTCTGCCCACACTTGTTTGGGCGATACATTGTTGGTAGTTCTTAGTATTTAGTGTGTATCCTTGGCTTGGGATGGTGGCACTTTCCTTGTATGGCCAGATTACATGTGGATACTGGATGAAAACTGCAAACTGATAGTAGAGCACCAGCCATGCATTTACTAAAAATAAAAATCTTGTCTATTAGGTCAAAATTATTTTGTTTGAAGAAAGTGATCAGCTTACGTTTTGTAGTCCAAGCGGAGGGGGACAAGGGTGCAAGGCAGAGGGGAGAAGGCTGCAAGGCAGAGGGGAGAAGGGTGCAAGGCAGAGGGGAGAAGGGTGCAAGGCAGAGAAGAGAAGGGGGCAAGGCTGAGGGGAGAAGGGCGCAAGGCAGAGAGGAGAAGGGTGCACGGCAGAGAGGAGAAGGGTTGAAGGCAGAGGGGAGAAGGGTGCAAGGCAGAGAGGAGAAGGGCGCAAGGCAGAGAGGAGAAGGGCGCACGGCAGAGAGGAGAAGGGCGCAAGGCAGAGAGGAGAAGGGTGCAAGGCAGAGAGGAGAAGGGTGCAAGGCAGAGAGGAGAAGGGTGCAAGGCAGAGAGGAGACGGGTGCAAGGCAGAGGGGAGAAGGGTGCAAGGCAGAGGGGAGAAGGGTGCAAGGCAGAGAGGAGAAGGGTGCAAGGCAGAGAGGAGAAGGGTTCAAGGCAGAGAGGAGAAGGGTTGAAGGCAGAGGGGAGAAGGGTTGAAGGCAGAGGGGAGAAGGGTGCAAGGCAGAGAGGAGAAGGGTGCAAGGCAGAGAGGAGAAGGGTGCAAGGCAGAGAGGAGAAGGGTGCAAGGCAGAGAGGAGAAGGGTGCAAGGCGGAGGGGAGAAGGGTGCAAGGCAGAGGGGAGAAGGGTGCACGGCAGAGAGGAGAAGGGTGCAAGGCAGAGGGGAGAAGGGTTGAAGGCAGAGAGGAGAAGGGTGCAAGGCAGAGAGGAGAAGGGTTCAAGGCAGAGAGGAGAAGGGTGCAAGGCAGAGAGGAGAAGGGTGCACAGCAGAGGGGAGAAGGGTGCAAGGCAGAGAAGAGAAGGGTTCAAGGCAGAGAGGAGAAGGGCGCAAGGCAGAGAGGAGAAGGGTGCACGGCAGAGAGGAGAAGGGTGCAAGGCAGAGAGGAGAAGGGTGCAAGGCAGAGAGGAGAAGGGTGCAAGGCGGAGGGGAGAAGGGTGCAAGGCGGAGGGGAGAAGGGTGCAAGGCAGAGGAGAGAAGGGTGCAAGGCAGAGGGGAGAAGGGTGCAAGGCAGAGGGGAGAAGGGTGCACGGCAGAGAGGAGAAGGGTGCATGGCAGAGAGGAGAAGGGTGCAAGGCAGAGAGGAGAAGGGTGCAAGGCAGAGAGGAGAAGGGTGCAAGGCAGAGGGGAGAAGGGTGCAAGGCAGAGGGGAGAAGGGTTGAAGGCAGAGAGGAGAAGGGTGCAAGGCAGAGAGGAGAAGGGTTCAAGGCAGAGAGGAGAAGGGCGCAAGGCAGAGAGGAGAAGGGTGCACGGCAGAGAGGAGAAGGGCGCAAGGCAGAGAGGAGAAGGGTGCACGGCAGAGAGGAGAAGGGCGCAAGGCAGAGAGGAGAAGGGTGCACGGCAGAGAGGAGAAGGGTCCAAGACAGAGAGGAGAAGGGTCCAAGACAGAGAGGAGAAAGGTGCAAGGCAGAGAGGAGAAGGGTGCAAGGCAGAGAGGAGAAGGGTGCAAGGCAGAGAGGAGAAGGGCGCAAGGCAGAGAGGAGAAGGGTGCACGGCAGAGAGGAGAAGGGTTGAAGGCAGAGGGGAGAAGGGTTCAAGGCAGAGAGGAGAAGGGTTCAAGGCAGAGAGGAGAAGGGTTCAAGGCAGAGAGGAGAAGGGCGCAAGGCAGAGAGGAGAAGGGCGCAAGGCAGAGAGGAGAAGGGTGCACGGCAGAGAGGAGAAGGGTGGAAAGCAGAGAGGAGAAGGGTGCAAGGCAGAGAGGAGATGGGTGCAAAGCAGAGAGGAGATGGGTGCAAGGCAGAGAGGAGAAGGGTGCAAAGCAGAGGGGACCAGGATGCAAGGCAGAGAGGAGAAGGGTGCAAGGCAGAGGGGAGAAGGATGCAAGGCAGAAGGGAGAAGGGTGCAAGGCAGAGGGGAGAAGGGTGCAAGGCAGAGAGGAGAAGGGTGCAAGGCAGAGAGGAGAAGGGCGCAAGGCAGAGAGGAGAAGAGTGCAAGGCAGAGAGGAGAAGGGTGCAAGGCAGAGAGGAGAAGGGTGCAAGGCAGAGAGGAGAAGGGTACAAAGCAGATGGGAGCAGGATGCAAGGCAGAGAGGAGAAGGGTGCAAGGCGGAGGGGAGAAGGGTGCAAGGCAGAGGGGAGAAGGGTGCAAGGCATAGAGGAGAAGGGTACAAGGCAGAGAGGAGAAGGGTGCAAGACAGAGAGAAGAAGGGTGCAAGGCAGAGGGGAGTAGGATGCAAGGCAGAGGGGAGAAGGGTGCAAGGCAAAGGGGAGAAGGGTGCAAGGCAGAGGGGAGAAGGGTGCAAGGCAGAGGGGAGAGTGGTGCAAGGCAGAGGGGAGAATGGTGCAAGGTAGAAAAGGGTGGAAGGCGGAGGTGGAGAAGGGTGCAAGGGGGAAGGGGAGAAGGGTACTGCAAGGCAGAGGGGAAAAGGGTGCAAGGGGGATGGAGATGAAGTTAAAAATGTTCCCCCCCCCCCCCCCCGGAAACATTTCTGCGGATGCCCATGGAACACACACTACTTTGTGAGAGAGAGTGGGAGAGAGTGGAGAGAGAGAGGAGAGAGAGAGAGTGGAGAGAGAGAGAGGAGAGAGAGAGTAGAGAGCGAGAGAGCGTGGAGAGAGAGAGGGTGGAGAGAGAGAGTGGAGAGAGAGAGTGGAGAGAGAGTGGAGTGAGGCAGTGGAGAGAGAGTGGAGAGAGTGGAGAGAGAGAGAGTAGAGAGAGAGAGAGTGGAGAGAGAGAGTGGAGGGAGAGAGGGTGGAGAGAGAGAGGAGAAAGAGCGTGGAGAGAGAGTAGAGAGAGAGAGTGGAGAGAGAGTGGAGCTAGACAGTAGAGAGAGAGAGAGTGGAGAGAGCATGGAGACAGTGGAGAGAGTAAGTGAGAGAGTGGAGAGAGAGTAGAGAGAGTGGGGAGAGACAGTGGAGAGAGAGTGGAGAGAAAGACAGTGGAGATAGAGTAGAGAGAGAGAGGAGAGAGAGTAGAGAGAGAGTGGAGGGAGAGAGAGTGGAGAGAGAGAGTGGAGAGAGCGAGTGAAGAGAGAGAGTGGAGAGAGAGTGGAGAGAGAGTGGAGAGAGAGTGGAGCTAGACAGTGGATAGAGAGTGGAGAGTGAGAGATAGCGGAGAGAGAGACAGTGGAGAGAGAGGGTGGAGAGTAGAGAGAGAGAGAGAGTGGAGAGAGAGAGTGGAGAGAGAGAGTGGAGAGAGAGTGGAGCTAGACAGTGGAGAGAGAGTGGAGAGAGAGAGAAAGTGTAGAGAGAGAGAGTGGAGAGAGAGAGAGAGAGAGAGAGAGAGAGAGTGGAGGGAGAGAGAGAGGAGAGAGAGTGGAGAGAGAGAGAGGAGAGAGAATGGAGGGAGACAGTGGAGGAGACAGTGGAAAGAGAGAGAGAAGAGAGAGAGAGTGGAGAGAGAGTGGAGAGAGAGTGGAGAGAGAGAGGAGAGAGAGGGCGGAGAGAGGGTGGAGAGAGAGTGGAGGGAGAGTGGAGGGAGAGAGTGGAGGGAGAGAGTGGAGGGAGAGAGTGCATGGAGAGAGTGGATGGAGAGAGTGGAGGGAGAGAGTGGAGGAGACAGTGCAGAGAGAGAGTGGAGAGAGAATAGATAGAGGGTGGAGAGAGGGTGGAGAGAGAGTGAGACAGAGAGTGAGAGAGAGAGTGAAAGAGTGGAGTGAGAGAGTGGAGAGAGAGAGTGAGAGAGTGGAGAGAGAGGAGAGAAAGAGAGTGTAGAGAAAGTAGAGAGAGAGTGTGAAGGGATAGAGGATGGAGAGAGTGGAGAAGAGTGGAGAGAGAGTAGAGAGAGTGGAGGGAGACAGTGGAGAGAGAGAGAAAGTGGAGAGAGAGACAGTGGAGAGAGAGTGGAGAGACAGTGGAGATGGAGTGGACAGAGTTGAGAGAGAATGGAGAGAGAGAGAGAGTGGAGAGAGAGTAGAGACTGACTGACTGACTCAGAGACAAAATACTGACTGACTGAGAGACTGACTGGCTGAGAAACTGACAGAGAGAGAGAGAGCGAGACTGGCTGACTAAGAGAGTGACTGACTGACTAACAGAGAGAGAGAGACTGATTGAGAGTGAGACTGACTGGCAGAGAGAGAGACTGACTGAGGTAGAGAGATACTGACTGACTGAGGTAGAGAGATACTGACTGAGAGAGAGACAGAGAGAGAGGCAGAGACTGACTGACAGAGAGATCGACTGATTGACTGCGAGAGAGACTGACTGCCTGACTGACTGAGAGAGACTGACAGAGAGAGAGACTGACTGAGAGGGGGACTGACAGGGAGAGAGAGAGAGACTGACTGGGGTAGAGAGAGAATGACTGACTGAGAGAGACTGACTGACTGAGAGAGAGAGACTGACTGGGAGAGAGAGAGACTGACTGGGAGAGAGCGAGACTGACTGACAGAGAGAGAGACTAAGAGAGAGAGAGACTGGGAGACTTACTGACTGAGAGAGAGACTGGCCGAGAGAGAGAGACTGACAGAGAGAGAGACTGACTAAGAGAGAGATTGACTGACAGAGACTGACAGAGAGAGAGAGACAGAGAAAGAGAGACTGACTGACAGAGAGAGACTGACTGACAGAGAGAGACTGACTGAGAGAGACTCACAGAGAGAGACTGACTGACACAGAGAGAGACTGACAGAGAGAGTCACTGACTAAGGGAGAGAGAGACTGACTGAGAGAGACTGGCTGACTGCGAGAGAGAGAATGCCTAACTGAGAGAGACTGACAGAGGGAGAGAGAGACTGTCTGGAAGACTGACTGACTGAGAGAGAGAGACTAAGAGAGAGACTGACAGACAGAGAGACTGACTAAGAGAGAGACTGACTCACTGAGAGAGAGAGAGACTGAAAGAGAGAGACTGACTGAGAGAGAGAGAGACTGAAAGAGAGAGACTGACTGAGAGAGAGACTGTAATGGAATTGGGGCCACCGTGTGTATGAAGCTATGCAATGCCACTTAAGATTGCTATTGTCTTCTAATAAACATGTATTATCAAAATGTGCTCTATGTAGTTACATCTGCTTTTGAAAATTGTCGCATTGTCTAATGTTTTAAAACGGAAACGAGAAGGAGCAGTGGATGCACTTTTGTCAATTTGAACGATGAGTGGGCCCGATGTTGTATATTATGACAGGAGTCTGCATCAGGAAACCCACCTAAAATTGGGCAAACTTCCCCGGCATACTGATGGCAGGGACCCTGTAATGAATGGACCACCACCTATGATAGCCTGCTGGCAGACTAAGCCCAACCTTTGACTCCACCATCCAGTGTTACTTATAACGGCTGCATTAGTGACAGTGGCGTAACAATCGCCCCGCATCCCCTGCAGTATGGTGAGTCGCTGGCCTGAGAGCTCTAGACTGGCACGGAAAATGGGGGGGCCCCCTCCATGAAGTTTGCAGGGGGGCCCCCTCGAGTTTCGTTACGCCACTGGGCAGGTGCCCTGCTCCTTCCTCCCCCTGTGGCACTGGCTTCTTTTTTCTCTGCTGCCAGCTTTTTTTTGGTTATGATCCTAAGATCATTCCACCGTTTTTTAAGGTCATCAATTTCCCGCGTTGTGACCCTGATGGCATTCACCTTGGACTGGATGCCAAGCCAGGTGTTTCTTTCCACAGACTCTGCAACATGCAGAGACTGCTTTCCAAATAGCTGGGTGTGGTGTCTCACAACCTCCTCCACCACCACCTGCAGTTCAGCTGTCCTCAATTTTAGTTTTCTTTTGCGCTCTGCTCCTTCACTCTGTGAGTCCTGGGATTCCCTTGTGCACTTCAGCTCAGCTCAGGGCAGCCAGTTGCTCAGTGTCTCACAGTTCTCCAGAATGTTCAGTTACTCTGCACCTGCATGGGTGTGGCCACTTCCTGGTTGTGGGGAGGAGTAGATGCATTTGATTGGTTGGTTCCTCTGTTGCTTTGTTGTGGGGTATGGAGGATGAACCTGATTGGTTGACAAGCTCAATTGCTTGTATTTTATATCTCCGATTCGGTATTTACCAAATCGGTAAATACCGAATCGGTAATTCTCATTCATTCCTATGGGCCTGGAGGCCCATATGGATGAATTGGTATTACCGATTCGGATTTTACCTATGCGGTATTTACCGATTCAGTAAATATCGAATCGGGGATTCGGATTTTTACCTATTCGGTATATTTTACCGATTTTTTTACCTACGTCCCATTTTCCGAATCTAAAATACTGAATCTGTAAAATTCTGTATTTTAGAATCGGTAAAATGGGATTACCTACATATGGCCCTTGATCTTTATTTCCCTGTTTAAGTTCTAGAAGTTCATTGTCTGTGGCTTGTGAAATTCTTCGACGGTCAAAAATTCTTAGGAATTCTTTTTTAAATTCTTCAAAATAATAAAGAAGAACATCATCTCGAGTTAACAAGGGCATCGACCAGCCGGCAGCATCACCACTAAGGTATGACAAGATAAAGGCTACAAGGGACTGTGCATCTGGAAAAATTGAAGGACGGCACATAAAGTGTAAAGAGCATTGTGTCAAAAATACTTGAGCCTTCTGTGGGTCTCCACTAAATCTTTCTGGCGGGGCTAAGGTAATTACTGGAGATAGAGAATGTACCACATGTGTTGCTACTTTTGTAGTTGAACTTAAAGGTTCCCCCTCTACTTCTGGAAATCTCAAACTGGACGATGGATTTTGACTGGCGATTTTAGCTGCCAGTTCTACAGTTTCTCTTCTAGGGCCAGATGTAGGAAGCCCTTTACCGGTCGGTAACGGCCGAAAATCGTTTTTTTCGGCCGTTACCGACCGGTATTGAGCTTTCTGGATGTAGGAGACCGAAAATCGGCCGAATCGGTAAATTTACCGAATCGGTAAAGTTACCAAATCGGTAAAATACCGAATCGGAAATATTACAGAATCAGTAAATTAACCGAATCGCAACGGTTTGCGATTCTGTAAGTTTACCGAATCAGTAAATTTACCGATTCTGTAAATTTACTGATTCGGGAAAATACCGAATCGGTAAATAAGAAATGGTAAAAATGGATTTTGAGATGTAGGGAAGCCCTGAAATACCGAATTTGCTTGAAATTCGGTATTTAAGAGTCGGTATTTACCATGGATTGGAATCAGGTGGTAAACAGGTGCAACCTATAAAAATGGACCCAAAATGCAATTCTTCTTGCACAAAGGCGGCATTTTATGTCATTGCAAGACGGCTACGGCTACAGGAGGAAGGAGAGAGGGAATGGCAGACAGAGGAGCAGGTCTACAGACAGAGGATAACCCTGTTCATGCTCACAGAGGCAGAGATACTGCAGAGGTACAGGTTGGCACCAGACACCATCACGGAACTCATCAGGGACCTTCACCCACTGTTGGAGCATACTACCCCAAGGGCACACGCTATTCCTCCCCACGTGCAGGTGCTGTGCAGCCTACACCTGCTTGCGTCTGGAAGTTACCAGAGTGTGGTTGCTGCAGTAGGTGGGGTGACCCAGAGCAGCCTGTCAAGGTTTTTCCACAAATTCCTTGACGCCATGTTACAGAGGATGGAGCATTATATATCTTTTCCTGCAAACCATGCTGAACTGGTCCAAACAAAATCAGACTTCTACCAGATGGCACGTTTCCCCAATATAATTGGCTGCATTGATGGCACGCACATTCCCATTTGTCCCCCTGCTGCCACCGAATATATATACAGGAATAGGAAGTCCACCCACACCATCAATGTGCAGGTGATCTGCAATGCAAAGTTCGCCATCACTGACCTTGTGGCAAAATTCCCTGGGAGTACCCATGACTCCTATATATTTCAGAACAGTGGCATCTATGCACGGCTGAGTGCAGGTGAATTTGGTGAAGGATACCTCCTAGGTAAGACACAGTGTGCGACACCTATAACACCTATTGCAACAAGCAGTACATGTAAGCATGTGAGTAAATTATTCCCATTTCCTTTTAGGAGACAGTGCATATGCCCTCCGCTCCTTCATACTCAACCCCTACCTCAACCCCTTAACACCCAGCCAAAGGAGATATAACCGGGCACACAAGAGCACACGCAATGTTGTAGAGCGAACATTTGGTATCTGGAAAAGCAGGTTTAGATGCTTGCACAAGAGCGGAGGTGCAAGGCAGTATACCCCCATCACCTGTTGTAAGATCATTGCTGACTGTGCTATGTTGCACAATCTTGCTGTGAAGAGGGGGACTTAGGTGGAGTTGTCAGACTATGAGGATCATGATGACGACATTGCTGTGCCTGAAAGACAACCTGCTGGAGTGTCAACACCAAGTGATGGCAGATACTGACGTGAGGAAATAACACGTAACTATTTCTGAGTAAGTGATGACACTGAGAGCTATATTGAAAGAACAAGCTTTTGTTTAATTAGAATATTTCTAGGTATGTTAAAGAACAAAAGTGCAACAGTAAGCATTTCACAGCAATGCTCACAGTGAGCAAGCACACATAGACAGGTGTTGAATCCACCCACCGTAGTTGTATATTGTCACTAGGCAGGTTTAAATGGCACAAATGTGCTGTTGCCAGGCGGTGGATAGATTTCTCAGTTCTCTCTGCACGCTGCTTCTCCCTGCGCCTTGATGTAATTTCAGAGTCCAGTTTTGTGCACAGATGCTGCATGGATTGGGACATGTCATGTATGCCTGTTGCCATGCTCTTGTTAACCTCCACCAGCTCCCTGATGCCCTTACCAATTTCCTGCATGTTCATGTTGAGGTTACGCATTTGTCTTTGACAGGACATGATGCCCTTGCCCTGCATCCTCTGAATCCAGACCATGGATCCCTCCAGGCCCTGGAAGACACTGGACCCCTCCCCACGTGCACCTACACGCCTTCCTTGTACAGTGCGGCGTCTAGTGGTACTTGGTACAGGCTCTGTGCTGGGCTGCAGTGTGGCAGAGATGGCAGCTTGAGGCAAGTTGTGTAAGTCTTCACCCACCATTTCACCAGCAGCTGTCTCCATTTCCAGCAGTGGGGAAACGACATGCCTCCTGCTAGGGTGTGCAGCAGGTGTTTCTATTACAAAGGATGTTGGCATTTCGGGTGACAAAACCAATAGTGGTGACTGTGAAGGTATTGGGGAGTCCTGCATTTGTTCACTGATGTCAGGTTCTTGGGAAGGTGGCTGCCCACTCGGAACACCTGTGTCCTGTGATGCACTGGGCCCTGGCTCATGACTGTCATCCCTCTCGGGTGCCGTGCCTTCTACCTCCTCAGACTGCCTTCTGGATGTGTGACCTGTGGACATATGAGCACATATCAGCTAGGTGCAAATGTCTCCCAGCCACTACAATTAAACATATGACATTGCACTTTGTACATGCTGCCTGCCCTTCATTTTGTCTGCATTCATTTGAATAACTTGGTGGTTACAGTGCTGTGTGACATGCTCTTTCATTAACTGACTACGTGTACCATGATGCATTGCTACAGTTTTGCACAGACACCCTGGGACTGGGGTAACTTAGCTGCAAGGGGTGAGGGATGGATGGGGTGTGAGGGGGATTGCTGTGCATGCATCTTACCTTTTTTAGTTGCAGCTTTCGCCGAGCTGTCCACTTCTCCCAGTCCATGGACGCTTTCAGGCTCCAGGGTTGTGGCTACCATCTCCTCCAGGTCGGTGAGGGGGGGTGCAGTGTTCTTTCCTCCACCTGTTTGCGAGGCCTGTTTGTGGTGGTCAGCCAATTTTTTTTTGTGAGGCTCCTTAGGTCATAGAACCTCTTTTTTAAATTTTCAGTGACTCTGGTGGTCACTCCCACTGCATTTACTTTCTCTAAGATTTCCAGCCAAATCTTCCTTTTTGCTGATTCTGGCACTGTAAGGGACTGCTTTCCAAAAAGTCTGTGGTGTACCTTTACCACCTCCTCAACAAGGACCTGTAGCTCCATGCTGCTGAATTTGAGCTTTCTTTTCCTTTCAGTCTGCTCTGTGTCCTTGCTGCTTGCCATGTTAAAGTTTTCAAAAAGCACAAACTCTGTCTGCTGCTGCTGCTCCCAGTCTCTCTGCTCCAACTGCCTCTCCAGAACCTTCTAATTACTTGCAGCTGCCTGTGTAGCCACTTCCTGGTAGGAAGGGGGAGGGTGGTTGCACCTGATTGGCTGTTGTGTTAAGTTTCACTTTTGTTTGCTGTCCGATTCGGTATTTACCGAATCGGTATTTACCGATTCGGTATTTCCAATGCATTCCTATGGGCCTTTTGGCCCATAGGGATGAATGGGAAATACCGATTCGGTAAATACCGATTCGGCAAATACCGATTCGGTAATTTCTGAAAGTCCGATACCGAATTTTACCGAATCGGTAAAAAATACCCATTTTTCCCCTACATCTCATTTACCGATTTTTGAATACCGAATCGGTAAAATTCGCTATTTAAGAACCGGTAAAATCAGATTACCTACATCTAGCCCCAAGTGTCCATTAATTTTTGTCTCAACCCTCTATTTTCCTCCCTGACCGCAGCCAATTCTTTCTGTACTAAATGTAGAACCTCTCCTAGATTTTGTAGTTCTATGTCTTCGGCCATTCTGTTCAGGCGCAAGTCAATACATGGGCACTTCACTCTGTCAGGCCACTCATAAATAACTTACGCAGGAACAGTGATGCCTTCTCCCTACGCCACCTCTGGGAATCATCCAAGCAACACTAAACCAATTGCATCAAATGCCTTCCCATTGGGGGCGGAGGGATTGGATAAAATAATGAACAAGAGAAGAGACTTCCAAGTGGTTCTTCACCTTCTGTCAATCTTCTGTCTGTGCACTGTATCTGGTTGTGATCACAGGAGGCTTAAAACAATAACTGACATTAGAATTATATCTTGCTAGTACTCTTGAATCTTATCTTAAATGACCTTAAATAAACATACCTAAATAACCATCTGGATTTGCCTCTCTTCTTTCTGATGGTGTGTTTTCTGCTAGATATATTTTAACTTATTTTCCTTCTGCCAAAACAATTTCTATTCATTAGATCTGATGTTGACCTCTTACTCTCCTACTCTATGTATATGTGCTTTAGCTTATACCCTTCCTAGTTATGTCTAGCTTCCTCTTATTATTTCGAGTATATTGAACTCTCCTCTCTGTCTTTCTTTTCCGGGTGAGCGTCATGTCATTTGCCGGTAAGTATTTGCAATCCTAGAATTTTGTTATGTCAATTGTTCTTTTAATTATATAATCCACCTGAACAAAACTCATTATCTAGCGCTGCTGAGTGTCTATGTCTAACTCCTCTCAGGAATGAAGTAATATCAATTATTTGGACTTAGCTTATTTTTTCCAGCGCTGTTTAACGTCTCTGTCAGCTCCTCTTAGGAATGGTGAAGCTTCGATGCTGCACGGTTCCTTGCTTGACTCTTCATCAACAACCTTCCATTTCACTCCCCTCAGGAATGCTGAAGCCTTAAGGTTACGCGATACTCTACTTGACTCCTCTCCGTCAAGAAATCTTATTCTTTAGCCGGGACTCGGGTAGGATTAACTTCCGTATTAATCACCTCAGCCTATTCCCTACAGTATCGTACTGCGCATGCCTCCGAACCGAACACTATTCTCAGGGAGAAAGCGAGAGTCGGAGCTGCGCATGGAAAAGACGCGAACCCTACTGGATTTCCCTATCTCCTAAAACGAATTGGACACAATATATATAGAATAATAAGGTAAGGGAAACCCCTGACTGAAAACTAACTCGGGACAAGGAGAAAAGCTACCGCTACGGTCTCTGGTTCAGGTGAAGTGCACCAACATTCTAAGTTGGGCGCCTCACCTAGAACTCTGAGACAGATTCCTAGGAAGACTAGAATGTCACGTTACCTGGAGTGTCGGCCATATTGGAGTTTCTCGCTCTCCAGGCCTAACTCCAGGTTAAAGTATTTTATTTTTTCTTGACTGAACGGGATTGATAATTATTTGTAGTGTAGATAAGAAGTATCTTGCCTGCCATGGTCCTGATACAGGGGATTTTGAACCTAAATCGTTGGTGGATGATGTCTTCTTTTCCGAGTATAGTGCCTTGGTGGTGGATGATCTGTCCTTGTGTTATATTATTAAGGACATTCTGCCAAAGGAATGGCAAAATATCAAGGAGCAGGGTATTCCTTGCTTTCTGGGCAAGATGTATCACTTGGCGCAGTTTGATGAACATTTTATGAAAGTTCCTAAAGGTAATTTCATTTTGTCCTCAATGGCTTTTACCTCTTCCTTGTCCTCCGAGGAGGTTTCCTTTCTGGTCCTGTTGAAAGGAAGGTGGAGGCTACCTTGAAGCAGGCATACACCGTGTCTCATTTTGGGATCGAGATGAGCACTTATTCCGCATATGCCTTACAAGTCCATATTAAGGATTTTGAGTAGTTATTTGACTGTCTTCAGGATCAAGGAGACCCCACTCCTATCTTGGCACAGATGGAGGTGGTGCTCAATTTCTGTCAGACATCACATTTGATACCCTGTGGGCTGTCTCAGCAGTCGGGGCAACAGTGGCTGGTAGAAGGTCACTGTGGACAAATCCATGGCATCTGGAAGCAGCACAGTAGGCCATAATTCGTAAGCTGCCCTTTGGAGGTCCAAACTTTTTGGGGATGAATTAAACACAATGGTACAGTGTTCTGCTTAGGAGAAATAAATACTGAAGGCTTTCCAGTCTGTGTGGAAGAAATCTTTCTTTCACAAGCAGAATTTTCAGGGAGTTTACTCCTCTTCTCAGCCTTATTGTGGATTGGCCCCTTGGTCCGGGGGCTGTGTGCACTAAAAAGACCTGGCCCCAGAATCAATGGCCCCATGGGCTGAGCAGAAGTGACTATGCCAGGGTGGGAGCCCAGTTCGTTTGTTCCAGGATCAATGGTCCAGCTTGATTTCCGACCAGTGGATTCTGTCACACGTCATTCAGGGGTATCGGCCTCCATCATGGAGTTTCCTCCTCAGACTCATTTCTGTGTTATCCCGTTGTCAGGAGACACATGAAGAAGACTGGTATGTTTTCTGGGGTGGAAAAGTTGGTCACCAAGGGAGCTATTATCAAGGATGATGGACGGAGTGTTGAACATTGCAAGCACTCACCCCCAGTCAACTGAACTGGGTTTAATCCATCATCATTCTTTAGCTCACTCCGCCACCCCAGTTCAGACATGGCCATATGCAAATAAGTCTGACCCTGTGCCTCATGAGAAAAGTCCAGCCCGAACTGCCAAGCCATTTCTTCCCTGGACCGGAAACAAGAATATGGGACCGGTTTCTGGGTAATCAGCCGTCATCAGCCAGGCTAGCTTGAATCCAGTGGCAAAGTGAGGAAGGGACCCACGTCTTGGAATACCCTGCCAACTTAGGGTGAACAATGCAAAGCCAAAGGGGATGATGGACGGAGTGTTGAACATTGCAAGCACTCACCCCCAGGTGAGTGTTTGCAATCCAGGTCAAGGTGCCACAGATGGAGAGGGGCCTAGGCATCTACTTGACCCTCTTTTTGGTCCCAAATCCAGATGGTTCTTCCTACCCTATTCTGAATCTGAAGGCTCTGAACAGAACAGTGAACCTGGATCATTTTCGGTTAACCACATTGCAGTCCGCCATTTCACTCACCCAACAGGGTGATTTTCTAGCTTCCCTGGACTTGGAGGATGTCTATTTCCACATGCCTGTCCATCAAGAAAGCCAACATTTCCTGCGATTTTCTGTGGATGGGGCTCATTACCAATTTCAGGTGTGGCCTTTTGGACTCTCCACCACTCCCCAGATTTTTACTAAGGTATTGTCTCTGGCTTTAGGTGTTTTTAAGCTTCAAGGTTTCTCTGTATTTCCTTATTTTGACGATTGTTTGATTTCTGCTTCCTGTCTTCCTGCGTTCCGCAAACAGCTTAAAACCTTCCTTTTCAACTCACCGTTTTAGACCTTCCCCCCTCCCCTCTGTCTCACGGGTAGGTTTTGGTTATTGCTAGCGCTTGGACGCCTCAGGGCAGCAATTCGCGCTCTACAAATCCACATCAAATCAAATCAAATCAAATCTTCCTAAGGCTCTACTGGCAGTGGACGCTACCATGAGCATGTTGCTTACAGTTAAATCTAGAAAAGTCTCAGCTAGTCCCTGCTCAGAGGCTGCAGTTTATCAGCAGTCGTTTTAACACTCAGATGGGGCGGTGTTCTTTCCACCTGCTTGCATTGCTACCCTGAAGCGTCTTCTGTTAGAATACTTGGCTCAGCAGTTGGCTCTGGCTTAGACTTGGTTGAGGGTCCAGGGGTTGATAGCTGCCACTACAGCTTTAGTTCCCTGGGGTCTCTTGTACCTTAAGCATCTGGTGAAATATCTGTTGTCTCACTGGAACCCCGTCCTAGTGAAATACAATTCTCTGGTTCCTCTTACTTCTGTTATGGCCCAGGAATTGGTTGGTTGCGCCACACTCCCAACCTGGAGAAGAGGATCAGTTTCCAGCTTCCTCCTCCTCTATTCCTAACAACTAACGCTAGTATGTGGGGTTGGGGAGCCACATTGGTGTCCTTAGAGGCAAAGGCTAAGTGTACTCAGGCAGACAGCATTCACTCCACAAATTGAATGGAGTTGGTAGCCTTTTGGCAAGTGAGGATTTTCTTTCAGGTTCATCTGCAGGGGTAAATCTGTTGGTTTGGACCGAGAACTAGGTGGCTCGCTGTTACTTGATTTGCCAAAAGAGACGAAGTGCTCATCGCTGAATCATCTGGTTCTCCTGATTTGTTCCTGGGCAAAATCACACGCCAGTGCCTTTAGGGCTGTTTACATTCAGGGTCACATGAACTTTGATGTGGGCAGCCTGAGACGCATACCTGCCTTCTTCAGTTCTGTACCATCTTTCAGTACCCCTGTTCGGAGAGCCTTAGGTGGACCTATTTGCATCCCCTCACAATGCCCTCCTTCCTCAGTTATGTTCTGAAGTCGTTTGTCATCAAGCCTGGCTTGTGGATACCCTGGCAATCGCCTCACCTGTGGGCCATCTGTATGCCTTACCTTCAATTCTCCTCCTCCCAAGGGTGCTGCAGAAGATTTGGGTGGAGAGGGTTTCTGCTCTCTTGATTGCTCCTGATGGTCTGGCTCTTGAACATTTGACGTTAGAGTCTTTGTACTGTTCTTCTCTGAGGGCAATGGATATTCATCATTCCTGCAGGGCTTCCAGTTACAGTAGGCATTGGGGCTCTTTAGTCAGGTCCTGGACCTCTCCTGGGGTGGATCCTATGGTTTGGGAACCAATTACAATTCTTATGTTTCTCAGGGATGTTTTACTGTAGAATCCTTCCCCTTTTACGTTGACTGCTCAGTAGGCTGCTATCTGCACAGCTGCGCTGGATGGTGTTGGTTCTTTGATGGTTCAGCTGCTATGGAGATTTAAGCTTCATCATCCACTCACTCCAATGATTGTGCCTTCTTGGGATCAGCCGACCATCTTGCAGGGTCTCCAATTGTTCCCTTTTCAGCCTTTGTTGGAGACATATTTGCTGTGGTTATCTGCTAAGCTGACCTTCCTGTTGGCCATCACCTCGGCTCAGAGATTGGGGTAATTGGGGGCCTTTCTTATCTCTGTTCCATATTTGCAGTTCCTGCTGGACAGGGTGGTGCTGCAGTTACATCTGGCTATTCTCCCTAAAATCTCCACTAAATTGCATATGCAGCAGGAGATTGTGCTTCCTGATTTATCAGGCGACGAGCATGCTCTGGTTCCTTCTGTATAGGATATGAGGAGGGCCCTTCAAATGTATCTGCACTGTACCAAAGGCTTTCGTCTTCCCCTGCTCTGTTTGTGTCCTGTGGGAGAGTGGCTAAGGACAAGAAGGTGTCTAACTCCACTACCAGTAGGTAGGTGTGCTTGGCAATTTGCAAGCCCTTATGTCCGTGGGGCTAGCTCCTCTAACTCAAGTTGAGGGGCATTCTACTAAACCTGTGTCCACTTTGATGGCTGAGGCGGTGCTTGTTTCCATCCTGGAGATTTGTAGGCCATCTACATAGCTGTTGCATCCTACTTTTATCAAGCCTTACTGTCTCAATGTGGTGCATGCTTCTGTGGACAATTTGGCCGCTGACATTATGAATGCAGCTTTATCTTGAACCTTGTTTTTGATTGAACTTTGAATTTAGCATGTATCCTTGGTTGCTTTTTCTTTGCGTTTTGACTTGTGAGATCCTCCCTACTTTAAGGACGGGGATGAGGAGGTCCTATAAGGGGTACTGTTGTTACTTAGCAGTAATCCTAATTACCCCGATTAAGGTCCTCCTTGTCCCAGTCCTGTCCCCCTCCCTCCTGCTATGATTGTGCCTGGATTTGTTAATAACAGCCATTGCGGAGGGTGGGTTGGCTTTATATGATAAAAAATTAAATCTGACTAGCGTTTCAAAGGCCTATCCGGAGGCGGGATCACCTCACTAATATAAGGACTGGGATGAGGAGGAGCTTAATCGTGGTAATGAAGATTACCAGTAAGTAATTGCACATTCTCTCAATGTGAACCATTAGAGAAAAGACTCTGAGCGAAGCTGCCACATCCTGATTTTGCATTATTCAAACCGAACTAATGACTGAGTATAAAACTTTTAAGAGCAGGACAGCCGTAGCCAACCCCAGTGGGGGATGAAATCAGCATCCAGTCATCCAGCCTTCAGTGGAACTACTCTTCAGTAGTGTAAAGCAAAATGATGACCCCCTTGCAGAATCTGAAGAGAGGCCCTTGGAGTCCATACTGAATAGGGTAGGAATGAATGCCACCACAAAGGTCTAGGTCGGACCTTAATAGTTAGGGGCCTCACTGAACCACAGGGGCTGCTAGGGCCTGCATTATCCCCTGCTACTGTTCTGGTAAAATACCCATTTTGTACACTGCTGGGATGCTAAGGGTTGGACGAAGGGGTCACAGTTGTGTTATGGGAGGGGTGTCAAAGGTTCAATCATAATGTTTTTTCTTGTAAAGTGAGACACGCTGTAATTCCTTAAGTATCCTTTATTAAGTTGAGGAGCAATCAAAGGCATGACCGACAATTCCAGTAAACTCTAATCCAACTGGAACACAGGATTGATTATAAACATTTCACATGACATGTATTACATTCCAGTATCGTGTATTGTAAGGTCTTACCTCATAACATTCTAATAATAAGAACAAGCACATAACACATCCCGTTTTTTCCAAAAAGAAGGAAATTGATCAACAAAAAAATAATAGGAATAAAAAAAAATCATAATAATAATACAAAAACAAGGAAGGCATTACATGTTGTTAACAAAATAATCTCTCAACCACAACAGAACCATCCTCTTCCTTTTCAAATGATCCAAAATAATCTCACCCTCAGCACTGGAAGAAGCCTCAAGTGGTTCCTGCGACTCAGTAACATTTTCACTAGTAGAAGGAGAAATAGTATTGTATTCCTCATTGTATCATTTGAAATTGAAAGAGAAGCAGCATTCTTCAATTCTTCACCAGATTCCACATTGGTTTCATCCAACATCCAATCAAAATTAACAGTATTTTCAGAAATTGGAGCTTTACTCTTAGCAACTGTATTTACACTCCAAACGTTTCCACGTTTAACTCTAACAGTATTGACCAGAATTTCAATGACTTCTTCTGAGTCAAAATATTGACTGTCCCCTTTAAGAGTCCAACCAGGTTTTTTGACTTGAGCCTAGTCACCAATTTTAATCTGCGGATTTTTACACCATGATTAGCGTCATATTGTTCTTTACTTTTAATGTGCACCAACAACATATGATCATAAACCTCTTTAGCAGACAAAAATTGTGTGCTCGAAGGAAAAAGCCAAAATGGGGTAAACTTTGATCGTGGTTTTCTACCTCTCATCAACACAAAAGGAGAAAACCCAGTGGCATTAGTGAGGGGCATGATAAGCCCAAACAGTCTTTCCAACTTGAGTGGACCAATCTTGGTTACTTTTAAGAGAAAATTGAATGGTGCCTTTGAGGACCCTATTGAATCTCTCCACCATTCCATTTCCGTGTGGACTATAAAGACATGGTATTTTGTGTGTAATGTCTAATTTCTTAAAATAAGCTTTTGCTTTAAGCGATAAAAATTGTACACTATTGTCACTTAAAATAATTGAAGAAATACCTTCAGAAACAAAAACCTCATCTAAAAATACTAAAACAGCTTCCGTGTCAGCATTATGAACCACTTTAACTACTTGCCATGTAGAGAATAAATCAATGAGGACTAATAGGTTACTATGAGATTCTCCCACAGGACCCATAATATCAACCACCACAATGTCCCAAGGATTTTTAGGCAATAACCCATCAATCATAGGTGGATGAAAAGTCTGCAAAGATTTGTCAGATGTGGAACAAGAAATGCAATTCCTTACATTTTTTTCAACTTGTGAATCCACACCAGGCCATCATAATAATCTTTTGACAACTGATTTAGTTCTAACTATACCAGAACGGCCCTCATGACACATATCAATAATCCATCTACACAATTTCTCAGGAGGAATTACTCTTTCACCTCTCAAAAGAGTACCATCCACCACAGTTAGTTCTGCCTTTACTTCCCAATAAGATTTAAAAGCAGGATTCAAAAGTTCCTTCTTAGGCCAATCATGCACGACATGTGATATTACTGACTGGAGCATAGGATCATTAGTGTACTTATTAATCCACTCTTCATTTCGAATGGCAGAGAACCCCATGAATGAGAGCTGCTTGTAATTCATTCCATTCTCCATCCTCACAGTTTTCAAGCATTACAGGCATTCTAGACAAAAAGTCTGCCACAACATTGATCTTACTACGCATATAAATAATTTTGTAAACAACATTTAGCAAGTCTAGCAGAAGCAGTAATAGCACCTTCAGTGATAAGAATTTTCACTAATGGCTTATGATCACTAAAAAGGGGACAGGCTTTACCCCAAATAAAAGACTTGAAATGTTCCAACGCCCAAGCACACGGTAAGGTCTCTCTTTCAATAATGGGTATTTTTCCTCATAAGGAGAAAGTGATCTTGATGTGTAAGCAATTATATGCTCCTTCCCTTGACTGTCCACTTGTGACAACACGACACCTAACCCCTTGTTACTGCTGCCAGTCGTTGTCACACTGTTAAGGGATGGGTCAAATCTGCCAAATGCATTAGCATTAGCGATGTTTAACTTAATAGTTTTAAAATCATTGTCACATGCCAAAGACCAGATAAAAGTGCAATTCGTTTTAAATAACTGACGTATATTAAATATTTTCTCAGCAAAGTTAGGCACATATTTTGAACAAAATTTAACCATCCCTAAAAATGACCAAACGTCCTCCTTGCTAGTTGGGACAGGAGCGTCTGAAATAGCAGATATCAGACTGGGCTTAGGTTTTTCACCAAATTCATCGATAACATGTCCCAAGTAGGTGACACTTCTTTGTGCGAATTTACATTTGGAATGCTCCAAGGTAAGCCCTTTGTTTTCCAAAATAACTAAAATCTTTTTTAGTCTTCGGGCACGTTCCTCCCCATCAGCACCAAAAACATGAATGTCATCTTGAAAGAAGGTGACACCTTGCTCCTTGCTGAAAAGTTGGAACATTAAACATTGAAACACAGCGGCCGCTAAAGCGAGGTCGAAAGTCATGCACTTATATTGGAAACATCCAAATGGGGTGATGAAAGAGGTGGGCTTCCTAGATTCAGGTGATAAGGAAATCCTAAGATAAGCGAATGAAAGGTCCACTTTAGGGAACCATTTTGCATTCTTTAAACATATAACCATTTTGTTTATTTTGGGCAAAGGAAATTTATCCACCACTGTATTGTTATTTAAGTGCCTCAAATCAACACAGAGCGTAATTATTCTGTTACTCCGTCTGGGCACAACAATGGGAGAACCCCCAATCTGACGCTTCAGTAGGCTCAATGATGTGTGCTGCAACCAATTTGTCCAATTCTTTTGATACATCATCTCTCACAAGAATAGGAATATTACGTCATTTGTGAGCTTTAGGAATGGCATCCTGTTTAAGTACGATTCTATGCTCAAACCCTTGGAGCTTCCCCAGCTCCTTGCTCAATACTTTAGGAAATTAGTTGAGAATATTGTTACAAATAGCACTCCCTTCATCCACTACCAAGACCTGTTCCTTGCTGTTGGGGTCAAGAATGATGTGCAATTGATTTTGATCCAGTCACCCTAACACTGGAGGACCAGTCCTAGCAATGTACAATTTCCCCCTGCTTTCACGTCCTTTGAATTTAAAGGAATGCCAACGATAACCAAGGAGATCAATTTTATCACCACCATATCCTTCAGGGTGTATGTCTGGTGCTAATAACTGTTTAACTACTTTTTGTACATAATAATACTTCCAAAGATGTTAGTTGATAATCATATATGGAAAGCCGGAGTTGGCAGAGATTTTTATCTTCCCATCTTCCCCCCCTCCCCCCCAATCTCCATATGGCTAATAGGTTTATTTTTCATACTTCATCATAAATGTTGAGCACCAAATTATTATGAACATTCATGACTAAATTGTTAACCTCAGCAGTACTATCTTCATTCTCTTACATACCCATGAGTTCTCCATTCATTCCATCAGTACCACTTACGGATCTAACGTTGGTTCTTCTTTTCTTACAAACTTTTGCAAAATAGCCTTTGATACCACAATTACTACATTTATATCTAATCGCTGGGCAATTTTTACTGTAAGCTAAATGTTCAGAACTACCACATCTATAGCATCTGGCTTGATATTTTGGATTAGTACTATCCTTGGAAGTAGATAAGGGTTTCAGGTTTTCAGTTGTAACACTGACTTTACTTACTACTTCACTAGCCTTATGATCTTGTTTAAGCACACTACTAGAAATTTCTTCTTTACGCACCATGGCCAAAATATCATTGAATGGTGCATCGCCATTTACCCAGAGTCTATCCTGAATTACAAGGTTGGGAGTATGCATACCAACTTGGTCTCCTATTAATTCATCCTGAATGACGCCAAACTTACAATCCAATGCTAACCTTTTAAGGACAGAATCATACTGGTCAACAGTTTCAGTTTTGATCTGTTTTCTGGAAAAAAATTGTATCTTGTTATACCCATACAACCTTTTGGCGTAAAGTAATTGTCAAGATGAACCAAGGCTAAAGCATACATAGAATATTATATAAGTTTTAGTCATTTCAACTTTTTTAACCCCATAGGTCCCAAGGAATGTAACAGAAATCTTTTTTTCTGAGCTGCAGACATTTTTCCAGCTTCATCCAAGGCATCTATGTAATTTGTAAAATATGCTTTCCATTCCAACCATTTTAAAATAGGTTCAATCCCTGAGATCCAAACCTTTTTGAGGGGGTTAATGTTGTACCTTTGGTGGCTCATGATGTGATGGCTAACAGTGTCCACTCTAAACCCACCGGACTAGTTCACTGTATAACCTTCCACAAAAGGGCTGCTTGAATGTGCAGAACAAGAAAAAATAATAAAGGAAAGTCTTACCAGCATGCAAATAATACAGAGTTTTAACCGAAGTGTGAAGGTATGCTAATAAGGTCGTTATTATTATTAGATTAGCTTTGTTTGTTAATACATCAGATTCCTGATGCTCTGAAGAGAACAAAGATGGCCACTGCTTGAGGTCTCGTCACGTGTACCCACGTTGAACGTTATGACACAACTGCTTCAAGGAAGAAGGAAGACGTCACATTGGGACAGCACAAGGACACATGTGTAGGCTCCCAGCACAGCGTCACTAAGCGACAAGAGCTGTTTGAATCTTCAAAGCTCCAACTTCGACGGTAAGCCAGTTTTCACACTAACACAGCACAAATTATTGAAAATCAGACACAAGGCTCACAGCAAGTTCGTCGTGTCTTTTCATGCAGAAATCCTTCTTTTAGTATCCATACCTCTGCCAAAAACTGTCAATTCCGGCGTCCTTTATTAAATTGGGGAGCAATCAAAGGCATGACCGACAACTCCAGTAAACTCCAATCCAACTGGCACACAGGATTGAGTATAAACATTTCACAGGACATGTATTACATTCCAGTATTGTGTATTCTAAGGTCTTACCTCACAACATTCTAATAATAAGAACAAGAACATAACACTTTGGCTACACCTCACATTGTTTGTGAATTAAGGGCAACATTCATGTCTCTAAAAGTTCATAACTCTTTGAAAAAAAATGAACTTTTCAGACTTTCAATGAACTGACACAGGTCAGGGAGGAGGAATACTGGACATGGTTTCCCAACTTACCTGCCTGCGCTCTAACTTCCTCTCTAACGACTAAGCAATAT
The DNA here is from genome assembly GCF_964261635.1 of Lissotriton helveticus. Classification (NCBI taxonomy): domain Eukaryota; kingdom Metazoa; phylum Chordata; class Amphibia; order Caudata; family Salamandridae; genus Lissotriton; species Lissotriton helveticus. Next base: position 1,830,267,343 of record NC_136068.1, on the reverse strand, counting down.
TTTTAGTTTACAAAACCCCTAAATCAGTAACACTTGAATAAATGTGGAGGGGAGTAATTAAAGAAACGTAATAAAGAGACACATTTAATCAGTGTTTTATTGCCAGCAGGTAATATGGTCTCATGCAAGGTAAATACAAACACACATTATTATCACCCAAAAACAACCCTCTCCGTTTCAGCCTGGCTGAGTAGAGACCCCCAAGTGAAGCAGATCATAGCTTCCCTTCTCATGTCTAGAGCTTGGATGGACAGTGTCCCTTGTCAGTCACTGAGGGTTCCCCATTGTGAAGGTCCTTTGCAAACAGAAGTGTCAGGACAAATGGTTGCCCACTCTTTTTCCAGTAATTTCTTGCTATCTTTGTTATGTCCATCAGTATGCAGCACTCCACAAACCAAATGCTCTCCTGGTATTGAAGTCAAACTAATATTGCCCACTTCAACTATACCTTTTATTGACTTTTAAAAATTAAAGTCTACATGCGCCTTCCTAGGACTCAAGCCAGTCGCTTAGCGTCTTCCATCAAGCGATGAAGCCACAGAGCCATCTTGGTATCCTAGACCTCCACTGGCTCAGAGTTTGGGTAAACAAAACCCAAGGACATGGAGCACAAAAGAATTTCTGGATCTTGTTCATTTAATGATAGTTTAGAGATATAAAGACACCTACCATAAAGACAATATGAGAGTGACTTTTTCTAGTTAATTTAACAAAATATATATTATATAGATTGCATGCACCGAAGGGAACAGCTGCAAACCTGATTAGAGAAATGTTTATATTACCTCTAATAAATAAAATTTTAAGGCTCTGATTATGAGGTTAGGTGGTATTTATTGCATAACGATAACGATACCACATATTATTTATAGGGTGAGATACATAATACCTGTTATGAGTTTATGAGGAAAAATATGCAGAATTTGGTGTTTAATGCCTTATGCTTTCCCACCCTTTAAATTGTAGGCAGTTTTTCCTGCTCGTATATAATGGTTGATGTACTTAATCTCATCTGATAATTATTAGCTGTGTTAAATACCTGCCAACTCCCACTTCCATCAGAGGTTTATGAACGGGGGTTGATATAACAACCTACTCAAAATCAGGCCCTTAGAATAGTAGGAGGTCAAAATGTTCGACTGCTGATCTCCATTTTTATACATAGTCAAAAGTAAAGAAAACAGATTTTGAGATAATACACCATGTCACAATAAATAAATGGTAAAAAAATCTATCTGGAGATTCATCTTCCTAATCTAACTACACAACACATTTAAGCCTTGTTTCTGATTGGAATTATTACATCTACTTTCATATCTGCATCAGTATTGTATACTATAGTTTATGATAAGTCTGGGGCTAAAGGTTTTCTCTGCAAACAAGAACTTGGGGCATAATTTAGAGTTTGGTGGATAGGACACTCCATCACAAATGTGCCAATAGCTTGTTGGCCGTATTACAAAGGCCATTGAGTATAATGGACTGTAATACGGCGGATGGCATATCCGCCATGTTTGTGATGAGTATCTCATCTGCTAAAGACTAAATCTGCCTGTTGGTGTGAAGAGGATATACATTATTATACTTGGTTAAATGTATGGAAAGGAACTTGTGAAAGATTTGCAGAGGTGAAATTATATTTAATTCCTAATCTCAGACAAAAAACAGAATCTAGTCTCCTGATTAATTTATTGTAATTTTGAAGTGGACCAACTTTAGCATATGGACAACAAAATGTACCCTTCTAGTACATCTAATGTTGTTTTAGAGATATTAAATAAGGTAGCATATGGAAAATGGTAAAACATAGTATTGCGGTTTCTATTGTATTTAATAGGGTTTTAGAGATATAAGCAGCTATAAAAAATGTAGAGAATAAAAGTACCCTGCTAATTCCATGTGGATTTGGGATTGAAACAACTCTATCATGGGGAAAACCTGGTCATTCTGAGGAAGAAAGTTGGGATGATTGCTTTGCTGCATCTGGTTTTCCAATGAGCTGCATGTCAACATTGCTCTTAAATAAATAAATGATTTCTGGTACACAATGTGTATGCAAACTATAGAAGATTCATGTTAATCTTCTATGTTTTTTTAATTTGTCAACAGCCAGAGTGGAGCAAGCAAAGTTTTTTTGCTGTTTCCTTCAATTTGGGATTACCATATATGAGAACTAGGGAGTTAAGGGAGGGGTAGGTAACATCTATGAACAGATACACATAGAATGTAGCTGACTCTGTAAACCAGTTATCATCTTGTACAGTGAACATTGCAGACAGGGTAAAACAGGCATAAAGGATTACCAAGGACAGGATGGTTTTTGCTGCCCTGGTGTGGGCTTCCATGCTGGGTCCACCAGTAAACCCGGTGGTGTTTTGCTGCATATGTCTGGTGTGTCTGTAAAGTGAGCTTAGGATCAGCACACCAGTAATTACAATCACGATCTGTGGTAAAAAGCATCCTGTGATGGACATCAAGAGCTTGTGGGCAGGATGAATGCCATCGCCTGAGCTGCTGAAGGTGGCGTTTGTCGCAGTAGAACTATTTCTAAGCAGTCCTCCAAAACTCCAGATACCTGAGATGTTGACGGCTAAGGATGCAAGCACAGACACCAGTACAAGCCAAGGAAGCATGGCAGTGATCCCCATTTTTAGACGAAGGCTCAAGGGATGGGAGAAGTTGATGATCTTTGTGCAATAGAAGACACAGATCCAGGCATTTATCCAGTAACTTGAGAAATACAAAAATGGAGTGAGGATAAAGAAGGTTTTCCAAACACTGTCTCTGTTGTATACCTCTCTCTGGAGCAAACGGAGAAGGTATTCAGATGATGTGACACCTTGCAAAAATACATTGGTCAGCCCAAGGAACAGCAGGAACAGATCAATTGTTGGTGGATGGTGTTTGCTTCCAGCCCATTGGATAGAGATCCCAGCTACTATGAAGGTGTTAGAGGTGATGCCCATTAGCAGAATAATTAGAACAATGACCACTAATAAAAGATGAAGTGGAGACATTTTGGTCATTGCAGTTGACTACTAGAGCTCCTTTTCTCTGTTGTTCTCAGAATGTCCACACTTGAGCCTAATATCCATATCTTCTGCATGTCTGCTGGTCCTGACGCACAGACATTTTCCTAATGGCCTTGTTTTTCCAGCATTTCCCTCTTTAACCAAAACACCTGTTGAATGGAAATGCTGTGGCATTTATTTAAACACCATCTCATCCTTTCCTTTCCTTTCCTTTCCTTTCCTTTCCTTTCCTTTCCTTTCCTTTCCTCTCTTCTGTGTCCCCTTCCCTTCCCTCCACTTTTCTGAGTTTCCTTGAGTCTAACTCTTTATCCTCTTCTCTTGCATTCCAAACCCTTGTTTTATCTGACTTCAGCTCATATCACCAGGGAACATGCACCTAAATAGGGGTAATCAGAAATAAGAGGTGCTGCCCCGGCTTGCCCTTTAGAGACCCTTTCTCTGCCCTTGCTGCGTCCACTCAAGGGGCGATAATGAACAGAATAATCATCTTTTTCACCATGTACCACCATGCCCCTCCTCATTTCTTTGATTAAAAGAGATATATTGAAGGGCAGGCATTGACCAACAAATTAGTCCACTGAAGAAACCACTCGACATTGCACAGGGACACCTTATGGATACTTTTAAGTAATGATTGATTTAATGCCTTAATGTTGTGCACTAGATAACACTTTGCAATCTCCCATCAATAAATGTTTGGACACCAATAGATTTTCCAATTCCAGTAATTATTGCCCTTCATGCTATCAGTTAAGTTGGTAATGATAGTGCATTCAATTGAAATACCTGCTGACATTTATGTTTTTCTTTCTGTGTGCTCTCACCTTTTGTGTGTGACCAGCTGGGTCCTGTCCGGTGCAGATGGATGAATGATGCTGTTTACCACTGTGAGGGAGCAAGGCAAAGAGCAGCAGCCTACTGACCTGCTGTCCTGTCTCAGGAAGGTCTATCTACCGCCTCAATACCACTCACAGTGGGAAACATCCTTTACAACCCAACTTTTACCACGCAGTGCCTTTACGACGCAACCTTTACAACGCAAACCATTACAACGCATTGCGCTGGTGGGCACTCTAGGATAGGGAATAGATTTAATTTATTATCCAACACCTTCCCTACTATCCACGGGGACTGGAGTTGGAATAGTAAATAAAACTATTCACTATCCAGCACCCCAAAGCGCTATGCGTTGTAAAGGCATGCGTTGTAAAAACTGCGTTGTAAAGGCATGCGTGGTAAAAGCATGCGTTGTAATGTCATACATCCCTCACAGTTTCCCCTTCTCCATAAGGAGTGTCGCCACCAATCCTCTACAGTTATTTCTGGTGGATGGTCGAAGCAATACCCACAGCAAGTTCTTCATAATATGACTGACAACTCTGGACTGCAGCACATTGGTAATTTACTCTGTGGCTTAATTGAAGAAGCATGGTGATTAATAAATGCTCTGCTAGTACGGTTACTAACTTTTCCATCTTTAAATATTTAGATAATGCCCTGTGCTGTTACTTACTCTTTCTCCCCATAATTACACTTACATCCAACTATGTATATAGTTCCTTAAAGTAATAAAATTATTCTCTGTGTGATTACCTATGGTGTCTTCCATTGATGATTATTGTTGTAAATGTGTGTATTCAATCCTAATACACTTTAAACAAAGAGGACTCGGATAAATTTCGGTCCTTTATACACTCTCCCAATTAATATCACTGTTGATAAAGTATACCTTTCTGCTGAGGATCCTAGTTACTGTATTAGGTTTCTAGACCAGGATATGTCAATAATAGTGTTAGCTATATGGAGCACAAGCCCTTACCCACCCAAAACTGAAATTCATCATCAATGGATTGTGGTCCACGTATGGCTGGGGCTGCAATGCCCAATGTGCTCCTCAAGGGGGTCTTTGCTGAAGATCTATTTTAGCCTTAAGGGTTGCAGATGTGCAATTCAGATGCCTCCAATTGTTGGTGGATTCCAAAGTCTAGGAAGATTGATTAGGAATTGTGCATATTAAAATTAACTGTAGAATCTATTTTCCTTTTATCTGTTTATTCTTAATGTCTACGTTAAAGATTAAAAGCAAAGTAAAAAATATGTAGGATTGTAATGTTCCCTGTATACACACTTATTGTTTGGTAGTTGGTCAACATGTCAGGAAGAGCCTGGTTTTCACAAAACCAAGGGGGGCCTCATGTCAAGAAAGCTGGGTCATTAGTGATTCCTAAATGAATAGTCTCCTAAGCAAGGGTTGTAAAGTTAGGGAACAGCAACTTCTGCTGTTTCATCTTTTTGACTTTCACAAGTATGAAGGTTCACTTGTTCTTTAACAACAGTGTAAGAATACAGTACAAAAGGGGGTGGTGATGGACGGAGCATCTGAATCAATCAAACACTCACACCCAGTCAAAAGATCTGGGTTTGATCCATCACCGTTCTTTAGCCCACTCTGCCACCCCAGTTCAGACATGGCTATATGCAAATCAGTCTGACCCTGTGCCTCATGGGAACAGTCCAGCCCGAACTGCCAAGCCATGCCTTCCCTGGACCGGAAACAAGCTTCCGAGGACCGGTTTCTGGCTTTCCAGCCGTCTTCAGCCCGGCTAGCTTGAATCCAGTGGCAAAGTGAGCAAGGGACTCACATCTGAGCATACCCTGCCGCACTTATGGCGGCCAAAGCGGTACAAAAGGGGGTGGTGATGGACGGAGCATCTGAACCAATCAAACACTCACACCCAGTCAAAAGATCTGGGTTTGATCCATCACCGTTCTTTAGCCCACTCTGCCACCCCAGTTCAGACATGGCTATATGCAAATAAGTCTGACCCTGTGCCTCATGGGAATAGTCCAGCCCGAACTGCCAAGCCATGCCTTCCCTGGACCGGAAACAAGCTTCCAAGGACCGGTTTCTGGCATTCCAGCCGTCTTCAGCCCGGCTTGCTTGAATCCAGTGGCAAAGTGAGCAAGGGACTCATGTCTGAGCATACCCTGCCACACTTATGGCGGCAAAAGCGGTACAAAAGGGGGTGGTGATGGACGGAGCATCTCAACCAATCAAACACTCACACCCAGTCAAAAGATCTGGGTGAATCCAAGCTTGGTGCCGAAGCACCACGCTTGTCCTGACAGCTCTACCCAAGCAGTCAGGAGTGTTTAGGCCTGATCAGAGGGAGAACTTTGCTGCATAATGGCCATGCTGGATAAGGCCGTAAAGATTGGGCCTAATATCAACTGGGATGGGAACTAAGATGTCCACCAATTAAGACAATGCGTGTGAATATCTCCCAAGTAGGAAGGAGGTGATCACAGATCAAAGGGGAAAGACTGGCAAAGGAGAATAGCTATTTCACAAATGCCTCTAAGCATTTGGACTCTCTGTCAGGCAGACTGGTTGGAAATGCATTATGTTACTCTACTGGTCCCTCTTGCTGTATTCATAGCAACATCTTTAAGCATAGGATTAGCAAGTGCTAGCTAATCCAAACTGAATAATGACAACATCTTTTTTGCATTCCATGCACAGCAGTATTGCTTTAGATTTCACTCTTATTAGAGCTTGTTGGAGAGGTATAGCTTTGTCCAGACAAAAAGGAGCAACCAGTATATGTCACAACAACGCACTTTCAAGCTTAGAGTGCAGAGTAAATTATGCAAAAGAGAACACTGAACCTAGGTAGTTCACACATTTTAGGCAGAGAGTTGTTCCTGTATATGGAACACAATACAACACAACTGACTGCTCTCTTTATCATAATTTATGCAGCACTCTAAGTCTTAAAGGGCATTATTTTCATAATGTGGATGCTGTTGGACCTGGCTCTCTCAGCAGGGTCACCTCCAAACATTTTTACCTTCACCCCTCCTGCTCACTGAACTTGTTTTAGTTGTCATCAAGACTCAATCCATTTTACCACAGTTAACCAGTGGTAAAGTGCTTGTGATTTCTCCCTAAAATTTTATAAATTTGGCCTGCACGCAATATGGCACAATTAGTTCACTTGTAAGTCCCCAGTATAATGTACTACATGTACCGAGGGCTTGTAAATTAAATGGTACTAATGGGCCGGCAGCACTTATTGTGCCCCATACTCAAGTAGCACTTCAAACATGCCTCATGCCTGCCAGACCTAAACCTTCCATTTTAATGCATATACGTCAGCACTAAGGCAGGCCCTAAAGGGCATTGTACTTAAAAAGTAGGACAGGTAGGTTCAAGTTTTACATGTTCCGGTAGTGTAAAACTTCTAACGTTGTTTTTCACTACTGGAAGGCCTATCTCTCCCATTGACTAACACTGGGTTACCTTATTATATTTAATAAGTGCTAAATGTGGATTGGCAACAGATGGAGAGGTCATGTCATGACTCAAATAAATTGTAATTTGATATCATCTTTGTTGGTAAAGTCGGATTTTTAGTCTCAATTCTTACAATATCACTTTAAGAAAGATGGCATTTTCTTTCTTGCTCTAATCATTTGTGCCTTCTACAAGTGTCTGGGATTAAATGCATGTGAATGGCTGTGCTTTGGGCCTTGAGTATTCCTCTCAGACAGTGACACAAAAGAGGAATAGGTGGTGTTGGCAGGATTGGTCACCCTGTCCGGATAACTGTGGCTGAGTGTTCCTTGCCCCACTTACAGTTCAAATGGCTTGATCCAGGCGACAGACATGGAACTGAGACTAGTCTTTTGTTACCACAGACTTCTTGGAGATTTGGTTGGGGAAGATAAGACTTTTCCAGAACCAGATTTTGGGTAGTATAAGGGATTCTCCCACTTCAAATCTGGAATTAGGTAGAAATATTGGACTTCCAGCGCACCACTATTGGTGGTTGAGTGCTGCCTTGCCCCACCAGAGGACCTCCCTGTTTACCAGAGCACTTCCCTGCTACTTGAGGACTACCTTGTTCTATGAGGAGGAAGCCTGGACCTGCTCCTTTCATCCCAGGCTGACCTCATGTTTAAGCTGCAGGTACAGAATAAGCTCCAGAGGTGTTGTATAGCGTTTTAGGACCCTAGTGTAATTTTCCCAATTCATGCCCTTATATAGGTATAACATATCGTATCCTTATATAGGCATAGAAATCATAACCAGATTAAGACATAGCACAAGTAGTCCTAATACGGCTTGGCTACTTTCACTAGTTCCAAAAATCTACAACGATTTCTTGGAAAAACCCGCCTTCAGCAGTCAGGGACTTCCCCCTGCATGAATATTAATTTATCCAAGAACTCATGGAGTTTTCAGAGAATTAAGATTCTAGTTGACGTTATTATGTCCAATTTTACGTCAAACTCGGCACCTTCAAGGTATAAATATGCCCACACTTGTCCAAACAAACACACAGTGGTTTGGAGCAGTTCGACTATCTACTTGCCCGACGCGCCCTGCTGCAGCAAGTGCCGATGGAAGCCGGCCCTCCAGCTGACGCACTGAGAGACGCTGTACTTTCTCCAGCTGAGAAATCCAGCTCCAGTGTTTCCAGGCTACCCTTGCGGGTTGCTGGGAAATCCAGTCCTGAGAGAGAGATATACAAGACCTCCTTCATTCTAAACCAAGGTACGGAGCTGATTAGACCCTAAGGGAATTCTTGGAATAGATTCATTGCAAAGAATACTAAAACTAGGCTACACCTTACTTACTTCTTCCCTTGTACTAGACCTAAGTTATGTACACCGGTGTAGGCGTATTTTAGAAGCACCAATTGAGTACTTTTAGTCATTATTTATCACTGTATGTATTTTATGCATTTTAGGTATTTTATGGCTTAATAACCATATCATACTTTTACAATATTAGTTTATAATACTCTTCGTACTGTACGCTTTGTACTTTAGCACAAGTATTGCGATTGCAGCAGTTCATTTCTTATGCTTGAGAAAGAAGACTGTTCAATAAATACCTTTTATTGAAAACGCCCGTCTCTCTATTTCTCTGCACCTCTGGTGAAACGAAGCATGCACGATTGACTGAGTGAAATAACTATCTTTTGTTTCCGCGACTCTAGAGATATATTTCTTATTCTTGGGGAACAAAGTTGTCATGTTTTAAGCGGTTGTCAGAAACTAATCTCTTCTTGTTCATTTGAGAAAGTTTCTAGTGACCTCTGAGCTAGCTGGCACACACACAATTAAGTCTAGTATATTCGGTAGAGACCTAGTCGACTTCAGTCCTATGTCTAAACTACAGGATATACTATTCCAATGCGCAGAGCCTATTGGGAATATAGTAACTACACTACATGGCACCCAATGTTTGGTAAAGCGATAATTTAACGCTAGATACTAGAGTAACTCAGTCGTGCTTTTCACACAGACCCCTTTTTCCCGTAAAAGACGTCTGGAGTGGATAAAAAGGATATAATATCCACCAAAACTGAGTAGGACGAAAATCCTACGTATTAGTTTTTGGTTTGTTCAACGTTGAAAGATACAGTGTTCCAAACTATGAGGCACCTAATCTTTGTTTCCTTGAAACTTGCTCTGCAAACTTTCATTAAACAATGCCAGATAACGGCGACAATAACGCAACCGGTGGAGCTGCAGTAAATGCAACCCAGCCGGGTGTAGACGTTGCAGGGTTTAATGAAGAAGACGATGATGCTATAATCATCCCTGAAAACTTAAGGTAAACTATAGCTATAAAGCTTATAGAAAATGGTCTATCACCCAGAGGTGGTAGAGTTATATTTGTCATAGAGGCACATGAATATCGGTAGACAGAGTTATTCTATTCATGGATTATCTTTCCACAAGCAAATCCAACAACACATGTGTTCCACTACTACAAATAAGAGGAACCTCCAGCGGAATACGTTCCTTTCGAGGACGTTGAAATTCTACTAACTTACCAAAAGCATCAGCTCTGGTTTAATGGCGCCCTACAACATCAAAATCACATTACCACTAGGTAGACCAGGAGAAACATGGCCGGTACTAGCCAGCTATACACCACATCCTGACATTGAAAACAATGACAGGTCCAGAACTATTAGCTCAGCTAAAACAGCTAATTCAAAATACATAGCGCCGGGACACCCCTTTGGGGTAGCTGCGCGCTTTATAAAATACACAAATAATAGACAATTGGTTCAATGTGTCATGCGGACTTTAACAGTCCAACCTGCTACAAGGATTCCACAGCACACCCCTCATCAGGGGAACACAAACAAAATTACACCACAGACTATACAATCAGTCATTGGTAAATTACCAGCAAAACGGGAACAAATTCCGTTCTGGTTAGCACAAAAAATTACTCAAATGGAGGCAGAATTCCCTGATAGTGCACCTCATGAGAAACACAGGATTCTAACAATCTGTTTACCAATGGGGATTGCACCACATATAGAAGACTACGACACATGGGGTACAGCCTTTGCTTCAATATACACAAAAACACACGGTGTCCTGTCTATGGCGGTAATACCAGATGTTCTAAGACAGATTCAAAATGAATACGTTCCAGAACCGGCCTTAAATCTGGGTATGAAATTACTGAAAGATTTCAAACAGGTCTCGGCTATACTGTTAGCCAACATAAAAGGTGAAGCAGCATCAGTGGCGATCCGCCAAAAACTAAAAGAAACAGATATTACTGAGCAACCATATGAGTTTGCCAGAATCATTGAAAATTCATATGAAGAACTAGGTAAAGATAGTTTGGGTGGGAAACCAGTGAAACCCCAACTAAGTGAAAATCCTGAAAATTTTTGTTATTAAAAATAATCTCACTACTCCAAAGAAGAAGTGGGAAAACACCAAACAGACACTTCCTAGAGAGAAGAGTTCACAGTCCAGAGGAAGGTCTCCCCAACACTAGCCCTCTGAAAAAAGATACAACCTTAGAAATAGGGATAATTTGAGAAAACCTGATAGATATCAAGATAATGATACACGTTCCTCTCGTACCTTTCAGACTTCCTCGCAGAAATCCGAAAGAAGAGGATGTTCAGAACAAAAAGAAGAACGAGTGAAGTCTAACGACGAACAGCACGTTCCAAAAAATAAGAAAACTCAATTCATCAAAAAGAAGGTAGCAAGTCTAAAGATCAGACATGCCGAGGATCTTGAGGACACAACTCAAGAACGGGAAGTGGGCCCAAACAATGCTAGACAGCGCAGCAGAGGTACCCATAGCTCGCAAGATCCTGAAGGATCATCTGGAGACAGTGGACTTGAATGAAAGCATCCAAGTTGAAACTGCAGATACCAGGGTTAGTGTACCACATAAGTAGTTATATGGAGTAACACTCCGGATGGAGTGGGACAAACCAAGAAAAATTAGAGCACTCTTTTGGGAGAAGCTCTCTAAGGGTTATGACATCCTTCTAGCTGAAGAAGACTGGCCACCTGAATTTGTCATGGAGTGCCCACATGGCGAAGATATAATTATGCCAGCCTTCTCAAATCACATTCCAATTCATAAAAAATACACATATGCCAGGAAATGGGCTGTGGCCAAGGCCCCAGCATTATACAAAAAACATGTAGGATATGATGAGGATTCCCCTTGCCATAAAATCCAGTTGAAAACTCAACCAACAATGCAAAGGCAATGTCCTGTAAAACAGGAAGCTAAAAACCGGGCCGGGGAGATCTTAAATCAACTTGAATACCAAGGGGTGATTGAAACATGCACCTCATCAATGAACAATCCTTTGTTCCCTGTCTCCAAACCTGACAATTCATATCGTCTAGTTTTGGACTACAAACATCTAAACTCTTGTTGCAAAACTTTTGCAGTAAAAAACGCATATAGTGCAGCACTGATGAATAACATTGTGCGCAAAAAATATAAAACTACGTTAGATATCTCAAATGGTTTCTCCATAATGGGGGCACAGGGAACATTTTACCGTCTCCCCCGGGGATTTAAGAATAGTCCAGGGTAATTTTCAGCGGGAGTAACGGAGTTACTACAAATGTACGATGATGAGGCATTGTCCTATGTCGATGACATCTATCTTACAGATGATGATTTGGACGTGCACTTGAAAAGAGTGAACACCATAATACTCCGGTTCGCTTCTGAAGGGTACACATTCAATTTTAAGAAATCACGAATTGCCCACCTCAACGTCCTATTTTCAGGATATGAGTTATCAAGTGAAGGCAAAAGCATGACAGCAAACTTTTTAGAGAAATGCGCTGATCCAACCTCCAAAAACGCTGAAAAACTTACAGTCAAATCTGGGTTTCCTGAATTTTGGAAGAGCTTATGTTCTAAATTACGCAGAAAGGGTTAAACCTCTCTACGAACTAATCAAACCTGATTTCAAACCTACAAATTGGACACAAAAAAACACAGAAATTTTGCGTTCAATGCATACAGACATTTTAGCAAAATCACAGTTACAAACACTCGACAATGTGCGCAACCTAGTGATCCGAATCATCCCAGGGAGATGCGGATTCACATACCTAACCTTTAACGAAAGTGAGACGGTACCAATAGCATACAAGTCACACTTGTACACACAAGCTGAAATGAAATTCACTTTAACAGAAAAGATACTGACAGCGGTTCAGACTGCTGTAGCAAAAGAAAGAGCCCTCGCACAGGGTAAACACATTGGAGTAGTTATACCTGTACCTGCCTTAGAGGCAGTGACAAAGGCAAGCATTCCAAATGCAAAAGCTCTACATCCGAGATGGATACAATGGGTTAATTCTCTTGCTGCAACAGACGTTGAATACGTTTTTGACCCATATTTGAAAACACAAGAATTCCTACAATACGCATTAGAATGTCCTCTGCCGACTGAAATTCTGCATTTGAACATTACAGGGGAACTTACCAGCCGGTACAGCAGCAGACAGGGGAGGCTTTGCACGCCGAGTCCACCGCCAAGAGTCACTTTGAGCGGGGAAAAACGACGACACCATTGCCAGCAGCGCAGCCGCCCCGGGACTGCTAATCCCGGCAGCCTCTGCGGCGGCGCGCTCCCAGTGACGCCACCAAAGCGCCAGGAGGCGCATAAAGACGCCAGAGACCCGGCGAGCACTGGGGGAACTTACCAGCCAGTACAGCAGCAGACAGGGGAGGCTTTGCACGCCGAGTCCACCGCCAAGAGTCACTTTGAGCAGGGAAAAACGACGACACCATTGCCAGTAGCGCAGCCGCCCCGGGACTGCTAATCCCGGCAGCCTCTGCGGCGGCGCGCTCCCAGTGACGCCACCAAAGCGCCAGGAGGCGCATAAAGACGCCAGAGACCCCGCCTCGCGGGACGCGGGTGGGACGCCGGGCTAAGCCCGGGCAAAGGGCGGGCCCTCTGTGGCCCTCAGAGGCCGAAGGAGGACGGGACGGGCGCAGCCCCCTAACATTTCTACTCTAAGGTACCTGATTGTTACCTGACTATGTGCCCGGGCAGATGCTCTGAGGATCACTGACTCTATTCTTCTATACTTGCGTTGGGAGCATCAATATACTGACATTTAATTATCTGTTTTGCTTTGCTCTGTAGTTTGTGTGGCAACTTATATCTTGCCCCACGTATTTGCTTATTGAAGTGCCCAACAGATCTGACACTTGATCCCACTCTGCGATTGGTCTAGTATATTACCTCCCATTATTATTATGTCTCCAAGGGGCCGTCGCAGTAGAACAGCTGCTGCTGGGGGTGGTTTAGTAATTGGCCCCATTGACAATTTTATATTTAAGGCCAACGATGCTATAAACCAGGGTATTTCCCTTTTAGAACGAAGGGTCTCACAAGATCTGGCCCATGCCAAACGTTCATCCCTTGGTCTTATTGCTTCTGCTACCACACCTACTCAGGTTATGCCTATCAATATTAGACCTTTAATAAATGTATGCGCTGATACTCATACCATCCCAAGTGATGTAAACTTATCTGCCTCAATTCCCCTGATAGATTCTGAGACAGATATTAGTATGGATTTGGAGAAGACCACAGACTTGCATATTAACCCCACCCCTGAAGATATATCAGTAGATAACACGGGGCAATTAAGAGGCAGACGTGAGGGTGCCATCCAAAAACAAAAACAATATGCACCGAAGCTCCGGTCTCCAAAGGTCAGAAAACATGGCCTGCCCAAAAGGAAAACTAGGAAAGGTGTAAATTCAAACTCCCATCAAAATATGAGCAGGACAAAGGAGACTATTGAGGAGGATGAAAGAGAGGAGGAGCAGCAGGGTGGGACATCAGATAAGGATGGTGACATCAATGTCAACATTGAAACTGTAAATGATCGCATGTTGGAAAAGTTGGGTGAGCTACTTAGTATCTATTTGTCCCCCATTGAAAGTAGGCTCACTCGGATAGAAAAGCAAATAGCCGAACTAAGCATCCCCATTAAGAGTCTATCCAAAGAAGGCGCTGTAAACGGTGCAACTAAACCTACTCTCACCAAAATAGAAGGCACTAAATCCAACACTTCACAAGCACCAACTACAAATATAAATACTGTACCTAAACCCCCATCAGTCCCACCCAAAGGGACAATTGCTATTCAGCCAACAGTTATCCCTAGAACTAACAACGTAGCCTTAGATATAAGGAAGGATCAGAACACTAAACAATCGAATGGGACTACTCTGGGTCAATCTCTGAATCCCGCAAGTAGTTCCCCCATGGTCCAACCGCCACAAAAAACAATTAGGCAAGTTCCCTCCCGTATTAACCTTCCACCGGAATGCGGGGCATATGTGTTGGTCCTAGTTAATGCTTCTAAATTAAGGAAGGACCAAGATGAAACTCCCACATCCCTCAAAAATAAAATCTTACATTGGTTAATTGCAAATTGCAATTTTCCTATAGAAGGTGCAAGGGAGATCATCAACACCCAGAGAGTGGGCTGGATAGGCCCACTCAGGAAAAAGTTTGAGGGTGACTGTGTTACAATAAATTTTAAAAACCCCCAATGGGCAGAGAAAACACTAGCAAGTGCCCCATTACCCTCACCATGGGAATTCAATACTACACTCCTACCGCTAGGCTATTTTTATAGACATTTGATACCCCCTAACCAAGCTATGGTGAATCACCCCACAACTCCTTATCAAGATTTGAATTTTGGAGCAAGGATCAAATCACCGCTCTTTATCCAAAACCAAGATTTTAATCACTTGAATGGCCACAATTGGCGGAATCAGGTCCCAATGTCAATACCTTTTTCCCATCCCCTGCACCACCCGCAATTCCCAACTATGCACCAATATAACTATAGAGATAGGTCTTACCCTGTCCCTGACCCTCATCAGTTCACACCGATAACTGAAGCTAGGTCAATATTTAACATTCCTACTCATAATCGGTTTGAATATTTTTCCAATTTAGATGAGCAGGACTGACTGGACACAATGGCTAATAGTAATATCTATAGCCAAGCTACAGTTAGTAAACCAGAGGGACATCCAGCACTAGTTGTGGATTGTCAGGATCTGGATGGTCCTGTGGAAATCATGCGCGCTAACGGTATTTTGCCTGTTGTTGTCAACACAATCCATGACAAAACAGGGAGTACTGGGGGTAGGCCCGGTAAACGTTGCATTACTCATGGTCTATCAATTCTAAGCTGGAATGTTGCAGGACTGGAATCTAAGTTATTGGACCTTGCATGGATGGAGATAATTAATGATGTGGATATTATTATGTTCCAAGAAACATGGGCTGTTGGGAATCTGTACATAGAGGGCTATCACTGTTTTAGTCGAACATCACCTAAACCCAGTTTTGGCCGAGCAGTGGGTGGCCTATTCATTGGGATTAAGATCCTGGCAGGCGGCACAATTAGAGACCTGCAGAGTGATAATCCTGATAACCCCAATATTCAAATTCTTGAATATAAGTCAAAGTCAAAGACCACAGTTTATTTAATCAATTTTTATAATAATGATTTTTATTATGTACCGAACAAGAATCTTTTGGCATTATCAAAGGTTTTATGCAAATTGGAATGTTCCCTATCAGCAGACACTGAGTCAGGTATTCTAATAGGGGGTGATTTTAATGCGAAATTAATAGAGAGTCATGGGTCTGAAAATCAGACCTATCCGATCCAGCGGAACGCAGGGGTTCGGAACTGTCTAAAATACTAACCGAATTTGACATTGCTGACGCTATGAGAGTAGGGTATAACCCTAACTCCCCTTATGCCCCCACGTTCATTAGCAGGGATAGCAGCTCTACTATTGATTATGTATTCACATCACCACTGCTTACAGATTATAGCAAAAACTTCTGTGGTGCAAACATCCTTTAGTGATCATATTCCACTGGTTGTGATCTTGAATTTTGCACCAAGTCCGATTTTTATGAATTTAAATGGTGCAAGGGACATCACACCGTCAATTGACGGCCTTCGTTTAAAATGGAGGGGAGTCGACTGTGGGGCCATTCTAGATAGTGTACAAACGTTACATTCACACTTGATTGATTCTTGTTTGTCCCCAAGTGGTAACCATGATAAATTAATTGCTGATTTCGAAGTATTGTGTTCAACCATTAAAACCCTTCTGTCAGTCCCATTACCCAAGGAAGGCAAATAGCCAAGGTGGTTTGATCCATCTTGCTCCTTGGCAAATAGGGAGCTAAGAAAGGCACTTTCTGCCAAACCATGGTGTAAAGTTACCGTTCAATCTGCCAGAAAAAACTACAAAGCTAAAATATCTGAAAGGAAGGCTAATTTACTCTCTGAACAGTGGGACTCTTTGGTAATCAGCGCAAATTTGGGTGGCAGTGGCCCATTTTGGTCCGCTGTCAGAAAAACGAGGGAAATGGGAAAGAAGCTCACCCAAATTAGTTGTAATATAACAAGTGCAGTATGGGAGACCCACTTCTCTAGAATTTATGCAGCCCCCTCAGAGGAGCATCCTCCCCTTACTCTAGGACAATCAGGTGGTCTACAGATTTTGGATCACAAAGTTAAAACAGCTATAAAAGAGAGTTTGGGAAATAAGGCGCCCGGACCCGATGGCCTTCCCATAGATATTATTAAACATAACGCTGATTTGTGGACACCAATACTGCTTAACATTTTTAATAGTCTTCCAAAAGCAGCCATGCCGACCACATGGGCAACCAGTATTAACGTCCCAATCTATAAAAAGGGAGATAGGTCAGACCCTGCAAACTATCGCCTTATCTCCCTTTTGGATAACACCTTAAAAGTTTTGGGCCGTATAATTTACAATAGAGTATTGGAATGGGCGGTTGACGCAGACTTTTTAGACCCTTGTCAGATGGGGTTCCGGAGTGGGGTAGGAACAGTGGAGCAATGTTTAAATCTGAAACTAATAATTGATAAATATAGTGTTGCCCGTTCCTCTCCCACCTACCTTGCTTTCATGGATCTCTCATCCGCATAAGATCTTGTGAATAGATCCAAGCTTTGGTCAATCCTTTCATCCAATGGCCTTGATGATACTCTTGTAAGTTTTTTAGCCTATCTCTATACTGACCTGAAAGCACGGGTACGTTTTGGGATGGGTGGAGAGGTCTCAGGAGCCATTGATATAGGGAGGGGGGTGAGACAGGGGTGCGTTTTAGCGCCCCTGTTGTTCATCATTTATATTAATGGTTTATCTAACTGTTTGAAAAAAGTCACTACAGATATTCCAGTAATTTCAGGGAAACCACTTCCAGTGCTTTTACACGCAGACGATGCGGTGCTTATGGCCCGCACACCTAACGCTCTTCGTCTGCTTGTATATAGTTTTGTCAATTTTATAGAGGGTCTGGATCTGAGGGTAAATTTAAAAAAATCTTTTATTATGTCCTGTGGCCCTGGCAAAAGGAAACTCAATACCATACAGATAGGTACAGATAAACTAGAATCTGTTCCTAAATTCCCCTATTTAGGGTTGGTTTTCGCTGCGAACGGCTCGTGGAGTGGGCATTTGGCCCACGCCACGAGCAAGTTCTCGAAAGCCAATAATTCTGTTTTGAGCCTCCCTCGTCCAAAGAAAATTGGTGCCACTAAGGCTATTTTAAAGATTTTTAAATTGCAGTGCTCACCTGTTGCCACGTATGGAGCGGATGTATGGGGGTTGGGAAGCACCCTTTGTATTCAAAGGGAGGAAAATCGCTTCTGTAGAAAAGTGTTGGGCGCACCGATCTCTTCATCTGATTTTATCTGTCATAGTGAATTAAATCTTCCTTATATAAGTGATTTCATTAGAGCAAGACCAGCACTTTTCTGGATTAGAATTTGGAGGAATGATGCTGCTGTCCTTACACAAAATATTATAAAGGACTGTTTAAATTGTGACCATGGAATGGAGATTCCGTGGCTCTCAGAAGTTTTTAAATCACTTAATGAAGTTGACAGAGGTACTTTGTTTACCGATCCTATGACAATTGAAACAAAGGATAAAGTTGAGGTAAAAAATGCACTGTATGCACTTTACAATAATGAACGGATAGGAAGTGAATTACAGAAATCAAGTGTTATGAAATATAGTGGAAATTAATTGTGTAGACAAACTTTGCCGCCCTATCTCTCCCTTCCCATGACTAGTTGGGAGCGATCACTATTGTTCCGCTTAAGGGCGGGTACTGTTAAATTTTTGTTGTCTTTTCCTCTGGGGTATCGTCATGGTGCTGATTTCACTCCATGCCCCTGTGATGGTGTGAGTACACAGGATGATCTGCACTTTCTATTTTTCTGCAAATTTTATCTTAGATTTATCAAATGTTTTTTAACTCCTTATTTTAAAAAACACAGACCACTCACACTTAAAGAATCATATATCATGTTGGTTACTCTGGATACCGACGAACTAATTTTTCGCACCAGTACTTTTCTAAGATCGGCCATACGAGCGCGCAAAACGATGGAAAATCCCTGAATAGAGCACTTAGTTTTAATGGTGCCACAATGAAAATAATATAATGAAATGAAATGCACGGTATTGTCACTGTATGGAATTCAGTATTATGATATTATGAAATGTTTTTCTGTACAACATTTTTTTTTTATCTGCTTGTATATATATTTAAATGGATTGTTGTTCTGATCGGTACTTTTATGAATTTTATGAAATTCGAATAAAGGTCTTTTGAACTTGAATGTATAATATATACAGACGGCTAAGCACAACCCGCAATTTGGGGTAAACAAGCCTACAGTGCTGCGTGAGTGATTGTTAAAGGTCGCTGGTGCGAAGGTAAATTTAGACCTATGGTCACTAAAACTTAATCACTCGGGGACTGTACAGCTCAGCGAGCTGAACTACAGGCTTTCAAGATGGCGCTTGAAAATACCGATTACTAATTTCCAACACTCATTGTGTGCGATTCGTATTACTGTGTCCAATCTTACAATGAATGCTTGCAGAACTGAGTTCAGAACTGCTTCAAACACGCTAAAGGTGGCACAATTAAGCATAAACTGCTATGGGAACAAGTAGTTCTTTTGAAAAAAGAACTACAAAAGACTCACGTTGAAGGGAATTCATTGGCTGATGAGGCCATGAAGGAGGCTGTGCAAACGGCTTCCATAGCTGCAATCGCTCGTTCAAAAATGAAAATAGACAGCGAAACTATGCAAGCTGTCACTGCTTCAATAAAAGAAAGTGGTAAGACAGTCCAGAAAGGCTTTCCAGTTAAGTACTCATATATAACTAATGCAAACAATGTTCCTTTTGCTGGAATCCCTGGAGTGGGGGATAGGGCAATACCATACATGGAACATAGGCTAGGACTAATCTTAGCAGCACATGAAGGGCTCGCCTCTGCACACGCAGGAGTTTCCGCAACAGTATCATTGTCAAAACAGAGATACTGGTGGCCCCGCATGAGGAAACAAACTAGAGACTATGTTCTAGAATGTGAAATCTGCCAAACAATGAAAGTCTCTACAGTGAAACGACCTGTGCAGACGCCGACTTCTAATTTCAGATAAACCATTAGCGTGTGTTTACCTGGACCACTGTGGTCCCTTACAGAGGGATGGTAACTATAAATATATCATGGTCGCAGTATATTCCTGCACAAGATTCATTTGGATGTGGCCCCAGCGCTCAGCTGACGCCAGAACTGTTATAAAAGATTTGCGAGTCTTTATCAGCACATACGTAATTGGCATGCTACATTCTGACCAGGGTCCTGCGTTTAGCTCCAAAGCTTACAAGGAGGCCATGGCCAGCTTGGGCGTTGCATTGCGGTTTTCGAGTCCCTTCCATCCTGAGGGAAATGCGGTAGTGGAAAGAATAAACCGTGACATAAAGCAATCTATAACAGCTAGGGTATTAGGTTCGGGTGACGGGTGGGTCAGACATTTAAATAGTGTCCAACATAGTCTTAACAATCTGCCATGAAATTCTCTGGGGGAATCACTCCATATGAACTATTATTTGGTACTAGAATGCTTATCCAGGACCTTGATTGTCAAACTTCAGTGGTGGAACAGAAACACTTTGATATCAAAGACCGTTTGGCTGTTTTACAGGACTTAAATGAAACAAGAATAACTCTGAGTAACACAACACAAAGCCCAACGACCTCTGAAGAAAAACCACCTGTCCCAGCAAGACCTGTCTGGATTCCAAAGATTGGGGTTCTAGTCTGGGAAAAGATCGCGGTTAAGTAATTTGGGCCTTCTTATAGAAAAGCTGTACCTGTCTTAGCAATTCTTGGAACAAGATCAGTGTTACTACCGCCGCTTGCTGGAAAAAGGGAGAACAGAACAGTATCAATTAACCTGGTAAAACCACATCATGTGGCCGATAATAAGTAGTAGGCCCAGTGGACTCCCAAGAAGTAGCAGACAACCAAATCTGGCTACTATTCAAGAGGTTGAAACTGAAAGACTTATCACCTTTGATAAACCTGCAGTGAGAAAAGAAGGACTTTGCAACATAGCCATAGAACTCGTCCCTCTTGATACCCAAATATCACTTCGTCAAGAAACTCCTGTCTACAATGATGTAGCATCTGACTATACAAACATGCCAAAGGAGGAAGCAACTCCAGTGATCTAAAAAAATCTGGATGCAATACCAACTATTGACAGAACTGGCTCTGCCTATTTTATCAACTTTGATAACTTTTCTGACGATCCCAGTGAACCAGAAATAACACCAGCAAATAAAGATTTTAAAGAAAAAATAACAGAACTCTTTCATCAACTTGAGCAAACATATCTGGTTTTGCCATTTGGATAGGATTAGGTGTATTTTTTCTCCTACTATGGCTCATTCTTGTTTTGAGTTTGGGACGAATGATAGGTGGAAAATACAGTACAATGGACACAGCAAGTAAGAACATTAACTTACTCCTGCAACCTTACAAGTCATCTTATCGTGAGCGAAGAGACCTGTCATCAGTAAACCTCACAGCCGTTCCTATACCTGGTGGTATAGCATGGGACACAACTGATTATGACATTTATGGCCCGGTGGAACTGCTGAAAATTCCACACCAGTTAAAGGTTTCTTTAAGTGATTTTGTTTCATCAAGCACCTTTTCTGATGATTTGGACTTTGAAACTGTTAATAATATGATGTCAGACTTAGAAATGTCAGCAACATTTCAAAAACCTAAACACCTAGAAGGTTCAACAAGTTATGAAGAACTTTATTGTTATAATCATTTTGATGATGTCAGACTTAGAAATGTAAGCAACCTTAAAAAAAAAAACACCTAGAAGGTTCAACAAGTTATGAAGAACTTTATAGTTATAATCATTTTGGTCACCATTATTTGCACAAATCTCTAAATCCTAGAAATGTTTTTACTTACAATCAATGGGAACATTGTCCAACGCCGCCTAAAGGCAGCTCTAAAACATTTTAGGACAAATTTCCATACTTCTCAGGTTTTAATGTCACAAATCCAGAAACATTTTATTTTAAAAATATGAATAAGACGGGAATGAAAAACATGTTGACCAATACTAAACAAATTTATTCTGCAAACTTTTATGCTCAGCTGTCTACATTAGGGTAAAACTTTTCGAAAGACAATATTGAGACAAAAACTGTCTGGGGCACAAAAGAATGGCAGATGCAGGGTTTAGAAGCCTTGTTCAGAGCCTGCATTATCCCAGAACAAATAATGTTTTTGAATGATACTGTTCAACAAACATCATGCCTTGGCTTAGCTAAGATAAAAGATTTAAACAAACCGTCCATACTTAAGGCCACACCTGAAGGTAATGGCACTGCAGATGAGGAGGTAGCCGTGAAACAGATTTTAAAACACAACAGAACCAATCCTGATTGGAAAAATTGGTTAATAGACACGAATAACTGTCAAGATAGATTCATGAACAAAACAGAAGGGTTCAAAATGAATAGGCCAGATCCAGGATACTCCCAGAGACAACATCCAGGGATAGTAACCACATACAGTGTAGGAAAACTTTACCTTGATTGGCTACAGAAATCCACACTTCCAGAAATTAAACAACACTTGACTTTATTTAAAGAAGGCGTTGACTTACGGGACTTCTTACTTGGGCCTCGTACACAACGTCAAAAACTTTTCATATACGCAGGTATATACGCAGCGTACAATGAAGCTTGGAAAATAACACTAATGGAATCTGCAGAAAAAATACATGAAATTGACCGTATACATTTAGAGAAAGCACTCTCTGTAGTGGACAATGGGTTAACGACTCCGTCCTCCAGAATTTATTCTTTGGACAGCATTGTATCATCTGCCATTGACATAATAGAATAGTATTTGCTAATGTTACAACATGGCCAGTCTCAATTACGTTCTATAATGCTGCTAGGCTGGACGTTACAAAATCTCCATTCAGGCTATGTGCCATGGCGTATAATCAATACCATGTCATTGTTTACTGTCTTTAACCTTACAGATAAACAAATCTCTCTGGCACAAAGAGGAGCAGACTATACGGTGCTGAGCATTGAAAAACTGGAAAGATTACCATTAACAGTTTCTGAGAAACCTGTCGTTGAATGGATAATACATGGCACCATAACGATACCAGTGACGATTTTTCAATTTCAATATTGTCTACAGCATGTACCAGCAGGCCTGTATAAAAAGTTGGGTAAAGGATACATTAAGTCAACCTGGAATTTACCATACACACACAAATGTTGGAATGGGGGAAAGGAGGTATCTCTTAGTACAAATTTTTTTTAAAAATCACTAAGCGGTACATTTTTATGTGAAGGTATTAATTTACATGGAGTCTGCGAAGGTTCTTTAAATAACCTTTCTTGTCACTTTCATGGTACTCCAGCGGCTGTGATAGACCCGATTTTCAGGCAGCTTTCCAATGGGAGCTACGTTATGCTCAATGATCACAGCTGTTGTGGCATGTTGCCAGGAAAAGCCTATCTGGTTAGTGTGTCGTCCAGGGTCACTTGTTGTATGCAAGTATTGTATCCAAAAAGTAATACAGACAGGGAGACGGCGTTATGGCCTTCACTGAATATCTCTTCCATACGAATTGATACTTTAAGCAGAATGAAAGCCATTCTTTTACAAAAAATGGTGCCACTGACCTAGTCTAGAGAAACGTATGATCTGCAAATTGCAAGGACTTCTGCAGAGATACATGCATTAATATCAACAAACTGCCCAGTACATTTCGCATAAATGTTAGGTCAAATCTTAAACATGTCTGATACCAGTAGCATCGCACATGTATTTAAGACGATCTTTTCGGGACTTTTAACACCATTCGAAGCAGTCCTCCGCATTTTTCCAAATTTCGTGCACTCTGTGTTTGGTGGTCTGCCTCTACTTTTGGGACTCGTAGCAGGAATCCTATTTTTATTTCTCCTGCTCCGATATGGCAAGTCCAGTCACCGACGATACCCAGATTACAAAGGAACGGGCTTTACTGGCCATGCGGTATCATGACAGAATTACACAGATTTTTGGCTTGGCTCGTTTAAGAGATCTGAATACCACTTGGTTCCTTTCATTCAGGCCAATCTGGCAAGATTGCATCTTACCTGTTCTACGATGCCTGCTTTCCGGAGAAGAATGCGTGTTAGACATCTGTCATACACTCCCATCAGCACCACCAATGGATGTTGACGCCTTGCTAGGTCCGTTAACGACTCAGGCATCGTGTTGCCCCCAGCGGCTGCCAATCCTGATGATGTTATTCATTGCGATCTCACCAGTGATTCCAGCTATTGGTGAGGTATGTGGAACAACAGGCACACCGGTACCATCTACATCGAACATTGCTAATTCGAATGACACTGACGGCGATGCTTCACATCTATGCACATTTTATCTACTTGATGAAATAGTTCCACTTTCACCAACTGTGGTAGACGGCTTCTTTGCCAGCTTAGATGATTTGATGTTTTCTCCCGACACCGAGAATAACTTTTGAAAGTGCACACAGGGTTCCATGAACTCTGAAATTTGGCCTTCGGTTTTTCTAAACAAACCCTCAAACTTGGGAACTCAAAGTTTCTACAATCTACATTTGAAAACTTTTTCTCTTCATCCCAGAATAGACCCTTTTCACTTGGCACAAAGTAATCTGCTTAAAGTATAACTATTCTTAGAGAACAAAAAATTCATTTGACACTTCCTATAGACAAATATTTGACATTATCTAATGAAAACGTTAACAGTTTATATATTATGCTATGGAATGGTCTCGACCTTTTTTCTTCTGTACATTTAGAGCCATTTCATGACTGTCATTTCATGTTTCGTTAAGATAACATTTTTTTTATGACAGCTATTGCTTATAAAATACGTGCAAGACAAATACTCATGTATGTGTATGTACCATATTTGATGCATTTCATGTATTTTGGGTGGGATTATGAACACATGCTTTAGTTTTGTTTTTTATGCTTATAGATTTATTAATATTAGACATAATACGTGGAATGGATGTTGTATAGCGTTTTAGGACCCTAGTGTAATTTTCCCGATTCATGCCCTTATATAGGTATAAAATATCGTATCCTTATATAGGCATAGAAATCATAACCATATTAAGACATAGATCAAGTAGTCCTAATATGGCTTGGCTACTTCCACTAATTCCTAAAATCTACAACGATTTCTTGGAAAAATCCGCCTTCATCAGTCAGGGACTTCCCCCTGCATGAATATTAATTTATCCAAGAACTCATGGAGTTTTCAGAGAATTAAGTCTCTTATGACGTTATTATGTCTAATCTTACGTCAAACTCGGCACCTTCAAGGTATAAATATGCCCACACTTGTCCAAACAAACACACAGTGGTTTGGAACAGGTCGACTATCTACTTGCCCGACGCGCCCTGCTGCAGCAAGTGCCGAAGTAAGCCGACCCTCCAGCTGACGCACTGAGAGATGCTGTACTTTCTCCAGCCAAGAAATCCAGCTCCAGTGTTTCCGGGCTACCCTTGTGGGTTGCTGGGAAATCGATTCCTGACTGAGAGAGAGAAATACAAGACCTCCTTCATTCTGAACCAAGGTATGGAGCTGATTAGACCCTTCTTGGAATAGATTCTTGGCAAAGACTACTAAAACTAGGCTAGACCTTACTTACTTCTTCCCTTGTACTAGACCTAGGTTAGGTACACCGGGGTAGGCATATTTTAGAAGCACCAGTTGAGTACTTTTAGTCATTATTTATTACTGTATGTCTTTTAGGTATTTTATGGCTTAGGAACAATATCATGCTTTTACAATATTATTTAATAATACTCTTCGTACTGTACGCTTTGTACTTTACTACAAGTATTACGATTGCAGCAGTTCATTTCTTATGCTTGAGAAAGAACACTGTTCAATAAATACCTTTTATTGAAAACGCCCATCTCTCTATGTCTCTGCACCTCTGGTGAAACAAAGCATGCACGATGGACTGAGTGAAATAACTATCTATTGTTTCTGCGACTCTAGAGATATATTTCTTATTCTTGGGGAACAAAGTTGTCATGTTTTAAGTGGTTGTCAGAAACTAATCCCTTCTTGTTCATTTGAGAAAGTTTCTAGTGACCTCTGAGCTAGCTGGCACACACACAATTAAGTCTAATATATTCGGTAGAGACCTAGTCGACTTCAGTCCTACGTCTGAACTACCGGATATACGATTCCAATGCGCAGAGCCTATTGGGAATTTAGGAACTACACTACAGAGGCTTCCCTGCAATTGCCCAGCTGGTCCTGCTTGGACCTGCATTAGGACCTGCCTGGGCCCTGCTGGCCTCTTCTGGATAAAGTTCTTGATTCCCAACAAGTGCCTCCCCACATCCTGGAGCCTTGGCTGGCAATAGTTGAGATTTTCTGGTGAAAAAAGGTGACATTTATAAAGTGTGGGCTGTTCATAGCTTCACACATGGCAATTTGCACTGAGTCTCTGCCGCTTGTGATGAGAGCAAGTACAAAGCTCTGCTGAAAATCTGCCCTTCACCCTACAGCCACTGCAGCGACTACTGACAACATGTGATCTGCACTTCACACTATGGCAATGACAACGTGCCGTACACCCAAATGCACATCTTCAGCAATGTCCATTTTAAAATCTGAACCAACTCCTCGCACTACAGGAAAGACACCCCTCGCCACCTGGCCTGCCCTTCGCATTACAGCATCGACCATCTGCGATGCTCTCGCTGCTCCACGTGGCCTCCCCAGCGAAATATATATATATATATATATATATATATATATATACATACACATATACATAAAGTCATTAATTTAATCACTGGTGAGAGAGACTGTCCATACCATTAATAAAGGCTTTTTACGGGGAGAAGCTGTCTTGTATTTGAGTGCAGCCCACAGTTGGACCTTCCCCACCGAGCAATACATATATATATATATATATTTTACCGTTTCACAAGTGTCCACACTTAGGATGCACTCCCCTATGGCAACTTTCGTTTATCCAGGCAGCAGCGAGGACTGTCAATTCATAGGCAAAATCACAACAAGCCTTACGCGTTTCAGATATTCCATATATCCTTGTTCACAGGCAGTGAGCAGCAAAATAATGAAGGGCACAAAGACTGCTGTTTAAATTGGATTACTCCCATTTTTTTATTGGCCTCAGGTGTGGCCAAAATACTGCAATGCCTCATGGGAACAGTAGTCTTAGATTTACGCCATGATTCATAATACAATCCAATTTGCTGCTCGCACATATTTCATGATAATCTCGCCATTAGTGGGCCTTCTATGAAAAACATACCACACTGCCAAATATCTTAGCCATACCAAAGGTCCGTTGTTAGCTCGTATTTCGTCGAGCCACCGGTCCGCTTTCCGTGCAGTGGTGCATCCCCACGGCTGGACTGCCGTGTTCAATTTTACCGTTTCACAAGTGTCCACACTTAGGATGCACTCCCCTATGGCAACTCTATCTGGGGCAACTCTGGGGCAACTCTGGGGCAACTCTGGGGCAAATATGCTCCCAAAAGT
Source organism: Lissotriton helveticus (assembly GCF_964261635.1). Lineage (NCBI taxonomy): Eukaryota > Metazoa > Chordata > Amphibia > Caudata > Salamandridae > Lissotriton > Lissotriton helveticus. The sequence goes on along the minus strand of NC_136068.1, from coordinate 1,830,239,967 downwards.
GCATAAGAGTATCAGTAGTCCTCATGTGGAAGTTTGTTTGAAAACGCATTGAGATACATCGATTACTTTTTAAATATGATTGTAAGATCTTTATCCTCATATATCAAGGACTCCACAGACTTTCTGAAATGTATTTTTGACATACGATGAAATGAAGACACCATGATACTGTTAACACTTGACATTTCAACCTTATACACAAGTATAAGGCACATAGATGGTCTTTGAGCAACTGAACATTTTCTGAACAGAAGACCATTACGATTTCTGAAATATAACAACATGGTTTTAGAGCCAATGGAATGGTGCCTAACGAAAAACATATTTCTCTTAGGACTAGAACTCTTCCAACAGGAACAAGGGACTGCGATGGGCACCTGTTTCACCCCCAGGTATGCTAATTTACAACTTGGCTGGTGAGAGGAACAGGTGCTCGGAGGCACTGCCTTGGAACACTAGTCTGAACATGTGTTGTTATGGGTTTTCCTCATTGATGACGTCTTCTTGCTGTGGAAGGGCACGGAGCCGGACATAGAATTATTTATCAAGGACCTTAACCAGAATTCCAAGAATCTAGAATTTGTAGGTCATTATAGTAGGACTACTATAGACTTTCTGGATATTCGGGTAAAACCAGTAGGAGGGAAATTCGAGATTACAGTGTTCAGAAAAGCTACCGCTGAAAATACAGTTCTCCATGCGGAAAGTGCCCATCCTGCAGCACAAATTAGGAGTATCCTCTTTGGGGAATTCTACAGAGCAACGAGGGCATGTACCAATCAGGGAGAATATGATGGAATAGAAAAAGATATGACATACAGATTCATCCAGAGGGGATATTCACCGGATGTTATAAAAGGGGTATCGACCAAGGCTAGAAATGCAGAAAGACAAAAATCCTGTTTAAACCATCTAGATACCAAACAGAGGAAAAAAAGAGAGGAGAGCAGAAAAACCAAGATAATTCTAGATTTATAACAACATTCAATGTCAAACATAGAGAAATCAGATCTATTTTAAATAAACATTGGCATGACTCAGTGTTAGGCTCTAGAGTGAAAAGACATCCTGACATCACCTATAAAAGATCTCTAAATCCCTGAAAGATATGATTCTCAGAAGTGAATATCAAGAAAGGAAGGGAGGTGCCCTCAAGTGGCTACAACACAAAAAGGTTTTAAAAACCACTCAAAATGCAAGACGTCCCAGCACGGCATTAATTGCACAAATCTTAGGACATTTTTTAATAAAACTATTACTATTAAAAGTTTTTTGACCTGTAGTTCGAGTTTTGTCGTGTATTTATTACAGTGCTCCTGTCCTAAAATATATATAGGAAGTACAACCTTACCTGTGTATAAACACATTTTGCAGCATAGGAGAGCAATTGTATATCAAGACAGAACTTACCCAATTGCAAGACATTTTGAAACCCATCACCAAAGTGAAAGAAGAAGCAGACTCCTGGTAAGTTAGAGCCTCTTTATTATTGACCAGTCCCGTCAACTCCCAGGCAGCAACTGCCAGAGACCCCACATTCCATGTTCCACGCAGGGAACATGGGTGTAGAAAGATTCCATGCAGACACAAAGAAAGGACCCAACACACCTCCCTTCGTATAACAAGAAAAGAAAAGAAAACAATGAAAGAAATGAAGGGGAAACTAAATGAGAAATTATAATAACAACAATGAAGAATCAAAGTAACCCTTACTGCAAAACACAAGGGAAATAGAATAAACATCAACAAGAAATGCAAATAACAATACATGCATATTAATACATGGCAAAACTTGGTAGGCATAGATCTCATCCTCGAAGAAAATTTTCTCTGAGCAGAAGAGGATGACTGACCACACCCAATTGAAGGAATGACCTTAGAAGTAGAACAGCTGGAGCCAGAAGGTGAATCAAGAGTAGCACGTGAAAAAGAACTGGAGCCAGACGGTGAAAAAGAATCGACAGAACGATCAACACAGACACCCATCTTCTCTCCAACATACACAATTTTGGATTGAGGAACAATAGAAATGGCACACTTATTCCACATCTTCCCATTCTCCAACACCACCCCACGTTCTTTTACTTCTTTGACCCTTGCAGGAGCAGAAAAATGAGAATCACCCAGCGAACAAAACCGGGTTTCTTGATTCTTACCCAATCATCCACACGCACAAGAGAAACATTCACAGAAACAGTGGCATACTTGGACTGAACAGCCGTTCTAACATCAACGATGCCATTAAGTTTAGATGGATCAACAACCTTCTTTTTTCAATTTAGAACAGGCAACCCACCCCTGAGTAACGTAAAAGGAGATATTCCAGTACTAATATGGGGAGTAGTTCGAAAAGCCCATAACATATCTGCAACTGCAGTAAGCCATGACAAAGCATTCAAAAGAGCTAACTGTAGGTGGTCCTTAATGACACGATTAAAGCGTTCAACTATACCATTGCTGCGGGGATGATAAAGAGATGTCAATACATGTTTAATGCCAAGTTCTTTTAGAAAATCTTGCATCTCGCGCAAAACTAGTTGAGTCCCATTATCCGTTACCAGTTCATCTGGCAGCCCTTCACGAAGAAATACATCCTTAAGAAAACCAATGACAGAAGATGAATTAACCCAACCAACAAATTTGACTTTGGGCCATTTAGACATATAGTCCACTAAAACCAAGGCATACAAGGGTGACTCACCAGAAATACCAAAAGGACCAGCGACATCAAAAGCGAGTTTAGACCAAGGAACAGATTTAACTGGCATAGGATCAATGGGAGACGGATAGGAAACTTGGGATTTATCACTGAGAACACAAACACAACAGTCCCTAACAAAATGTTCAACGGACCTATCCACACCAGGCTACCAAAAGTCTTCACGAATTCTGTGTTTCATTGCACGAATACCCTGGTGACCCTCTTGAGCAAGATTTAAAATTTTTGTTTGCAAGCACTCTGGAACAACTAAAAGACCACCCCTACGTAAAATGCCATCCACCACGGACAACTCATCACAAATTCTCTTATAAGGTATTAACTTAGGAGATAGTTCATTGTTAACAGGCCAACCTTGAACTAGAAAATCCACAACCAACTTAATTTCATCATCCTGAGACAAAGCACGCAACCACTCTTGTTCGGAAAGCGCACCATTCACCATACTAACTACAGCTACCACAGCACATACTACGTCAAGATCATCATCAGAATTAAGCGAGAGATCATTAGCCAAAAGGAGGACGAGAAAGACAGTCAGCGAAGATGTTTTTGGCACCAGGTACATACTGTAAACAATAATTACCTATATTGCCATTTGGCGACTCTAGGAGTGGCACGACCACCACCCTTAGTGGTGAACAGGTCCACCAAAGGTTTTTGATCGGTCTTGAGAGTGAACACATTACCCCACAAGAAATTCCGAAAATACTGAACGCCCCACCATAAGGCCAAAGCCTCTTTCTCGATGGTGGAATAGGAGCCCTCAGCACCACGGAGAGTCCTGGACGCAAATGCAATCACTTCTTCACGACCGTCATGTCTCTTTTGCATCAAAACCGCCCCTAAGCCAATGTTGCTAGCATCAGTAGAAACAATACATTTGTCATTAATATTAAATAGTTTTAAAGGGCGAGCTTGAACAATTTCCTTTTTTAAGATGCAAAATTGATGAGCACACTTGTCACACCATACAAACTTGACATTGTTCTTGAGAAGTTCTCTTAAGCTTGAAGTTTTGTCAGCAAAGTTTCCAACAAATTACGCGTAATACTCCACGAGTCCAAGAAAGGAGCGCAATTGGTCTTTATTGGAAGGTGGAGGAGCATTTTGAATAGCATCTAAAAATTTTACTTTCGGTTCAATCCCTTTAGTAGAGATGTGGTGCCCTAAATAGTCAACCCCCTCACGAAAAAACTTACACTTTTCCTTCTTGAGCATAAGGCCATGGGTCTTTACTGTATCAAGAACTAATTTTACCCTGCTGTCATGTTCAGTTACAGTAGGTGCATGTACCAAAATGTCATCCTGGAAGAACACGACTCCCGCTGTGTTTCTAAACAGATTGCCCATTAAACGCTGAAACACAGCGGAAGCCGATGCCAGGCCGAAAGGCATGCGTTTATAACGAAACGCACCCTCCGGGGTGACAAAGGAGGTAAGATGTCTGGACTCCTTGGAAAGCTCAACCTGATGATAGGCCGAAGAAATGTCAAAAGAGGAAAAATACTTGGCCCCATCAAGCGTAGCCAACATTTCATTAATATTTGGCAACGGTTTGCGGTCAATCCAAATGTTGGCATTCAAGTCGCGCAAATCCACACACATCCTAAGGGACTTATCCGGCTTATGTGCAAGAACAATGGGAGCCAACCATTCTGATCCCTCAATTCCCTCAATGACATCCATGCGACACAATTGTTCTAGCTCCTCTTTCAGTTCGGCACGCAAACTCAAAGGTACTTTACGCACTTTGTGTGCAACAGCTTTAGCACCATCTTATAAGACAATGCGATGTTGAAAACCGTTTAATTTCCAAAGTATATCGCAAAAAAACATTGGGATACATCTCGATCCACTGATCACCAGGCAAGTGTTTCACAACTACATCATCTGCAATGTTAGGAGATGAAGGACACAAGTAAAACTTTGAAGCTTCACACCTGGATATAACCATGTCAGGGTGGTTAGGATCAAGGATGATCCCCAGTTCCCCTTGTTCTTGCCAACCCAGCAAATTTGCGCCATCCTTAACCACAAACACAGGACCTGAGGCTGTATCTCCACTGAATTCTAAACTTGCATCAAGTTTGCCCAAAACTTCCACTCTCTTACCTTGATAAGCAAAAATTCTGGTATCGGATTTCTGGAAATGGAAGTCACCAGATGTACCAAGATCTTTAATATTAACCAGAGTGAAAGGAGACCCCGAATCAGCCAAGAAATTCACACTCACGCCATTAACAAGAATCATACAAGTGGGTGGTTTTCTCTTGCGTAAGCAACTCATGAATGCAATCTCTACAACACCATCCGAATATGTAATGGATGAAGACAACATTAGTAACATATTGTAATTTTCCTCACTGGAATCAACGAACTCTTCTTCGATTGACTTGACTTGGGCAGCACTTTTGTTGAATGCTGAATTGAACACTGTAGCCTTGCAAAAGCGAGAAAGATGCCCTTTTTTACCACACTTGAAACACGTTTGATTCAAAGCATAACAGTACTTTGCGTTACCAAGATGGTTCCTGCTGCCACAACGAAAACAAAAAACCTGTGCTCTGTCCGTCTTGGAGTTAGACTGTAAGGCAGAATTACGCAAAGAGTTATCTGAAGGAACCTTCGTGGCCTTGATGCTGTGCTTTGTGGATAAGAGTTTCACCTCAGAAGATTGAGAAGAATTACTCATCTCCTTCATGCAAAATTGTGAATGTTTAATACTTTTGGCAAGAGTAATCGCGGTTTCAAGGTCCGGATCATCTGAAGATAAAAGCTTCTCCTGAATTTTTTTGTTGCAAGTACGTTCGATTAATTGATCACGTATGATCTCATCCCTGAACTCTCTGTAATTGCACGTGAGAGACAAAGTTCTAAGAGCAGAGACAAAATCATCAAACAACTCTCCAGAGATTTGAGCACGTTGTAAAAATCTATGGCGTTCAAGGACTACATTCTTTCTAGGATCGAACCTTTTTTCCAAGGTTTTTATCAAAGATGCATAGTCATCCACAACTAAGGAATCCCCATCATCACTAACGACTGTAGTACTAACAACTTCAAGAGATACGGTCTTCACAATACTTCTACCTTCGGCCCCCAAATTGTACATAAGGAGTGCCCTTTTCTTTTTGGTGGTAAACGTGTCACCGTCAATGGCCTCTAAATAGCTTACGAAAGTGTCCTTCCACTGTTGCCATAACATGGGAGGTGAACCAGGAGATTGAAGAAACAGTGGAGGACCACAATATGGTCCATGATCACAGATCACACGTGGGTGAGTTGCTGCCCACACACAAAAAAAAAACTTTAAAAAGCACTGAAGAGAAATAAATACAGTAACTGTGGCCAAATGTTATCCAAAAAGTGTGCTCTTAGTTCATGTGAATTGGAAACTAATCCAAAAGAAATACCAAATAAGCCCACAAGATGGCACTATCGTGAAAGAGTACAACTTTATCACCATCGAAACGAAATGAACACGAAAAAGTGGCAAAAATGTTGATAAATGGAAAATTTTCCAGCTTACTTGGAAAATGTCCCAGCTTACTTGGATATGAGCAGACTCACAATCTTGATAAATACACTGACAAAAGGAGAAAGAAACCGGTCTCATGCAGTAGTCTGTTCCGATGAAAACAGATTGTTCCGGTGTGCTCGGTTACTATGGAAACGAACTAAGCACAAAATGGATGTCACGTCCTTTTGACGTCCTTTCATTAGGAATTAGAGCTTGTCAAGGTTGCATCAGCAACGTGGTTTCGACGGCGTTTCTAAAGAAAATAGGGCACAGATGACGAAGTCAGCAGAAGCTCGAGCCCACTTCTATACATCACTGGGAGGTTGTGGACTGAGCCAAAACAACGCCTCTCTTCTTGAAATTGCCATTCACATATGCCGACAGCCCGCAAACTTGACCTCCTGGACAGCAGAACTGAAAAGCAGCATAGATGCGACACTGGAGTCGAACCTGGGCAGCATTCACACAATGGAGAGCAGAAGACCAGCACGAAACAACTTGGGAACAGGAGAGCAGGACTGGCCAAATCGTCACCAATGAAAAGAAGAAGCAGACCCCTGGTAAGTAAGAGCCTCTTTATTATTGACCAGTCCCGTCAACTCCCAGGCAGCAACTGCCAGAGACCCCACATTCCATGTTCCACGCAGGGAACATGGATGTAGGAAGATTCCATGCAGACACAAAGAAAGGACCCAACACAAAGTAACCCTGTGAGCTTGCAGAACACCTGTATAGCGGACGTCCCCGGGAAAAGGAGAGGGGGGACAGGGAAAAAGAACTCAGAAAATTAGAAACCTATTTTATATTGGAGTTCAACTGAAAAAAAAACCAGGGGTTAAACGTAGATGAGGATCTTTACACTTGCCTGTCTTGAAATGTAAGAAGAGATGGATAAAAAGAGAATCTGCACATATGTAAGACCATTATTTCATGTTTTTAATTCCCCCAATTGTTGTGAATGAGTACACCAATCGAGGAACGTACAACATAATGAATTGCTCTACTAGAAAGATATATTCTTGGGTTAATCCTTGACTAACATGCGCTTGCACTTTTAATAATCTTTGTACTGTATTGAAGTATGGAAGGTTAATGGAGGAAAAGGCATATATTAGTGGAATGCCCAGTTTTCAAGAGCACTAGCACTTTAGAATAAAATTGTGTGATGATACTAATCACCAAGAATTTTGTTTTTATGATTTTTAGGTCCCCCTTTTTTTTAAAGTGCATACATAATTGGTTATAATAAATATAAGAAAATCACTTTTGTATACAGGTCATGATATGTTGTATTTATGAGGCATTTGCACTTTTTTGAAAGAATTGGAGGTCCCAAATTGTTGGAAGGACTTCAAAGTAGGGGAACTGCGTATTTTGCACATAAGCACCAGCATTTTAAATTGCCAATAATTGCACCTTATGAAACAGGCATTTGCCAGAGTACAATGTTGAAACTAAGCTTCTATAAAATTGCTTGCACTTGCACTTTAACAAATGATATGCACTATGATTGAATTTTAAATGTGATCAATTACAATTATTGGATATAGAAATGCAAGGAACTGAAGTTCCTGCGAATTATAAAAATCCAATCTGTTTGACCATTTTGATTCTTACAAATGTATGTCATTATTTTGTTTAAATTCCTTGAAAGAGGATTTATAAGCAATAGATGAAGATAGTATGAAGTATAAACATGCTTCTGGATAAAGAATAAACATGTTATAAAATGGCTGCCAGATTGAAAGCAGTAGAGCTTTGAATACAATGTCTCCCTTGTTAATGTCGTTCACTACTCTTGTGTATTTTATTGACAAAGTGATGGCGCTCAAGCATCGTGAACAAGGCAGCGTCAGTCTGCTGAAATGCGTAGATGTTAACTTCGTCTTAAATAAATAGACCGAGTGTTGAAAATTTCCTTGGAGTGCCGGATGATTATTTCTACAAAACGAGTAATCCTATAATGGATATATATATATCGCAGCAGCAAAACTCTTTTGCACAAAGACACTGCACTCCTCTTGGAATTTTTGTTGCGATTTATTGACCTGTTTTACTTCTTCCACCTACTCGTTTCGAACACTAAGGTTCCTGGTCACAGTAGTAAACATAAGTCCATTGTTTGTTTCACTTATTTATACCGAATCACCATATTTGCCTTTCATGATGCATTATGGGCTTTGTAGTAAGTTAGCATAAATCTAGCTATATCATAGCTTATCCATGTCTGGCACCACTATTAGGAGCCGGAGGTTACTTTACCTCTGTTAGGGTCATTATAGACTATCAAGTTGGTGCAAAATTTGGCACAACATTTTAAACTAAGCAACTATCCAGGATAATCATATAGTATGATTAACCATCCAACAGCAGTATCCCACTGTACATTATGCTGGTTGCTCAGTATGTAATTTGGGACTAAGTGCACTGAAATCCCCTACAATCTCTCCAGCAGGGAAGGACGTTCCACTCCGGTTGTTCAGGTAAGTCAATTTATTTTACAGACAACAAAAAAGACTCGTTTCAGCCGTCAAGTGGCCTTGATCACATGAATATACACTGTGAAATATGCATGTCTCAGCATGCTAATCGATAGTGAGAAAAGACTGTGTGTTGTGACATTCACATCCATGTCACATTTCAATTTAATGCAAATTATGAAATTAAATCAAATTCAAATACAATAAATGAAATTAAATCATACACAATTCATCCATTTTAATCATGGTGAAAATTGTCACATTATAAGTAAAAAAAACAGATAAGGTACAGCTGTATAAGCAAATTTCCAATAACGGAAAGTAAATGCGTCTATTTCTGAAGTAGAAAGACTGCTGCATTGCCAGGTATACACATGTAGTACATTGGTGTGTGAAAACTATAGTGAAGGTATAGTACCTGTGAGTTCAAATATGTTATCAGAGTTTCTGGGTCACCGTTTTGGTTATAACAGAGGTATTAGGAGTTATTTAGTTGTGTGGTGTTAACTAGCCCTAAACATTGGTGAGATTGGGACATGTGGAGTTACTGTGGCTGGGAAAATGTGACGGGTCAGAATATAGTACCCATCGTCCATGGACTCTACTGCCGTGGTGTCTCGCCTTATACGCTCGGAGTGCCGAACTAGACAAGGTAAACAATACTGTTGCTCGTGCTCTTAGCGGTACTTGTGACTATTCTTCACTCTGGTGGTGTCCCCGGTGATCTATCGAGCTGTATAAAAACATGAGACATAGCTTAGTAATTCTGTGGGGTATGCTTAACACACGAGCTAAGTGACATAGAGTATTACATGGATTTGTTCAAACATCAATTTAATTACAGCATTATTGTAACCTCTTAATATATGCAGCAAAACAATTATGGTCAGTAGTACAAACAGGTTGTGCAAGAGAAAAATATTAAACAATAAACTACACAGTTGACTATATAAACGTGTGGTGGGTGTCGATTAAAACAGTATCCTTACAGATATATCTGGATTCATGTGCTACCAGGCCCGGTTAAAAATGGCAAACAATCACTTATAAATGTGAGTGCATCTCCTCATCATTATTCATCCCTGTTGGGAACATACGCCTGCCTGCAGAATGAAGCGAGATTCTAATCTTCGTAACGTCTGAATACGATTTCCACCTCGAGGGTGTTTGGGAACTGTGTCTAATGCAAAAAACTTGGCTAGTGTCCAAGCACTATTATGGGCCTCTCGAAAATGTCGAGCTGTTGAGGTTTGTGATTGCTGGTGAGTGATCCAGGATACGCTTCTTGATAGGGAAAGTGGTAATTCCAATGTGCTATGTTTGGCAAATACATGTAATGGCATATACCACGTGATCGGTGTTACAGTTGATCATTCTAGGGATTTTCCAAATTTTGCCTGTTTTCTCTAGTATTGCTTCCTTCCTTTCTTCATTGTGGCTACAAGCCTAACATTTCCTACATCTAAAAAAACCTTTACTTTTGTCTAGCCGTTGTTTTAGGTGGCTACTGACCAGGATATCTTTGATCAATAGATTCTTTCTGTAGGAAAGTGAGGGAATGATACCCACTTTGCATTTCAGCAATGTCCCCTGTGTAAGGATATCCCATCTCTTTTTCAGGATTTGTTTCAGTCTATCTGACTGTGTATTGAAAGTGCTGATAAACGTTATGGGTGCTGTGTCGTGGTCATTCCTTTTCCTTCTCTCTACTCTGAAGAGTGCCGCGGTTCTGTCTACCTTATCCGCTTTGGTCACCTCCTTCCGTAATTCTTTTGTTGAGTACCCTCTCTCTTTAAATCTCTTGATCATGTCTTTTTTCGTTCTAGTGTAGGATTCCCCAGAGCTGCAGTTGCGCTTTGCTCTGAGTAACTCCCCATAGGGAATGCTCCACCTAAAACTGGGAGGGTGACAGCTTGCAGCATGGAGAATGGAGTTCCCAGCTGGCTTTTTTCTGTGGAGAGCAGTGTATAGGTTCCCTCCCTTGACTGTCAGCTTGAGGTCCAGGAAGTCAATTGTCTGCTGGCTGTGTTGCATTGTAAAATTCAGATTCATACTGTTGCTATTAAGGTTAGTCACAAACAGCAAAAGATCACATTCATGGCCCTCGCACACAAAGAAAACGTCAAATATGTAATGCAACCAGATATTGACATTTTTGGTCCAAGGTTCTAGATCATCACCCCGGAGCACCTGCTTCTCCCACCAGCCTTCCATTAAATTGGCATGGGGGGGCAAAGCAGGTGCCCATGGAAGTCCCTTGTATTTGTTTGAACCACTGTCCATGAACACATTCTTGGTGAGGCAAAACTCAATCATCTGTAGGATCATGCGTGTGTGGCCCAGCAAGTGTATGTTCCTGGTTTATAGGAAATCCTGACAAGCTCTGAGACCATCATTGTGGCAAATGCTGGTGTATAAACTCTCTATGTCAAGACACACCATCCAGTGTCTCTCACTCCTGTGTAAATTCTGAATCTTTTGTAAGAAATCTTTTGCATCCCTTACATATGAATTGAGGTCTTTGACAAAAGGGAAGAGGAGGTGGTCTACATAAATCAATGTGTATTCCAACAGGCTGTTTTAGGAAGACACAATCAGGCATCCCAGGGTATTCATTTTGTCTTTGTGAACCTTTGGAAGAAGTTAAAAGGTTGGGGTAGTGGTTCTTTCATTCATCAACCCTTGTTTTTAATCCCAGCTTATGAGTTGTTTGTCAGCCCAACCCGTGAGCTTGTCATGATATCTCTCTTGCAGTTTAGCAAGGTAAGATTTGTCTACTTTCTCATAACAGGTTGCATTGCTTACTGTCTGTTAGCGTCCTTGATATAATCCTCCCTGCTCATAATGACTACGTTTCCCCCCTTAAGCGATGGCTTGATTACAATGTCAGCCTATTTCTGTAATTCAATGATGGCTTCTCACTGCTCTTTTGAAATATTTCTTCTTTTGGGTGTTTTCCCCATGAATTTGGAAATGTCACGAATGACTGTCTCATGGAAAACATCGATATTATCTTTGTGGGTTTGAGGGATGTATATGGAAGTAGCTCTAAAATCTGTTTTGCTAGCTAAACTAGTGTCAATCCCAAGTGCCTGTCTAATCTCCTCTCTCCATGTGTGGTCAAAGGGATCGAAGGGATTAGAAATGGGGGGTGGTTCCTCTTTAACTGCATTAGGTATCTCTCAGATGTTAAGTTGTGTAAAATATTCAGGTTTTCCATGTCCTCAGTGTTGAGTATAGATGTTCCTAATGTTGCTGGGTGACTCAATGACTGTGTGTTGGTTCTTCTCTGCATTCAATGAATTATAAAAATTTGAATTTTCGCACAAATTTATAAAGATCTACATGTGTTTGTGCATAATCCATTGGTAAATCAGGACTCAATGACATACCCAGATTTAATTTAAATTTCTCATTTTCTATAATCTCCCTGTTAGAAAGGTTAATTACCGTAAGCTTGGTCGTGTTCTCCATAGTTACATCTTCATGGTTTGGCCGCTTGTTCCCATGCCAACACTGTTCTTCTTTTCTTCTGCATTCTCATCTCCTTTTGCTTTGATTTTTTTTCCTCCTCTGCCTCTTCCTCTGAGTTTCCCCCTTTTTGAGTGGTCCATGTTATTTTGTATGAAGAGTAGTTCCTCGGAATAGGTCATCTCTTGAGTGCTAGATACGTTGCTGTCCCCGGATCCTAAGTCCGAGCTTAGATCTGTTGATGAAGCATAGGTAGTTTGATCTGCTCTGCCCAGGGCTTTATCTCTTGTCATCTCTGCTCTGACTTTGCCAAACATTCTTAAAAAATTCAGTATCCTGCCCATATTGTAGTCTCTTTCTTCCCATTCAAATTTTCTTTGCTTCCTCTCCATTACCTATGCTTAATTTTTTTTTTCTTTCATCGATTGTTGCCAGTGTCTTTTTAGCCTCATTTTGATCAGTTTCCTTCCCTATCTCATCTAGGAGAGATTGGATTTGTAGCATCAGCTCACTCTGTTCTTACCATGCGTTCTTTACCAGCATTAGTAGAATATTTTTAGAGCATGCGTTTGTGTTGGACATCCAGTCTTTAGAAGCTGTGGTTTGGGACTCTTTAAAGTTGGTATAATAATACATTCTCAGTCCCCTAGGAATTGTCTTCACCTCAAGGTAATTTTGGAGGGACGTCGCTTCCCACCACCGGCTCACTTCCTTTCGTCTCAGTCTTTCCAGCATGCTTCCTTTTGTTTTAGGCTGGATATCGGGCATTGCATGCTAATCGTGCTTCCGCTAACAGGGCTACTCCCATCGTTTGTTCCCATTTCTAAAGAGGGTGTTTGCCGAGGCCTCCTCGCCTTTTAAGAACTCAGATTCCATCTGTGTTTGAAGTTGTTGCCACGATCCATAGACTGCGCTGACTTGAACAAAGGCGCCCTCTCAGCCGCTGCTGCTGGGCATACCCTGACGTGACCTCCGTCCGCGAATGTGATACAATGTATCCGCTCGCGTAATCAACTGCCAGGAGACAGGCACTCACCCGTTGTACTGTGCCAGCTCCTTCTCACTCAGAAAAGCATCTCCACAGGAAAAGCATTTTTTGACTTGCCTTAAACTTTGGCGTTGTTTGACCAATCCTCAGGAAAGTGTCCCAAAAAGTATCAAGGTAGGTTCTGGTTGTCACGGAAAATTTGGGGCGTGAATTAAGGGTGCATTTGTAATGTTAATTCCAATTGGAACCTTTGCCACACCTGCAGCCCAAACTGCTGAACGGACATACACCAAATTTGGCAGAGAGTTAGAGGTTGTTTGAAGGAAGTGCTAAATCTGTTCAGTAGTTTTTGAGAAATGTACCTGAAAATTATAGCGATATCTCTGGCCACTGATATTTTGTGGTGGTCTCGCAATGAATCGCGAATGCACATGCCAACGGGAATGCTCTAATTGGCTGGACGCAACATGAACAGAAAGTTGCGGCCACAATTTTATCTATCAGGCATGGTTTCGGAGCCTGAACATTTGTGTGAAAGCCCACATAAGGCTTCAGGGTGAAGATACTCTGACCCCATGGTTGAGAAATGGGGCGGGTTTGTGACACAAGTTATATGTTCAAAATAGATTTTTAAATCACGCATGATATTCGCAACGATGTGGCAACTGTCATACCGATTCGGTAATGCCCATTGATTCCTATGGGCTTCAATGCCCATAGGAATCAATAGGCATTACCGAATCGGTATTTACAGAATCGGTAAATACCGAATCTTAACGATTCGGTATTTGCCGAGTCTGTATTACCTACACCCCCCCCTCTATTTTACCACTTCTTAAATACCGAATCGGTATGATTCGGTATTTAAGAAGTGGTAAAATAGATTTACCTACATCTGGCCCTATATCAGTCAATCATTTATACATATTGTATTATATTGAGATTCTTATAAATGTTTTTATCAAGGTATTTAGATTGTGATATATCTAATTTGATGGTTAGAATGAATTATATAGTTATAATTTTTTACTGTGGTGGTGGCTATTAAATTCCTTTTGCTTTCTGCTTTCATGCTGTATCTGCGGGGATCGCGATTACCTCGGTAATCGCGGTCTCCAGAATCACCACAAAAACATAAAATAGGTTTTAGAGATGGTTGTTATAGCACTCTCTACAGAAACATGGCTTTAGAGAATACTGTAAGAAACCCCTAGCGTGTAAAATAATATAGTATGTGTGGAAATGTGTGTTTTGGAAAAGGCGTGATAGTCGCAGTTAACAACGTCATCACAATGTCGTAAATAACCGCAAAATGGGAAATAGGTCTGAAAGGTGTGTTTTAAAGAAACGTAGTACAAAAATGTGAGTTTAAGCATACTTTGAAAGAAGTATGCATCTAGTAATATGTGTAGTGGAATGTTCAGAATGGATATTTTTGTATGTGTTGGTAGTCATTGAATGTCTGCTTCAGTTTTTTGTTTTTGTGGTGTGTCCACTGGGTTTTCAACATCATCACAAAGATTTCCAAAAACATAAAAAAAAACCTTCAGTAAAAATGTCACAATATTTTGGGTGGTAGGCTGGCTCTGACAAGAGCTATTGCGTTGGCATCCCAGACCTTTTCAAGTCCAGAGATAAGGACAATGAGGTGCCTTCATGATATCTGAATCCTCAAGAGATTCAGAATGATCCAGCTGACACAATGTGGAATTGGACTGTGGATACTGTGCCTCCCCGATAACTACATATATCTGGGGAGCTTCTGGGAGCAATGGTGGGGGGAGGGAGGGGATTTTAGCCTTCTCATAACAAGAAAAATTAACATTGCTGTTAGGCATCTGTTAGAAATGGGATTTCTGGTTGGCTAGGGATTGCGCCTAAGCCAGGCAGAAACCACCACTCTAGTCAGGACAAGAGAGTTACACGCTGAAGATAACCCCTGCTCACCCCCTTGGTAGCTAGGCACGAGTAGTCAGGCTTATCCCAGAGGCAATGTATAACGTGTTTGTGCAACACACACACAGCAGCAGCACACTAGGCACACCACAGAAGAAACACCACACAAGGTTATATATAAAAATAGACTTTGTATTATCCAAAACACATTAGAATAGCAATCCCACAATGTACACTGTGCCAACTGGCACTTGGCAAAATTTACAGAAGATTATATACACATGACAGGGCCAACTGGGCCACTGTCAGAACCATCACAAAGCACAAATAGTAAATGTAGAACACAACCAATAACTACTGGCAAAACACTGTACTCTGCATTATCCTGCAACGTAAAACACATTATACAATCAGCATCACATTAGGCATAAAAC
Source organism: Lissotriton helveticus (assembly GCF_964261635.1). Lineage (NCBI taxonomy): Eukaryota > Metazoa > Chordata > Amphibia > Caudata > Salamandridae > Lissotriton > Lissotriton helveticus. Next base: position 1,830,224,456 of record NC_136068.1, on the reverse strand, counting down.
ACAATATGCGCCAACCTCATAAGCCTAAAAAAATTAGACAATAACCTCACAAGCCTAAACCACATTATGCCCTAACCTCGGAGGCATAAATTACATTAGACACATAAATCAGGGTGCATAAATCATGTTTATCATAGGCACCACATAAATCACATTAGGTACTGGCGCCCTATAAAACTAACACTTACCCCCTGGCCAACTAGCCTTCGCAGAGGGCTCAAATGCCCTATGTCCCAAATGTCAGGGCTGGATCCAACTGCAGCAGAATCCAAAGTGCGGAACTGCGCTGGCCTAAATGTTGCAGCTGCCGCTAATTGTGGTGCAGCTGTGCAGGTAACTGTGGGCACTGGCACTCACTGTGCCCTCTGGGCCCCCACTGGGGATCTCAAAACAAATATGGCCAAAATGTGGCAGCTGACACTAATTGCGGTGCAGCTGTGACAATAAAAAGAGGCACTGGCGCTCACTGTGCCCTTTGGGCCCCCACTGGGGCTCTCAAAATAAATATGGTCAACCGTTGCAGCTGCCCGAGCTGGTGCGGCGTAGGTAGGAAAAAAATGGCCTGAGCCCCACTCTGGGTCTCTTAAAGACAAAAGTGTCCCAGCTTTGCAACTGCCCACTGTCAGGCGGGGCAGCTGTGATAATATTCTCCAAAAGAGGCCCGGGCCCCACTGTGCCCTCTGGACCCCACAGGGGCCCTAAAAACAATGATCCTTACATTGGAGCGGCCCGCTCTCCTGCGGGTCATTTCAGAGCAAAAAGGCACCGGCACTGTGCCTTGAAAGGCACCAACAGGGTGCAACACTGAGTCCCCCTCACCTGGGATCTGCTTCTCTGGTCTTGGACGGCATGCGTCTGGTGAGTCCCCACTCCTCAGGGTCTCTCTCTCCTTCTGGTGCTGTATGCGGGGCTTCCCTCAGCTCACGGGAGCCCCGCCTGCCCACAGGCTCCCACTGGGCCATTCCTCCGGCTGGCCCTGCATCTATTGGTGGCCCTGGCTGCCTCGTCCTGTTTTGGGCCCCACCCAGAGTCAGGCAAGGTCGCCTGGCTTCCTGGTCGCTGCACAATCATGGCGGACGCTTCTACTCTTCTCCGGTGCAATGCGGGGTGGGCTCCCGCTTCTGAAATCATCATTAAAGCGGGATGGGCACACACCAACAACACAAAGCAAGGGGTGGGCACCCTCTGTTTAAATATGCACAAAGCAGGGTAGGCTCCCGCTCAGTTGGGCAAAACTCGGGGTGGGCACCCGCTCCACAATGCAGCACGGGCTAATCCCTATGACGGGGACTCCCTCTTAAACATGGGCAGCTCAGCGCTACAAAGCCCACGCTCTCCTGTTCTGGGGTAAATTAAAATATGGCACTCACGAGGTGCTAGGAGCCTTTGCTTAAATGGAAAGGTCCAAAGCAAAGTTTCTAGGGGCTCAGCTGGGTCCAGGGACGCCAGCACACCGGGCCCTCTAGCAGGGAGACAAGCCCCCCAGCAAGTCCAGGAACAACACAACATTTTCAAGGGGTCACAGCCCCAGTACTCATACACATATTCTCCTTTGTCTGCAGTACAGGGCTTGGGGAAACCAGCAAAAACTGGTTTAGGAGTAATTGGAGAATTTTGTTTACCAGGTTCCTCTTCCCCTTTGTCAGGTGGGGGCCCATTGATCAGACACACCACAGGGGGCGGAGCCAGCATTGCACTGGGCAGGCACAAGCCTATTCAGGGTCAGGGGACTAATCCTCCCACTACTCCAAATGTAGATGTCCCATTCAGCCTAGTGCAGACTCACCCTGCGCCTCCTGGAGCCATACACACCTCAACAGCCCCTGTCACTCAAAAGCCAGATATGCAATTCACATCAGGCAGGCTACACATAGCACACAGAAATGGCAACTTCTAAAAGTGGCATTTCTAAAATAGTTATAATAAATCTCCGCACACCATTGCGCAGCATTTATTATTACAATTCCAAATATACTAAACTTGACCATGCTGCTCCTCTAGGGCGTACCTTAGGCCTACCTTAGGGGTGACTGACATGCAGTAAAAGGGGGGTCACAGACTTTGCACACACTTTAGGTGTCACGTCACAGCGGCAGTGACACTGCGCGCACAGGCCCTGCAATGGCAGCGGCCTGAGATAGGTTTGCAAAGTTACTTTGGTGGGTGGTGCAATCAGCGCTGCAAGCCCACCAGGGCTGGTTTAATTTACCAGCCCTGAGTATATGACATACCACTGTAGAAGGAGCTGACAGGTAAATTAAATAGGCCAAACAGGTGTAGATCAATCTTACCATATGTAACACAGAGAGCACACACACTTTACACTAGACCGCAGTGCTAAAGTGCCCAGAGTTCTAAAACCACCAAGACCATGTCAGAGAAAAGGCTAGGAGAAAGGCAAAAAGTTTAGGGATGACCCTGTAAAAAGGGCAAAGTCCAACAACATCATTATCCTTTTGAGGGGCAACCAGGGACCTTAGGATGAACCCATGCCCTACTTGACCATTGATATGTTTTGGGTTGGGGTGAAAGGTACTTCAGAGGCGGTGGGAAGCTGGGGGGAGGGATTGTTTCTTTGGTTGATTATTATGTTTACACACAGCTACCTTCTTGTACATGAGATGCACATGCAGAGATAGGCAGCTTCTTTGGGTAAAACCGTAACCACCTTACACTTGATATGTATATATACCTGTAACTCCTCAAACGTTTCTGAAAAGTTATGAAAATAAAAATCCTCATCTCACAAACATCTTTTTTAAATATAATATATATATAGCACTGTATTATAACAATCTAACATGGGCACATGACACACATCCACTAGTGGATAATCTATTGTCAATGGAAGCTTTGGTTTTTCTCACAGATTTACAGGCTTTAGATGTAAGCCATAACACTTTGAGACCCACCTCTCTGTAAGCCAAATCAAGAGCACTCGGCCTTCCCAATGTATAACATAGAGTACTAGTTGCCCTCCAGTCTTTACTGGTATGTAAGCTGTGGACCTTATCACTTTCACGCACAACCTTTCTATCTAAAATAATGTTAGCGCTAATATTAATAGCAGTACTGTGGGTGATTTAATTTGAGATGTCATCAGCAGTGTCATCAATGACATCATTTAACATGTCAGGAGTGATGTAATATGCATATTCATAAGCAGTGCATGACAGGGATGCAAGTTAATGTTAGTTCACTAAACTATAAGTACCAAATGTCAGTGTTTTTTCTGTCTTTAACCCTAATCTTTCTTGGTTTCTTTTCACCTAGGCTAAGATTTATTATTATACCTAGCTATAACATCCCTGTTACTTTTGTTTTATCATTGAATTTCTGTGGTTTTTCAATCATATTCAAAGATGAAAATGTGCCCAAACTATGCCTATCCCTGGGCTGCCGGAGATTGACTTCTTTATTCTGCTGTAGATGTTTGAGTATCTGGAAATCTCAAAGGTTTCCATGAGAACATTAGGGAAACTGGGCTAGCCAAAGCTTCACAGGTGTGCTCTTGGCAGAACCTTGAGAATCCCCATTTACCTCAGTGCAACAGCCTGTCTGTGCAGAGAGAACCATTCCCATCCCCATTGCTTCTGCCTTTGATAGGAGAACGTCATCACCATATTCCAAGTTTGAAAAGGTTTTTCAAAAATAACACAAAAGTTTGTGGGAGTTCACAAATTTTCAGAAACCCTCCCCCAAACACCAAGGCTTTTTCTTAGCAATTAAAGCAACAGTTTACCATGATGTGGTAACATATATTGCAATATTATGTGTGATACCTAGATTTATAAGTGAAACTAAATGTGTACATGTAAAACTAGCCATTCAGAATTGTAGGTCACACTTGCTTATGTAAATGGCTTAGTAAATCAGTTATATTGACTTAGTGAGCTATGCATCCTTCCAACACTGACCCTGAAATCGGAGCCATGGGTCATTTTCATTTGCAGGTCTGTCAGTTTCGCTAGTGAGGATTTGTGACGGGTGGTAATGTTCATGACGAATAATTATTACAGCCTGAGATAGACACAGAGCACGCCCTGGGAACTCCCTGCAGACAACTCCCAGGGGTAGAAGGGTATTTGAAGAGTTGGTCGGGACGAAAAGTCACCCATCTATTTGTGCATGAAAGTTTCGATTTAAATATGTATGCATGCTGCTAGAAATGTGCATATGTATTTTGGGAACAAGTTGGGAAACCATTCATACTCCCAATCCTGAGGTACCACAATTTTAGGCAGTGCCGGGTGGCTATGTACTTTTTAAAAACTCTACCAGATCCATTTGTATGCTGTTCTGTTGCCTCATTTTTGTGGGCTTGTCTTAGGAAGAGGAAAAAGGTGGGACAACATTTTCGTAGCAACAACTAATTAATTAATTTTAAATTCTGAACTGCTTTTTTCATAAACGTTTATATGAATGTACCCGGATCACTGCAACTGTTTAATTCTTATTTTAAATGTGTATCTATGTGTATATATATTGTGTTGGAATTTTTAGACTTGTGCTTTTATGATCAGTTTTAAAAAGATCGAATAAAGCTTTGTGACTGACTGAACTGTAGCATGTTTCCAAATCCAATCCTGGAAGACGTTTGTGCATTCACAAAGCGAATAACGAGGTGCTTTCGTCCCAGTGTCGACATACTCAGGACTTTAGACACCCCCCTCAGTATCCAAGACTCGCTGCTGGGAGAAAGAGGCCAGTCGGTGACACACACATCAGTGCTTCGGTAAAACAAACAGATGCTTGTGTATTCTAGACAGCTTACAGAAAAAGCTCATATGCAAATACAGGTGAAGGGTGTAACTAAATATTACCTTGATATTTGCCTGCAGTCAAAGAAGTGTATTCCTTCTGGAGAAAGACTCCTTCTCGAAACTTCTGTGGCTCGGTCTGTGATCACGTGGTCCGACTTGGCAGAACGTTCTGGAAGAGCCCAAGGCACAGTATATGCACACCAAAGACATCCCGATTAGATCATTATAGGAAACTATGCCCTCACGGCTCGCAAACCCGTACTAGAAACTGGGCTGAACGTTTTCGAAAACACAGTTTCCATGCACCAAATGGAAAATTATAGGAACTTCTTGGAAAGATCCAGCTTTCTCATACCTCCATACTTATAGTTGGAATGTTGAAGCCACCACTGGAAAAGTGCACTTTGGTTTATGGTTTATCTTGTTGCTGTTTGGTGATTCTTAATGGGACAAAACATTTACTTCCTATTTGTTCAATGCTTACAATTTCTTTAAGATTGCTGAAATTAGGATAAAATTGCAGAAGGCTTTCAAAATTGTGATTTTTAAATGTTTACTCCCGAGGAACGTTTTGCTACTGCTAGATACACCAAAAACTATTGATCAAAGTGACACAAACATAGAGTGTGCACTAAAGTGAAGTCTGAATTAATAATCAGCACACACATTCTTTCTTCCACATATATATGATGTGTGTTAGATCTGCCAGCCATGGGTTGGTCTTCCCCCAAATATTTTGCCCTCCCCCTCCTATTTTTGCTAATCACGTTTTTGTTGGCCTTTGGACTACAGCTACTAACCAGAGCTAAAGTGATAGTGCTTACTCCCACTAAACATGGTAGAATTAGCTTATGGTCAATTGGCATACTAAATGTACTTGTACATCCCTTGTAAAATGGTACCATATGTACCCCAGGACCTGTAATTTAATGCAACGAGTGAACATGGAACACCGACTGTGCAACCCTCTTAAGCAGCCTTTCTAAGCATGTCTCAGGCCTGCCATTGCAGCCTGTCTGTGCAGGTTGAAGCAGTAATTTCAAGATAAATCTCTTGGCAGGCCCAAACGTTCCTTTTGAATATATATAAGGCACCTTTAAAATAATCCCTACATAGCCCAGATGGCAGGGTGCAATGTATTTAAAAAGTGGCACATGTCCTTTTAAGTTTTGCATGGTCTGGTAGTGAAACACTCCTAAATTTGTTTCTCACTACTGCCTACCTCTCCTATAGGATAATATTGGGTTACCTTTTATATTTATTTAGTGATAAATTTCAATTGGGAGAAGATGGACAGCTCGTGTTTGGCGTTTGAAGAATTGTAATCAAAGCCCCTTTAACAATAAAGTTGGACTTTTTGGTCACAATTCCGAAAGAGACACTTTTAGAAAGTTGACATTTTCTTGTCCCCACCATTTGGTGTCTGTTGCCTGTATCCTGGGTCACATGACCTGGGGTCTGATTTGGATCTTGGTGGATGGGATACTACATCACAAATGTGACTGATAGTCTGCCCACTGTATTATAAGTATTATAGGGTATAATGCACTTGTAATACGGAGGATGGGATATCTGTCATGTTTGTGGTGGAGCATTCCAATGGGCAAGATCTGAATCCGGCCCTAGGTGTAGATGGCAGTTGGTCTTTGTGTATTGCTCTCAGAAAGGCAGACAAAGAGAAACTAGTTGTTGGCAGGATGGGCCACTCTAAGTTATTGAGGGGGAGGAGCTTTCACCTACCACACTTGCTCATCAAAAAGGACCTGCCTGAGTGCTCTCACAAAGGGATTAACACTAGTCTAGTGTGACCCCAGACAATCTGGGTCCAGAGTAGGGATTTACAAGCAGCTTTGGGGTGTGGAAACTTCTAGAAGCTTCTCCTACTTCAAAGTGGGCAGCAGGTGTAAATATTGGACCTTATATTCCAACTCTTCAGTACACATCTTCACCTGTGGAAACCACGGAATAAGGACTGCTGTGCTGCTCTGCTGCAAGAAGAACTGCCACTTTGCTGCCCTGATGTTTTGTCCTGCTGCCCCCCTACTTAAGTGAAGGACTAGACTTGCATCTTGACCCAGGACCCCCAGATTGATGCCAAGGACTACTTCTCTGGCCTCAGAAACCTCAGGGGTAGAACAGGCTTCCTCCATCTTCCAACTAGCACCTGGACTCAGCTGTGACTCCTACTCTCCCAAGTGGTGGCACAGCAGTCCTGGAGCCTTTGCAGTGGGCCTCACGGTGCACTACCAGCCTCAGCTGTGATCCCATCTGAACCAATGCATTGGAGCTACAGTGTGACATATCACCTCCCCATCAGGACCGCTGCTTAATTCATCTCAGCGCTGGACTTTGCGTCGCCACCTGCAGCCTTCCAGGAACCACGGCTGAGCAATGCATCCTCAACACAGGCTTTTACATTGCAGGCCTCTCATAAATGGCATCCTTGTTCCCAGGAATCACCCCTGAGCGAAACATGTGCAACAAAGGATCCCGAACCACTCCACAAGGAGGTTTTAAGGTACTTTTGTTCAGTGTGATTAACTTGATCCCTGTAGCTGGAACCCACTCGATAGCAGTTGGCCTGAAATTGTGACCTTATCCTGGTCCTATGCAACCTGATATCCACAGTTTATGCTTTGTGCTTTTCAGCTCTATTTTCACTTACATCTTTAAAACGGCATATCCCCAGTTCTACTGATTGGATTTTTTTTGGGGTCTCAAATATTTGTTGGAAATGGCCCTTTCTGCAGGGACATCCCCAAATGTTTTGTCTTCCTCCTCACCTTTTTGCTGAATTTGCTTTTGATCGCTTTAGGATTTAGGGCACTTTGCAACTGCTAAACTATGCTAAAGTGAATATCTACTATAAACATGGTAAAATTGGCTTATCTACAGTTGGCATAGTGAATTTACTTGAAAGTCCCCAAAAAGTGCACTAACTGTGCCCAGGGCCTGTAAATGAAATGCTAATAGTGAACCTGCAGCACTAGCTGTCCCATCCACTCAGTAGCCCTTTAAACATGGATCAGACATGTAATTGTAGAGCCTGTGTTTGCAGTTTTAAACTGCCATTTTGACCTGGCAAGTTAGCATACTTGCCAGGCCAAAACCATCCCTTTTATCAGGAGCGGCCCGTGGAGGTAAGAGCAGTGGCGCTGAGTTGCGCTGTGAAAATGGTATTTACCCTTGTCGTCGTCAGTTGACTCCCGCCCCACTGTGCCCTACCGTTCTTACCTGCACCGGCCTCTCCTGCCTTTTATTACATATAATTCACGCCTAAGGTAGGCCTTAGGCAGCCTAGGGTGAGGTGTATATAAAAGCTAGTATATGTACTGTTGCATTTTACATGTCCTGGTAGTGAAAAACTGCTATTTTCTTTTTAATACTGCAAAGCCTATCTCTCCCATTAGATGACATTACAATTGTCTTAAATTATCTTTTAGGTGTAATTTCCAGTGGGTAAAAGATTGAGTTTTGGAGTTTGGTGTCTCTGGACTCACAATTTAAAATTATAACTTATGCGGAAGTTGGATTTCAAATTGTAAGTCTGAAAATGCTACTTTTAGAAAGTTGGCATTTTCTTACTTCCACTATTCTGTGTCTCTGTCTGTCTCCGGATACAAATCTCGTTTGGGTGACAGCTGGGCTTTGTGCATCCCCTCTAGACAGCCACCCACACAAAGGAAGAAGGGATGTGACATTTTCATCCTGATGGCTCATCACCAGGCTGATGGGCCTTCCTGGGGTAGATTGGAAGGAAGTAGCTGACATATGCACCTGAAAAGGGTTGTGTCTGCCTCCACACAAAGAGCTGCATATCGTCCTGTAGTGAGTCTGGAGCCAGGGCAGAAAAGTCAGGGACCTTGTGGTCCTCAAAGGCCTCTTTGATGTGCCCCATCCCCCACTTCAAAGGCACATTGAGGTATAAGTACTGGACCCCTAACACCACCAAATGAGAACTCGGCTGGAACCAAGGACATCTGCCTGAAAGAAGAGCTGTTGAGCTGTAGGAGGGACTGCCACTTTGCTACCTGAATTTCTGTGTTGGCCTGCTGCCTGCTCATTGCTGTGCTGTATGATGGACTGCCACTTTGGAACCTGCTCTGCTGTGTTGGCCTGCTGCCTGCTTCTTCCTGCCTGGGAGCGAGAGGGACTGAACCTGCTCTTGTCATGAATAAACACAAGATTCTTCAAGGCCTTGCTGGATTACCTCCAGTTTTCTGAAGTCTCAGGGACACAAAATACTTCTTGCAACTCTGCTGGTACTGCTGGTCTCTGCAATCTGTGAGTCTAACCGCTGCCGGAGATGTTTGCTCCAGTCTTGAGACTCAGAAGTGGGTTCTGCTGCTCTTGTCCTAAATAATCGACAGAGTATCATCTTTGCACTGATTGGAACCAACGCAGTGCCCTCTGACCCTGACGCATAATTCGACACCATCTGCAAGGCTCCATGATGACGCAGCTCTCATCCTAAGACACTAACTGTGAGGCTCGACTAGAATATTTCGATGCATAGTGCTCTTGACTTTGATGCTTTGCTCCAGAAATGGCACTTTTTTAGCAGACCTTGCGTGGGTCTCTAGCTGGCCTGCCCTCTATTACAGCCACCCTTAACTTTAGATTCCCACCAGTCGCTTGTGACCTTGAGTAACCCTTTGACCACAAGTTGGTTCTAAGCACAGTTTTTGCATTTCATATTTTAAAATGTAGAGATCAAGTTCTACTTATTGGATGTTTGTCGTTTTGGTCTTGTATTTACTCAGATAAATATTCACAAATTTTCTAAACTGGTGCAGAGTTTTTTTAACTGCGTTACTGTAATTAAAGTGTGCTCAAATGCTTTACACGTTGCCTCTTAAGTTAAGCATGACTGCTCTGAGCCAAGCTACAGGAGAGTGAGCACAGGTATATTTAGGTTGTGTATCTGACTTTCCCTGACTAGGATTGTGGCTACTGCCTTTACAGGGTGTATACTCTGCCAACCGGAAACCTCTCTTTCTAACAATTATTCATTACATTGACCTCTATTTTTCTAAGTCGGTTTGATGGAAGTGCTGCATAAATACTTTACTTATTGCCTTTGAGTTAAGCCTGACTGCTTTTGTGCCACGCTACCAGAGGGTTAAGCACAGGTTAAGTTGGGTTTGTTTGTAACTTCACCCTGAGTTGTGGTTGCTGCTTGAGTAGGGGTTTACCTCCTCAGATAGTAACCCAATTTGTTACAATGTATAACCACCACCTCAGAAGATGTGATAAAGGATTCTGAAATGGGGCGTGGGGCCTCTTTTCTTTGCGAACTGTGGCAGATGACCTCAGGGAGAAGGCAGTGGCCTAGTAGACCACTGCCAGTTCATCACACTTTATTCCCAGAACCACTTTTATTTTGAAAAGCAGCATCAGTCCTTTTAATATATGTATATCGTTTTTTGTTTTTTTTCATTGATTCCGGTTTGGAATGCAATTTAAGGGATAGAGGTCTGCTGTTCCTTGCAAGCTTTCATCACTGTATTGGCAGCCAATCACTGGGGTCACGAAATGTGACCTGCATAATTAATATTCATTAGACAGTTATTTTTGTGAACTTTTTTGTGAACTTCTGCAAATTTACAATTTACAATGTGACCTTTAGTATATCTGTTTCATCATAAGTTGTAATTCCATTCACAATCCTATTGTTGTGCAAGTTTCACATCCTTGGTTTGTGATTGTAAATGATATATCAGCCTGTTGGACTATATCTAAAATGCCATGGATCAGGAGGTTATTCTGAATATCTTGTACCCCAGCGATGTTTCTAATGAAACTAAACAAAACATTCTGCTGAACTCTCCTGTGAATGGTTCCTTAAATGTGGCTACCCCTTTACCCTGTTACCTTAACTCTCATAGTTAGATCTTGCTGAAACCTGAGATTCCTGAAGTAGGCTTAACTTGCTTACAACCTGTCAGTTACGAAGCTGATTCACCGAACAGCACCAAACATATCAGCAAATTAAAAGATTTTACTTCCAACTACCAGTACTGTGCCCCTCTTTGTAGATTTGTTAGACACTCAGGATATTAAGATTAAGGTAAACATAGTAAGGGTCCACCAAGTGTTATATAGGTTAGTGATACACACCAAATATATAATCAAATAAAAGATTTGTGGGCGATCTTTAAACTTTGACCCCTTTTTCAGATCTACCTGAAAACAAACAAATTCTGCAATGGGCTTAACTTGCTAACAACATGTCAAATGCAATGCAAACCATTAACCAACACTGAAGTTTACATAAAACTCAGTATCTTAGGAGTAATCTAAACATGTTAATTGTCTGCCAGCTTTCATGCAGATCTGTGATGAGGCACCAAAGTTAGTAGCAAATCAAAGATTTTTTGGGTATCCCTTTAAATTTGCTTTCCATTGAGTGATCCGCTTAAAACTATGCGTTCCAACAGAAAGCGTATCATGCAAAAAGGTTCCTAAAAATGCAACCAAATTTGTGAAACGATATAACATTTCTGAGTAAATTAACACTTTTTTGACCCACTAGCTGCTTTCTTTGACTGTACTGTCCCTTGATGAATTTTGTCACCAATTTCAAACATAATAAGAGTGAGCTGAATATGCTAAGGGGCAGATTTAAAATGAATTTCCACCAGGCTACCTATCTCAATACACACCTTTCCACTGTAGTGAAAAATGTATCTGATTCATCTAACATATGTTTGGTTCTTGAAAGGATATCAAATTATAGATTATAATATCATCAGCTAAAAAGAGACTGAGCTGAATACCCAATGGGCCCTATTTAATGGCAATTGTCAATGAATATTTTTTAATACAATATCTTCTGTAAAAAAAAAAATGTTAATTGATGCTCAGACTCATGCCTATTTCTCAGTTACACTTGCCCTGGGACACCTTGGGTGCATGAATCCAAAATAAATTGATCATTTAATTCTCAGATTTAAAATTGTTGACCATGAAATCTAATTCACATGGTTAGATTGTGGCACTTTGGTGCCTCCCCCTCAAAAACTTTGAATGATCGGTAACTTATGGTGGTGCTTAAGCGAAGTATTGGTAGTTTTAGGAATAGTTTGGACACCTGAGCATCAACACTCATTGAGGATTAAGGCATTTCACTAGTTCATCAAACACAACTTCAAAACATATGGGGCCTCATTTATGAGGCCTTGCGTCAGTTTTGCGCTTCCGATGCGTCACTTTTTGTGACGCATCGGCGGCGTAAAACATGCCTCCTGTTGCGCACTATTTACAAAGTGACGCATCTAAGCAGATGCGTCACTTTGTAAACCCCTGCGCTACATTATACCTGCGTCAGGTATAATGTATGCAGAGGGGGCGTTCCCCCGCAAAAAGCCTCGTAATAGTGACGCAGTGAAATCTATGAGATATAGTTAGAAATTAGCATTTAAAAAATCTCAGAAACTCACTGAAAAAACCACAGGTTTTAGGGGTGTTATAGTTAGTTGGACATTTCAGTCATACAAAACCATTGAAAGTCCCCTGTTATAGTTAGTTGTACTAACTATAACTCACGCGCCCGCAATCCACTACTGATGATGTCACATATTACATCATTCATGACATGGTCAGTGACATCACTGATGACATCACTGATGACATCTCAAATGACATCACTGATGACATCATGCATGTGACAAACTAATACACTGCATCATACAGTAGCATAACCTTTCAACACGCATTATAACATTTGAAGTACCATATTAAAAACCGTTGACACATCAGTACAAGTTTCTAAAAATCTACTCAGTAATTCCTACATCTACACACATCTAAACACTTACCTATAGATTCACTCATACATGCTAACAAAGATCAATAGAACACTATACTTATACACCTATATCAACATTACAAACCAGCACATATCCTATTCCTGTATGCAGACATCCTACTAACTTATGCAAACAATTGATCATACTTATATTTACTAAGCTACTCACTTACACAAACACCACTTTATTATTCATATAGATAGTAACTCATACTTAGTGCGTTATAAAATCAGTATTACAAGTAATTCATACATCAATCATACAATCACTGAGTATTTTGTATACTTATTTATATAAAATAACTGTCAGATACACTGCCTTTTATATTTCTAGTTTGTTAGACGTGTATCATTGAGAAATATATGTACTCATCACCACACCAACAAATAGATTCACTCACCCAAACAACTGTTTCCACATACAGTCTTAACCTCATATACCTACTAAATCAACTATTTACAAATCTTAGAACAGTCACACACCTCCCACCCAACCACACACATTCATTCACTATCCCATACAAATACTTAACTTATTAATAACTAATATAGACTTTCACATAGCTAGTAACCAACTTATGTAGTAGTCTACACAACAAGAGATAGAGTGATACAGGTATGCACACAGTTTAATCACTATCCCATAGTGAGACACTTTAGATTCGTCACTTAGGGCCAGATGTAGGTGGCACATTACCGGTCGGTAACGGCCGACAGCCTTTACCGACCGGTAATGGGCTTTTCTTATTTAGGGGGCCAAAATTAAGGATTCGGTAATTTACCGAATCGGTAATTTAAGGAATCAGTAAATTACCGATTTCTTAAATACCGATTTGGTAAATTACCGAATTCCTAATGTAGGGAGCACTTAAATGAGTGCTTATCCCACGTTAGGATTCGTTATTTACCACCAACTATAAGTTGGTGGTAAATAACAAAACAAACAAAAAAAAGCAATTTAATGCAAATTGCTTCAGTGCCATGTTGCAGACATACATGCCCTAGGGCATGTATGTCTGCAGCATGTGCACCCATAAACAATTGACGGTTGCAACAGGGTGTCAAAGTGACATCCTGCCACCCTTCAATGTTTTCCCCCTTTTACCGAATCGGTATTTACCGATACAGTAATTGACATTCATTCCTATGGGAATGAATGGCAATTATCGAATCGTTAAATACCGATTTGGTAAATATCGAATCTTAACAATTCGGTAATTTTTACAGATTTTTTAGCTACATAGCATTTCCCGATTCGTAAATACAGAATCGGGAAAATTCGGTATGTACGAATCGGTAAATACTATTTACCTACATGAGGCCCTTAGACAGTCAATCACATTGCTACTAATTTCTCCATTCAGACACTTATACTTCCATTCAGTCTTCAGGGCACATTGCTATATATATACTTATTTAAATCTGGAACCAAACCACTTTCACTGGATGAGGTCATCAGTGATGTCATCAGTGATGTCATTTGAGATGTGATGTCATCAGTGATGTCATCAGTGATGTCACTGACCCTGTCATGAATTATGTAATATGTGACATCATCAGCAGTGGATTGCGGGCGCGCGAGTTATAGTTAGTACAACTAACTATAACGGTGAAATTTCAATTGTTTTGTACGACTGAAATGTCCAACTAACTATAACCCTAAAACCTGTGGTTTTTTCAGTGAGTTTCTGAGGTTTTTTAAATGCTAATTTCTAACTATAACTTGTCTGAAACCTATGGTTTTTTCAGTGAATTTCTGAGGTTTTTTAAATGCTAATTCCTAACTATAATTTGTCTGAAACCTATGGTTTTTTCGGTGAATTTCAAAGGTTTTTTACATGCTAATTCCTAACTATAACATGTCTGAAACCTATGTTTTTTTCAGTGTTGTTTGTGTAGTGTAGGGGGTCATGCTGGGGGTAGTGTTTTAGGGTTTAGGGTAGTGCAGTGGTGTTTTGGTAGTGTAGGAGGCTGTGCATGGGGTAGTGTTTTAGGGTTTAAGGACGTGCAGGGGTGTTTGTGTAATATAGGGGTCATGCTGGGGGTTGTGTTTTAGGGTTAGGGTAGTGCAATGGTATTTGTGTAGTGTAGGGGATCGTACTGGGGTAGATCTAGGGTCTAGGGTTGTGCAGTGGTGTTTATGTTTATGTAATGTAGGGGGTCGTGCTGGGGGTAGATTTAGAGTTTAGGGTAGTGCTTTGGTGTTTGTGTAGTGTAGGGGGTGGTGCTGAGGAAGTGTTTTAGGGAAGTGCAGTGGTGTTTGGGTAGTGTAGGGGGTGGTGCTGGGGTAGATTTAAGGTTTAGGGTGGTGCAATGGTGTTTGGGTAGTGTAGGGGGTGGTACTGGCATAGTGTTTTAGGGTTTAGGGTAGTGCAGTCATGAATGGATAGTATAGGGGGTCGTGCTGGGGTAGAATTAGGGTTTAGGGTAGTGCAGTGGTGTTTGTGTAGTGTAGGGGGTCGTGCTGGGGATAGTGTTTTAGGGTTCAGGGTAGGGCAGTGGTGTTTGTGTAGTGTATGGGGTAGTGTTTTAGGGTTTCTGGTAGTGCAGTGGTGTTTGGGTAGTGTAGGGGTTTGTGCTGGGATAGATTTAGGGTTAGGGTAGCGCAGTGGTGTTTGGGTAGTGTAGGGGGTCGTGCTGGGGGTAGTGTTTTAGGGTAGTGCAGCGGTGTTTGTGTAGTGTAGGGGGTCGTACTGGGGGTAGATTTAGGGTTTAGGTTAGTGCAGTGGTGTTTGTGTAGTGTACCGGGTCATGATGGAGGTAGATTTCATTTTTAGGGTAGTGCAGTGGTATTTGGGTAGTGTAGGGGGTCATGCTGGGGGTAGATTGTAGATTTAGGGTGTAGGGTAGTACAGTGGTAGTGTTTTAGGGTTTAGGGTAGTACAGTGCTGTTTGTGTAGTGTAGGGGGTCATGCTAGGGGTAGTGTTTTAGGGTTTAGTGCAGTGCAGTGGTAATTGTGTAGTGTAGGGGGTAGTGTTTTAGGGTTTAGGGTAGTGCAGTGGTGTTTGTGTAGTGTAGGGGTCGTGCTGGGGGTCGTGTTTTAGGGTTAAGGGTAGTGCAGTGGTGTTTGTGTAATGTAGGGGTCGTTTTTTAGAGTTTAGTAGCGCAGTGGTGTTTGAGTAGTGTAGGGGGCCATGCTGGGGGTAGTGTTTTAGGGTTTAGGGTAGTGCATTGGTGTTTTGGTAGTGTAGGAGGCTGTGCATGGGGTAGTGTTTTAGGGTTTAGGGACGTGCAGGGGTGTTTGTGTAATATAGGGGTCGTGCTGGGGGTTGTGTTTTAGGGTTAGGGTATTGCAATGGTATTGGTGTAGTGTAGGGGATTGTACTGGGGTAGATCTAGGGTTTAGGGTTGTGCAGTGGTGTTTATGTTTATGTAATGTAGGGGGTCGTGCTGGGGGTAGATTTAGAGTTTAGGGTAGTGCTTTGGTGTTTGTGTAGTGTAGGGGGTGGTGCTGTGGATGTGTTTTAGGGTAGTGCAGTGGTGTTTGGGTAGTGTAGGGGGTGGTGCTGGGGTAGATTTAAGGTTTAGGGTGGTGCAATGGTGTTTGGGTAGTGTAGGGGGTGGTGCTGGCATAGTGTTTTAGGGTTTAGGGTAGTGCAGTCATGAATGGGTAGTATAGGGGGTCGTGCTGGGGTAGAATTAGGGTTTAGGGTAGTGCAGTGGTGTTTGTGTAGTGTAGGGGGTCGTGCTGGGGATAGTGTTTTAGGGTTCAGGGTAGGGCAGTGGTGTTTGTGTAGTGTATGGGGTAGTGTTTTAGGGTTTCTGGTAGTGCAGTGGTGTTTGGGTAGTGTAGGGGTTTGTGCTGGCATAGATTTAGGGTTAGGGTAGCGCAGTGGTGTTTGGGTAGTGTAGGGGGTCGTGCTGGGGGTAGTGTTTTAGGGTCATGCAGTGGTGTTTGTGTAGTGTTTTAGGGTTTAGGGTAGTGCAGCGGTGTTTGTGTAGTGTAGGGGGTCGTACTGGGGGTAGATTTAGGGTTTAGGTTAGTGCAGCGGTGTTTGTGTAGTGTACCGGGTCATGATGGAGGTAGATTTCATTTTTAGGGTAGTGCAGTGGTATTTGGGTAGTGTAGGGGGTCATGCTGGGGGTAGATTGTAGATTTAGGGTTTAGGGTAGTACAGTGGTAGTGTTTTAGGGTTTAGGGGTAGTACAGTGGTGTTTGTGTAGTGTAGGGGGTCATGCTAGGGGTAATGTTTTAGGGTTTAGGGCAGTGCAGTGGTAATTGTGTAGTGTAGGGGGTAGTGTTTTAGGGTTTAGGGTAGTGCAGTGGTGTTTGTGTAGTGTAGGGGTCGTGCTGGGGGTCATGTTTTAGGGTTAAGGGTAGTGCAGTGGTGTCTGTGTAATGTAGGGATCGTGTTTTAGGGTTTAGTAGCGCAGTGGTGTTTGAGTAGTGTAGGGAGCCATGCTGGGGGTAGATTTAGGGTTTAGGGTAGTGCAGTGGTGTTTGGGTAGTATAGGGGGTCATGCTAGGGGTAGTGTTTTAGGGTTCAGGGAAGCGCAGTGGTGTTTGTCCACTGTAGGGGGTAGTGTTTTAGGGTAGTGCAGTGGTGTTTGTGTAGTGCAGTGCAGGGGCTCGTGCTGGGGGTAGTGTTTTAGGGTTTAGGGTAGTGCAGGGGTGTTTGAGTAGTGTAGGGGGTAGTGCTCGCCAGGGAGTTAACTGGAAGTCTACTGCTGGTATTGAAAGTGATTGTTCAGTCGGCATGTCAGAATTTTCAAATTAAACAGAAGAGGATTTGAGATCTCTCCTAAAACATGTCCTAATTTTTCTTTCTACAACACTAACCATAATTTATATGACAAAATGAACCCCCTCATTTTATGCCTTTTTACATTGAATGTTTTAAGTGTTACAAGTTTATTCCAATCAAGATGGCCTCAGGTGTGCCATAAATTTGTCATAAGTAAGACTGTTAGCGCTCTAGTTGTTTTTTAGAACACTCTGGGTAGCTGCAGTAGATCACAAAGGAATCAACTGCCAGGCTGCTTCTGTTGAAATATAACAGGAAGATATTTGAGATCTCACTTAAAACATGTCCTAATTTTTCTTCCTACATTACTAACCATAATTTCCATGACAAAATATACCACCTTTTTTTGTTCCTTTTTAAATCAAATGTTTTAAGTGTTACCAGTTTATTCCAATAAAGGTGGCTTCCGGTGCGCCTTCATTTTGTCAATAGTAAGACTGTTAGCGCTCTAGTTGTTCTTTAGAACACTCTCGGAAGCTGCAGTAGAACACAAAGGAATCAACTGACAGTCTCTGCCCTTGTTGGGTATACATGTTTTACTGAGAATGTCAGACTTCCTTATCACAACTGAGAAAGATAATGTGAATTTACCGAAAATATGCTCTCATTACAGCTTCTGGAGCACCTTCCAAACGTCTTTGGGACAAGCATGAGAAAATTGTTTTCTCTCAAACATGATTCCTGATAACATAGCAGAAGGCTTTTTCATATGGTAAAATCACCTTAGAACACACCACAATTCCTAAAATGAGTATCAAACCAAATGCTGTTCCCTTTCTTTCTCAAACAGCACACCGAAGACAACAAATGTTGCAAAGCGGTGTTTTATTTCCAAGATTCAGTCAAGACCCAACGCGTTTCGGGGACAACCCCTTGATCACGAGTAATGGTGTCTTTGTTTCAGTGTGTTTAAATAAACAATCATGTGACAAACAAACATAATGAAAAGACTTAGAAGAGTTCCAGCACTCAATCAAATCGTCTAAAATACTGTGATATTTTTAAAATACATAGAATAAACAAACATAAATGCATTTTGCCAGCCCCATATTTCATTGGTGTTTAAATGAAATCAAACAGGTTTTAGTATGGGCAAAACGAATTATCACTCACTATTAATGTGTACCCAAACATGACTTTACGATATAATGCTTAAACCCTTTCATATTACATCACTTATATTATGTGAAACCATTGCTTTCATAACAACTCTTACAACATCTCAAATGAGATCCTCTGTTAGAACACTGTGCAGTGTAAAGGCGTGAGTTACAGTTTAAGTAGTGTGGCTAGTGGATTGACAACACTGTGTTCATTGGTATGGGAGTTATAGTAATTTGAGGGTGGTGCATAAATGATAATTTTGATATTGCTATCACTTTTGAATTTCTAATATTTATGTAGTTTAAGTTTGGTCTCTATTGAAAGAATAACGTTTTCCTAACTATAACTACATTTTAAACTTAGTTTTTTCATTGAATATTGAATATATGTCCAATTAAAAAACATCACAGCAATTTTCAGTGACCCGACATCTGAAACGATGCATAATGCTGTGATATGTTAATCAATTAGTGGTATCTCGGTGAAAGAGATAATGATAAAGAAAATATGTAACTCATGGCTGCCTTCAATGACATCAAACCTTTGTATTAAAGTCATAGCACAAAATACAGCAAAATAAAAGTAGTAGCGAATTACACTCAGCCAATTGCATAAAAGAAACAGAATCATGTCTAGTTATTCCTCACACCGATTATTGAAAGCGGAAAATATGGCAAAACAACACCACAGTGGACGGATATATGCATGTTACACAAAACATTAATTTCCGCATGCATCAAAAAGACAATGCACTTCAAAAGGCATACCACATTCACTGTTAAGACTATAATAATAAAATATAACAATTTTAATGCATATAGGCAGGATCAAAACAACACGATAAAATAAAATAAGATTAAGCATAAAATTAAGCATTAGGGGGTCTATTTTGCAACAGCAAAAGGGACCCCCCGCCATAGGTCCTGTGGTCCTGCCATTCAAATTAGTATGCGTCTGCGACACTGGCGGGCGCATCATTCATTTTTTACATTGCAGTGGGTGGTGCTGTAAGCAGCACACGCCGCAATGTAAAAAATGTATGTCGTGCATGCACAACGTGACAGGCACTGCGCGGTGCCTGCTACCTTGTGCATGCAAATGCAGTGGGGTACCATAGATACCCCTCATGTGCCCCCCAACATCCTGGGGGCCTGCTACAGGCCCCCAACAGTGAAAAACGCATGCCTTTTCGTGGTGGCTGTACTTTGCCATTAGCAATAGGGTGTATGAAGGCAAGAGCAGCTGCGACATCAGGGAGGGTGGATCCCAATCTCCGCAATCTGAGGCCTCCTCCATGCACTCAACCCTCCGCCCCAGACAAACTGGACATGATATTACAGGAAATCCAAATCAGCTATGGCGCAGCAGCCGGGAACTATCTCTGTGGAACTTCATTAGCTGAAGGATGACAACAGAAAACTATCTGACAGGGTCAAGGCCACTGAACAGACGCTGGAATCAGTGGCACTCCTACAAATGCGCCAGCAAATAGAAACCCTTCAGGCCTGTGCGGATGATGCAGAAGGGAGGGCCCGACAGAACAATCTTAGAATAGTGGGCCTTCCAGTGAGATTGGAGGGTCTGCAGCCGAAAACGTTTCTTGAGGAAGGGCTCAAAACAAAAGTAGCTCCCACAGGTATGTAAGAGCTCTTTACAGTGGAATTAGCCCATCTGGTCCCCACTAGAAAACCCATACCAGGTGCACATCCTCGACCGATTCTTGGCAAGATACTAAACTTTAAGGACTGAGATCACCTGCTTCAAGCAGCCTGTGACAATGGCCCACTACAGTTCAACAATGCGAAAGCTTCAATCTTCCCAGACTATACATTAACAGCCCAGTTCAAATGCTCCTTATTTCTGGGTGTCAAATCATGTCTCCACGCAGCTGGCCTTACATTTGCTCTCCTATTCCCAGCAAGGTTAAAAATCATTCATAACCAGCGTTGCTTCTTTTTTGACAGGCCTGAAAGTGCAGGGGACTGGTTAGACAGTAGTTTCCCAAAGAGAGATCACAACAGAAACCACCACGCAGGTGCAGAATGGGACTAACTACACAAAGCACCATGGCTGGCGCCCCATCTCCCCAGGTGGCGTTGGAGAGAAGGTAGGAGGCACTCTGATCGGCATCTTCATTGAAGTCTCTCCGCACACCTATTAGCACCAGTCCCTCAGAGGAGGCGATATCTGCATAGGTGGGAGGTGGGGAGGGGGGGTAATTGCATTGTTTCCCTCAGTATCCACACAGCTACGTAAAGACGCATTTGGCTGAGAATGTCTTGTGTTGGCTATGGGGTTCCACTAATTTAATACACAATGGTCCAGGGGATGTATAGATCCTGTGTGTTGGGTTGCGACCTGGTTCCCACTAAGTACTTTGCTATTGTGATATACGCCTAGGGATATGGCAGCAAGTCACACTATAATCCCTTGTGTTCCGGGTTGTCCTGGGCTGTGCCACCTATCGCACATAGCCCACACGTTCTCGATATCAGTAGTCTACTTGTTCTAGTACAGTTCACTTTGTTGCAGTTTAACTTTCAGTTTGGCCGACCGAAGTTTACTCACTTGACCGAGTAGTGGTAAAATGTTTATTTGTTCAATTTGCTACTGGTCTGGTTGCTTGTACTCGGGAGGAGGGATTGAGGGTTGTGGGGACGCTAGTATCCCCAATGTATTATAAATGGCCTCTGTGATTAAAAATTCATACAATATTGTCATTCGGAACATACGGGGTATGGACTCGATCCAGAAGCAGCACAGAATATTGGCCCAGTTGCACTGACTCCATGCTCAAATAATATACCTGCAGGAAATGCATTTAATGCACTCTGAAGCCCTTGTAGTACATAGTCTATCATAGAATATGGAGAGGTCAATTGTATTAAACTGCTTTCCGCTTTCTCACGTGGGGCAGCAGTATGGATACATGCTGGGATCCCATTCTCTATGATCGATAGTAAAATTGATGACCAAGTAAGATATGTATTGTTACAGGGCACACTGGATGGGAGGCGGGTGGCACTGAGGTCAGTATATGCCCCTAACATTGATCTGGAAGAATTTCTGTCCCGCCTATCAAATTCCCTTTTGGGGTGGATACAATATCCATGGGTGTTGGGTGGGGATTTTAATTCAGCTCTCGTTGTGGAGCTGGATTGTTCTCACCTTCCACTACCAGGTACTGCAGAGATACAGCAGGCTAAGATCCTGCGTCCTGGGTGGACCTATTCGATGTATGGCAAATTCAGAACAAAAACATGCAAGAATATTTCTTTTTTTCACACCCTCATGGCCTAAACACTCACCTATATTGATTCCTCTGCTCTCCAGATCTACTCCCATCTATATCACATACTACTTATTAAGGTAAGACCATCTCAGATCACAACCCGCTTGACTTAACAATTAATTGGGCTTGGGTTCCCTCCCCGATCCCGACGTGGCATTTACAACCTTCTTTATTAGAGGACCCAGTGTTCAGAAACCCTATCGCTATCAATCTCCTCCTACTTTGCCGATAACAAGGGCACAGCCGCAACGAGATCTATAGAGTGGGAGGCATTTAAAGTGACTATTCGGGGAGTCTTAATGGGGGCGGTGGTAGGTGCCAACTTGAGATCATTTGAGATGTCACGGAATTAGAAGCAACATTGCAATAGCTAGAAGTAGTGGCTCAGGCCAATGCAAGAGAAGAGCAGAAACTTCAAGAGGCAAGAAATATGCGGATTTGATCATTCCGAAGCCTGAGGCTAATTGACTTGAATGCATATACTTTGCGCTCACATGCAGAAGCGGACAGGTCAATTATACTGCTAGCTCATATATTAAGGCCACAACCTTCACCTACACCCATACTGGTGGAACATACTGGGATCCACACACATAGCAATCAATGGGGTGTTCCAGAATTATTATATGCATCTATATGAGGCTATATGAGGCTCTCCCCCAGCTCTCATCGGAATCTACTGATGAGTTTCTTGCATCCATTTCACTTCCTGTTGTCCCGCCTGCAAGTGTTGAAGACTTGGCAGCCACGCTTACTTCAGCCGAGATTCTGGGAGCGATAAAGGGACTCACCCATAATAAAACGCTGGGCTCGGATGGGCTCTCCATTGAGTTCTACTCCATGTTCACGTCACGTTTGGTCCCCAAGCTACTGCTGTTGTATGACACATCACTATAGGAATGAGTTCCACCGCCCACAACTGGGTAGGCAATAGTGACTTCCTTATTAAAACCTGACAAACCCCCAATGGATCTCTCCTATAGGCCCCTATCTATTCTCAATACAGAGTACAAAGTTCTCAGTAAAATGATAGAGTTACGTCTATTTTCCCTTGTTCCTGGGCTGATACATAATGACCGATGTAGCTTTATACCCCAGCGAAGTACCTTCCTAAATATTCGTTGCTTCTTCGCTTTCTGCACGCAGCTCAGAATCACTTCCCACATGCAGGCTGTCTTTCTTTAGATATCCGGTAGGCTTTCGATACTCTCAGCTGGTCCTATATGCTTGCAACACTTACTAAGTTTGGGATACCTCTCAACTTTTGT
Organism: Lissotriton helveticus; assembly: GCF_964261635.1. Lineage (NCBI taxonomy): Eukaryota > Metazoa > Chordata > Amphibia > Caudata > Salamandridae > Lissotriton > Lissotriton helveticus. The sequence goes on along the minus strand of NC_136068.1, from coordinate 1,830,201,473 downwards.
CGATGGGTGTAGTTACTCTACACCAGGCCAACAGCGCAAGCAAAAACTGGTTCCAACATCCCCCCTGCATATCATCTCTTTTGAGGGTCACGTCAAGGCTGCCCCCTCTCACCACTACTGTTTGAATTGGCTTTGGAGCCCCTTTCACAACACTTGCGCCAGACAATGTTGGCATATGGCATACCTATAGGCCCGGCAATCCACTTGATGTCTCTTTATGCCAACGACATGTTACTGTATTTCAAAGATATGCAATTAGAATTCCATCCTATAGCTACTCTGCTGACTCAACTCGGGGAGGAGCCGAGACGGACGGACGTGGACCGTCTCCGCTCCCGGGCTGCGCGCTGCTCCGGCCTGGAGCCCAGCATCTGAAGGTAGCCCTCCGCGATGCTCACGCTCCCTAACTGAAGCAGAAGGTGTGGGGCACCTGCGGGGCTGCTCCGATCGCTGCTGGTGCCACTGGAGCGGCGTAGATTGCTCCTGACCCCTGCCTCGGACCCAACATGGCAGCCGCCCGTTACTAGCCCTGGCTCAACAGTGACGCGGAGCGGAGCCTAAGGTGTCCTGCCGGGGGCGATTCTGACAGGCGCTGGACACCCGAGCGGTACGTAGGGCTCTAGCCGCGTCCCCCGCTGCCACCCGCCGAGACTCTGCTGTATGCCAGGGGCACACCAGAAAGGGCCGGTGATTGACGGCGGCGCCCTCTGCTGACGACGGCGCCGCCTCGAGACCATCTTCACTCATCAGCTCCGGGGGCCATACCTCCGCTCTCCGCGACAGACGGGCCTGGGCCCGAGGGCAGAGATATGCCCCCCCTCCCCCTCCCCTTGCTGGCCGCGCTGCTTCGCGCCAACGGTGGCCTGACTCCAAGATGGCGCCCTTGGGGACACGCTTCCTACGACCGGCAGCCACAGGCTCCAGGGACACCAACGCATGCCAGGGCCGTTGAACCCACACACAACTCACCGGGAGCCAGCGCGACCGCATCGGTGGTGTCAACACGGCCTTCACCCCGTGCGCTCAATGCCACCACCCACATTGTGTTTGACTGGGCTCTGGTGAGAGGCCCCTCCTTCCCGTCAAACTTTGTTTCAAACTTCGCTGCCTCCCATCTCTGCCTGGGCGCCTGTGGTCTTTCTCCCCTGACCCTCTGGTCTCCGGATTGAACTCCTCTGCCCCAGCTCCTCATGAACGATGAGGCTGCGACTTTGCTGCGGTCTGCCCTTCTCCCCCTTGGACCTGCTGGTTATGTTAGCCCTCTTCCTGGACTTTCGGACTTGGACCTTTGTGCTCCCCGCCATTTTCCCTGTATGTCTCGCCTCTTCTTCTACCTTTCTCCTCTGCCATTTTAGCGATCTCTGACCTCCCCCTCTGTCCTTTCGACTTTCCTATTGTCTCTCCTGTTGCTTCTGACACACTCCTCACTGTCTTATTCACTACTATCTGCTTCCCTCTCTCATTTATCTCACGTGCCTGCCCTTCTCTGTGACTCTTAGAGTATATCCAGTCCTATCCCTTCCCTATGTCTATAGAGATAACTCTAATCACTAGTATATGCAGTAGACCTTTCTACTCTCTACCATTCCTATGTGACTCTTAGAGTATATCCAGTCGTATCCCTTCCCTATGTATATAGAGATAACTCTAATCACTAGTATAGGCAGTAGTCCGCTGTGCTCTACACCATTCCTATATGACGCTTAGAGTATATCCATGTGTATCCCTACCCTATGTATATAGAGATAACTCTAATCATGAGTATATGCTGTAGACCGTTGTGCTCTCCACCATTCCTATGTGACTCTTAGAGTATATCCATGTGTATCCCTACCCTATGTATATAGAGATAACTCTAATCACGAGTATATGCTGTAGACCGTTGTGATATCCACCATTCCTATGTGACTCTTAGAGTATATCCATGTCTATCCCTTCCCTATGTATATAGAGATAACTCTAATCACTAGTATATACAGTAGACCTATGTACTACTCTTAGAGTATATCCAGCCATATCCCTCACCTATGTATATAGAGATAACTCTAATCACTAGTATATGCAGGAGTCCGCTGTGCTCTCTACCATTCCTATGTGGCTCTTAGAGTATATCCATGTGTATCCCTTCCCTATGTATATAGAGTTAACTCTAATCACTAGTATATGCAGTAGACCTTTGTATTATCTACCATTCCTAAGTGACTCTTAGAGTATATCCACTTGTATCTCCTCCTTGTGTGACTTTACATCTTGTACATTTGCAATTTTTTTCTGTTTGTATCCTTTTTGTAACGCATGTAATCCTAAGTCCTTATGTTTTGCAACTGGTTCTTATGTAAAGCGCTCTGACACCTTCGGGTAAAGTTCGTGCTATATAAAATCGCATAAATAAATAAATAAATAAATAAATAAATAAAAATTCGGGTCCATATCGGGATTACACCTGAATGCCTCGAAACCCATAGCCTACTCCTTTTACATTAATTGCAATCTGTGTTTTTTACAGTTCGGCCTGGCACAGCTTAAGGTGGGACCGGTCACATTTAAATATTTAGGTATCCAAATATACAGAACTGCAAGCGATACATTGGAGGGGATTCTGGTCCATACAATCAACTCTCTCAAATTGCAGGTGGCTTTTTTGGACTAACTTGCCGTTGACCACGGCGGGCCGGTTGGCAGTGGCCAAGATGGTCCTGTTGCCCAGGCTCCTGTATCACCGTGAGCCTCCCAGTGGTGATTCCAGCATGGATCTTTAAACGCTTAGATTATTTACAGACAAATCTGATATGGGGGTCGGGCGGCATAGGATAGGCCTTGCTAAGTTGCAGTTGCCTAGAGCTAGGGGTGGTATGGGGGCCCCAGACTTCAAGACATATTGTATAGTTGGACCATTGCAGTGGCTGGCTTATTGGCTAGCAGGCCATAATTTATTTGAAATTGAGTACACACCTACACAGCTCAGGCTTGGAACACAACAATCACTCCTTTGTCCCGGATCCAAGAAACAGCGGGATGCCCCTTGCTTCTTCAGACGGTGTTCCACTATTGAAAACTACCACTGCAATATGCTAACGTACCCACCCCATATACCCCAAGTATTCCCCTCTATGGCTTGCCAACCCCACAGGGGGTTCTATAGGTCAATAGATTGGGGCCTTGGGAGGAAGCTGGAGCTCTGACGGTGGGCTCCCTGTTCACAGTAGAATCCTAATGCCCTAAGCCGAGTTTGCAAGAACGCATGCAGTATCTAACACACTTTTGTTGACTCATGCCACAATAACATACTTTATACGTCGACATTGGCTAGTGGAGCAACGAGAGCCCCCCCACCTTTCAACTATTACAAGCACTACAAATAATGGGTCATGGAAGCCACTTGGTCATATTGTTACGCTGGGGACTGAGGGAACATTTTGATGGCCCCCTGGTCTCCTTTAGGCAGAAGTGGGAGACGTACATTGCTAGGGTTCTCAGGGCCAAGGAATGGGTGGTGCTTCTGGAATATCCCAAACGAGTCTCTCGTAATGTCTGATTTCAAATTCATGCAGCTCCTAATATTGCATAGGGCCTACTTAATGCCACATAACGTGGAGGCAATGTACCCTCCTGCTTCCTCAGACTGCCCTCGTTGTCATTTACCTGATACTGATTTCATTCATATGTTTTGAGCATTCCCCTCCTTACAAGGGTATTGGAATTACGTTACTAAGGGCCTATCACAATTATCCGAACACTCATCTTGGTCCACTATCGAAGCATGCCTTATGGGCCTATCCCAGCTCCCCAAAAAAAAGCAGTGGTATTGCGACTCTCTGCAGATCTTTTTTTGAAATTGGCCGAAAGATTGCTCACTCAGCACTGGAAATTGCACTCATTTCCGAGGAAGGGAGCATGGGGAGTAGAAGTCATCCAGCGGGCCACAGCGGAAAGAGAAGAGCTACAGCAGGAGGAATACAGGGGACTCAGAAAAGAAACAATTTCAATTGAATGGGCCAACCTATTGGAACAATTGAAAGCATATATTACAGCTGATTAGAGGGAGTTTACACTATGGCCCACCCTAATACATACTTGGAATGGTTCACTGGGGATTCTTTGCCTTTGAACAACTGGCCTGATATCCTTCCCTTTCCCCCTCCCCCTTCTACTTTTCTTCCCCTTCATCCTACAAATAAATGGCACACATCGGGTTACCTGGACCATGTTAGAAAATATTTATTAGTTCTACGGGGGGGTCTGGAGTTGACCACGTTGCTCTTAAATTAACACCATCTGAAGTGCCTATATAATGATATGGTTAACAGCAATATATGTGCCTACCTAGAAACCATGTGTATTTCTTAGCTATGAATGTACAAACTGCAAAAATGTGACTAATTTGCTACTCATGTGAAAGACTGTTATAAATTCCACGAATGCAAACTATTTGATATGCATATGCACAGCATTACAATTAATAAAATATGTTTGAAAAAAAAAGACTTCACAACATCTTAATATGTCATGATGGTAGGGTTTATTAAAAACACTTTAACCAGGCGTTGCAGATTCAAAACAGCACAATGAGAAGCTATAATGTTATAGTAACTAAATACAAGGTTTACAAAAAAAACGGAATCCTTATGTAAAACAACACTCAAAGCACTTTAACAGTTGTCCAATCACTGCAAAGAAATAAATAACTTTTTCCTAACTAACACATACTCCATCAAAGAACAAAGATTATAGTCCTGTACACTGTAATTCCTCCCCAGGCAAGAACACATAGGTCTGATTACAAGTTGAGGATTTTTTTTTATCGCCCCTGATAAATAACGACACCACAGGGTACGTAATTTAACGGGTGCGATAAATAACACCTATTTTGAGTTTATGGGTGCTTTGGTGTTTAACACACCAAAATCTGCAAGATGCTGTAAATACATATGTTTTCCCTGGCGTAAATATAACCAAATTCATAATTCTGTCCTATGTGTAAACTGAGTTTTACTCACGGAAGGAGTTAGCCGCCCAATTTATAATCCAGTATAAATAAGTGCACAGACAGAAATTATTTCACTGTAACAGAGTACACCCAGGTTATGCCAGCAGCCATAAAGCACACACCCACGTACATAGTAATGAACAGGACAAGTAGGCTAACCCAGTGTATGAATGGCACAACCAGTAACCATATGTAACAAAACTGGTGCTCATGTAAACCGCTCTGATACCCAATGTCTCGGGTCTAGTTCACGCTATATAAAACTCTAAAAATAACAAAAATAAAAAAGAATCTCAAACAAATGTGGATCCAATGCCACTTATCAACCTGTATGTAACTCTACCTACTACACTTAATTAAAAGTGCTGAAAACAAGATAGATAGTGTGTCTCTAGGTCGGACCTGAAAATGCGGAGACAATTTTAATAACACTCTGTGGTAAAGGAAGTAGACTGATCCGGTAATAGTGATCGAGTTATTTAATAGGATACGGAGAAGTAGAGCGGACCGTTCCTTACAAAAAGCAACCAGGAACTGTCATAGAACAGAACTGCACTTTACAAGCAAACATGGAACAATGTAGGGAATACATTCTGAGTGTGAAGTATTACATTCTACAAAGACTAGAACACATACTTATGTACTACACATCTTCTTCCTTTCTATTGTTAAAAAAAATAAAAACAAAAAAATGATTAGCATGCATACATTTCTAACAAACAAAATATTGTAGATAATGTGGTGGTCTTTGATGTCTTTGAGTGCGATCACTGAGTAAACCACCATTAGTTAGATTATCTGTTTGTAAAGAAAGATTATCAGAATTCAGAGCATCTCTACCTCCCACATCACGTGGTTCACCTGTTGGAACTTGTAGAGTAGTTTCAACAGGAGTGTTTGCTAGAAGATAACCACTATTGCAAAGGGAAGAGGATGCTTCATTATCTACATTTTTGACAGAAGTTAAAGCACCTCTTTTATACAGTGCTACTCTCCTGAAATTCCAACATTCACCATTGTTAAGAATTACACAATGATCAAGAACTTTCTTGACAGTAAAAGGTCCTTTAAACTTGGACAAACCTCTTTATACTCTGCCAGTCTTGATTTTGACTAGATCACCTACCATAAAAGGAGATGGGGTTTTAGTGGGGGAAGACAAAACAGATGTCTTTGTTTGAAGGTAACAACCTGCTTCATCCAGGGTGGTACTAACTTCAACCCTGGAGCCTGTCCTCTAATAAGTTGAAAAAGAGAAAGTTGACTATCAAGCAAGGGAGTGGTGCCATAAGCCCATAACATCTCATTAACCATCTTTTGCACAAAAAATCCATTGGCAAAGGCCATTTGTATAATACCTTTTACCACCTTATTAGTTCTCTCACACACTCCATTTCCTTAGGGATTGTACAAGGAAGTGCGATGGTGTCAGATACCACAACTCTTTAGAAATATTTGCATCTCTTTAGAGGTAAGTTGTGTACCGTTATCTGTGGTGATGACTGCGGGAATACCTTCATCTTTAAAAAGATTGCCTAGGAATTTAATAGTTCTTTCAGTGGTAACCTCGTTGGTGAACTCTACAACCAACCATTTGGAATAAATGTCAACCACATTAATAGCAAACCTGTCTTTTTCATTTAATTCCCCCATAGGACCAATAAAATCCAAAGAAATTGTGTGCCAGGAAAGACCTGGGTTTGTTAAGTGAGCATCTTTAGACTTTGGACCCACTTTGAGTCTCTTCTCACCTTCTCTACAAATGGAACAGTTTTCCACCCATTCCCCAACATGAGAATACATTCCTGGCCACCAGAAGTAATCCTTGAGTCTCCGCTGTGTAAGAGTTTGACCCAGGTACCCCACATGCCCCTCATGCAAACTCCTAGCTAAAGCTAAGAGTTTGCTTCTGATACCAAAAGGAGGTATACATTTCTCACATTTAACTAAAATAAAATTGTTGATAATAGCAAGATCATCAAGGACTTTAACAAAAGGTCTGACAGCAAGAGGGACAGAACTTCCTCTCCTAGGGCCAAGCCTGAGAAGTTTGAAAGCCTCTTGAAGAGTTTCATCAGAAACCATTTCATGTTCCTAGTCAAAGGCTGCAAAAGCACCCTCACTAACCAACACAGCATCATCTACAGAAGCAACAGCTATGTCATCAGCATCATCCGAAAGAAGAGAGTCAGGAATGGTACTCCAATCTAGAGACAGTCTTGATAAACAATCGAGCTGCACATTTTATCACCCCTGAATATATACAATTGAAAATTGGAACTCTTGAAGTTTAGCAGCCAGTTTGACCAGCCTAGCTGAACTTTTGCCAGTACCTCCCGGAGAAAGGATCTGGTTTATGATCTGATCTTAAAATGAATTTCATGCCCCCGAGGTAGGTTCTGAAATACTCCACGCCCAAGAAGCAGCCAGTGGTTCTCTTTCAATAACCGAATAGTTCCTCTCTGCATCAGTTAGGGTCCACGAAACAAAGGCCACAGTATATTCAGAACCAGCTTTAGTTTGAGAAAGCATACCTCCCAAACCAGTAGAACTAGCATCCACTGTAAGTACAGATTTGTTGAGTACATCAAAAGGTGACAGAACCTTTGCATTACATATTTATTTTTTGATATTCTCAAAACATTCTTGAAGTTGAGGGCTCCATGAAAATCTCACCCCCCGTTTCAGTAAAGCTCTCATACATAATGTTTTGTCAGAGATTTTTTTTTACAAATTTCGGGTAATACTCGATGAGACCCATAAAAGAACGTAACTGATCTATGTCTTTAGGTTGGGGTGCTGAATGAATGGCTTGGCATAAATCTCTCTTCGGTTTTACCCCAGAAGAACTAATCGTGTAGCCTAAATAATCAATCTGATCTACTAAAAATGTGCATTTATTCTTACATAGTATGAGACCAACTGCAGACAGTCTTTCCAAAACCATTTTAAAAGAAATGTTATGTTGTTCGACTGATTCAGCATAGACCAAGATGTGATCTTGAAAGTAGACAGTATTACCCACACCCTCAAAAATGTTGGACACCATTCTCTGGAAGACACTGGCCTCAGAATTGAGACCGAAAGGGAGGCGTGTGAATTGAAAATTGCCATAGGGTGTGATAAAAGCTGTCAAGTATTTTGAATCTTTGTGTAAGTTGATTTGATGATAGGCACTCCTAAGATCTAACTTAGAAAATACTTTAGCGCCTTTTAGAGTAGTGACAAGTTCTGAAATATTGGGCAAAGGAAACATGTCTGAAACCACACACTAGTTTAATGATCTTAAATCCACACAGAAGCAGAGTTTGACATCCGAATTCTTAGTGACCACAATGGGAGAAACCCATGGTGAAGCCTATACAGGTTCTATGACCCAGATGCCAACATATTTTGAATGAGCCCTTTAACTTCTTCTCTACGACAATGGGAATCCATCTAACTTTGTGTTGTACTGGAATGGAACCCTTTTTTAAAATAATCTTGTGAGAATAACCTTTTAGTTGACCTAACTCCTCTCTAAATACACTCTTGGCATCAGAGAGGATAGAGTCTAAATCTGCATCTTCAACAACCATGATCTGAGGATTAGAGCGAGGATTAACAATAATACACAAGTCATACTGATGAACCCAGCCAAGAATGGCAGGTCCGGATACTGAAACATAGACTTTACCTTGAATACGTCTGTGTGAGAATATGATATCTGCTTCAAAATAACCTAAAATGTTTATGGATTCCCCTTGGTAACCTTCAGGGGAGATATCTTTGGGAAGAAGTGCTCCAACGCCCCATGTCTTTGTGAACAAATCATTAGGAATGATAGTGTACTTTGCCCCAGTATCGACCATCAAATGAATGTCTTGACCATTAATTATAAATAGGGCTTTTGGTCTATTTCTACGTTTGTCAAGCTCTAAATCAGATGATAAATTTGACTCAATCACCAATATTTTGTCATTCTCATCAACTATGTGCGGTGAATTTTGTACATAAGACACTAGACCGAGGTTTAGCTCTGCAGACTCTGGCATAATGGCCCATGCGACCACATTTAAGACACTCCTGTTTAGCTGCAAAGCAACATTTTGAATCAGAGGCATGACCAGTGCTGCCACATCTATAAGACATTCTAACATTAGAACTCTTTGAAACATTAATTTTCTTTACAGACGCAACCTTTTTGTTCATCTTTTTGTTTCTGACAGCTGCAACATCACCTTGAACATCATCATTTTGAAACTGATCCATTGACTCATTGACAGAAACTTCGTTAACGTCACTAGAAGATAGAGATGACCTTTTCTCGAGCTCTTTCATACACCCTTCAGACTATTCCACAATTTTGGCTAACTCAATCGCAGTTTCCAAGTTAGGATTTTTAGCTGCCCAGAGACGTTCCTGTATGTTTTTTATTATTACATTGGACTATAAGCTGGTCTCTGATCAGTTCGTCCGTCATATTTCCAAATTTACATTTGACAGACATTTCTCTAAGTCTTGAAACAAAATCATCAATAGATTCTCCAGTTTTTTTACTCTTAGTATAACATTTGTATCTATTCATGACCAGGTTTTCTTCCTTAGAATACCTAACTTCTAGCCGGGGTATTGATTCCTTATATTCATCAGGAAGAGCTTGACCACTTGCTTGTAGAGCTTGAGGTAAAAATCGAAATACACGTTGACCTTCTTTCCCTAATGAACTCAATAACAACACTTTTTTCCTTTTAGCAGAATATTCCTGGGCGTCCAAGGCATCCAGATAATTTTCAAACATTGGGAACCAATCTTCCCAAAATATAGTTAGCTGACCTGGATGAGGAAGAAAACTTGGAGGCAATACCACTGAGCAACTCTGTGAACAATTTTGTGAAGCCATGAGGTTATGAAATAAAGAAATTAATTTGAGCAGAAAATGTCACATAAAGAGAGACCTATGATGTGAAAATCATCAAATATTACATAAGTAACACAGAGTATGTCCCAAGTACCTGAAATACTGAAACACTGTGGCGTGTGTATCGCTGAACACAGCGCTTACAGGAAAAATATTGCAGGTTTAAGATACACTGAAGCGTGTGTGTCGCTGACGTAGACAAAATACCCAGGAAAATCTGGAAAAATAAACAAACGTGAGACACGTGTGTCTGTGCGTCAGTGAGTTAACTGAGTATTGGAAGCTATATGGTTGCCGCAGTAACAAATAAATAAACACAAGAAAATGGCCGCTAAGTTCTACGTTGTGCATGACAACCAGGACGTAAAAGTACGGAGGCTGCTGGAGCGCCGAGCTGACGTGTGGGAAGAGACGAAGACTGACAAAGGGCAGCGTCACTGAAGCTTCGCTAACTCCCTTGGACATTCGGTGATGTCATCACTTGAGGAGAGACAGCGGAGGAGGAACAGTCACTAGACACTAGAAAATTAACGGTGAGTTTTGTGCTGGCAAGACAGAAGCTCCTTAACACAGTCTACTCAAAAAGGATGATTAACTTTCTGCACTTTCCAATACGCTGCCTGCTAGGAACGACTGTACGCTGCGGGACTTAGGCGTAAGGTTAAGATACAGGGCGTGAAGATAATTATTATGTACAACTTATAGCTGGCTGCTCAAGTTATTTAAACGCTACGGGACTTAAGCATCCGTAGTAGAAACAAACAACACTGTCGCTCGGTTCGCTTCTAGTCGATAATTGCTGTGCAATATTAAGCGCTGCCTACGCTGCAGGACTTAAGCATTTAATGCTGAAACAGCCAACTCTGCTGCCTGATTCATTTGCGCTACAGAGACCACAAAACAAAGGAGTAAAGAGCTCACCAAAGCATGAAATGTTCAATGTTCTGTATCCTTGGGTGGAAGCCCGATGTGTGCAAGCTGGGACTAGGCAGGGCTGTTCTTGTCCACTCTTGTTGAAGACTGGAGGTTCCGTAAATAACTCAACTGCTACACGCATGAGTGAAAGACCTCGTCCTCAAAATTGTGGTAAAGGAAGTAAACTGATCCAGTAATAGTGATGGAGTTATTTAATAGCATACAGAGAAGTAGAAGCAAACATGGAAAAATTTAGGGAATACATTTTGAGTGTGAAGCAATTACTTTCTACAAAGACTAGAACATATACTTATGTACTACACACTCCCCCATTGAATTTGCGGTGTAAATTCCAGAATATATAAAACTTGTGAAATGTTTGTATAAATAAATACAATTGTATAACATTGAGCCTCTTCTAAAGAGGTGTTACTTTGATGCAAAGTCCTTTGTTATTCGGTCTATGCATCAAACGTATGGGGTCTTGAGATGTAACGCTGATGTAAAGTGGAGCACATCAACACATAGCACTATTTGATCTGAAAAAGGGCCCCTTTCCAGCAAAAAAAGACCTCACACTCTGGAAAGTAAATACCCTAGCAAGAGTTTGCACTGCTTTGTGTCACTTTGCGTGACGCCATTGCTAATCACCACCAATCTCTTCTCATCTGTGCACTGAAGCCACCATCAACTGTCAAGAAGAAAATGGTTCTTCTTCCCATCCTTGCATCTTTAACAGTGACCATCAATAGGCATTCTAGAATGTTTGTTTCATGATGTCAGCTGGAGATTTGAAATCTGTTGAGACATCATTCACTGGATGGACCCTTTAAACCAACTATAGTTGTTAGCGTTGTTACCTGTAGATAATGGACAATGCTGCTGCTTTTAGTTTGGGGTTACCAAAGATGAGAATCAGAGAGTTAAGAGAGGGATATGAAGCACCTATATACATTGAAAAATATAATAGGATAGAGTCATAAACTGAGCCATTATCCAGCACACCAAGAAACAAAGACAGGACAAAACAGATGTACAGGGCTAACAAGGACTGGATGGTTTTGGCTGCTCTTATGTGGGCCTCATGCTGGGCCCTGCAGTGACCCCTGTGCTGTGCTGCTGCATCTGTCTGGTATGTCTGTAGAGAGATATGAGGACCAGCACAAGTGAGATTACTATCATTACCAGAGGCACAAAACAACACATAATGGACACCATTAACTTGTGGGAAAGATGGAATTCCTATTCTGTGACCTGAATGGTGATGTTTTCTACTGTAGAGATTTTGTTAACCTTTTCTCCAAATTGCCAGATTCCGGAGACAGCTATGGCCAGTGATGCCAGCACAGACCCCAGGAGTAGCCAGTGCACCACACCAAGGATACCCATCTTCAGGCGTGTGAAGAGCGCATGTGAGAAGTTGGCGATCTTAATGCAGTAGAAGACGCAGAGCCAGGTGTTGATCCAGAAGCTGGTGAAAAGCCAGAAGGGGCAGAGAATGGAGAGGCTTTTGCAGACACCTTCTCGGATGTACACCTCCCTCCAGAGGAAGCGGAACAGGTATTCCCCCGATGTACACATTTGTATACAAATATTTGCAAGTGCTAGTCCCAGCAGCAGGAGATCAGTTGATGGTGGCAAATGTCTGCTGCCAACCCACTGAATGGAGATCACAGATACCACAAATGCATTGGTGAGGGTGCCAGGCAGCATTACCATCTGCTGTGACCTTTTCCCTCCTGAGGCGGAAGCCGGGAGGTCTCGCTCTTTTCTTTCTTAAATTTTAATTGTGTGTTTGACTTTTAACTTGCTGCTTCTCTGCGCTTGAGTAAGAAGCGCCAGAGATATTTTAATGTTTGTGCATCTCTGCGCTTGACTAATAAGCGCTAGAGACTTGAGCCCTGAGACTTCCTTAGCGATCCTTAGCGCTTCGTTTCTCCCTCCCCCCTCCCCTACCACCGGACCGCCCTCGGCCGAGCATCGACGCCGAGGGCTGGGATCTTGCTTTGGCGGCCAAATTGGGTGTGGGCCAGGCCGTTCACACGCTCTAGCAGCGCTATAAAAAGGGAATAGATACCTCGCCTAGGGATTACCATCTGCTGTGACCTTTTCCCTCCTGAGGCGGAAGCCGGGAGGTCTCGATCTTTTCTTTCTTAAATTTTAATTGTGTGTTTGACTTTTAACTTGCTGCTTCTCTGCGCTTGAGTAAGAAGCGCCAGAGATATTTTAATGTTTGTGCATCTCTGCGCTTGACTAATAAGCACTAGAGACTTGAGCCCTGAGACTTCCTTAGCGCTCCTTAGCGCTTCGTTGCTCCCTCCCCCCTCCCCTACCCCCGGACCGCCCTCGGCCGAGCATCGACAACGAGGGCTGGGATCTTGCTTTGGCGGCCATATTGGGTGTGGGCCAGGCCGTTCACGCGCTCTAGCAGCGCTATAAAAAGAACGTTAACAACTCCGCGCAGCGGACGCGTTCAGCGGACGCGCTGGATCTGCGCCGGAGTCGTGCCAGAGTCCTGCCCGTCTGCGCCCGTCAGCATCCCGGAGGCGTCTGGGGCGGTGGGTAGGGCTCTGTCTTTCTGCGAATACTCTCTCTAGCGCTGCTATGATTTGCTACTCGCCACTGGAGCTTCGCTCATTTCAAAAGGCCTCATGCGCCTGTTACAAGGTTTTCCCTTGTCGATATAGGGGCAAGAGGAAATGTCCGGGCTGCGGCTGGTCTCTGGTCAGTGCCCCCCCTCTATATCAACTAGGGAGGTGGTCGGTGTTAAGCATCTCTGCCTACTTCTAAATACCAGATCTGTTCGCAGACACGCCCAGGAAATCTTTGATCTCCTTGTTACTAGAAAACCGGTATGCCTGATGCTAACAGAGACTTGGCTAGGTGAGTCGTCAAACCCCGATATTGCTACAGCTTTTCCCACAGAATACAACATTTTTAGGCAAGACAGATTGAAAGGGAGGGGTGGGGGTGTAGCACTCGTGGTGAACAAATCCTATGCATGTTCCATCATCCCTATGGATGCCATCACGGGCTCTGAATCCCTTGCCTTCTCCATATCATTGACACCTCTACAATCCCTTAAAGGGCTTCTAGTCTATAGGCCCCCTGGCCCAGTGGGGTCTTTCTTTGAGGAACTCCAGTCGACAATTTCGACGCTGATCCTAAGAGCAGAGCACTGTCTGCTGGCCGGAGATTTTAACTTCCATATGGATGACAGTTCCAACCCTGATACAATTAAATTAATTGATATTACGGCACCCTTAGGCCTAATTCCCTATCTTTCTGGACCGACCCATGACAAGGGCCATACCCTGGATCAGATCTTCTCCACGTCCCCTATTGAAGTGACGGCATTGCTGCCGGTGCTTTGGTCAGATCATCACCTGGCCAACTTTTATGTACTGTGCATCAAGAAACGATCGAGCACTGCTTTGAGACATCAGGGACCAGCATCCAGGGCATACCATCGGGCGACCCCAGAGATGCTGGCTCAGGCCTCTCTGGACCATCCCTTCCCTTTCACGGGTGATCTGGGCAAAGATTTAGAATCTTTGCAGATGTGGCTGATGGACAGGTTGAACGATCTAGCCCCTGTGATTCCCCCCCGATTAACATCTAAACGGGTTTCTGCCCCCTGGTTCACCGAAGCACTGTCGCTCTCCCGCAGGCAGTGCAAAGTGGCCGAAAGGGCTTGGCGATCACAGTATGATGCCGATGCTAGGCTCGCCTACAGAACAACGGTTAAAGCCTACCACCGGGAAATCCTCCAGGAGAAAAAAGGCTATTTTGCCAGGAGAATTGAGGCCGCAGCCAACTCCTGTAAGGAGATCTTTACGATCGTTAGAGAATTCATGACCCCCCGTTCTAATTCGACTCTGGCCACCCCCTCTGAGTCATGGGTGTCTGCCTTCGCTAATTTTTTCACCACTAAGATAAAGCTGATCCAGGACTCTTTTCCCACGAGGCTGGTTGATGTTTTTCCCAGCCTCGTGGATGGGCCAGCGCCATTGATTCCCTCAGGTCCAGTCCTGGCGGTGTTTCCGCCATTTTCAACATCCTCGTCTTTGGCACTTATGGCTAATATGAAATCTGGATCGCCCCTTGATCCTTGCCCGGATAAATTCTTGGCGAAAATGGCAGTTATCGTCAATCCTTTGGCAAACCCGCTTCTGAATCTTTTTCTGAGTCGAGGGGTGGTCCGCAGGCTTGGAAGCAGGCAATGGTCATTCCCCTTCTTAAGAAGCCCGGCCTTGCCCCTGAGGATCCTGCCAATTACAGGCCTATCTCGCTCCTTCCCGCACTGGTTAAGATCTTGGAGATACATGTACATATCGTGCTCTCAAATTTTTGGGAGTCCCACGATCTGTTACATTCCTCCCAATCTGGCTTCCGCCCCAATTTAAGCACCGAGACGGCGCTGTTGGAGGTGTCTGAAGCCATTAAAGAGTCGCTGGATTCAGGAGGCAAAGCCATGCTTGTCATGCTTGATCTGTCGGCGGCTTTTGACACCGTCCCCCATGAGGATCTCCTCGCCAGACTTAATGAGATCGGTCTGAGGGGAACGGTGCTCAGCTGGTTGAGATCTTTCCTAGCTGACCGACGACAAAGGATCTGGGCCTCTTCTAGTTCCGCCGAGATGCCGCCATTGGGAGTCGGAGTCCCTCAGGGCTCCGTGTTGAGCCCGACTCTTTTTAACATCTTCATGACCCCTCTGGCGACATTGGCGGAGTCCTTTGGGGCCCAGATCGTATCCTATGCCGATGATGCCCAGCTCCTCTTTACTTGCCGGAAAGGAGAAGATTTCGACGGAGAGAGTATCCGTGAGTGCCTTGGGGCTGTTTTTAAATGGTTCCAGCTTAACAGCCTCAAGTGCAACTCCGATAAATCTAAGATACTCTTCTTCGGTTGCTCACTTGACCCAGAGTGGCATGAATGGTGGCCTGCTGATATGTTCCCTCCAGCGCACGCGTCCCAGTTAGCTAAGAATCTGGGAATTAAGATTGACAATGGGCTGACTTTAAGACCCCAGGTTCTGGCGCTTTCGGGAACCTGTTTTGGCCTTCTCAAGATGCTCCGGAAGTTCCTACCTCTGCTTTCTGAGGAGCATAGGAGGACCACGGTTCAGGCCTTAATTGGCTCAAGATTAGATTACTCCAACATACTATATCTTGGCCTGCCGGAGTATCTCCTACAACGTATGCAGGTGGTCCAGAATGCGGCCGCGCGGGCCATCTTTGGCCTCCATCGGCAGGCCAGAACCTCTAGCCTTTTGCAGTCGCTCCATTGGCTGCCTATCCGGAAGCGGATAGTGTTTAAGGCCTTGACACTGGCCCACAAGGCTTTGCATGCCTCGGGAGCTCAATATCTCCAAAGGTGGCTAGCCTTTTATCACCCGGCCCACTCCCTGAGATCTGAGTCTTTGTTCCTGGCTGTGGTCCCCCGAGTAAAAAAGGTCCGCATTGGAGGCCGCTCATTCTGGTTGCGAGCTCCGCAGCTCTGGAACTCTCTTCCCTTGACACTATGCAGCACATCTAATCTACTGGCTTTTAGGAAGGGACTTAAAACATGGCTCTTTGCCCGGTAGAGTGCTTTTTCTCCATTGCTGGATTTCCTTTATTCTTTTTGGAGCTGTCCTGTTTGTTCATTGTACCGTTTGTCTTTCTGGTCACTAATAAAAAGCGCCGGGACACTCCTTTGGAGTAGCCGTGCGCTATAGAAGACCAACCTAACATAACATAACATAACAACTGAATACAAATCAAGACCACAGAGAAAACCTGAAGTGGGGGTATTCTGAACAGTTCACAGCATCCCAGGGGCTCCTCTTCTCTGCTGGTCCGCTGTTTGAGGCTGGATATGCTGTCCTTGCTTTTTTAGACGTTTTCCTGCCCACTGATTCTGTCAATCTTGTGGTTGCCTAATACGTGTTTCCAGCACTCATCTTCAAAAGAAACCTTGTGTTTGCATGGTTTGGACAACCTTTAAAGCAACTCCATCCCTCTGGGTGGACTCAGTAACACAAGCCTGTATCCTATTTTCATGTTGTGATACAAAGTGCCAGAATTGTTAGTCCTATTTAATTCAGAACAGTGGGCAATGGATTGCTCCGCACTGTTTCCACTGCAAAGGGTTTTCTTCTTGTTTAGTCGAAAGAGAGAGTTACATTTTAGAGTCGTTGAGGTCTTTAGAAAGTTAGTTCATTTTTGTGTGCATTGACTCTCCAGTGTCCTATAATGTATGTAGTCTGGAGGTGAGGTGCTGGGCTGTTCCCTTTTTCCCTGACTGGATTAGCCTGTCCATCCCATTAGTTTCCTCTTTTCTCATAACCACGCCTCCCTAGTGGGTCCGGCTATGTCTGTTTCACTTCCTTCCCTTTCTTCACCTTGCATTTTATCCACCCATGCTGCACCCATCTTGTATCCCCCAAAAATTCCACTTCCGGCAAAACTCAGCAGCCCAACTAGCAGAGGAGCAATCAGATGAAGAAGCCTGAAGTGTGTGGTCCAGATCTCAGAGAGTGCTGCAGACAGATCCCCTGCTAGGAATGACCTGGGCGGACAGTGCTTGGGTGTGAAGCGCTAGGTAAGACCTCATTCATACACGTGTGAGGTGTATAATATATCCAGTGGTGATAAGCTGCATGTCTCAAGCGCATTCATCTGACCTGCTGCCATAGCAACAGCTACCATGCAAAGTGTGGTGTTAGGTGTAACTGAATCTCTTAAAGATTTACCTATTGCCAAAGCTACTTGTTTTTGACAGCAGCTTGGCTCTCAGACTTTCAGCTAATACATAGTCACACAGCTCTATTTACATGCTGGACATGGACACACTTGTATGTCAGAATACCCATAACAAGAATATAGTTTAATATTATTATCATGGCCTAAATAAAAACATTTTTAAAGAAACATATTGCTTCCATGGGTATATGTTTTCCATCTTCAATTGCAATAGTGTGATATTTTTGTGAAGAGTATTTAGGGCACAATAATTTACTCAGATGATATATGGCCAAAGATATTCTGAAGCCACATTGCACCCAAGGGTTAATTGTGCATGCTCCACTCTCTCTTTTGTGCCCCTTAAACATGTTCGAAAAATATATTTGCCAAACAGTGCATTTGCAAAAAACTTATTACATTGTGTTGTAAAAAGCTATCATTATTCCAGGTAGTTCTAAAGGGTAACTAACGAAATGTAGAAATACTTCAGGGTCTCTCACAGTTTCCAGGAAAGCTATATCTTCATGGCAATCAATCATGCCTGTGCCTGTAAGAAAAGTGGATGGCCAAAGCACTGGCAGGCATATTTACTAAATGTTCACATGGCACAGGACAGCAAGAATGGTATCTGGGATATAGGCAAGTTGCTCTTTCTATGAATGATACAGAATGTACCACATATAGAAAGAGGAAGTAACAAGGAGAAATAACATATTTCTCCTCATTACGCCATGGTCAGGGTGGCATACCATTTTGAGGCAATCCCACATTTAAGGATTTTATGAAATCTGGGATTGCATCAAATACCATTGGTGAATATACGATAACACCCATGCATCACCAATGCAACACCTATCACTACGGAATGTAACACCACAGTGCAAGCCGCTGCTCTTTACGAAGTCACAAAAGGTGGCACAAATCACCCCTCATGTGACTTTGTAAATCTTACTTAAGCCTTTGTGTTGCCTTTGGATGCCTTTTGCTGAGCAAGGAAGACACAAAGGCTTAGTAAATCTGGGCCTGGATTCACACCAGTTAAGGATTCTGCTGCCACAGGAGATGCAGCGCCTATTGGATACACTGTGGTCCACTGGCAAAAGGCCTCCTAAAACATCTATGGGAGTCAAATTCAAATTCGTCTTTATTTGATCATAAATAATCATAAAAGACACATATACCAACACAGATAATTAAAATTCATGGTAAGTATTTTGTTTTTAAAAAACATATTAAACATATGGTGGACTTCTGTTAAGATTCTAGGCACATATCAACAATAACATTATTATAAATCCTTTCCTACTAAAAACAAATAAAAAACATTATGTCTACACAGGTTGGCTAGACCTTCATTCTTATGAGCAGGATATATCAGAAAAGACTAAAACACAGTACTCTCAACACAATCATGTTACGTAGAACCTTGCAAACTTATCCTTCTAAGGGCCCACGTCCAGCTCAAAAATGTAGCCATAGCAGTAACTATGACTTCACTAGTATCAGTTTTTAAGATACGCAAAGCCGTTTGACAAGATCTTGTTCCTATTGTAGCACAAAGCGGCTTAAGCCATTTATGACGAGGACCCTTGTATGCAGGGCATACAAACAGAACATGTGGTAAGGTCTCTCCCTCACATGGGCAGAGGTGACATTTTGTTTCTTGATTGATCCCCCACTTTATAGTAAAAGACTTTAAGGGGAGAGAGCCCACTCTAAATTTATGATAGAGGTTCCTGTCACCAGGGCTTGTGATGGTATCCCAATAAGCCTCCAGCCTATATTTTGTGATCTAGAAAGTTAGGGAAGCACCATTAACCAGAGACAACGACAACGACTTTTGGATTACCATTTCCCTGTATATGGCTTTAAAATGTATTTTTGAAGGGAAAGAATTCACTTCAGGGTCCTCCCACAAATGGTTGAGTCCCATAGCCAATAGAGTGGCCTTAATCTTTTGTAACCATGTGGTTTTGTTGGATTTATCAGCTTCTCTAATATACTTAACTGCTTGAGCATAAGGAGCTAACTTCGGGGTAGTCCATAGTCTTCGCCAATAGGCAAGAGGTTTAAAGCCCGCAGCCTCCTCAAAAGAAACACAACCCAAATCTGCAACTAATGGTCTAAGAGGTGTGGATTGAGGAAGGCCGGTCAATGCCCTCAGAAACTTGTTCTGCGCTTGGACTAATGGAACTAGATTTTCAAAGCCCCAAAGTTCAGCTCAATAAATAATTGAAGCTCTAACGTTCCCTTGGTAAATAGTTAGAGCCGGAGCAACTGGTTTGGTTTGGGATTGGCGGTGATCTTTTGAGAGAGCCCCTGCTTGTTGGTTGTGCGTCAAGACCAACAGATCCATCTGTGGCTTCCAGTTCAACCTTTTGCCTATAGTAACGGCTAGATATGTAAAGGAGTCAGTTTGTTCCAGGGACAAATTATTAATTTCTACTCTAGCTGTCACATTTTTTTGTTTATGCAAGACCATGAACTTGGTCTTGTCAACATTGACTACAAGGTCGTTGTCTTTACAAAAAAGACTAAATCGGTCGAGGGCTCTTTGCCGACCTACTTATGTTTTAGACAAAATTAGAGTCTTCAAACATTAAAAGCGTAACCCTCGATCCTGCAAGATTTGGAGCGTCCGTAGGATAATCGGTGTAGTATGAGATAACATTATTTATGAACAACAAGAAGAGGGTAGGGGCGAGAACACACCCCTGCCTAACTCCCTTGTTCACAGGGAAACGTCTGTTAGCTCACTTGTTGACCCCAACGGTTTTGGGCACAAGTAGATTCATGTAATTTTATGATGAAAAATAAGATCTCAGCGGGCATCCCTGATTCCTTAAGACTGTCCCATAGCTTGTTACGAGGGACTAGATCAAATGCAGATTTAAGATCTATAAATGCTGCATACAGGGTCCCCCCAGCTAGGATCACACTGTATTCCAGTATATTAACATGAATCTAAAGTCTTGGTCGATAGTGCTAACATGGGAACTAAATCCTGCTTGATAGGTGGATAGAATTTCGTTATCATCAATCCAATTATTAACCCTGGATAACACTACTCTGGTCACCAGCTTTTGCATCGTGTCTATAAGGCTTATCGGCCAATAATTAGACGGGTTGGCACAATCCCCCTTTTTGTAAATGGGGATAATTTCAACCCCATCCAGGAGTCTGGAATGGGGGCGCCTGTGGCCAAGCCATTCTCAAAAATAAAAATATATTTGATCCAATTCTCCCGATCAGATTTGAATATGTCAGCCGGGATACAATCCTGGCCCGGGCCCTGACTGCAGTTACCCCATCAAGGGCACGCTCAATGTCCACTAGGGTAAATGTTAGGGCTTGATCCAGGAGTACACAATGGTACTGCCCTGGGCTATTTGCAGGGGAGGAAAATTGGGTTTGGTAGTGTGCAACCCAAACTTCTGGGGGGACATTGTTGACTGTACCGGACCGGCATTATCACTGCCCCACTTAATTAGTTGCCAGAATAGGCACCGATTTTTTCCATTACTCGCGTCTAACAAGTCCGTCCATCTGTTTTCGTCAAAGGCCTTCTTTGCCCGTTGTTGGGTTGCTTATAGTCAGACCTCAATTTCTTTACCTCCTGCATTGAACCTGCCCTTATTGGTTTAGACAAATCCCTGTAGGCTATCCTACATGCCCCGTCATACCACTTAGCTGTCTTGTGGATAAGGTACATATTGGTTCATTTTTTGGATTTTGTAAAAAAGGATCTCAACTTAGCGAACAGGGCCTCATGAGCTAATGTAAGGGCAGGAAGAGGGCAATGAGAGAATCTGCGAGTGTTGACTTAATCCGATTTAGAATACCCTCATCCTCAGAAATCTGAGCCTAGTTTAACCTACGGGAGTTGTTGGACAGAATAACATCTGCTGTTACAATATCTGGTGTATCCCTCGAGAGTGGGCGGGACTTTGCCTCTAAAGATAATATCAGGGGATCATGATCGCTCTCCGGTCTTTTCAGGACCTCCATGTCCCTCACCCTCTGCCAAAATTCTAAGTTAATGAGGAAGTAATTGATCCTACTGCTTCTTAACCCGTTTTGTATAGGTGGGGTTACCTTTACTGTCTGATTTTGATCTTCCATTGACAGCCCAGAGCCCCCTCTCCAGTGTTAATTATCTATGGGTGTCATTACAATGGCGGATGGACTTAAGTCCAACACCATCGTCACATGAATTGGGTCCGGCCACCTATATGCGACAGTCCCACACATGGAATTGCAATGCGACCACCACGTGGCGGTCGCATTGGGCATGTTTACCATTGCGGTGGATGCTGCAGGCTGCAGCATCCGCCGCAATAGTAAAAATGCAGGTTTTGCATTTCCCTGCACTACGTGACAGACGCCATGCTGTGCTTGCCACATGGTGCAAGGAAATGTAGGGGGGCACCACAGGTGCCCTCCAAATACAGAACAAAAGTGCCCCTGCTTAAGGGGGACCCGCAACACCACCCTGAAGTCAATCTCTGCCAGCCTTTGAATGGCGGGTGAACTGGCATTCAAGGCTGGCTGGGAAGAAGCATCCGAATGTGGTGACGTGCCTGCTAGGCACCGCCCGCCACCATTCTAGGCATGCTTTCCGGGTCCGACAGGCAATCGTAACGATTGCCTGTGTCAGACCTGTGGCATACGGACTTCCCGTCCGCCTGCAAACCACCAGCCATCCTAATCTGGCGGGTGGAGAATGGCCGCACAATGGCTGTAAATCCACCACCGGCAGGCTCCCAGTGGCGGATTCACCGCTGTCGTAATAACCCCCCATGTTACGAGAAATGTTAGCAATGACACAAGAAAATACTGTCCATTAATGTTTTTGTGGCAGTTAATAACTATCACAAAATATCTGTCATAAATGTAAATAGAACAACAATTGATGGGACTATATTCTAGGTTTTTCAAGTATATGTGACACTGCCTGCCTACCTAAATATAGTGTTGAAAGCAATTGAATCAATGCTAAGCCTTAAAAATTCGGTATTTTAATAAAATGCTGCAAAGTGTTAGTGATAATAGTTGGCAACATATAAAAATGTGTTTTCTTTACAGTGCCTGCACTGTGCAAAGTGTCAGGCTTTGTCAGGGAAACAACAAAAGAGTAATGTGTTTAAGCACCCTGCAAGTTACATTCTTTATTGCAAGTTTCAATACAAGCATCGCAAATCCTTGCAATGTGACTGCAAGATGGGATTCAACTGACAAAACACGGCAATACCATGCAGCTCAACCAGTGCTACATCTGGGCCAAGTAGCTGAATGTGTCATTCTATCACGGATGCCAGTGAGGGCGCGCCAAACCGCAAAATGTGAGCCTTCTCAAACTCATAAAGCCCTAAGACATTGCCATCTTAAGTGACTAATTGCCACCCATGATCCAGTTCCAACTGGAGGAAGGGATGAGGCGGGGCTTCACAACAAATCGAAAAAAAGGGTCAGAGCTATACTAGACCGGCACTTCAAATCACTACTAAGTACAGCCTTATTAATCCTTGTTATTTATCTGTGCATGTCTGGCATTTGACCCGTAAACGTCCCCAAATTCAGTGATCACAGATCACTTTTGACTTTAACACACAAGATGACCCAGCACCAGATTATGTCAATGCAAAGTAAAAAAAATATTTGTATTGCAGTAACAAATACAATATCACAGGAATAGCTTCTTGAAAATGAGCAATTTCAAAGACTTGATTGTAGATTGATACTTTCTTTATTTTCCAAAATTCATTAAAACATGGCAAAATTGCTTGTCGCCAACACGTTTCATCCCACCTGGGACTTCTTCAGGGCTGCGTTGTAATGTTGCAACAAAAAAGTAAGCATCAGTCTTCTAATGTTCTTGTGGTACTCATATAGTTAAATATTGTAAGAAAGAGACAAAACATCTAAATGGTCTTCACTACATCTCTCATGGTGGGGTAGATTGGATTCTATCAAAATTACTTTAAAACCTAAAATTTGTATACCCTTGCAATGCTCCCGACTCAATTTCCACTGAAGTTTTATAAATATATTGATAAAGTTTTGTCTAAGTTTTTATGGAACAACAAATCACCTCGTATTAGTTACAAACTACTAAAAATTCCCAAGCGTAACGCTGGTTTTGGTATTCCTGATTTTTTTCTTAATCACAAAGCCTTTATTTTAAAACAAAGTTCACTTTAGTTTAATCATTCTTCATTAAATAACCCGCCTGCTTGGTTATCCATTAAGAAATCATTAGTAAATCCTCACCCACTTCCTTCTCTAATAACAATGCCTAATACCACATCTTTTTTCCATAAATCAGCCATTATTAAATCTACTAAAATGATGTCTAATGATTTTGAGGTAATTTTTCTCTCCCCCATGAATGTTACTGAAGATATCTGCCTTTGGTATAGCATGTTATCAAACTGAATAGAAATTTAAATTTTTGGTCTTCGTGGATTAAAGCAGGTATTTTTTACCTTAGAGATATGTATACCAATAATACTTTCATTTTGTTTGAAAATGTACAATCCCGATTTGGTTTATCTCGATCCCATGTTACCATATACCACTACTTATGTAATTCAATTTTAGATTCTTTACCAGATGCTATTCCTTCAAATGTTGCTGCTGATTTATCAATCTACATTCAAACGGTTTCTTCTTCTTCTCATGGTGTTACTATTTTATATAAAAAGTTATCGGAAACTCTTGGTACCAATATAGATGCGCTGTCAACTTTTTGGAATAATGAACTGTCACTTTTTCTATCGACTGACACTTGGAAAGACATATGGTGTAAGGGTATATCTGGTTGGCTTCCTGTATCCCTCTATCAAACTAACTCTTATATTTTACTTAATAGATTATGGACCCCTTTACGGTTATTTCATGTTAAACTCCTTCCTTCTGCAAACTGTTGGCATTGTAAATTGGAATCTGGTACATTACAGCATATGTTATTTGAGTGTCCTTTAATTTTCCAGTTTTGGTCAGATGTTTGGGCTATTATAACTAAGATTTTGAGCATTCAAGGAGACATTTCTTATAAATTGTTGATCTGCAAATCTATTATTTCATCACAAGACTTACATGTTTTAGAATGTAAGCTTTTCCAATTTTCTCATTTCATCAGCATTGAAATCTATCACTTATTGCTTGAAAGATAGTTCCTCTTTATCTGTTCATGCATGGTGGTCGTGGGTTCTTTTTACTAGAAGAGGTGCTCAGTTATCTATGAAGGGGCTCATTCATAATTCAATTTCTTTTCAATCGTTCTGGTTACCTGTTGATATATATTTAGATATTAAGTAATGTATGAATATTTTTGTCATCTAGGTTGACTTCATTTTAAATTAATGTTGTTTTCTCTATTACAGTAGCTCCGTTCAACATTTATGCTCCAATTGTATATTTACCCTTTCCCTCAACTTTTTACTTTCATTTAAAAATTTTATTATATTTACTTTATACAATTCCTTTTTATATCTTGATTGTTACATTGTATGGTGCTTTAGGTATTTTCGCCCTATGGTAATATTTTTTGTATTGTCTTTATGTATTACCTGCATACAAATTTCAATAAAATATTTTTAACATAAAAAAAAAAGAAAATAGAAATTAAGATGCAGACCTTGCCATAAATGCTAGTCTCAATGGCCTGGAGCCAATCTTACTCCATCAACAAGCTTATAAAGAACAGACTTCAGTAACATATGCCACAGGACAAAGGTAATCTAACTTCAAATACAGGCAAGAGCAGTCGCATGGGAGCGGGTAATTTCATCTCTGACAACAATTTTGAAATCTACACCAACCACAACCTACTCACACAGGTTCATGGGTTGTCATCAAACCTACCACTGAGAACTGAAAAGTGGATCATTCAGTAACAGGAATACTAACTCAATATCACACAGAAGCTGAGGGTTGACCACATTCTATTGTCAGCAAAAACAGAGGTGTATGGGCACCCTGAAGCTGCTGAGCATGCTTCCTTATTTGTAAATAAAGCCTTTTTCTCAGTCCAACACAGAGCAGGTATGCCGTGATCATGCACTCGAACAAACCAATGTCCTGCATGGTCTACTTAAACCCTGCTCATCCTAATCTAACCCCAGTCCTGCAGTTTTACCAGAATATAGAATTCAGCCGAAGCCTAAAATCAACCACTTCTAGATCAATATCTGTGCAGTACACCACCTCAGAGCACAGCAGGTGTAGGTCGTGCAGGGAAAAGTGTGTGTGGACACATTGGTTTTTCATTAGTGCTGTTCATGGCAGCCTGCGAAGGTAGTGCGGAACCTGGGCGTGATGTTTAATAGCGACCTTACTTTGGAGGCGCAGGTTTCAAAGGTAGTAGCTGGCTGCTAGGCCATTATTCTCCTCCTGAGAAAAATCCTTCCTTTGTTACCGTCTCTTGCTCGGGTAGAGGTGGTGCGCTGTACTGTGCTCAGTAGGTTAGATTACTGCACCTCCTTACTGTTGGAGTCTCCAAGCTATCTCATGGATAGACTCCAGAGAATTCAGTCTGCAGCTGCAAAATTAGCTCTGGGGTGGCCAACAAGATCATCTTCGTCAAGGGCTTTGGCTCAGCTGCACTGGCTCCCAGTGAGACAGAGGGTGCAATTTAAGTCTCTCTGTCTGGCCTTTACAGCTCTTCATGGGTTGGGCCCTGCTCGTTTACAAAGGAAGTTCTCGTGGCATGCGCCGGCCCGCAATCTACGCTCCTCCTCGGCCAGGTTGGTGACCATACCAAGGTTTAGGAGATCTAGAGCAGGAGGTAGATCATTCGGTGTAGCCGCGGCAAAACTTTGGGAATTCTCTTCCGATTGAACTTAGGCAGGCCACCGACCTTCTCGCATTTAGAAGGCACTTGAAAACGTGGCTTTTCCCAAACCCCTAGCTTGTTATCAGTTTGCCCCCTTCTTCGATACGAGTCTGTCAGCGCCAGGATGCCTTTCTGAGGTGAAAGTGCGCTTTAGAAGTGAAATAAATAAATAATAAATAATTGGTGTGGGAGTCGTCAGAGGCTGGTTTGGTATCTCACGCAGGGTGTGCCAGCCGTATTCAGGGCCAAGGTCGGAGGGTCAGTTGGCCTTCCGCCTTGTGTGTAAGGACAGAGGAGCTTTCATTCCTAATTTTAGTCTGACTACTGCTTGCATTCCGGAGATGTGATGTGGCCTGCGTGCTGACTTTGATGCCAGGCCTGTGATTTGCGGTGCACAAATTTAGAGACACACGCAGCTGTTGGCATGTTTGCATGAGCCAAGGGCATGATTGCATTGCGCTCCTTGTTCAGTCTCTCTCTTTCTCTCTCTTTCTCTCTCTCTGTCCTTTGCTGAGTGCCTGACACTGTCCAGGGATGCCCCGCAATGACTCTTCACATTAGTTCTTTGGAGACGAATTAGTATGTGACATTTTGTTTGGTCTTTCAATGGTGCATGAATGACTCGGGATTTGTGTACTCACAAGTGTGTTGATTGCTGCAATTGTGCGACATCAGGCGGGTGCATTTTTCCATGTTTTCGAGCCGTTGATGTGCAGTGTCTTGGACCGGTGGTGGCGGGGTTGTGCCAGGGTGGGGCCCGGGGGGGGAGGGGGGTGGTCCTGGGGGTGGTGGCGTTGGGTGTTGTGGCCCTCTTGGGTGTTCTTCAGGTGTGGCTCTGGGCTGGGCTCCCTTTTGTGGTGCAGGCTGTGCTCCAACTTTGCACCAGGTCAGAGCAGGTGTTAGTTTCCTGCTGGTAATGGCCTTAGTGCATGTTTCCTGGTCTTTTTGCCGATCTGGCTGGTCGTTGAGAATGTTGGGGAGTGGTGTTGGTATGGCTTTTGGCAAGGGAATGCCTACTCTGCATCTAATCAGCGATAGTTGCCTGGGTCGTCTGTGGAAATGTTTTTTGTGGCTGCTATTGTGGGTAATCTGGTGCAATAAACTGTTATCACCAGCTTGTGAATTGGGGTGATACATTTATCGCGACTTTGGCTGCGATAAAGTTCCATTAACTCGCCGATATCTCCTTGAGAATATGCCCCATAGGAAGATAAAATGCCTCAGGGGATTGTTTTTGTGCAGGAAGGTGCTCCTTCCTGTACAAAAACTGTTCTTCTTACAATGTTGATACCCTTGCACCATGGTGCAAGAGTGCCAGCGTTGGCACTAGGCAACCAAAACTGCATCATCGCAGGGACAAAGACAGGAATGTGCCATAATATTTTAAATATGGCGCGTTCCTGTACTTTCCCTGCAAGGTGACTTGCTGCACTGCAAGACTTTGCCATAAATATGGCCGTTTTGATTTGACACAGTACCGGTCAAGTAAGGTTGTGTGCCATGACTCTGCATCACATTTTAATGGCAGGTCAAAGCAGGCACAAATAGGGGTTATGCAGATTATCGCATAATGGGCCATATTATCAAGAATGGCGATAACATTACCTGGTGTGAACCTGGGCTTCTATGTGAATTCTCAAGGGCATATTAGCAAGCCCCTTATCGCCGCTTTATTGGCAGTGTCCTGCCGCTAAAGCGGCAATAATGTTATCGCTGTTCTTGATAATATGGCCCAATGTACGCTGAAAATGTAGATTTACATAGTTACATAGATGACCAGTGTGTGTGTCTTTGCGTCAGAATTTGCTTTGGAGGGTGTGCTTTGTGTCCACCACTAGCCACGAACGGTGCCCATTTTGTGCCACAATGCAAGTCTGAGCATCGCGCAAAACAGGCTTTGCTTTTGCACTGCCGATGACATCATTGGCACATGACAGTGGTGGTCTGCAATTTTTTTTTAATTCTTTACGCAGTGCAGCAATTTGTCATAAACCATTCTGTTCCATAAAGTTTAGTAAATCTAAGCCAAAATTCAAGGATGTATTTTATTAATCAGGGCTTTCAAAATATCACAGCAAGCGCTACATTAATTCAACTGTTAGATGGCGCAAGACTGCAAGAAATAGCCTTGTTTGCTTTTGGAGCACCAGGGCTCATACACAAATACCATTTGTCTTGGAAAGTGAAGGTGCTTGCGCCCACGCCTCTTCTAGTTGGTATTTGCTATTTAGCTGGTTGTGTGTGGACTGGTGTTTGCTTAACAGGCTATTTGGACTTTGAGAGCATTCTGGGTAGACTGCAGAACAGCGAAAATCCGGGAGGAATCCTGTTTGACTGTATGCAAATCTGAACCTGATACATAGTTACGTTCCACGCCCTTATTTGCATGTGAGCCCGGAACCGCTGAAGAACTGAGGGGCATATTATCAAGGGGGGCGATAAAATTATCGCCGCTTTAGCGGCAGAAAACTGCCGCTAAAACGGCGATAATTTTATCGCCTGTCTTGATAATATGCCCCTAATAAAGTTTTTAACTCTGCAGGACAATGTAAACGAAAGGGCTATAGCAGCTTCATCTAATTGATTCATCTTTAACAGGCCATAAAATCAACAACTATACGCAACAAACCAATAGAACACACAAAAAGCAGCCATTACTAAAATGATTAAACAATATAATAAATATTCTTTTTAAAATTGGCAGCCCATTTGTAACTCACCTACTCATTCGTAGAATGCAACACAAATTATATTATGCATTACTATTGATGAGGTATTTATAGTTTGCTATAGCATGAGCCAGGCCCACAGGCGTCAGAGAGAGAACTTCACAGGCACAAAATATAACAAGAAATATGAATACAATGAAATCAGATAAATCACCTTAAACATCAATACCTTGAACAGAAATGTCAGAAACCTTGCACAGGGTCCAATGCATAGGACCCGCCAAACCCAAAAGTATATGCAAATCCCAGGACAAATGAATATTACAGTAAATGTATACCATTTACATTAAACCATTATGGGGCAGATTTGCATGCCTCTTGCGCCACTTTTGTGTCACTTTTTCCATGTTAAAAGTGACGCCAAAGTGGCTCAAGGGGTTTGTAAATCTGGCCCTATGTTTGGTGATGGGAAGCATTTTTTAGGTCTCCCGCCTGCGATTGCAGGGGCGAAGCCCCTGCTGTCGCAAAGCGAGTCTATTGCGATCGTTTCAGTCCTTTCAGCTTTCAAGGACTACCCCGAGGAGACAAGAGACTGGCACGCGCAAGCAGCCTGCCGGAATCGGATCAGGTCGCGCGCGTGAACACGCGCTCCGATTCCGGCAGGCTGGTCACAACAAATGCACACGCAGGCAGGCAGGCACACACAGACACACACACACACACGCACACACACACACAACACACACACAGACAGACAGACAGACGTACGCACACACACACACAGACAGACACAGACGCACACACACGTGCGCAAACACTCGCGCACACATCCCCTCTCCCTCCCCCCCCCCACTCACCGGGCTCTTTCAGCGTGTTCCATGTCCCAGCCAGTGGGTCAGTCTCGAGCTCCCTCCGCAGTGCTGGTCTTCACCCGGGCCCCATCCTGGGACCCGGGACTTCAGATGCCGCACTCCGCTTTGGCGCCGGGGCTCGGAGCTCGCATGCGCGGGCAGCCCCCGCCCTCTCACTCTCAGCCCGGGCTGCTTTCTGTTTCGGTTCCGTGTTGCTGGTTGGAAACTGTTGCTAGTATTACGCTCTATGCTGTCCCCTTTCCAAATGATTCCAAATACCTTGTCCGACTTAAACACCAATTCTCACTTCGTTTTACTCTTTCACTTATTTATACGTTGAATATTTTAATGATCTCTATACGTTGTCCGGGTTAGTAACTCTTCAGTTGCCCCGGTCTCCAGTCATGCGCCTTGATCGTTTCTGACTCTGATGTCAGAGGTTGAGTCAGTACTTGAACTTTTGGTGTCCTCCGGTCATTCCTACTGTACCCGGGACCGCAGAGACCTTTTGATTTGACTGCAGAGATCATCATACCTCGTATTAAAGGTAAGGTGAGACACGAGTTGTCTGAAACCCGCTGTCATGCATGAAATTGATTACAAGGTCTTACATCCTTTCGTTTTTAGCGCGCCCACATAAGCCTTTGTCTCTTTTTAACACTCCGCTTGCTTAGATGCCATTACCCGACACGTTAAACCCTTACTAGGTTCCTTTAGACTTTCAGCTATCTCACCCTAGCCCCCCAACTCTGTGACTGTGGCTGTTATTGTCCCCTTCTTTTCTCGCTGCCTCTTAATTAAATAAGAATCCAGCCTGTATGCTTTGAAGTAATGTAACATGCCGGTTTACAATACGCTTCAGGATCTGTTTTAAATAATGTCTCTGAGTGTGTTGCATTTTTCACTTCCTATTATCACGGCCTCCTTGTTATAAAGAAGATAATTTGCTAGCTTTATATACGCATTACTACAACCATAATTATAACTGATTGGGCATTTTGACTCTAGCAAAACGATTCACTTTGTGATTTTGACTGTTATTGTCAACTTCTTTTCTCACGGCCTCTCAATCAAAAAGAATTCAGCATCTAAGCCTTGGAAAAATGTAACATGCCGTTTTACAATATACTTCAGGATCTGTTTTAAATAATGACTCCGAGTGTGTTGCATCTCTCACTTCCCTTTCTCACGGCCTCCTTGTTATAAAGTAGAGAGTTTGATAGCTTACTTCAACCTTAATTATAACTCCAAGTATGCTTTTTGACTCCAGGTAAACGATTAGCTCTAACGAACCCCTGTTAAGCTTCAATTTACCAACGCATTTTTTCACCCACCTCCAATCTGTGAATCGAGCATTTTAGGATTGCCTCTGTAATAAATGCTGCTTAATTTCACTTTCTGTCATCTTCTACAACTCTTTCCCCATGTTATCTTTCAATAGTTTGCCTTAAGTCACCCTACTGCACATTGGACTATGCCCAAAGCTAAATAACATTATGATTGTCATAACTAAACAGTGTCGCAATTAGAACTTTGAAATGATATATGTCCAATTTAACTTGTTAAACATAAGATCAACCATGCTATGAATGAAATAATGTACTTTACTAAAACCTTATGGCTTGAACTATAGGGCTGGATAGAATGACTTTATATACCGGTGTTTCAATGCTGGTCTCAATAATGTGTCTATTTTGAGAATGAATGTACTCTTTATACTGTATTCCTTGCGTCAACCACATAACTGTAATTACCATATGTTAAATTACCTGATGTTCATAGACATTCTTTTTTTCAAAACTAAGTTCGAACGCAAATGCCATAATGTGATATATCATATCCCATTTCACTGAGTGACCTTATTTCCTCTCTCTCCTCCCCGTTTTCCCTGACACTTATAACTGTAAATAATCTCCCCTCCCCTCATCACACATTCACACCTTTACTCACTTCTCACTTACCTGTGCCCCCTTAACATGTATTCACACTATCTCTCACATTCCACTTACCTGTGCCTCTTAAACTTTTCCTTTCTCCTTCATATCCACACATTCTCAGCCTTGAAAAAGCCCTCGGCCGTTGGGCTACTTGGGCGAAACACGTGTCGCTGTTTCTTCACTACCCTTGCTACTGTTCCATGTATGGAAACATAAATAAAGACTACGCACTTGAAAATTACCGAAGGATGCTTGAACTTTATTAAACTTAAACACACATAATTCAAGTAGGCACAATCTTCCACATTTCTCCAGCTAGTGACTTAGACATCAACAGCAGCTCGCGAGAATTCCTGCTACGCATTATCTGCTGTTAGCACATCTTTTAGGAGCCAAGACAACGTGTGAATATTTTAGTACGGGGGGAGTAAAAAGTAGCAGGGAAGGGGGTCTACTGTAACCCCCAGTAGCTGAACTTTCACCTTCCCTAAACACAAATGTTTGTAGAGAGAGGCGGGAAAGATGGGCTGCAGGGATACACTTGTTATTTATTGTTTTCCAGCTGTACACCCGTTTTTAAGTGGTGGCACTTTAAGAATCCTAAATTAAACCAAAAGACACAAAAAGAATGTTACATAGATTAAATTACTAACGTTCTATGGATCATGCTCCTTGTTTCACATGGCATTCAGACGTATGTAGATGGATATGAGTAGAGTGTCCTCTGCAGTGAAGTATGTGTAACTTCCTAGACACTGGTTTTAAAACCTGCAAGAAAATCTCAGTATTTCTTCCTTCTGAGACAAATAGAAAACGTATAGTCTGAGTTGATTAATAGGACCTTTGATTTACAGTAAAGCATTATATTAAAAAAGACTTTTTTTGTAAATGAAAATAACCATTGTATCAATAGAGTATATAGTAATATGCTTTTAACCTATAAAAACCCCCACAGAGGTAGTAAAACACGTTAGTTTAAGCGCTTTACAACGACACTATAGCACTCTTTAAAGGCCCTAATTACTCCTGAGTAATGCAGTGTCATGTCGCAGATTATTGGTTATCATTCAGTACGGGGTAAGGATTTTCTGTTGCACTGTATGTTCCTTTCAAAAGCAAATTAAGTGACAGGCTTCTCTGTGTGTGAGAGACAGCTGTAAGTGTTACAGTTGCCACTTAATGCTGGTGGAAAACTTTGGGTCTGATTCACAAAAAATATAGAAATCTGCACTACACCATATATTTACATCTACATGCGGATGCAATTTTACTACTTTCTGCAATTAACTATTTCTAGAAGTACAATTGGAAAGTTGCACAAAGCACGTTTCCAGTTATACTTCTGGGCATGTTAACTGACTATTCCGCGCCTCGTGGAATGCAGGGGGAGTCTGCAGAGGGGCGCGCGGCGTTGATAAGGAGGCAGTTTTTTTTTTCTTTTCGTCCCGCCTGAGCGTCGAGTCTGTGTGGTGCAGGTGAAGTCGGGGACGTATGAGCTGTGTGAATAATAACTGTGTCAGCCCCGTGCCTGAGGTGCATCATCAGAGCTGTGTGAATAATAACTGCGTCAGCCCCATGCTGAGGTGCATCATCAGAGCTGTGTGAATAATAACTGCGTCAGCCCCATGCCTGAGGTGCATCATCAGAGCTGTGTGAATAATAACAGCTGTGAGCCCCGTGCCTGAGGTGCATCATCAGAGCTGTGTGAATAATAACTGCCGGCAGCCCCGTGCTGAGGTGCATCATCAGAGCTGTGTGAATAATAAGTGCGTCAGCCCCGTGCCTGAGGTGCATCATCAGAGCTGTGTGAATAATAACTGCGTCAGCCCCGTGCCTGAGGTGCATCATCAGAGCTGTGTGAATAATAGCTGCGTCAGCCCCGTGCTGAGGTGCATCATCATAGCTGTGTGAATAATAACAGCTGTGAGCCCGTGACTGAGTTGCATCATCAGAGCTGTGTGAATAATAACTGCGTCAGCCCCGTGCCTGAGGTGCATCATCAGAGCTGTGTGAATAATAACTGCGTCAGCCCTGTGCCTGAGGTCCATCATCAGAGCTGTGTGAATAATAACTGCGTCAGCCCCGTGCCTGAGGTGCATCATCAGAGCTGTGTGAATAATAACAGCTGTGAGCCCCGTGCTGAGTGCATCGTCAGAGCTGTGTGAATAATAACTGAGTCAGCCCTGTGCCTGAGGTGCATCATAAGAGCTGTGTGAATAATAACAGCTGTGAGCCCTGTGCCTGAGGTACATCATTAGAGCTGTGTGAATCATAACTGCGTCAGCCCCGTGCCTGAGGTGCATCATCAGAGCTGTGTGAATAATAACTGCGTCAGCCCCGTGCCTGAGGTGCATCATCAGAGCTGTGTGAATAATAACTGCGTCAGCCCCGTGCCTGAGGTGCATCATCAGAGCTGTGTGAATATTAACTGTGTCAGCCCCGGGCTGAGGTGCATCATCAGAGCTGTGTGAATAATAACTGCGTCAGCCCCGTGCCTGAGGTGCATCATCAGAGCTGTGTGAATAATAACAGCTGTGAGCCCCGTGCCTGAGGTGCATCATCAGAGCTGTGTGAATAATAACAGCTGTGAGACCCGTGCTGAGGTGCATCATCAGAGTTGTGTGAATAATAACAGCTGTGAGCCCGTGGCTGAGGTGCAGCATCAGAGCTGTGTGAATAATAACAGCTGTGAGCAACAGCATACTCTTGCACACACTCTCACTGCTCACCATTTCAAAGTTTGCCCAAAAATGTATGCGACGCATAGTCATACACAATGCCAATAACTCAAACTTTAATGCTGCCAGACCTATTGCATTGTAAATGCTTGTGTTTGTTCCATTTGAACGTCTCTGTAGAAATGTGCAACACAAAGCCCTTGTAGTGCACAGCAAATTACAGATGGGGAGAAACCGGCTCATGAGAGTAAACAAATTATCCGGGCCCGATTACCTCTACAGTGCATTCTTAAAGGCCCTCATAGTGATGCACAAGCCTGTGCAATCCTTGTGAGCTCCCCTGGTGGCTTGTGATGGCAGATGCAGACAACCAAAGGTTCTCCGGATTTCCTGAAATTCAGGACATTCAGATGTACCTACTCATGTGTTTTATTAGTAGTTAGGGAGAGGAGAAAAGGATACACAGTCATAGCTGAGGTTTCTCATCAGCTAAACATTGCCTAGTGCAGAGACATACTTTACTTGCCATAGGGGCTAGGAACGTGTCAGCTTTAACACAGTCCCCCAAAACAAAAGTATGGCAAATCACTCTTTAAACCTAAAAAAATTAAGAGCCCAAATAGGGTCGGCCTGTAAAGGGGTGCAATGTTGTTTGCACCTCATATAGGGGCATATGTATGAAAATCCCCGTTTGCGATTCTCAAATAACGATTTTTTTGAGAATTGCTATTTGAGAATTGCAAAAAGGGATGTATGAAGAAAATCGCAATTGTTTAGCGATTTCTTAGTTTTCCCTAATTGCGATTCTCAAATTGCGGAATCGCAATTAAGGTATACTTTCCCAATCATTTCTATGGGTCAGGAGGCCCATAGAAATGAATGAGAAGTCATTCTCAGTGTGCGATTCGCAATTTGAGAATTGCAAATTGAGAATAATTTCAAGGGTGTCACAAGGACACCCTGATGCACCCCTGAAATGAACATGTGTGCGCATATGGTGCACATACATGCCCTAATGTGCGCCACATGGCACCTTTACAAATGCAAAAAAGTGCATTTGTCGAAGAAATCGCAAATTACCACCAACTAGTAGTTGGTGGTAATTTGCGATTTCCTAATGAGAAATCGCACAACTTGGGTGCTTGATACATAGCATTTAGGGAATCACAATTTGCGATTCCTTAAATGCTTACACAAAATTAAGGAATCAGAAATTTTGCGATTCCTTAATTTTGCGATGAGAACACAGGTCATACATCGTTTCGTGATTTTTCATTCGCAAACGCTGTATCTTTGCAAATCGCTGCGTTTGCGAATGAAAATTCGTTTGATACATATGCCACACATTTTTTATTCTGACCCTGCAGGAATCAGGATTCAGTGGCTGCAATGCACAGCACCCAATTCTGATCATTGACATTAAATAGGGCATAATATGCAGATTTTGGTGCCTCCCACACAAATATCCGCATACTGTGTGATTTAACAGGCATTTTCCCCCTGCTATTCCCAGTACATTTCGGCTGCAGGTAGGACAACCAAAATGTTTCTAGTAAAAAAGGGCGGGGTTAGACATTTACCATGCATGTCATCATCACCATATTTTATGTATTTCAATTGAATAAAATCATAAACGTTACAGTATAAATATTTAAAACAGGAGTATAAAAAAGTGCAAATTCAATGTGCGAAACTTTTTCTAAGTAAACGTATGTTGTGTGGGAAATATTGGTCCAACAATACAAATCATATCATAAATGTTTTCAGATCCATAATATTATAATAAAAAATGAAAAATGAAATTCAAATAATACATCCCAAAGCTAAAATGATTTACAAAGAAGACAAGTTAACTGCTAGATTAAAGGGTACAAAACCAATCATAAAAACAATTGAGGCAGAACATTAGGTATACATGAAAGGGCAATTTAAAAAAGCATTTGAACTAATGTACCATATTGGTAACAGGTATCTAGCAATTGAATACACCTTAGAGTCTCTGGTGTTGGTTTTGCATATTCTAAGAGCTGTGTGGTGGTCCCTAAACCTATGAAGTTACAAACCTTACAATATTCTCTGGGACCCGACAACCCATCTGACACAGATTTGATATGTCTCTTACTTTTTCGTCTAGGAATGGGTAAAAGTAGCTAAAGGTAATATGCCCATCTGAATATAACATAAAGTGCAGGTGCAGCAGGGTTGATAACCATATTCAGTTATTGCTCATACTCAGATGCACATTTGAACATCAGGAAGGAATTTACAAGGGTAGCAGGAGGAACAGTAGCAAGTCTTGCGCCTAATACATAATTCCAGGGAAACGTTTTCAGCTTCTCCTGAGCACCTTTGGTTAATGCAAAGAGCTGCAGCCAGACACCTTCCAGACCTAACTTGAATAACCGGTTTTTAATATGCGCCCTAGGGGATCTGTCCAGCATGGTGATCCTCTAGTCTGATTCTAATAGATTCCTTTAGGGACCCTAGATCCTCATTGGTCCAGAGCCTTAGCCAATATTGGATACGTCTCAACATAGCAATGTCAGAAATCTATCTTAGGTGAAGGTCGAATTTAATTGGCTGAGTCGCAGCACTGATGGGGAATTTCAAAGGGGTCTTAATAAAGGCATTTTCAGCTTTTTAAGGGTGTTAAGATTACAGTGCCCCAATAAATCTGCCCCATGCAAAGCCCCACCACAGGCTTGAATCTTATATCTCCGAAGAAGGGGAGATAGTGAAAGTGG
Organism: Lissotriton helveticus; assembly: GCF_964261635.1. NCBI lineage: Eukaryota > Metazoa > Chordata > Amphibia > Caudata > Salamandridae > Lissotriton > Lissotriton helveticus. The sequence goes on along the minus strand of NC_136068.1, from coordinate 1,830,164,228 downwards.
GTGATCTATTGGCAAATCTTAAGATAGACCTGGCTCTCTGCTTTAGTCATGACACTTTTCTGTACCTGTGCTACCCATCTATGGGAGTCTTCAAGTCTTGCACCCAAAGAGGCAAAATCTCCTCCCCCTCAGAATAACTTACTCTTGGGTATTTTTCTCCTGTTACCAGAGACCATGTACTTGGTTTTGTTTTTATTAATTTCCATGCCGTGGTCTTAACAAAAAGTATTACATTTATCCAAGAGAATAGATAGACTATGAGGAGTCCTTGATAGTAACAAAGTGTCATCTGTAAAAAGGAGACAGGGTATGTTATAACCTTCCACCTTCGGAGAGACAGTTTAAGAGATAGGGTATGCAGCCATTTAGGTACAAGAGGAAAAGTGTAGGGGCCAAAATACACCCTTGTCTAACACCTCTCCTTATTGGAATGTCTTTCGTCAATTCCCCTGCATGGCCCAACCTAACCCTCGCAAAAGGTTCTGTGTAAAATGCCTGCATCGGGGACAGTAATCCGCAGGGGAATCCTATCTTGTACTGCGCCACCCAAAGTTTTGCCCTTGGGGGAAGATTGAATGCAGCTCCCAGATCCACAAAGGCAACATACAGCAACCACCTGTCAAAGTCTACTACATTCCACTTAATGGACAGAAATCAAACAATCTGGTCTATGGTGCTAATGTTGGATCTAAATCCCAACTGTAAATGAGATATCACTTTGGCTTGGGAAGTCCAGTCTCATAGCCTAGATAAGATTTGAATGCTGTAGACTTTCGGGATATTTCAATCAGAATTATTGGTCTATAGTTTCCCGGTGTGGATTTATCAACCTTTTTATAAATAGGGATTATTTCTGCTCCTTTCTACGACCTCGGGATTGATGCTCCAACCATCAATGCGTTTGACAAGGAATTTAAGTAGGGTCCCCTGATCATGGGACAATTCTTGTAATGTAGTTCCTATAAACCTATATATGATCTTCACGTTTAGACAACGTAGACTGTGGGAATGGTGTCCATACTGATTCTAGACACCCCCAACTGTATACCAGCTAGCTCACAGTGCCACTGTAAATTCCTCTTACCAAGGAAAGAATAGTTCCTGACAACTATCGAACATGACAACTCTGTCCCATCAGGGATCGTGGAAACAGTGCAATATTTTTTCCTCAGGCACTCGTGCTCACTTTGTCTCAGAGAGCTACACAGAATAAACGGTGTGGATGTTTCCAATAAGTATTTATTGAACCAGTGTCATTCTAGTGTAAAATAGGTGTGCTGAACAACCATAATACAGAAACAGATATACATGGTTATAAGCACCAGCGGGGTAAAAGGATGGTAGATTCCTACAATACTCCTAAAACAATTAATACAGGCAGGTATGAAAATACATGACAGTAATAATGCGTACTCCTACGATGCGACCCTAACTAGATTTACCTAGGTGTACCTAAGTGTCTGCGTGCAGGAACCTCAGCGCCTTGCGTCAGTGTGTAAGCATGGAAGTCTTTCATACCCTCCCCTGCCTCAGAAAAGATATGGTGTTTATATACCCAAAGTGGTACTCCCAGGGATTCTACCTTGCTGTGTCATGTTTGACTAGGATGACGGAAGGAATGACCCTTATACATAGTTATTATGCAGGAGATGATAGTCCAGCTGTGATTCCAAGAATCCTCGTGCAAAATGAATGAGGCTAGTTCTTAGGGAAAACCCCACACCCTCTAAGCAGTACCGTAACTAGGTAAAAGGTTAGTCCCAAGAATGGTATGCAGTGTAATGGCAGGGGAAATATAGGTGAAAGGTTTGGTTACTACCTGAGCCTATATTGGGGTACATATATGAAACATAACATTCTGGAATAAATATGCTGGGATTCTATCCAAACCAGAGTGAATGGCGACCGCCTCTCCAGGAGAATCTATAGGGAGGGATGGCAGGGTCTCTAACATCCCATCTCACAATTTTACCTCCTTATATAGTTTCGGGAAGTAGTTCACCCAAGGTTCTGGGGGGATAGGGCAGTCTGGGCGGATACATCTCTATGGATGTCATGTGTAACTAACTGCCAGAAGCACTTGTTGCCTATAAGCCTTACCGCATCTAATAAATCATCCCATATGCTGGTCTCTCACTGGGCTCTACTGGTTTTGATATCCCTGATATATCCCCTCTGCAATCAACAATGATTGCACTCTGTTTACTCTTTAGGGCATCTAGAAGGCCCTCCTTAGCGATTTTGCATGATTCATTGAACCACTCAATTACTCTTGGTCTCCGAATTCCCATTCCACTTTTGCAGTCCTTTACAGATAGGTTGCTAATATCTAGAAATAAATTATCGTGCATTATTGTGATCTGAGTGGGGGTTAAAACATGGCACTCAAGGGTTTGCAATTCTTCTAATACAACCTTATAGATTTCGGTTGTGACCACTTTGGATCTTGAAAGAACCTCTCATTTTACCTTACGTTTGTTAGTACTCATCACCACAGCAGTACGTGGTTCTGAAGAGCGTGGCTCAGTATTATGACATATATATGAATTTCTGAAACATTCAAATTTGATTTCAGTCCTGTCATATGAGCCAATACAGCTAAGCTCTTTTGCTACCATTACTTCCTTTTTCACTATTGTATGTGCTTCTCCATGACTCAAGGGCTTTTTCTGTCACATTATAAGTTGATATCTGTGTCTTGTCTTGAGGATGACCCTTCCCAAATGATGTTGTTGGTCTCCCCTTTCTATGATATCTCTCTCAAACATAAAAGAGCCCACTGGTGGGAGAAATCACTCTGGATTGTCCTGGTGCCTGCATTGTCGAGTGGCTGGATAATGTCAGTATGTAATGCGACATGCTGAGGTCATTGATGGGGCAGGTGGGGGCTAACACAGAGGCAATTCGGTGATAGCGACTACAATTTTTAGGTTTGGTGGTTACCAAGACATTTTGTTTTTCCCAAACACTTTAAGGAATACAATAATACAGATGCTCAGTCAGCCCTCTTCATCCATTTGACTGTTCCCATGTCATTCCCAATATGCTTTTACCTCAGCATAGAGGATGGCTGGTAGGCCTTCCCACTTCATCAACTTGAAGTGCTCACTGAGAAATGGTATTCTACCTGTGGACAATGTGAACATGTGCCCACAAAAGTAGTCCACTTCAGTGTCAGAAACACATGGCACAATGGCTCCTTTTATCCTTAAAATGTTTATTTCCATGTTTTTAATTTGCAAGGGCCCAGTTGCTTCCCAGGAATCGCTATCAGTCCCTTGCTCCCTCTTGTTTATTATTCATATATATGTAGAAGAGCTGTAAAAGCAATTGTTACTAAGTGAAACTAAATGTGAAGACTCATAGCATCATGCTCTCTAACCTGTGATTCTGCAAAGCAACACAGTTTGGTGGTTTCCCCTTACCCCAGTATGACCATTTGCTTATTTTGGGCTGTTCCTTTTCTCTTGAATGTTTTACTTATCCGTTGCTGGATGAGCTGCTGTACCACATGAGGCCACCTGGCTGCTGTGACTGCCGTTGCCCACACACCTTTACCAGTTCTCCTCAGGGTAAAGCTGTGATGCCAGCCTTTGTACAGACAGCTAACAATAGCAGGGCATAGACCAGGACAGCTGGGTGGGTGTTGCAGTGGGCATTTCACTGCCACACCCCTTGATTTTGACGCTGCCTCCTATTTGCAAGGGTGGCGTAAATAGGAGGCAGCGCCAAAATTAAGATCAGGGAAAACCTGGTCTTAAACATGCTGGTAGTGCACTGACATAAAGACACCTGACACAGGTTCGGTGGTATCAGATTCAGAGCAAGCCCTAAGCCACCATGCTGCCTTTTATTTAACTCTTCGGCTTCACCGATCCATCCGTGTGCATGACATGCCAGTGGTGCCGCTCTCATGCTGGGTTCAAGTGGCTCCTGACATCTCTTCCAACTTCGGTTAAATTCTATATATTCCGCCCAACCTCTAGTACCTTCACTAAATGGAGTATACATAGTCCCTTAATTTTTGGCTGTAGGTTGAGGTAGGGCTAATGTCATATCAGGAATGTTGATGGCCGCTCCTCCCTACTCTGACCTCGCTCAATGTCAGGCCCACTCAGATATCTTCTGGCTCTTTAGTGAGGTGTGCTGGCATCGAGAGTTTTCCCTGGTGGTGTTTTCTTTTGTCATTAGGCTCACTGGGGTACCTGGTGTCTCTTCCCTCTTCTGGTTCTTCCTGTCTACTCTAGGTGTGACTCTTTTCAACCACAAGACATTTTTAGTAACCTTCTCACTTCCTCACTGCGCTGACACCCGGGTGACTTTTACTCTCTTGACTATCAAAGGGTGTCCGGGATTTCTGCACATGAGCATCGGGTCAATGGGCCCAATCGGCGAATCATGTGCTCCCCTTGAGCTACCCTTGAAGAGCTCACTTGATAGTTGGCTCTTTAGCACCTTCTTTGGGCGTCTGAGATGTTTAAGATGGCTGGCTACAAATTGGGTCTTACTCGTATACTGTCACGCACTGGTCTTCCAGACATGAATGCCTTGGGAAAACATTTGGTTGTACTATGTGGTGTCTTGTGATGTATTCATTACATGTTATATAGACTCCACTCCAAGTATCCCCTTTGGTCTTCCCCGCTATGGAAGGCCTTGCTGAGGGTACATATGGTGGTTCCCAAGACCTTTCTCACTGACCGCGGTGTCTAACGCCACCGCCAACGAGCCGCTGCTTGAACCGTGACCTTTGGCGCCGCGGTTCGCACCGCCTCGCTTCACTGAAACCACACTGGTCTGACCGATGTAAACTCCGACCAACTGGCACTGCCGCTGCCACGCAACCTGCCAGCACCACATTGAGCAACGTCTCACCCTTCAACGCACGGCCTTGCTCTCAACGATGCCATATCGATGACATCACCAAGCCACTGACTGCACTGCATCGAGAGGACACCGCGCCCTGCACCACTTCCATCTTGCAACACAACAGCGATGGTTGCCACACCCGGCTTGCACCCCCGTGCTTGCCGTAATGAGTAAAGGTACTGTGACCGAGTCTGTCCCACTGTGCTGACCCATATCGACGCGGTCTTCTGGAATTGCGAGAGTCTGTTGTCACCGGAGGAGGCTACTGACTTGTAAAGAACTTTGATTTAAGTATTCCTAAGAAGATAGCTTTTTTGATAACAGTATTGTGGATAATTTTGCCATTTACGGTCTTGTGATAAGTCTATATAAAAATACTTATTTTTATACTACAACTTGTGTGGTGTTCGGATGTAGTGTTGTCACTGGCTTACTGTATGTACTCCCAAATGCTTTACTCACCGCCTCTGAGATAAGCCTGTCTGCTCATGCCAAGCTACCGAGTGGGAGAGCAGGGGTTATTTTAGGAGTGTACCCCCTTACTCTGACTAGACGCAAGGGCCCCTATTTGTCAAAGATACCTACCTCTGCCAACTAGAGACCCCCAATTCTAACAGAGCCCATTATCGCTGTAGGCAGGCTGAACATGGTAAATACTTTCTCCAACAGCAGATGTATCTTGAGAAACAATTTGAATATTATCAGCTCCACAAGTAGGTCTTTGGATTATCTGTAAACTATCACTTATGTCAATCAGCCATTTGGAAAACTGCCATTCTGATTTCTCCCCAAAGAGTTCTACAGAGCTCCTCCATCACAGTGGTCACTGAGAGTTCTGCTCCTCCCATCAGCTGGCATGTCAGGCATGTTCTTACCATTTACTCCACAGCTTCATCCAATCCAGGAAAAAGACTGCCAGCCTGCAAAATCAACCTAGATTCAAGTCTACGTACGACCTGGGTGTGATTGCTACCCCTCAAACCTTTGGGAACCATATCTAGGCCACAGTACTTTGCAGTAGTCCCTATTGTGTGCCTCATAGAAGTGTTTAGCCGTACTGTAGCTGAAATGTCTATTCGTTATGGCTCTTCAGTGTTTAAGCAGTCTTTTCTTAACGGGGAATGTGGTAGAGCCAGTGTACCATTTCCCACAGGGGCACACAATCACATAAGTGACAAAATCTGTGCCACAGTGAATATTTTGGGAGATTTTCCACTGTTTGTTGGTTCTTAGAAATGTGACTGCTTTCACATTCTCACTGTGGCAAATGCAACATTTATAGAAGCCTCCTTCTGTTTCTAACCAATTGGTTTTGCGAGGTGCTAAGTGGCTTTTAACTAGCATGTCCATTAAGGATAAACCTATCCTGTATGTGATGGTTGGTGAATGGATCAACTTAGTACTGAAGATGTGATCTTGTGTTAGAATTTCCCATCGTTTCTTAATGATGTCTTTAAACTCTCTTAACCCCTTCGGGACTAATGACGAGCTGGGCTTACCTGTGGTGCGCTGATGACAAGGCCAGCTCGTCATCAGCCCCACCCTCGGGGGAAGCGCTGGCGCTCCCCCCGAGGGTCTCTGATCTTCGTTTTTTCGCTGGGGGCGGCAGCGGAAGACCTTCCGCTGCCGCCCCCGCCGACCCCCATGGGAATCCCTGATGACGTCAGCCCGGGAAGCCATTTGCTTCCTGAGCGCCGGAGAATCAGGTAGGTTTTCCGTGTCAGGCAGGACGTTTGGGGCAGCAAAGAGGCATCAGGGGAGAGGAAAGAGATTTTCCCCTCCCCTGATGTCTCTTTACAGGGCATTTCTGCCTCACGATCGCGCACAGCGTCGCGATCATGCGGCGGAAATGCCCCCACTAGACACCAGGGATTTCATTTTAGTTTTTAGGAAGCGACCCCTTGGGCAAGGGTCGCTTCCAAGCGGGATGCCAATATAATTTCGTACTTTGCTGTCTGTGCACGGAGTGCTGCTTGGCTGGCGGTGTGTGTGGAGTGGCGCTTGGCTGGTGGTGTGCGTGGAGTGCTACTTGGTTGTCTGTGCACGGAGTGGTGTTAGGCTGGTGGTGTGTGTGGAGTGGTGTTTGGCTGGAGGTGTGTGTGGAGTGGCGCTTGGCTGGTGGTGTGCGTGGAGTGCTACTTTGCTGTCTGTGCACGAAGTGCTGCTTGGCTGGCAGTGTGTGTGGAGTGGCGCTTGGCTGGTGGTGTGTGTGGAGTGCTACTTGGTTCTCTGTGCACGGAGTGGTGTTTGGCTGGTGGTGTGTGTGGAGTGGTGTTTGGCTGGCGGTGTGTGGGGAGTGGTACTTGGCTGGATGGTGTGCGTGGAGCGGTGCTTGGCTGGCGGTGAGTGGCGCTTGGCTTGCGGTGTGCGTGGAGTGGTGCTTGGCTGGCGGTGTGTGTGGAGTGGTACTTGGCTGTCGGTGTGCGCTGAGTAGTGTTTGGCTGGCGGTGTGCGTGGAGGGGTACTTGGCTATCTATGCACGGAGTGGTGCTTGGCTGGCGGTGTGTGTGGAGTGGCGCTTGGCTGGTGTTGTGTGTGGAGTGTTACTTTGCTGTCTGTGCACGGAGTGGTGCTTGGCAGGCGGTGTGTGTGGAGTGGCGCTTGGCTGGTGGTGTGCGTGGAGTGGTACTTGGCTGTCTGTGCACGGAGTGGTGCTTGGCTGGTGGTGTGTGTGAAGTGGCACTTGGCTGGATGGTGTGCGTGGAGTGGTACTTGGCTGTCGGTGTGTGCTGAGTGGTGTTTGGCTGGCGGTGTGCATGGTCTGGTGCTTGGATGGTAGTGTGGGTGGACTGGCACTCGGCTGGCGGTGTGTGAGTAGTTACTTTTTGTTAGTCACTACACACACTGCTAGTTGAGTGACACTCTACGCAGTCCATCATTTTCTGTAGTTGCTGTGTCAGATATGTGGGCGTGTGAAAGTGATGGGCCCTTGAATGGCGCTGGCGGCCGGCGGTGTTAATTTTTTTGTATGTGTCACACGTACAAAAGGTGTATGAATGTCCTTTCTGTCCCTGTGTGATGGGGGTACTGGTAGGAGCAAAAGACTGACTGGCACCAAAGGGGTGTGGCAGTAAAAAAAAATTCAAAAAATTAACCAGTGTCTTGATGTTAAACCTCATCTAATCCCAATTGGTCTAAGCCCTATTTGATGGCCCATCTGGCCGAATTTAAATTTGGGGGGCAAATTTGTGTGTTTTTGTTTTAATTGTTATATTTCTTGTGAAATGTGGTAGTAATTTTTTTTCTTCTCTATTTTTGTCTTGTTCCAGGCTTTTGCTGTTTGGATTGATGTAGGTTGCGTGTCTGTTTGCAGCTTGTGTAGTTGCTTGTGCTTGGTAAGTGAATGTATTTTGTACTACTTTCCCTTGATGTTTGTCTTATTGAAAAAGGTTGTACTTCTAGCAGTTTGTGTGGCTCTGTGTTTTATTTTTATTTTTTTCGGCATTAGTGTTTGATGTGCACTTTGTTTTCTAATCTGTCATTTTTTTTTTCTTTCTAGTGGGATATCATTTCTTTTTGCTGTGTCTCAACAGAGTAGGTGCTGGTGAGTGTAGCTATAATTGGTAAGAGTGAAATTGTTTTGGATTGTATTTATCTTTTTGTGAAAGCCTTACCTTGTTTACTTCTTACTTTGCACAGTGTAGGTTGTTGTTCACTTGTTTGTGCAGTCTTCTTGCTTTGTAAGGATAACGGCTAGTCGCAGGATTACTGCTCAGCAGGTTCTTGGTTTGCTTTTTGAGTCTTCCTCTGACCATGGTTCAGAGTCTGAGTCCGATTCGGACTCCCAGGTAGGGGCAGAAGATTCAGGCAGTGAGTTTTCTCTTCGCATGGAATCATCATCATCGGATGATGAATCTTCTTCTAATGCTGATGAAGGGCCTATGGTAGAGGAGGACATTGAGGTGCCGGTAGTGGGCCAAGAGGCACCAGTGCTGCTGCCTAGGGCCGCAAGCTTTCCTTTCTTTTTACATCGGCAAGAGGCATCTGGGCTGGAGCCTGCACCCAAAAGGCTTCACATTGCTGTGGTGCGCAAAGAGGCATCTGGTGCTTTTCGTCTTCCTGCTGGTGTAGTGCAGCAAGAGGCATCTGGGGCTGTTAGGCTTCCCATTGGTGTAGAGCGACAAGAGGCATCTGGGCCTGCTTGGTTTCCCGGTGGTGTAGTGCAGCAAGAAGCATCTCAGGCTGCTGGGCTTCCCGTTGGTGTAGTGCAGGAAGACCCCTCTGGGGATGCTATGTCTTCTGTTGGTGTTGTGCAGCCAGAAGTATCTGTGGCTGGTAGGCTTCCTATTGTTGTAGAGCGGCAAGAGGCATCTGGGTCTGCTTGGTTTCCCGGTGGTGTAGTGCAGCAAGAAGCATCTCATGCTGCTGGGCTTCCCGTTGGTGTAGTGCAGGAAGAGCCCTCTGGGGATGCTATGTCTTCTGTTGGTGTTGTGCAGCCAGAAGTATCTGTGGCTGTTAGGCTTCCCATTGGTGAACAACAGCAAGAGGCTTCTGGGCTGCAGGCTGGGGTGGCTGCTCCCCCCGTTGATAGGGATGGCCTCTGGGTTCCCCCTGGCTTGGTGCAGCCGGCATTGCCAGAGTTCACTGGTGTTCCTGGGTGTAGAGTGAATACTGAGAATTTTCTGCCAATTAATTTTTTTCAGTTTTTTGACGATGTGTTTTTGCAAGAGATTGTTGAGCAAACCAATTTGTATGCAGACAATTTTTTGAGGGCCAACAGTGCCAGCCTTAAGCCCTATTCTAGAGCAATCCGGTGGACTCCCACAAATGTTGAAGAGATGAAGAAGTTTTTGGGATTAACTTTTTTGATGGGCTTGCTAAGGAAGCCATCAATGACTTCATATTGGTCCACTACTCCGTTGATGGCAACAGCTATATTTCCAGCAGTCATAAGTCGTGATTGGTATATGCTTCTTCTTCGGATGATGCATTTTGTTGATAATAGTTTAGCGTTGTCACGCGATCACCCTGATTGTGACCGTTTGTTTAAAATTCGGCCTGTCCTTGATCACTTTGTTGATCGTTTTTCTGAGATCTTTGTCCCTGGTAAAGAAATTGCAGTGGATGAGTCTTTGGTGTTGTTCAAGGGCCGCTTGGTTTTTAGGCAATACATTCTTAGTAATAGGGCACGCTATGGAATCAAACTGTATATGCTGTGTGACAGTGAGACTGGATATGTCTACAATTTCAGGGTGTACACTGGTAAGGAGTCCAGCATTAACCCTCCTGGTTGTCCTTCTACTTTTGGAGTGACTGAGAAAATTGTGTGGGAACTAGGTAGAGGATTATTTAACAAAGGCCATCATTTATATGTAGATAACTTCTACACTGGTGTGCGGTTGTTCCAGGAGTTGGCCAAAGTGGGCACTGTTGCTTGTGGCACAATGCGCAGTAACCGTAAAGGTTTCCCAAAAGAACTTGTTTGCAAAAGGCTTGTGTGGGGACAGTCTACGGCATTGCGATGTGGGGAGCTTCTAGCTGTGAAGTTTTTAGACAAGAGAGATGTGTACATGCTGACTACTATCCACGATGAAAGTACAGAACCTGTGCCTGTTTGGGGTCAGGGTGCTGAAGTGCGTAAACCTGTGTGCATTTTAGCTTACAATAAGTTCATGGGTGGTGTTGACAGAGTAGATCAGAGGTTGGAACCTTATGTTGCTGTTCGAAAGGCTTACGTTTGGTACAAGAAGTTGGCTATCCATCTGTTCCACTTGGCATCCTTTAATGCTTTTGTTGTGTACCAGAAGTCTTGTCCTGAGAAGAAGATGCCTTTTGTTAAGTTTCAGGAGTCTATAATAGGCAGCCTTGTACTTGTGGAGCAGGCCAGTGTTCCTAGATTTGGAGTGGTGGAGGAAGTGGCTAGATTGAAAGATCGCCACTTTCCTGAATCTATTCCTTCCACTACCGCAAGAGACTTTCCGACTAGAAGATGCAGAGTCTGTTGGCGAAGAGGCGTGCGGAAGGAGTCTCGTATATACTGTCCTGACTGTCCTTCTAAGCCTGCATTGTGTCTGTCAGCTTGTTTTAAATCGTACCACACGCAAAAGAAGTTTTGGGAGTTTTAATGAGCTGTAAAGTGAATTGCCTGGTCTGCATTCTGTACAAATTTTTTAGTTTGTTTCAAGGATTGGCATTAGTGCAAAGTTTTTATTTTAATAATTTGTGTTAGCTGTTTTGTAGGTATTTCCATTTGTTTAGTGTCATTTTAAAAAAAAGAATTCTAAATGTGTTTGTGGTGTGTGCCGGCTGGTGCTTGGCTGGCGGTGTGTGTGGAGTGGCGCTTGGCTGGTGGTGTGCGTGGAGTGGTACTTGGCTGTCTGTGCACGGAGTGGTGCTTGGCTGGCGGTGTGTGTGGAGTGGCGCTTGGCTGGTGGTGTTCGTGGAGTGGTACTTGGCTGTCTGTGCATGGAGTGGTGTTTGGCTGGTGGTGTGTGTGGAGTGGTGCTTGGCTGGCGGTGTGTGTGGAGTGGCGCTTGGCTGGTGGTGTGTGTGGAGTGGTGCTTGGCTGGCGATGTGTGTGGAGTGGTGCTTGGCTGGCGGTGTGTGTGGAGTGATGCTTGGCTGGCGGTGTGTGTGGAGTGGTGCTTGGCTGGCAGTGTGTGTGGAGTGGTGCTTGGCTGGCGGTGTGTGTGGAGTGGTGCTTGGCTGGCGGTGTGTGTGGAGTGGCGCTTGGCTGGTGGTGTTTGTGGAGTAGTACTTGGCTGTCTGTGCACGGAGTGGTGCTTGGCTGGCGGTGTGTGTGGAGTGATGCTTGGCTGGCGGTGTGTGTGGAGTGGTGCTTGGCTGGCGGTGTGTGTGGAGTGGTGCTTGGCTGGCGGTGTGTGTGGAGTGGCGCTTGGCTGGTGGTGTTTGTGGAGTAGTACTTGGCTGTCTGTGCACGGAGTGGTGCTTGGCTGGTGGTGTGTGTGGAGTGACGCTTGGCTGGTGGTGTTTGTGGAGTGGTACTTGGCTGTCTGTGCATGGAGTGGTGTTCGGCTGGTGGTGTGTGTGGAGTGGTGTTTGGCTGGCGGTGTGTGTGGAGTGTTACTTGCCTGGAGGGTGTGCGTGGAGCGGTGCTTAGCTGTCTGTGCACGGAGTGGTGCTTGGCTGGCGGTGTGCGTGGAGTGGCGCTTGGCTGGTGGTGTGTGTGGAGTGTTACTTGGCTGTCTGTGCACAGAGTTGTGCTTGGCTGTCGGTGTGCGCTGAGTGGTGTTTGGCTGGTGGTGTGCATGGTCTGGTGCTTGGATGGTGGTGTGGGTGGACTGGCGCTCAGCTGGTGGTGTGTGAGTAGTTACTTTCTGTTGGTCACTACACACACTGCTAGTTGAGTGACGCTCCACGCAGTCCATCAATTCGTGTAGTTGCAGTGTCAGAAATGTGGGCGTGTGAAAGTGATGGGCCCTTGAATGGCGCTGTTTGCTGGTGTGAGTGTTGAAATGTGATGGGTCCGCGGCTGGCGGTGTGAATGTTTTGAATGTGTCACACGTACGAAAGGTGTATGAATGGCCTGTAAAGAGGTTGGTGCCTTGACGTGGCTTTACAGCTCACGAGCTGTGAGTCAGTGGTTCAGTTAATCATACTTTCAATTATACGCAGTGTATTGCATTTTTTGTGAAATTACTTGCGATTACAATTGTATGTACTGAATCATCACTCACCCTCGTGCCAAATCCAACCAGTATGTGTGTGTGCTTGCGGATTAGATGGCTGTGCAGTAAAAAAAATGTTTTTCTCTTTCTGCAGTAGGGTGTACCTTGTCCCTTATTGTGATTGTTGTAATGTGTTGCTTTTCTTCCAGATGATGTCAGTGGTCTTGTTTGTATCAGGTATGAAAGGTGCGTGAATGGCCTGTAAAACGGTTGGTGCCTTGTCGTGGCTTTACAGCTCACGAGTTGCGAGTCACTGGTTCGGTTTTTATGCATTTATTTATTAACAGAGCATTTCATTTTTTTTAAATATCATGTTAATAAAATTTTATGTACTGAACCATCACTCGCCCTCGTGCCAAATCCAACCTGTATGTGTGTGTCTTTGAGGAATAGATAGCCATGCTTGATTCTTTGTCTTTTGAGTAACTCAGTTATGGTGTATATTATAGCTATAAATAACTTTCTAAATTTAGATATTATTGGCAATTCATGGCAGTTTATGGTCATGTCTTGTTGGTGAATTCTATTGTTGTTTTTTGTGCACAATCTCTTGCAAACTTGAAATTGTCTGTCACAATTTTCATGCGATATTGTCCCCTGAATCGCACGTTCTCCATCTGAAAACTTAATTCATTCAAAACAATTTTGTTTTGCAAGGGGGTTCCCATGAGTTTTTGGCCCGGGGCTTGGCGGGCATCTTTGGAAACTACCAAACCCAAACAGTTTTGAGAACTAGACACCCGGGGGAGTCCAGGGAGGTATAGCATGCGTGGGACCCCCAATGTTTTCCTACCCAGAAACCTCTGCAAACCTTTAATTTAGGTAAAAAAAAACACTTTTCCGTACTTTTTTGCGTGGGATCTCGCTGCCGGCACAAATGTCCTACCACCCAGCGTTTCCCTTGTTCTCCCGAGTAAAATGATACCTCACTTGTGTGGGTGGGCCAAAGGCCTGTGACTAAGGCAGGGGGGCTTAATTTGTAAACCTTAAATACTACTTTTTTCAAAATTCATTTTTGGCCTGTTCTGCTTTGGGGCACCCACACAAGTGAGGTATCCTTTTACTCGGGAGAACAAGGGGAACGCTGGGTGGTAGGACATTTTTGCCGGCACGGCGATCCCACGCAAAAAAGTTTGGAAAAGTGCTATTTTTACCTAATTTTAAGGTTTGCAGGGAGTTCTGGGTAGGAAAACATTGGGGGACTCACGCATGCCATACCTCCCTGGACTCCCCCGGGTGTCTAGTTTTCAGAACTGTTTGGGTTTGGTAGTTTCCAAAGATGGCCACCGAGCCCCGGGCCAAAAACTCAGGTGCCCCCCCCAAAAAAATTAAGGCTTATTTTGCTTCAGGGTATTTTAAATTAACCACCGTATGATTTGGACCTTTTCCTGTTGCAGCCACTATGCCTACCCACGCAAGTGAGGTACCGTTTTTATCGGGAGACCTGGGGGAACGCTGGGTGGGAGGTAATTTGTGTGAGCCCAGTGATGCCACGCTTTCCCACACTAAAACGTGTGAAAAAACTGATTTTTTTTCTGCAAAAAATTGAGGTTTGCAAGGGATTCTGGGTAAAGGAACGTTGGAGGATCCACGCAAGCCATACCTCCTTGGAAGCCCCCGGGTGTCTACTTTTCAGAAATGTGTGGGTTTGGTAGGTCTCCCTAGATGGCCGTCTAGCACGGGGCCAGAAACCCAGGTAATCCCTCTTGCAAAAGCTGGTGCATTTGACAATGGTGACAATTGGCTTCCTCATCCTCTGTTTATCTTTTTCAAGGTGAATTCCTGACTTGAATTATATTTTCTTGGAAGTCGTTGTTAAGAACTCGATGCATGAACAGAAGTTATGTAAAACGAGTTCTTTATTCAATGATATTCACCAACACAGGCTCCGAGGATGGAGCGTAAAGAATGTGCTGCGCGTCCAGTCATCAGCTGTCAACTGTCACAGACAACTGACAGCTGCTGAGGGCACGAGCAATACGGTGTCCACGCAGGGACATTAACTGGTGGAAAATACGGTGTCCTCGCAGGGACACACGAATACACATATGTCGCAGGGACACACAAATAAACATAACAACCGTTTGCCATCAAAGTTTCTCTAAGTAGATATTTATACGCCAAAACGTTAAAAATGGCTTCTGTAGGTTTAGACATTAAAATGTATGATGGCAGCCCCAGTTAACCAATTTCAGTACTTTTCTTCTTAATAAAACATTCTGAAAGTTTCCTAAACATAGTCAATCCTCCCTAGGGAATTTGTCCTTGTTCCTAAGAGGTCGATGTGCGACAACTGACTCAAGATAAAATAGAGAGTGAAATTGCACAGCAAAAGTATCCAAGGACCTCATAACCCTGTGGTAAAAAGTAAAGATTAGAATGTATATTTTCATTGTATGTTTTCATTAGGGTAAAAGAACATTTAATATAGAATCAGCTCCGAATTTCCTTTATTTTTAAAGGTGGAGGTAATAAAAAAAGGATGAAGGGTAATTTGTTGCTCAATTAATACGTTTGTATTACCATTCAATTCAGTTCATTTTGGCTATTGAATCATTTAGCAGACCCCTGTCTGCCTTTTTCACTGTCTTTGCTGCCCATGTTCTCAGAGGTCCTGAAGGCAGCATGAAGCCATAAAGTGAACATTGCCCTTAGAGGCATGTTTTCTTTTTGTCCTTATCCTTGTTCAAAGCTCTTGACAGCAGGGCTCATTTGGAGTCCCCACATCAGCAATGGTAAGTTTTTATACCATCCCCACATTATTCTAGACTAACTGTAGCTGTGCATCAATGATGTGCTACACCACACCACACCAAATAATAGTACTTCATGTTACTGCTGATGGGATGTCTAGATTAGATTTGCTTTTAACAGTCTCAAATACTCAGTTGCCTTGCCTGTCTGCGTTCTCAGAGCATTATTTTCACATTCTGAAGTAGTCTGCTCACTAATTTCTCTGGGTTGCTGGATCATTGTGTGCCTGTAATATGCAGCTCAGTTGTGAAAGTGTGCAGACTCAATTTGAGATGGAAATGAGCAGCTGCTGCCCTCCTCAACTAGGGTGAGTCACTGCCATGCACTACCAGCACCAGTGGTGTTTACAAGCAGCTCACTATGGGGCATATTATCAAGGACCGGTGTTAAAATTATCGCCGTTTTATCGGCAGGAAACTGGCGATAAAACGGCGATAATGGGCTTGATAATAGGCCCTTGTTAATTCCCATAGAAGTCCATGTTAACATCAGAACATGGGCTTCTAGGGCGTATTATCAAGCCCAATATCGCAGTTTTATCGGCAGTTACCTGTCGATAAAACGGCGATAATTTTAACTCCAGTCCTTGATAATATGCCCATATGTTTTTTCCAAAGCTGGAGTACCCGTTCCAAATGCTCTTGCTCCTAAGACTCATTAAGGGTGTAATTACTCTTCATCCCACTCTTCATCCCACTCCTTACAATAGTGACACAATCCCGCTTCCCGACAGGCCTTTGAAATGCTAGTCCATTTTTACTTTTAATTATATAAAACTCTCACACCATCTGCCATACCTGTTTTTTTCCTGTCTCTAGACAGAGCACGACATGAGTTGCATTCATATTGTAAGTACAATGTTTGATTTACATTTGGTCTGTTTTGTACATTTTTTTTTATTTACAGAGTTTTATATAGCGAAAACGTGACCCGAATCGGGTACCAGAGCGCTTTACATAGCACCAGTTGCATTACATGAGGACACATTCATTTTTGTTAGGCACGGGGAGATTACGTGATTTGCCCAGAATCACAGGATGTTCAGCGTCATTGCTGAGACTCTAACTCAGTTCCCCAGATTCGAGGTCGACCTCCCTATCCGTCAGGCCAACTCCTCTCCCCAAAATTTCATTTGCGTACATTGCATCAGTTCTCTGCTCGCGTCTTGGCTTCCCTTGCATGTGCTTGGCTGAGGCGTGGATCATTCTAGATGGTCGTGGGCTGGCCATTCGGCTTTTGAGGTAGTCCCAGTAGCACCTGGCACCCACAACCATGTCTTTGGTGTATGTGGCCGTGGGAGAGGTTGGAAAGGCTGTCTTTTGGCTTCCCAAGTCTTGTGGAATAGAGACTTGGGAAGCTAAGGGGTGGTATGTATAGGAAGCAGTTATTCTTACTTGATTCTTTTCAAAATAAGAGATAAAGTGTCAGTGCATGTGTCTGGCAAGTCTAGCTCCAAGAGGAAACATGTGAAGGAGCTGCAAGAACACAGATCTGTTGCAGATCTCCAGGGCAGACTTGTAGTACCTAATTAACTCTGCGGTTCAGGCTGCATTGAATGAGCCGTCTGAATAAACAAAATGAAGGGGGATAAGTATGAGGACTTGTACAATTCTCCTAAAGCCAAATATGTCAATGGTAAAGTTTTTGCGGACATGTTGGCCCATATTCGGGAGGTGGTGGAATTTTTATCGAAATCTTTGGTGGATGATGGCTTTTATTCCCAGTATAGTGCCTGCGTGGTGGACGATTTGCCCTTTCATGATGTCATTAAGGAAATTCCGGCAAAGGAATAGCACAATATCGAGAAGCAGGGGATGCCTTGCTTTCTGGGAAAAAGGTATCACTTGGCGCTCTTTGATGAACATTTTATGCAAGTTCCTAAAGTCAATCTCATTTTGCCCTCAATGGCTTCTAGCTCTTCTTGGTTGATTGAGGAGGTTTCCTTTCAGATCCTTTAAAAAGTAAGGTGGAGGCTGTCTTGAAGTGGGCATGCACCGCATCTCATTTTGGGATCAAGGTGAGAGCTTACTCCACATATGCCTCACAAGTCCTTACTAAGGATTTCGAGAAATTATTTGGCTGTGTTTAGGATCAAGGGGATCCCCCTTGTATCTTGGTGCAGATGAGGGTGTTGGCTCAATTTCTGTCTGATACCACATTTGGTCCCCTGTGGGCTCTCCCAGAAGGTGGGGCAATGAGGCCTGGTAGATGGTCAATGTGGACAAATCCATGGCGTCTGATGCAGCACAGAATGACTTAATTCATATGCTGCCTTTTGAAGGTCCCAAATCTTTTGAGGATGATTTTAAAAAGAATGGTACAGCATTCTGTAGAGTAGAAAACATTGTTGAAGACTTTCCAGTCTGTGCAAAAGCAACTTTTCTTCCACAAGCTGAATTTCTCTCCTCTTCTCAACCTTTTCGTAGATGGACCCGTGGTTAGGGGGCTGCATTCACCAACAAGCCCTGGCCCCAGAATCAGCAGCCCCAGGGTGCTGGTCAATAGTGACTATGCTGGGAGGGGGGATCTCAGCTCCCTTTGTTCCAGGATCAATGGTCCAGCTGCTTGCTTTCTGACCAGTGGCTTCTGTCAGTCATCATTGAGGAGTATCAGATTCCATTTGGGGGTATTCCTCCTCACACTCATTTCCGGATTACCCCTTTGTCGGTAGACACCATGAAGAGGACTGCTATGTTCGGGGTGGAAAAGTTGCTCTAAAAGGGTGCTATTATTAAGGTGCAAGAGAAGGAGTAGAGCCTAGGCTTCTACTCAGCTCTCTTCTTTGTCCCAAAACCTGAATGGTCTTCCAACCCAATTCTGAATCTCAAGGCTCTGAACAGAACAGCGAAGCTGGATCATTTTCGGATGAGCACATTGCAGACTGTCAACCCATTCATCCAACAGAGTGACTTTCTGGCTTCCCTGGACCTGGAGAATGCCTAATTTCCCTTGCCTATCCATCAAGAAAGCCAACAGCTGCTGTGGTTTGCTGTGGATGGGGCTCATTACCAGTTTTGGGTCCTGCCTTTTGGACTCCCCACCGCTCACCAGACTTTTATCAAGGTATTAGCTCCAGCTGTGGGGGTTTTGCAGCTTTAGGATTTCTCTGCTTCTCTTTATAGATGATTACTTGATTTCAGCATCCTCTCTTCCTAAGGCTCTACTAGCAGTGGAAGCTACCATGAACATGTTCAAATGCCTGGGCTTCAAAATGAATCTAGAAAAGTCACAGCTAGTCCATGCTCAGAGGCTGCAGTTTATCTGCAGTATTTTTGACACTCATATTGGGATGATGTTCCTCCCA
The DNA here is from genome assembly GCF_964261635.1 of Lissotriton helveticus. Classification (NCBI taxonomy): domain Eukaryota; kingdom Metazoa; phylum Chordata; class Amphibia; order Caudata; family Salamandridae; genus Lissotriton; species Lissotriton helveticus. The sequence continues at coordinate 1,830,145,673 of NC_136068.1, read as the reverse complement.
ACTGCTCACAATGCTACCCTGCAGGCTCGCAATGCTACCCTGCAGCATCTTCTATTCGATCTCCTGGTTCAGCAATTGGGTCAGGCTCGGACTTGTTTGGGGTCCCAGGGGTTGAAGGCTGCCACCATGGCTGCGGTTTCCTGGTCTCTCCTGCTCCTCAAGCCTCTGGTGAATAATCTAATGTCTCACTGGAACCCCTCCAATGTGAATTATGATTTTCTAGTTCCTCTCACTCCTGTTCTTTTTCAGGAATTGCGCTGGTAGCTTCACACTTCCAACCTGGAGAAGGGGATCAGTTTCCAGGTTCCTCCTCCTCTATTGCTAACAATTGAGACCATAATGTAGGGTTGGGGAGCCAGGTTGGGGTCCTTGGAGGCCAAGGGACAGTGGACTCAGGCCGAAAGCAGTCGCTCCTTGAATTGGCGGAAGTTGGCAACCATTTGGCATGCTGTTCTTTCAGGTTTGCATGATTTGCATATGGCCGTGTCTAAACTGGGGTGGCATGGTGAGCAAAAGAATGATGGATTTAACCCGGATCTTTTGACTGGGGTGAATGTTTTGATTTGTTCTGCATTCCGTCCATCAATTGTGTGTCTTTTGCATTCTTCCAGGTCCGGCTACAGGGGGGCCCTGCTCTGTTTATGTCCTGTGGGAGAGTGGCTAAGGGCAAGAAGGTGTCTATATTTGCTTTAAGTAGGTAGGTGTGCTTGGCAGTTTGCCACTATAAATCTTTGAGGTTGTCTCCTTCTCCTCAGATTTAGGGGTGCTCTACTCAGTCTATGACAGCTTCCTGTGCTGAGGCCGCAGGTGTCTCTATCCCAGAGAGCTGTAGGGTGGCTACCTACCAGTCGCATCATTTTTTATGAAGCATTAGTGTCTTGATGTGTTGCCTACTCCTATGGACAATTTTGCCGTTGGCGTTATGAACGCAGCTTTATCTTGTACCTTATTTTTGTATTAATCTTTGTATTTAGCATGTATGCTTGGTGTCATGTTTTTTCTTTGTGTTTTAACTTGTGAGATCCTCACTAATATAAGAATTGGGATGAGGAGGTCCTATGAAGGGGCAAGCAGGTTGGACTACGGAAACGCCCTCTACGCAGGAGCCTCGGCCAAACTCCTGAGATGGCTCCAACCCATCCAGAACGCCTCTGCACGTCTGATCCTCAACATCCCTTGCTGCAGCCACATCACACCCCACCTGAGAGACCTGCACTGGCACCTGGTCAATAAGAGGATAACCTTCAAGCTCCTCACCCACGTACACAAGGCACTCCACAACACCGGACCAACGTACCTCAGACGACTCAGCTTCTACATCCCCACCCGCCAGCTCCGCTCCACCGACCTTGCCCTCGCTACAGTCCCCTGCCTCTGAAGAGTGACCTCCGGCGGCAGATCATTCTCCCACCTCGCCGCCAAGACCTGGAACACCCTCCCCATCCACCTACGGCAGACCCAAGACCTGCTGACCTAAAGAAAACTCCTCAAGACCTGACTTTTCGAGCAGTAGCAGCATTCCCCACCCCAGCGCCTTGAGACCCTCACGGGTGTGTAGTGTGCTTTAATAATGATATGATTGATTGATTGAATGTGTCGTAACTTAATGATAATCTTCAATACCCCGATTACGCACCTCCCCTTCCCAGCCCTGTACCCCTCTCTCCTGCCGTGGTTATGTCTGGTCTTGTTAACAAAAGGCTAGGTGGAGAGTGAGGATGGGTTTATATAATAAAAAATAAAAATGGACTACAGTTTCAAAAGCCTATTGGGAGGCGGGATCACCTCACTAATGTTAGGACTCAGATAAGTAAGACCTTAATTGGATTAGCGAAGATAACCAGTAAGTAATTACACATTCTCTCCATTTGACCCATTAGAGGAAGACTCTTAACAAGACTGCCTCATCCTGCTTTTACAATTGTCAAACTTAACTGATGCATAAGCTTAAAACTTTTAAGAGCAGGACAGCTGTAGCTAACCCCAGTGGGAGCTGAAATCAGCCTCCAGTCACTCAGCCTTCGTGGAACTACTCTCCAGTAGTGTAAAGCAAAATGATGATCCCCTTGCAGAATGTGAAGCAAAGCCTCTGAGTCCATACTAATTAGGGTTTAGCTGAATGACCCCTCAAACGTCTACAGGGGCTCTGAATAGTTGGGATCCGACGGCGTCGTCAGGCCTGCTGGGGCCTGCATTACACTCCAGCTACTCTGCTGGTAAAATACTCCATCCAGTAGTGTTTGGCAGCAAAAAGTAATTTGCGGGGAGGTTCAAAGGTGGACAAAGTTGTCACTGTAGTGTTATGGGAGGGATGTCATAGATTAAAGGATGCTGCTTTGGCAACACCTCACATTTTTTGCGAATTAACAGCAGCATTCATGTCTCTAAAAGTTCACTACTATTCGGAAAACTGAACTTTTCAGGCTTGCCATCAACTAACAGGGGTGAGGTGGAGGAATATTGGACATGGTTTCTCAACTCACCTGCCTGCACTCTAGCTTCCTCTCTAACAAACTAGCAGAATTTATACTTTAAAAAACTCCCAAATCAGTAACACTTGAATAAATGTAAGGGTAAACAAATAAAGAAACATAATAAAGAGACATATTTTATCAGTGTTTTATTGTCAGCAGGTAACATGGTGTCACACAAGAGAAATACAAACACACATTATCATCACCCGAAACATGAACAACCCCCTCCATGTCTGCCTGGCTGAGTAGATACCCCCAAGTTTTGATGATCTTAGCTCCCCTTCTCATGCCTAGAGCTTGGATGGACAATGTCCCTTGTCAGTCACTGAGGGTTTCCCTTTGTGAAGGTTCTCTGCAAACAGAAGTACCAGGCAGAATTGTTTTTCCAGTGATTTCTTACTATCTTCTTGATGTCCATCTGTATAGAGCACACCACAAACCAAATAGTCCCCAGGTGTTGAAGCTAAACAATTGTTGCCCACTTCAACTGCACCTTGTTTTGACTTTTGAAAAATAAACTCTACATGCGCCTTCCTGGGACTCCGGTCCATCACTTCGGGTCTTCTATCAAGAGAGGAAGCTACAATGGCATCTTAGCATCCTAGATCTCCACCGGCTCAGAGTTTGGGTAAATATAACTCAAAGAACAATTCAAGGACATGGAGAACAAAAAACTTGATGAATCTAGTTCATTTAATGATAGTTTTGAGACATAAACAAACCTATCATGAAGACAATATGAGAGCGCTTTTTCTAGTTAATTCAAAAATATATATATTAAGTAGATTGCATGCAATATACAGGCCAATATGGCACCAAAGCAACATCTTTAAACAAATATTAGAAGTTATATGGACCAAAGTGAACAGCTGCAAACCTAACTAGAGGAATTTTTATATTGCCTCTAATAATTACAATATTAAGGCCCTGATTATGAGGTTAGATGTTATTAATAGCATCTCATAAATAGCAACTCCACAGGCACATTACATATAGGGTGCGATAAATAGCACCTATTATGAGTTTGTGAGGAATAATATGCCAATTTTGGTGCTTAATGCCATATGCTTTGCCCCGGAAAATCTTAGCAACTTTGACCAGCTCATACTTAATGAAGCTTGAGGTATGTAACTCATGTGATAATTACTGGATGCGTTAAATACCTACCAACTCGTAAATCGGACAGGGGTTCACGAACGAGTGTGAATATAACGACCCACTCGTAATAAGGCCCTTAGAATTGTAGGAGGTCAAAATGTTTGACTGATAATCTCAATTTGTATAAATAGTAAAAAGTAAAAAAAAAACTGATTTTAACATTATACACCACATCACAATAAATAAATGTTTTTTTTTTATAAATCAATCTGAAGATCTGTCTTCCTAAACTAACTTTACAATTCGTTGAAGCCTTGTTTCTAATAAGAATTATTACATCTACTTACAGATCTGCATCAATATTGTATACTTTGGTTTATGATAAGACTGTTGATAAATGGGTTCTGGAAAAAAATTGGGGCCTAATTTAGAGTTTGACAGATGAGATACTCCATCACAAAGGCAATTGAGTATAATGGACTTGTAATATGGGTGACGGGATTACCATTATGTTTGTGAAGATTGTCCCATCTGCCAAAGTCTGAATCTGAATGTTGGTATGTAAAGGAAATAGAATCTTGTATTTGGATACATTTGTGGAAAGTAAGTTGTGTAAGATTTACAGAGGTGAAATTGGATTTTATGCTTAATCTCAGACACATCACAGTTTCTACTCTCCTGATTCATTTATTGTAATACTGTAAACAATCCAAATTTAGCGTTATGGACATCAAAATATGCTCTTCTTCTAATTCATCTAATGTGGTTTCGGAGATATTAATAAGAGTAGCATAGGGAACATTATATCGCTATTTCGAGTGTATTTAATGTGGTTTTAGAGATACCAACAGCTATAAAATATGGACAATAATGTTCCCTGCTAATTCAATGTGGGTTTAGGATAAAAACAACTTTCACAGAACAAAGCTGGTCATTCTGAGCAAGAAGGTTGAGAGGATTGCTTTGCTCCATCTGGTTTTTCACTGAGCTCTGTGTCACAAGTGCTTTTAAATACAGCAATACATAATTTTCTGGTATATTATGCGTAAGCAAGCTAGTGAGAACCTTTGTTCATCTTCTATGTTCATCGAATTTGTCAAAACCCAGACTGGGGCAAACAAAGTTTTTTTGCTGTTTCCTTCAATTTGGGGTTACCGAATATAAGAATTAGCGAGTTAAGGGAAGGGTAGGAAACCCCTACGAACACATACATATAAAATGTAGCTGACTCTATAAACCAGTTATTATCTTTTAAGCCCAACATTGTAGCCAGAGTAAAACAGGCATAAAGGATTACCAAGGACAGGATGGTTTTTGCTGCCCTGGTGTGGGCTTCCATGCTGGGTCCTCCATTAAAGCCGGTGCTGTTTTGCTGCATGCGTCTTGTGTGTTTATAAAGTGAGGTTAGTACCAGCACAGCAGTAATTGCAATCACAATCTGTGGCAAAAAGCATCCTGTGATGGACATCAACAGCTTGTGGGAAAGGTTGATGCCATCACCTGTGCTGTTAGAGATGGCATTTGTCATGGTAGAGTTATCTCTAAGCAGTCCTCCAAAGCTCCAGATACCTGAGATGTTGACAGCTAAGGATCCCAGCACAGACACCAGCACAAGCCAAGGAAGCATGGCAGAGATCGCTGTTTTTAGGCGAAGGCTCAGTGGATGGGAGAAGGTGACAATTTTGGTGCAATAAAAGACGCAGATCCAGGTATTGATCCAGAAACTCGAGAAATACAAAAATGGACTGAGGATTAAGAAGGTTTTCCAAACACTGTTTTTGTTGTACACCTCTCTCTGGGTCAAACGGAGAAGATAGTCCGATGATGTGAAACCTTGCATAAATACATTGGTCAGCCCAAGGAACAGCAGGAACAGATCAATTGTTGGTGGCCGGTGTCTGGTTTCAGCCCACTGGGTAGCGATCACAGCTACTATGAAGGTGTTGGAGGTGATGCCCATTAGCAGACTAATTACAAGAAGGACCACAAAGAAAAGATGAAGAGGAGACATCTTGGTTATTGCAGTTGATAACTAGAGCTGCTTATCTCTATTGTTCTTTTCAGGAAAGTCCTCATATGAGCTTTTATTTACATCCTCTACTTGTCTGCTGACACTGACGTGCAGATATTTTCCTAATGGCCTTGTTTTTTCAGCTCAGTACTATTTCACTCTTTAAACAAAACACTAGGTGTATGGAAATGCTGTGGCATATATTTAAAGACCATCTCACCCTTTCATTCCCTTCCTTATCTGATCCCTTCCCTCCACTCTTCTGAGTATCCCTGTCATGCAGTTCTTACTAGGCTCTCAAATCTGTGATTCTGCAGAGCAACACAGTTTGGTGGTTTCCCCATACCCCAGTATGACCATTTGCTTATTTTGGGCTGTTCCTTTTCTCTTGAATGTTTTACTTATCCTTTGCTGGATGAGCTGATGTGCCACATGAGGCCACCTGGCTGCCGTGACTGCTGCTGCCCACACACCTTTACCAGTTCTCCTCAGGGTAAAGCTGTGATGCCAGCCTTTGTACAGACAGCTAACATAGCAGGGCATAGACCAGGACAGCTGGGTGGGTATTGCAGTGGGCATTTCACTGCCACACCCCTTGATTTTGATGCTGCCTCCTATTTGCAAGGGTGGCGTAAATAGGAGGCAGCGCCAAAATTAAGATCAGGGAAAACCTGGTCTTAAACATGCAAAACGAGGAAAATTGATTTATCTCTACTCGTTTTTGCTGTCCCCATGTGTGCTGCTTTGTGCATCACTATAGAAACAGCAAAAAGCCATTGATTGTTTATGTGCAGGAAGGAAGACCTTCTTGCACAAAAACAATCTTCCCCTCAACTCAGACACCCTTGCATTATGGTGCAAAGGTGCATGCGTTGGCGCTAGGCAGCTAAATCAAGCCACTGTGGGAGCGTGTCGATAGCCTTCTAGGCTTAACAACATGCTTCGCCACTTTCATAGTAAATATGCCCCATAGTCGCATCACTTTTTTTTTTTAAATTTTTTTTTTTATGTGGACTTTGGAGAGGAGAATCATTTATTTTCTACAAGGTGTCAAATTATCAAATTGTAGTTAAAAACTATGAACAGAGTTAGGCTTCTTCTGTTCTGCTTACAAAAGAGGTTGTATAATCATGATACCACATTTCTGCAATTAATTAACTTTGAATTCCACACAGATGCCTGAGTTTGTCACATGCATTGTTGGAACCATACTGCGATGTCCAACCAGTCCTGTGACCCTGGTGTAGTATTTGCGGCCTTCACAGGCCTAGGCTGGTAGTGCACTGACATAAAGACACCTGACACAGGATCGGTGGTATCAGATTCAGAGCAAGCCCTAAGCCACCATGCTGCCTTTTATTTAACTCTTCGGCTTCACCGATCCATTCGTGTTCATGACATGCCAGTGGGGCCGCTCTCATGCTGGGTTCAAGTGGCTCCTGACATCTCTTCCAATTTCGGTTAAATTCGATATATTCCGCCCAACCTCTAGTACCTTCACTGAATGGAGTATACATAGTCCCTTAATTTTTGGCTGTAGGTTGAGGTAGGGCTAATGTCATATCAGGAATGTTGATGGCCGCTCCTCCCTACTCTGACCTCGCTCAATGTCAGGCCCACTCAGATATCTTCTGGCTCTTTAGTGAGGTGTGCTGGCATCGAGAGTTTTCCCCGGTGGTGTTTTCTTTTGTCATTAGGCTCACTGGGGTACCTTGTGTCTCTTCCCTCTTCTGGTTCTTCCTGTCTACTCTAGGTGTGACTCTTTTAAACCACAAGACATTTTTAGTAACCTTCTCACTTCCTCACTGCGCTGACACCCGGGTGACTTTTACTCTCTTGACTATCAAAGGGTGTCCGGAATTTCTGCACATGAGCATCTGGTCAATGGGCCCAATCGGCGAATCATGTGCTCCCCTTGAGCTACCCTTGAAGAGTTCACTTGATAGTTGGCTCTTTAGCACCTTCTTTGGGCGTATGAGATGTTTAAGATGGCTGGCTACAAATTGGGTCCTACTCATATACTGTCACGCACTGATCTTCCAGACATGAATGCCTTGGGAAAACATTTGGTTGTACTATGTGGTGTCTTGTGATGTATTCATTACACGCTATATAGACTCCACTCCAAGTATCCCCTTTGGTCTTCCCCGCTATGGAAGGCCTTGCTGAGGGTACGTATGGTGGTTTCCAAGACCTTTCTCACTGACCGCAGTGTCCAACGCCACCGCCAACGAGCCGCTGCTTGAACCGTGACCTTGGGCGCCGTGGTTCGCACCGCCTCGCTTCACTGAAACCACACTGGTCTGACCGATGTAAACTCCCACCAACCGGCACCGCCGCTGCAACGCAACCTGCCAGCACGACATTGAGCAACGTCTCGCCCTGCAACGCACGGCCTTGCTCTCAACGATGCCATATCGACGACATCACCGAGCCACTGACTGCACTGCATCGAGAGGATACCGCGCCCTGCACCACTTCCATCTTGCAACACAACAGCGATGGTTGGCACTCCCGGCTTGCACCCCCGTGCTTGCCGTAATGAGTAAAGGTACTGTGACCGAGTCTGTCCCGCTGTGCTGACCCGTATCGACGCGGTCTTCTGGAATTGCGAGAGTCTGTTGTCACTGGAGGAGGCTACTGACTTGTAAAGAACTTTGATTTAAGTATTCCTTAGCAGATAGCTATTTTTGATAACAGATTGTGGATAATTTTGCCATTTACGGTTTTGTGATAAGTCTATATAAAAATACTTATTTTTATACTACAACTTGTGTGGTGTTCGGATGTAGTGTTGTCACTGGCTTACTGTATGTATTCCCAAATGCTTTACTCACCGCCTCTGAGATAAGCCTGTATGCTCATGCCAAGCTACCGAGTGGGAGAGCAGGGGTTATTTTAGGAGTGTACCCCCTTACTTTGACTAGACGCAAGGGCCCCTATTTGTCAAAGATACCTACCTCTGCCAACTAGAGACCCCCAATTCTAACAGAGCCCATTATCGCTGTAGGCAGGCTGAACATGGTAAATACTTTCTCCAACAGCAGATGTATCTTGAGAAACAATTTGAATATTATCAGCTCCATTAGTAGGTCTTTGCATTATCTGTTAACTATCACTTATGTCAATCAGCCATTTGGAAAACTGCCATTCTGATTTCTACCCAAAGAGTTCTACAGAGCTCCTCCATCACAGCGGTCACTGAGAGTTCTGCTCCTCCCATCAGCTGGCATGTCAGGCATGTTCTTACCATTTACTCCACAGCTTCATCCAATCCAGGAAAAAGACTGCCAGCCTGCAAAATCAACCTAGATTCAAGTCTACGTACGACCTGGGTGTGATTACTACCCCTCAAACCTTTGGGAACCATATCTAGGCCACAGTACTTTGCAGTAGTCCCTATTGTGTGCCTCATAGAAGTGTTTAGCCGTACTGTAGCTGAAATGTCTATTCGTTATGGCTCTTCAGTGTTTAAGCAGTCTTTTCTTAACGGGGAATGTGGTAGAGCCAGTGTACCATTTCCCACAGGGGCACACAATCACATAAGTGACAAAATCTGTGCCACAGTGAATATTTTGTGAGATTTTCCACTGTTTGTTGGTCCTTAGAAATGTGACTGCTTTCACATTCTCACTGTGGCTACACGCCTTGCATTTGCCATATTTATAGAAGCCTCCTTCTCTTTCTAACCAATTGGTTTTGCGAGGTGCTAAGTGGCTTTTAACTAGCATGTCCATTAAGGATAAACCTTTCCTGTATGTGATGGTTGGTGAATGGATCAACTTAGTACTTAAGATGTGATCTTGTGTTAGAATTTCCCATTGTTTCTTAATGATGTCTTTAAACTCTCTTGATTGGGTATTGTAATTGGTTATGGACCTTATAGGGCCTTCTTGGACACCTATGGCTTGTTCTGGCTTAGGAACGCCAAAGAGAGCTTCACTCCTATCTACACTATCAGCTTTCGTTGCCCCTATCTGCAGCATTTTTTGGACTAATTCATAGCACAAAATCTCCCCCTCATTACTTTTTGTTCTTTTCATAGTTCTCATTTGAACTACAATTTCTCTTAGCTCATGAGAATTCATTGTAGGGAATGCTCCTTCTAAAATTAGGGGGATGGCAGCTAGCCGGATGGAGTATTGAGTTCCCCGATGTTTCTTTCCTTAAAGATCGGTACGGAGCTTTCCATTCCCTATGGTCAACCTTAGATCTAAAATGTCTACTGTACTCTGACTCTGTTGCATTGTGAATTTCAAATTTACATTATTACTGTTCATTTCAGATACAAATGTCTTTAAGTCATTCTCATTTCTCTCCCACACAAAAAACACATCATCTATGTATCTCAACCACAAACTCTGCTTGTCCTATGGTCAAAGGCTTCACTCCAGAGCACCTGCTTCTACCACCAGCCCATCAACAGATTGGCATTGCTGGGATTGAAGCAGGTGCCCATGGATGTCCCCTGTATCTGCTTGTATAACACATTGTTAAACAAAAACACATTTTTGGTGAGGCAAATTTCGATCATCTGAAGCAACATATGTGTATGCTCTAATAAGTAAATACTTCTTGATTGCAAGAATACTTGCAGGCTCTCAATCCATCACTGTGGCATATACTCATGTGACAGAGTTCCTGTCCCCAGTTTATGTTTTGTACCTTCTGTAGGAAATCCTTGATGTCTCTCACATAGGAACTCAGATCCTTCACATACATGGATAAAAAATGACAACATTGATGAAGGTATGCTCAGACAAGCTATTCTTCTTTGAGCTACACATTTTTTAAGTCGTTTAGAGTCGAAACCAAGGCAGAGGCAGTTGGATTTTTAAAGATCCTACGTCGGGAGGCGGGAGGAAGAGTTTGCCCTTTGCATGCCTTAGCCTCCCATATAGACACAGTTCTGGGATAGCAGAAAAGAAAGGCTCAGAGAGAGATGAACTGGAGAACGAGCCACAGCTGAACCGTGCTCGAAGGAGGCGCCTACTCAGTATTGCTGTGAACTTCAAGCAGAATATGGGGAAAGCCACACGGAAGGGCACAAGGGGTCCTCGTTGGAGGCTGCGATGGTTGGAGGTGAGGCCCCACAGTCCCAAATGGAATGTTTGCAAACACCAATCCTGCAAGACATTTTACAAGTGATAACATCCTCCACTGAGCACCTAGCCTACCTGTTGTGAAGCGGCGACTTCTACCCCACCGTAAGACGACTCCAGAGCCCGGCGGGGACAAAGCCACCACAGCTCGGACTTCCCTGTGAGCCTGCTTGCTGCAGTGCTCTTGGGACACCTGTAGATCGCCGCGCTTGAAGCGTGGATACTACCGAGACGTGCCAAGCCTGGACCGAGTCCCAGCTACCAAGTCTCAGAGGTGGGTGCACGGGCCCTGAATATCCAAACAGACTGCCCTTCACGAGTGCCCCAAACTAGCAAAGTCTGCCCTGGTTGCAGGTGCCTAAGGGTGTCCATTGGCTGAGAGTCGGATTCTGCGCTCTCCCTGACCTCAACATGGTGGCCCACTGGGGAAACCGAGCTCGCTGAGTGTGACTGTCTATCTTTGCCAACATGTCGACCTCACACTTTGCCAAAAGATAGTTAAATATTTCTAAAAACTATCAGGCGGTTTTTATTAATGATACCAGGACAATATCTAATAAACATATTTTTTGTCCTGGTATTCATTTTTAGTTTCACATACACCTAGCGCATGCACTGCACCCCATCAGTGATATTCATACTTTGAACAAACTGTGGCTGAGAACTTCTGAGAATAATAGGTCAAGTTTTCCACACCTGTTAGCCTTCGAGCTACACTGGCTACATCTGACCCTGTTTCTCAGAGTCTTCCAAATGACGATGCTCCGCCAGATGGGTGGGCTGATGGAGACACTTTTTCTCTCAAGCCAGCGTTTGGGCAAGCTATGTTGATCTGGTGAGGAGTTCATTTTTCGAGCATTTGAGGTTACTGTGTCAATCTTCAGACCAAATTTCTCCCAGTAGTTGTATAGATGTCTATCTTTGCCATACTTGGCCTGCCACACCATACGAGCTTTAGCAAAGAGAGAGCGGCCCGTAGCAACTGCTGCCTGAATTTGACAAGAGCATACAGCATCCTCCATAATGCTCGGTGAGCGCGCCGGTCTGCGGGGACTCTCTGCGGGGGTGACGCAATCACTGCTCTGGGCTGTGCATCAACAGATAGCGTCTGCTGAGGAGAAAACTTGCAGAGGCGGAGTAAGCTGAGATGCGACCTGTGGTGCAGCGGGCGGTTGGCGTTCATGCGGCTATACTGAAATTCTGCCCCTATACAACAGATCACATGCTGTGGGACCTGTGAGGCAGATGCTGTGATTGCCTTGTATGTCGGCCTAAGAGGAGGTCTTGAAGCTCCCCCCAACGAGACGCTCAATCCAGCAGCGAAAACTCCCTCAACTCCTGAGTTGAAGGCAGAGCGGGTTAGCAGACCAGAAGCAAAGACAAACTGCACAGAACCCCTGTACGCTCTCTTAAGGCATCTTGGTGCACAAGTGACCCACGGGGGATTGTGTACTTATGCATTACTGTGCGTGTGATGGTGTGGACATGTACTTGGGTGTTTTTGTACTAGAGCATGGGATTCTATGTGTGCTTGTGTTGGTGCGCGCAGATGTTTCTGTATGTGTGCTTATGTCTGTGCGTGTGATGGTGTGTGCATGTACTTGAGTGTTTTTGTAATAGAGATGGGATTCTATGTGTGCTTGTGCATGTGGATGTTTCTGTATGCGTGCTTGTGTGCGCCCTCTGTTTGCGTATGAGAGCGTGTGCGTGTGATGGTGTGTGTGTGTGTGTCTGTGCAAGTACCTGTGTGTATGTCCTTGGGTATTTTTGTTCTGGAGCATGTGATTGTATATGTGCTTGTGTTTTTGGTAGTTTCTGTATGTGTGCTTGTGTGTGTGTGCGTCTGTGTGTACGAAAGTGTGAGCGCATTTGTGTGTGCTTGTGCAAATCTGTGCATGTGATGGTGTTTGCATGTGCATGCACTTGGGAATTTATGTACTAGAGCATGGGATTTTATGTGTGCTTGTGTTTTCGGATGTTTCTGTATATGTGCTTTTGTGTGTGCGTATGTGTGCGTATGAGAGTGTGTGCTCACATTTGTATGTGCTTGTGCGTGCGATTGTGTGTGCAGGCCAGATTTGTTATTCTCTGGCAGCCACTATCCTGGATATTGACTCTAACTGCCAGATGCCCCAGTGTACCAGTGTACAGTACAGCCCCCTGCCTGACCCCAAGATGGCTTCCATAGTGGTCCCCTCCACGTTGTTTTACTTCCCTGGGACAACAATTGGACATTGACCAGACCTTGAATCTATCCCCTAACTTGCTTACACATCAGGACTTGGAAGCTGCGGAACGTATCCCAGACTGTAGATACCAAGTGATTTGGCTGATGCCCGGTGGAGCTACCATATAGCTAAAGAGGACATGGGTTGTGGACTACCCCCCCGCCCCCTGCCATCACCTACCCAGCTGGACCATGGGCAGATTTTCCCCTCATCTCTACGTCCTATCTTCCTCCTACCCCTTTACCCTACCCCCTTACCCTTCCTTGTGCCATTCACCTTGTCACCTATGTTCTTTAAATGCTTTTCTTGACACTTATGTAACTTTTAACTGATGTAAATTGCAACATTATTGTTCATCATGTAAAGCACTCTGTTTCCTTTGGGTCTAGCCAGCGCTATACAATAGCTCATTAATTAAATATTTTCCCATTTAGTACTCTTCCTCTCTTTGTCTTCTTCCCAAGCTCCTATCCCCTCTCCCTTGAATCTCTCACCTTGCCTGCTAGTCTGACTAGCCCCCTGTCCTTTGTGCCCTTTGACTAAGCACTCCTTCTCCCCTTGTTGGGGGAAGATCCAATATTTATACTCTGGAGTCTCAGCGTACCCGCTGAGAGAGTCAACTGCGCCAAGGGAGCCACTCACAGGTGAGGTATGGTATGGCACCCCTTGCCAAAGCACTCCCTCTCCCCTTTTTGTGGAAGGATCCACTATGGAGGCCTTTGGAGTCTCAGAGCCCCTCTGAGGGAGTCCACAGCGTAAAGGGAGCCTCCCACAACAGAGATAGAGAAGTGATACCACCTCCCCTGGGATCACAGCTTACTGGACTTTGGACGTTGCTTTGACTCGTCTACAGGTTTGTGTCCCCGTCGCCCTTCCCCTCCTCTTTCCAAGCTGTGACCTTCACCATTCCCTTCTCTTTCCCGCCCTCATTACCTGTCTACTTTCCCAGCCCCTAAATCTTTCTCCTTGCCTGCTTTTCCCCTTACGTATTTGTGCTTATTGTTTTATCTCGACCTTACAAATAACTATGTTGCCATGCTCTAATAACTGTGTAACCTTTTGTAACAATGTAACCTGTAACTATGATCTGATGCTGTGGAGTGGTGTGGCTCACTGGTTAGAGGCGGCAGACCCAGAAGCAGAGAACGGCCTGGGACCAGGGTTCAATTCCCGACGCGGCAGGGTCGTGGACCAGGGTCAGCGGACTCGACAATTCTCGCCTTGGCGCCTACTCTAACCAGGGATCACACTCGGCAACTCTGGGCATTAAGCTTGCCTCATCTCTACAACGGCCCCCCACAGACGCCGGGGATGCCTGGTTTCACCTTGGAGATACCCAGAAGGGACCATCTCACAGGGAAAGCCAGGACGGGTTCCCCAGCGGTCTCCAGCGCCGGGACGCTTACGGGCAGCAGTGCGCTTTACAAATCCAACATATTTACACACATTCACATTTACATGCTCGTGTAAAGCGCTCTGATACCTCCGGGTCTAGCCAGCGCTATATAAAACCTTTAAAATAAAATAAAATAAAATAAATAAAATATTCTTTGAGGGCACTATGGGGCGACCTGGAGGGTTGTCTAGACTTTTGTGTATCTTCAGTAATAGATAGAGTGTCTGTGCCATGGGTGCCTCACTCTTTAGGAAGTGATACTCATCCCAATTAAGTAGCTGAATCTTAAACCATCCTTGCAGAAGATCAAAAAATCTACCTTGTAGATTGTTCAAGTATGATCTGTCAACCTTTTCATAACATGAGGTGTTGTTTAACTGTCTGAGAGCTTCCTGTGTATATTTGTCTCTACTCATGACAACCACATTCCCAACCTTATCAGAGGGTTTTACCACATTGATATCATCTTTCTATCATCTTTCTGTAAAGCTGTGATCACTTCACACTGATTCCTAGGGATGTTGCCTCTTGCTGGTGCCCTCTTTATGAGTTTCAAGATGTCTAGACTAACAGCCTCATGACATATGTCATTGTTTTCCTTCGCTGTGTGTGAGACATAATTAGATTTGGAGCATCATTCATGACATGGTCTGTGACATCACTGATGACATCACTGATGACATCTCAAATGACATCAATGTGTGTCCTGACTGTATAAGTGAGTGATTAATTGTGTCTTACTTAATGCATGTGTTTGCAACTGATACAGACATTCACGTAGTTTAGGTAGTCAGATGGTGTGTAAGCGGCTGCGTGGTTTGGTTAGCAGGTAAATGAGGATCTATATGGGCTATTGATTGCTTATCTGAGTATCTGTATGGGTGATTGAGTGTCTGTGTGGGTGGGTGGGAGGTATGACTCTGTGCATACATGTGTGAGTGGATAATTCACTACATATATCTGTTCAAGTCTGTATCTGTGAAGGGTTGTATGGCTGGGTGAGATTGTGTATGGGTGTCTTGGTGAGTGAATGGATGCCTCAGTGGTACATGTGTGAGTAACTGCATATGTAAAAGGCAGTATATGTGAGTGTTAGACTGTATAAATGACTGTATGTGAGAGTGAGTGATTGTGAGAGTGCCTGTATGGATCAGGGTGTGCTTGTATTAGTTATTGTATTAGAGTGAAAGTATTTGTTAGTATATGTTTAAATAAGTGAGGTGGTATGTGTATAACTGTACAGATGAGTAAATAAAAGTGTGATTCATTATTTCCATTACTGACTGGGTGTGTGAATAACTCTATGAATGAGAGGCGGTGTCTGAGGGTCTGTATAGATATGTCATTGGATATGATAATGCAGTATTGATGGCTGACTGTATGTATGAGTGACTGTATGGGTGAATGAATTGATGTGTGTGTAGACCTAGGAATTAGTCAGTGGATATGTACTAACTGGTATTGGTGTGTTCATGGTTTCGAAAATGATAGTCTGCATTTTAAAGTGGGTGTATCAAGTGTTATATTAGGGTCTGATGAGGTGCATCAGATTGTCACCTGGATGATGTCATCAGTGATGCCATTTGAGATGTCACAGTGATGTCACTGACCATGTCATGAATAATGTAATATGTGATGTCATTAGCAGTGCATTGCGGGGCGCAAGTTATAGTTAGCTCAACTAACTATAACAGGGGAATTTCTATGGTTTTCTATGAGTGAAATGTCCAACTAATTATAACGTCCCTGAAACCTATGTTTTTTTCAGTGAACTCCTAAGGTTTTTTAAATGCTAATTCCTAACTATAACATCTGTAAAACCTATGGATTTTTCAGTGAATTTTGAAGGTTTTTTAAATGTTAATTTCATATTTTAATATTCATAAAACCTATATTTTTTCTAATTTTTTCTAATAATATTTTGGAACTCTATTATTCTTTTTTTAACTTTAAAAATTATGTAATGTTGTATATCTCCAAACACAGAATATGTATAACTTTTTTTTTTATTTTGAGTAAACTAGAGTCCCGTACTGGTAGTGTAGCAAGCACCATCACCACGCGAATCCTATCTGCCATTTGGCTAAACTCGTAAAGGATATGCATTTCGTATCCGACGGGTTCGTGGCACCGCTTTCCGCGTAACAACATATATGTATTTGGTCGGTCCAGCTACTACTTTGGAAAGCGATGGGTAGGTAGTACCAAGCCACGCGTTTAGTATTGTACGTATGGGGTCACACCCGCTGCGTGTTGTGTATGCAACAAGTGCACGCTGCCAGGCCCTGTGAGACGTATAGTGTTGCGCAGGATACGCCATTTCTTCATTTTTTTATGTCTCAAAACTATATCTAAAGAACTTTAAAGTGCATATGAGAGCAAGCGATAATCTAAAATATTTTAAACATTTATATATTTCTAACTGTATTAAACGTATATTATAGTAAATATATTTTCTCAAAATCGCATCGGTGCGGTCTTGCGCGCTGGGTGCGCGATTGCCATATGACCTTAAAAAAAGCAATTGATTAGTTCATAACATTTCCCAGTGTAGCAGTTGGAAAACACCACCCATTTTAGTCATTCTCTCTGCAGCATTTGATAAGACACACCTCTTCTGCTTATAGGGCTTTTTTTGAAAACTTTTTTCTATGTACACATATCTTACACTACACACAACATACAACCATCATCTTCACCAATATTCAGGGTCTGTAAAGTAGCCATAAAGTAGCCTTCCACCTGTGATACCCATGCACCTAAAAGTTACATAACCAAAGTTTTCCCCACTGCCAGAGGTAACATGGTTGCATACGCTGTCCACAGCATAATGTAATGTGGTACGGCCCAGAGGCATTATCATGCATAGATAATGAACACACAGACACAGATAGATAGTGGAAGTGGGTGCCTGCTTTTGCACTTGATACCTTTTCATTACCAGGGTCACATATCCAGTGAGGTCTGTGCTGGTTGCGTGTAGGGTGAGTGTAAACCAGCCCTCAGGGAATGGTTGCTGCTAGCATCAACTACAACAGTAATCATTGGATCACACACAGATATTCAATAATAAAAGAGTCAATAGTTTGTGCTGCAGTAAGGTAGGGACAGTAGATGTGAAATAATACAGAATAAATTATTTTGAAAAAGAACTACAACTTGTGGTATACTGAGACAAAAGAAATAGATCTGAAATAATACACAAAACGATTGTATCATAAAGGGTCCATCAGTTCTAGTGCACTCAGATAGCCACATCAAAAGCATTCAGCATGTGCACAGCCAGCGATGATGCATGCTGCGGGCGGACCGTACTAGTAACAATGTCTGTTGCCATCAACACTGCATCATCTGCAATAGCGACTCAATCTAAATTGTGAACACTGCTGTCTACAGTGTAGGCCAGAGAGAGGTGTCAGCAAGGGCCCACAGCCACGTAACGTGGACTTGAGCTGCCCAGTTTGTCATACAAGATGCAACAAAAAGTGTGTGCGGAGCCTGCAATGATGCGTATGCATGGTGCGGACAGAGCGCACTGGAGCAATGTATTTTATTACAGGACTGCGTCATCTACAATAGCGACTCCATCTGAATCGTGAACACTACTGTCTGCAGTGTAAATTGAAGGCAGTAGTCACACAGACATCCATAAATACTTTTCCTCACTTCCTCTTCACAAAATACAACAACATAAATTACAGAAAACTCTGCAATAAATAAATCAAAACAATTCGAATTGCGATCTCTGCTGACCACAGTGTAGATTGTTATTCAGTGTTCTTTTCCACTACCAAGAAGAATTTTGTCATAGTACTAAAGCTATAACTCATCTAAAAAAAGTTCTTCAAGCAAGTATACTAAAAGGATATTATGTATATTTCAATAGATATTGTAGTTACTTGACTAATGGATTCTGTAATTAAACAGTCACCACTCAATCTGAATTGTGAGTCCTGCTGACCGCAGTGTAGGCCAGAGGCAGTGGTCATTAATGCCTCACAGCCACATGCCGTTGGATTCAAAAGCACAGTTGGTTGTACCTGATCGGAGGGGGCACTCAGAAATTATCACAGGCTTTAACTTCTGACATCCTCAATCATAGAATCAAGACTCTGTTTCACTGTTCGGACCTGCTGGACCGCGGTGTACTCCACCGACTGGTGTCCACCAAGCACAATAATCATGTGCAGCAGTTAGCTACAGAAGCACAGAGTGTGATGCACCTCAACGAAGGGAGTTGTGTGAAAACCAAGCAGCAGGTAATATCAAACATCGTCCATTGTGGGATCAAGACATCGTTCCACTGTTGGGACCTAGAGTAGGTTGCACCTGGTCGAAGGGAGTACCTTCATCTCCACTCTCAGATGCAGTTTTAGCATTGTCCACTGTGGGATCAAGACACCGTTCCACTGTTGGGACCTAGAGTTGGTTGCACCTGGTCGGAGGGGGTACACAAAAATCATCAGAGACTTCAACTTCTGACATCCTCAATCATAGAATCAAGACCCTGTTTCACTGTTCGGACCTGCTGTACCGTGGTGTAGTCCAGCAACTACAGTCAATCAAGCCCAATAATCATGTGCAGCAGTTATCTACGGAAGCACAGCGTCTGATGCACCTCAATGGAGGAAGTTGTGTAAAACCAAGCAGCAAGTAATATCGGACATCGTCCATTGTGGGATCAAGACACCATTCCAGTGTTGGGACCTAGAGGTGGTTGCACCTGGTCGAAGGGAGTACCTTCATCTCCACTCTCAGATGCAGCTCTAACTTTGTCCATTGTGGGATTAAGACACCGTTCCACTGCTGGTACCTGTTCGACTACTGTGTTAGTAGCATACAGAGCACTCCAAAGTGCTGGGCTTCATGCTGGGTGCTGTGTGCCTGTGTCGTGGTGGATCACTGACATAATATAGAATGACAAAATATAGACTTACCAAAATATAGTCACCAAAATATAGAATGCCAAAATATCGAATTCCTATCTACAAACAGGTAAGTACAAAAATATTGAATCCAAAATATAGTCTGTAAAAAATATAGTCAGTCAAAATATCGAATTTTTTAAAATGTCTTAAAAGTAATTTAAAATTAATGAAATAATAAATATAATTAACTAAAACATACTTATACTTTGGATAGCGTAGGGGTAAAAATTACTATTCCCACTCCAGAGAGTGCAACAGTAGGGAAAGCGTTGGATAGCGTAGGGGTAAAAAATACTATTCCCACTCCAGTGAGTGCAACAGTAGGGAAAGCGTTGGATAGCGTAAGGGTAAAAATTACTATTCCCACTCCAGAGAGTGCAACAGTAGGGAAAGCGTTGGATAGCGGGAGGGTAAACAATACTATTCCCACTCCAGTGAGTGCAACAGTAGGGAAAGCGTTGCATAGCGTAGGGGTAAAAAATACTATTCCCACTCCAGAGAGTGCAACAGTAGGGAAAGCGTTGGATAGTGTAGGGGTAAAAATTACTATTCCCACTCCAGAGAGTGCAACAGTAGGGAAAGTGTTGGATAGCGTAGGGGTAAAAAATACTATTCCCACTCCAGTGAGTGCACCAGTAGGGAAAGCGTTGGATAGCATTAGGGTAAACATTACTATTCCCACTCCAGAGAGTGCAACAGTAGGGAAAGCGTTGGATAGCGGGAGGGTAAAAATTACTATTCCAACTCCAGAGCGTGCAACAGTAGGGAAAGTGTTGGATAGCCTAGGGTAAAAATTACTATTCCCACGCCAGAGAGTGCAACAGTAGGGAAAGCGTTGGATATTGGAAGGGTAAACATTACTATTTCCACTCCAGAGAGTACAACAGTAGGGAAAGCATTGGATAGCGTAGGGGTCAAAATTACTATTCCCACTCCAGAGAGTGCAACAGTAGGGAAAGCGTTGGATAGCGTAGGGGTAAGAAATACTATTCCCACTCCAGAGAGTGCAACAGTAGGGAAAGCGTTGGATAGCGGGAGTGTGAAAATTACTATTCCCACTCCAGATAGTGCAACAGTAGGGAAAGCTTTGGATAGCGTGGGGGTAAAAATTACTATTCCCACTCAGAGAGTGCAACAGTAGGGAAAGCGTTAGATAGCGTAGGGGTAAAAAATACTATTCCCACTCCAGAGAGTGCAACAGTAGGGAAAGCGTTGGATAGCGGGAGGGTGAAAATTACTATTCCCACTCCAGTGAGTTTAACAGTAGGGAAAGTAATGATTTAATATATTATTAAAAATAAAATAAATATCAATACCAATAAAACATTAATTGAAATTAATAACCAACTTAATATTATGTAATAATTAATTAGAAATACAACAACATATTAGTTATTAAAAATTAATAACCTATTCATAATTATTTAACAACTAATACATTTTCAATAACAAAAACTAATTAATAATGAAAATTAATACCAATTAAAAATTAACAGTAAATTAATTATCAATACACAAAAAGTATTTTTAATATGTAATTAATTACAATTACATTACTTCCCACCCTATTCTCCTATAAACCCACATCCCACTACAGAAAATACATTAATACAATTATCAAATATTTAATTAATACAAAATAATTACCAATTAATAAAAATGTATTGCCAATTAATAGAAATTAATTACCAATTAAAAATCAATTAACAATAAATTTAAAATCAATACCAATAAATGAAAACAATTATTTACTTAATTACAATTAAATTAC